>NW_027466508.1:8522500-9122500 GCF_050575085.1 Anarhichas minor
GAACGGCCTTCCAGGAAGAGTTTTAACGGCTGACACGCCCCCTCTTTGTTCATCAGGTATGTGATTGGACGCTGCAGCTGATCTGACTGATCTGATTTTTCTAAATATCACTGGAGTTTAATACCACAGTGAAGACAGATCATAGATTAAACTCAAGCTTTATATTTGATTAGTTTTCTGATTCACCGTCTGGTTTAAATATGTTCATTGTAGTCTGAACAACAAAAGGACCACAAACATCTTTCTTCATTTATTAGAAAGATTTGTCTTTCCATGATCTGATATTTCCCTCAATAAGTTTTATTATGGATACAATTAAAGTCAGAGAGAGCTGGAGAGACAAAACACTTTTTACATTTCATTCGGACACGTGAGTCATTCCTGAGTGTCGGGTTTGATGAGTTATATCATTTAAATTTAACCTGAAACATTAAGCCTAATAAATGAATGTCAGTATTCAAGAGAAACCATAATCATATTCTGGGCTAATTAATAATGACGTCACAATCAGAATATCAAAACGTACAGACGCAATTCATAAATATGACAAACTCATTCCGCAGGTAGAAATCGGTCCTGCCCTTATAAACAGGACTCAGTTTGTTAAAGAGGTAACAGGCTACAGAGAGACAACACCTCTACAGTGATGATAACTGTGTATCTTTATTAGTTATTAGTATTATTAGTTACTAATATTAAGTACAGTGATCCTGTGAGTGGACACACACTTCTCAAAAGTCTCTCCAGCTGTTGAAGCCGACTGGCAGCTGATCCAGCTGTGATCAGAGTCGCCGCCATCAGAAACAGACGTTGCTTCACGTGACGCAGCTGAGGAAAGGACGTCTCGTGTCTCTTAAAACATATTTCCTAATTTCCTCTCTCCTCGCATGGTTTCCTTGCGTCTCTCCATGCATCCCTGGTGGGAGGGACTAAGACGCAAGGAAAGGATGCAAGTGAGGGAAACAGGGATGCAATTAACAGACTTGGGATGTACCCATATTCGATTGGCTGAGTAGCGTCACGTGAGATGATTTACAACGCATGCAATTGGTCGGTGTGTTTCTGGTCGGACTGCTGAACGAGTGCCGTAAAGGCTAGAAAAGCTGTGCAGGTTAAAATAGAAGTGCTTCGCCAAAAATGTATAATTCTCAATTATCCATCAGTTATACGTCCGGGTCCGGACCGCAGTCCGCCTATTAGTGACCCCTGACCTATTGGATAGGATACAACATATGCAGCTTTACTCGACCATAGAGAACACAGGGTTCTGAGATTATTGTATACGGTTACTGGTACTATTAATCATTTTAGCATTAGAGTTTATTGAAGTTGTCGTTCCTCAATATTTCAAGTGGCTTGTTGATGCTGAATTAACTGCACTGATTTGTTTTGAATTCAAGTTGACCATATCATTTCCAGTAATGGTCACTTGTATGCAGACTTAATAAGAGGCTGTCAGTGGGCCTCAATAAGTGACTGCCCCTCTTTATTGTGTGGTTGTCAATGTACTCCACGTTTTTCGTAGTGTGTGCTTTTTTTGTGTGTGCGCATCTGTTCATGTTGGTCCGGCATTGCTATTCTTCCACTGACCTGCCTGTCAAGCCGGGCTGTGTGAATAACGCAAGAGGAGGCGAGACGACGAGGAGGAGGAGGAGGAGCTGGGTGTTTGATGAAAGCCCAGACTCCCTTTCTTTAAGTGACTGGCTATTGATCAGGATGGCGATCGTGCGAGCACTCTATTAAATCATATGCAGTCTGTCTCTTGGCTGTGGCATTATTGAGCTATTGACACTATTGTGAGTTGAACAACTCTTTGGCACAGGGATTATAGAGCCTGTACCCTGTACCCTGTGGTTGATGTAAATTATATATATATTTATATATGTGTGTACCGTATTTTCCGCACTATAAAGCGCACCGGATTATAAGGCGCACCTTCAATGAATGGCCTATTTTAGAACTGTTTTTATATATAGGGCGCACCGGATTATAAGGCGCATAGAATAGAATAGCGTCGTAAGCGTGTCTCTTGAAAGGTGCCATTTTGGGGTCTTTATACACACAAGTGGTGTTGGACTAGGAGTAAGCACAGTACCGGTGTTTACCGCGGTGCGGCTTTGTAGTTTACCAGTCGTACTGAAACATTTTGACAGAGCGCCGTGTACAACCAGTATGGATCAACCAATTAACCAATTGATCCATATATAAGGCGCTCCGGATTACAAGGCGCACTGTCGTTTTTTGAGAAAATTAAAGGCTTTTAAGTGCGCCTTATAGTGCGGAAAATACGGTATGTATATACATGTATATGTATAGCCATTCAAATCAGAAGAATAGAATGCTAAAGAGGCAACCTAACATCAGCATTAACAAATACGATTTATAATTAGTACTGTACATGCGTACAAGTGCAATACAGTACGTGCAATCAATAATCAGAACGTTTTTAGAACCAGTACCTGTATGACTCTGAACACATTCAGTTTTCCGAATTAAATTCCAGGTTTGTTGTTAAGTAACTCAGTATAAGTATATTAGTGCAGGAAAGTTTCCTAATTATTCTTTTCATTTACATAAAGTCTGTCACATTCTGTAAAAGCAGGTGGTTTTAAGTGTGAATTTCGTTTAGAGTTGACCTGCAATTAGTGTGGTAGACGTCAACATCTTCCCACACACAAGTACCCGTGACCTGTGTTCAGCTCGTCTGCTGTGCAGCCTGAACACTACTGACCCTAACACATACTATTTTGACCGGGAAGCCAGTACACCGGCCAATCAGCGTCCTGCGATGAGCTGCTGAAGTGGTTAGCTTAGATGCTGCAATATTATCAGTTGTATAAGAAGTGGAGAGTATTTCTTCATTGAGAGAAGACGAAGAACCGCGCCGAAGGCTTTTCTTGACGGTACCAATGTTTCTGCTCTTCTCCCAGCTGACTACGGCAAGAGTTTGATTGACAGATGGCTCATCCAAGCAGCTGCCAAGCATTTTTAAAAGTCCCTGCCCTTTTCCAAGCAGTTCCCAATGACGACTTCTCAGATGGTTCTGGGTAACACACCATCTGGCGGGTCAGGTTAGGAAAGAGCCCCAATTAGAAATAATAGACCTGCTGCAGCCTCTACTCACGTCTTTACGTCTTTGTTCCATCACTCGATCTCTATGGATCTCCGGTGTCAACTGTTTTTTTTTTTTTGTGTGTCTGGCTGGTAAGACCAGGCTGGCAATCCACCTTAGAAGCCTCATCTGACATAATGCTGTAGGATAAAGATGTCTTTGGTGTTTGACAGCTGCCTCTGCCTTTTGACAGGCTTTACACTGCTATAATTAACCCCACTTAGCAATCTGTCTGGTTTTCTCTTTCTTTGTCTCCTCCCACAGCAAGCACTGAAGGAAAACCTGAGGCGAAGGGAGACTGAGGAGAAACAGAGGAGAGCACGGGCGGCAAAGGAGAAGGCTGAGCGTGAAAAGCAGGAGAGACAGCAGAAGAAGAGGAGGTTGCTGGAAGTCAACGCAGGTAGAGAACCTGTTCAGTCCGTCTGTGTGCTCAATCTATCTGGGGGCAAATCAAATGGTGCGAGAAATCATTCCGAGACAATAACTCTCGTTTACCGAGGATCGAACAGGAAACACAAGTCCCATTTTAATGGATTAGAGGAGACACCTATTTTCTCACAATTCAGTATTTATCTCGAGAAGAATGTAATCCCTCATCCAAACAGAAAGCATTTGCGCTTATTTTGATCAGTGGAATTTAAGTAATGCTGGAAGTAAATACAACATTTTAAATATGTGTCTCAGTCTCATGTCAGAATCACACTCCTGACTTTTATTAGTTCTGACCGATTAATGTCTCAAATGTAGTTTCCCAGTCATGAACAGCACAGATAGTTAAACCAGACATGCACTCCATTGTAACTCACTCTGGGTCGTGTTATTGTGTCATATTAAGGCAACGTTCACATTGTGTTGCTTTCCCTTGGTTTGTGGAGACCCGTGGCAAGGTTCTTGACGTGTGGCCATTTCAACCTCTGAATTTAAAAGGTGATATTATTATTATTATTGATTGGTCATTGATCCAAGTATAGATGTTCCCCTCTTGCTTGACCCTTGACCCTTTCTGTCACAGGACAGAGCTGGCCAAGGACGGCAGTCATCAGGATGTTAGGGCTGCGATGTATTATCACAAGACACTTGACTAGAATAGATGATTGTTTAAATGGCCTTTAACCCGAGGTCAGTTGGTTGAAGGACAGCCTCTGTAACCACAATTCACCTGGTGAGTTACTCTTCTTGAGTGAGCAGAGCTTTATGACACAGTCCAATACTGGAGATGGTTGAATATCGCAAAAAAAATTGTTTTTCACAATTGCTGTTCATACCCTCACATTAAGGTTTGACAGTGCACGTTGAAAAGCACAAATCTTGAACTAAAGCACAAGCAAAATGTTTGGTGTTCAGCTGCTAGGTTGTCATAAAAACATGCAGCCAAATGCTGCGTGGAGAATCATTCGCCTGAAGAGAAACAATCTGCTGGCTTCTGCAAATAGTTAAGCTTAACAACTGTACCCTAATTATCCCTTCTCTTGTTTTCCCCTGATCCATTGAGTTTATAAATATGCTATTAGTAGTAGTCACACTTTGTGGAGAAGAGCAATAACATACCAAGTTACGACATTTTAAGAAGGTACTAGGAAATAAAAGGTCTCAGAAATGTTTCAAGCCAAGTTCTGACCAAAATTAGCCGTGTTTGAAAAATGTCCAATCAAACACATTTATTTCACATTCCTGCTATATACTTTGTAATGTGCAACAACGCGTTTCCGCTGTTTAGCCTGTAATTGTTGCAACAAAAGGTAAAATAATTGTCACCGTGATGACTTTACACAGTTGTAAAGTCCCGTCTGTCACTCAAACGTGACTTCCTGGTTACCATTTCATGTCTCACTGGTCTAGCAATGCAGCCCCATGCGTTGTTTTAACACACTTTCCATCCAACACAGCTCACTCTATTACTACATGTTAATGTTTATCACCTGTTCCTGAGAAGAAGCTCCCTGGCTTTATGATCAATATGTTTATTGCTGATAAGAGTATGTTGGGTTGTGAACAGACATCTGCCTTTGCTTTGAAAATTTGGTATTTTGTTATCAAAAATATGTAGTAAGTCTCCTTTTGATGTTTCCCTGCGCTGGGTAAATCATTTACTGATTACATCCTCTATTGATATCAACTTTGCCTATTTTTCAGCGAGGTGGTTTGTTATTTTGCACTTTGTGTTCGCTACGCATGCTTGTATATAATGTCAGTAGATATTTAGGGAGTATATGTAAAAAGTTATTTTCAAACCCTTCCCATTGCTGTGGCCCTCAGGTGTGATGTAGCTAGAGTGATAACTTTATTTACTAAGCAGGTTCAGACATGGCAATAAAAAAAGTCAATGTTTACCTTATGCCAGAGCATCTGGTTCCAACTGCAGGTTGTTTTTCAGTTTGTTCCCCTTTGGAGCACCGCTGATGCCATAAACTTGTTCAACAGTGCAGCCTCCAGACCCATGTTCCAATGCCAAAGCCAAGGCTGGCAGAGCAGTTGAGCTTGGCAATCCCAGCCCTGCACCACCCATCTACAGCTAACATGACTATGCCAGCCACCATAGAACTCCTGGAGACGTTAGGGTGCAAGCAGAGAACCACCGCGCTCCATCCAGGCCAAAGTGTTGCTGTGGGCGTACTACCAAGCCAAAACCGATGCCTCTCTTGGCTGAAACAGAATACTAACCTCTCCATTTTCCATTCACTCCCGTCTGGACGTCCCTCAATTGTCACCGTTTGCCACAGAGCGCCTGAAGTTTTACGGTGCTGGGCTCCTCCAAATTGAAGGGTCATGTCCAGTTGAACTTTAATAAACAGGAATCTGGTGAAGGGGTTACGTACTGTTTGGTTAATCCAGTAGTTTGTGCTGTAGCTCACCCTCCGTCATGCTGTGGTTATCTGAAAATGCCAGAAACGGGGTTTAAGCCAGAAAAAAAATCAAAAATCTCCCGGTAGGCCAGTGTTGTGTGGGTTGTGTTTATATTAGGAAGGCTTGGTAATGTGAATGGTCTGTAGGCTTGAGACTTGGCTCTGTGTCTGCACTTATTGGCAGACACCATAGCCGGTGAAGGTGCTTCTACCTGTATCAATAATTCATGTTGAAACGTCACATTTGAAATATACGACAAAATATCCAAGCAATGTCGTCAGTTTGTCTTGTTCACTTTCAATCCGCTTTTTTGCATTTTAATATTTTTCTATAATATCCTGTGTGTGTGTGTGTGTGTGAGTGAGAGGGAGTGACGTGCATCGCCTTTCAATATACGCTTACCCCATGGTCTGCTATTATTTATGCAGTATTTGCATGTGACATCAGCACGTAAGCCTTTCCCCAGCATGAAGCATGTTGGTGGCAGCCTCATGCTGTGGGGAGGCGTCTCAGCAGACGGCACCCGTGGAAGGCTTGTGGAGGTAGAGGGTGAAATGAGCGCAGCAGAATCTAGAGAAATCCTAAAGAAAACAAAACCTTACGGCAGAATCCTGACAGCAATTAAATCAAGAATTTAGATGCCATGAAACTAATCGGAGCCTTGGCAGTCTTGAAAGGAAGAATGGGGTATGATTGCAGAGTCCAGCTGACAATAGCCAAACCACATACACACACAGCAGTAATTGCTGCCTCTTAAGCGGATGAATATAAAGACTTTGGGTTTCATATTTGTACTTAATTTAAATTGGTTTGTTTTCAACTTGGCAGTAAAATCAGTTTATCTTTTTCCAGTTCGTCATTGTCAGAGAAACAAACATACGGTACATGTTTGTTTCAGTGTCCTAAACCTCTCGTGTGTTCAATTTTTCACTCGCTTAGATTGACAGCTTGGACTTGCTCGTGTGTCGAGTTGTGTTTCACCGCAAACTTTTTTTAATTCAGAAAAGAAGTTGGGGAAATAAGAAAATCATGAGAATAAACTTCAGCCCAATTTTGTCAGAAAGGCTTATACAAATATGCCTGGAGCTTGAAATGTATTTAGATACGCTCAAATTTAGATGAAGCTAAAGGCAAACTCAGTGACATCCTCAAGAAGTGATGTTTCTGGCAATGTACGACACACACACACACACACGCACGCACGCACACTCACACACGCAGATTGTTTGGATGAAATTAATATGTGATAGAGATTTGGTATTGTGCTGCCAACCCAGGACAGGATTTACTCACTCTCTCTCACACTCTCTCTCTCTCTCTCTCTCTCTCTCTCTCTCTCTCTCTCTCTCTCACACTCTCACTTCTGTCTGTCTCTCAGCCTATTTATTAACTAAAGAGCTTTCTCTTTGTTTGTCAGGGAGGATTGTCCTCAATGGAGATTTTCTGTGTAATCATCTGATTATCCATCAATTCCCTAAAAAGCCCCAGAGAGCCTGCACGTCCACATTATGCTGAAGGGCACAGCAATGAGAGACAGAAGGGGGGAGCGCTTCTCCTGGAGGAAATGATCAAAATGGATTTTAGCTTCTTTACTTGCTACAGGTATCTGCATTTAGTTTGGTTTTCGGCTTTGCCTACTTATGTATTCCCGCAATGTGAGCTGCTCCCAGTTTGCTTCTCATTTGCCTCGGCCTCACTTACCTGCCACACAAACTGGGCACTTCCAGACACAATAATATGCAGCCTGGCTTCGTCGCCTGCACTGTGTGTTCTGGCAGTTTGAGAGAGCGAGAGCATCAGCTTGCATACATTTGCATAGGGCCCTATGGAGATTGAAATTCAGATTGAATAGGTTTTTCTCTCTCCCCCCCCCCCCCCCCCACACACACACACACACACACACACACCTTCCTCCTCCTCTAGCTGTGCCTGGCTTGTGTATGACAAATCTGTTGCATTAACTCCCAGGGTAGGCCGGGAGCGGGAATGTTTGTGGAGCGACAAATTACACATCAGAGCTTTATTTAACATTCCCTACATGGCTACAAGCGATGAACTATTAAGACGTCAAATAGAAGAACAGCGAGAGATGCAACCCTGCATGCAAAGATGCTAAGAGCATAGACGGGGCATAACAAAGAGAGGGAGGTGGAAAAAGCAAAACGTTTTTCGCGAAGCTTGTGTGAGATACCGTATGTTCTCATGAGATAGTTCTTGTACCATGACTTGGTATTATAGTGGCGCTCACTTAGTTGGTTTACATGTGATGCTGTTTCTATTCCTCATACCTTTTATCGTTATAATCGACTCACAGTTTGGTTGGGATTGTGCCGGTGTCTTTTTAACAAACTGCACAGCGGGCTGGTCCACTGTGTTGGTGTGAGCAACGAGGCTAAAGGTTCGCTACGTGTCGGACCGTTGCGCTCCGTGAGGTGTGACTGTGTGAACTTGGAGGAATCAAAAACATGTAACAACTCTGGTCTTTGTGGTGTGAAAGGTATAGATAAAAGTCTGTTGAACCCAACTGTGTTGTAGCATGTTCCCGTAGTGCCACAGTGGTGCACAGGGTGTGGAAAAAGCACGCTGTCACCGCTAGTTGGTGGTGCAAGGTTGGTGCAGAGCGGGTGCAGTTTCTCTTGTGTGAGGGTTTGATGTAATTCGCTCTGCTGTATTTTTGTGTCTGGAGCCGGACCTGCTTGTGTCCTCTTAAACCTAAGAAAATAAATCACTTTTCTTTTTTTTTATCTTGTATGTTGTTTTTTGGGGGATGTACATTCATTATTGCCTTATTCATCCGTCATGGTGTCCTGATCTTTCTTGCACTGACTCAAATTACAGATCTTTTCTCCTTCTCATTAACATTATTCTGATTCCTATTTGAAATCCATTTTATCCAGACTTTATACTAACATAGCATCCGGGCAACAGAGCATACAAACTACAAACGGTAACATTCCAACAGAAACATTCTCTGCTTGTGACATCTTAATACCAAGCAACATCTCTGTGTGACCCCCCCCACACACACACTGACTGACTCATTCATTGTTAAGGTCCTGAAGCTGTAAAACTATAGAAATTAAATAGATTTCTTTGTGAAACTATACACTTTTTACCACAAAGAAAAAAAGCAAACATTCGGGAAAAGTCCCAAATCAAACGACTCTCTGTTCTTTTCTTTTTCTGTATCGTATACAAACCCTTGTGTGAGTCCTGACCCCCCCAGGTGGGGAACTGTTCTAAAGGGTCTACGATAATTCTATGGGGTATATCTATGAATTCATGGATTTCTCACAGGTGATTAGGACATTTTGTGCCACTACGGACACAGACTTCTACTTGCGGCAAACACGATTCGGATTCTGAAAATATATATATATTTTTTTCTATCCTTCAGTTGCGAGGAAGACCAGCAGTAATGTATCACAATATGTATTAGCTAGTTATGATGCGCGGTTGTCATTTATACATCTCTATTCATCATCCAGTGAATGGTTTGGCTACTTGCTGCTTAAAGTGTCAGTAAAGTGGAACACGGGCTATTCAATAGAGAGAGAGAGAGAGAGAGAGAGAGGTGGCTGACTGGCCTTATTGCACCATTTGTCTTCTAAGTGTCCACGGGTACGAGGTGGTCGGCCTGCATTCATTGTACTCGGGCATGTCATTTTCTCTTGTAAGCTTTTCCATCGCAGCCCAAGTGACCCTATTTCTCGCCTTGCTCCGGCCCACCTCTGCTACACGCCGCTACGACCGGGCCATTGTCCTGATGATAAGTGCGCCGCGCTGTTGAGTAAAGTGGCGGGAAGCATCGGTCCGGGTCTGAATAGAGCGTAGACATCGACACCCCACACACACACACACACTCTCAGGCTGCATGTCCAGACAATGGAAAACCTCAATCTGAGCAGGCTCTGATTAAATAGATGTAGTTTCACCACAGACAGGAGGATAACTACAGCCTCTTCCCAGAGGTGGAGGTTAAGCTTTGTCTTGGTTCTTCCCACAGAGTTTATTCTTTTGTTTTGTTGCAGAGTAAACACCTTTCTGCTTTTTTTTTCTTTTTAGTTGATCTCACAACGACACCCACATTTGTACACCGCAGCACAACGAAGAAGGCAGTCAAGCTAGACACCCCACATTAGAGCTCATTTGGCTCACTTCCCGCTGTCACTACTAAATAGGTTGGACTTGGAGCTTACTGTAGAGTCGCAATGACAAAGATGTGAACACAAGGTAGACACTCTTTCTAGTTAAATAGACACCAGTAAGGCCTGGACTGGTTTGTGAGAGTGTTTTTGCGTAAGTTAAAGCAAAAAGCCTCTGTGCACATTGCACGCCTGTCATGGGAGCTCTGAACCCAGATGCAGCGGAATAGGAATAGGCAGGCGAATTGTGAACATCAAAGCACCAATCAGTGGCTCCACTGCCAAAGCCGGGATACCACTCTTCACTGTCCCGTTCCTCTCACTAGTCTTTGTTCTCGTGCCACGTCCTCCTCAGCACCACCTTTCACAAGCTGAATGACTGTTTCAAACCCATTTCACAGCGACTAGCCTGACTAATATTCCTCTGCCATGTGTTCGTCGTCCATTACTATCCATGTGACACGTCTGTGATCTCTCTCTGAGTTTGTGAGCATGTGGGCGTGAGTGTATAAATATGTTGTGGTTTTCCCGAGTTTGGCTGTCTGAAAGCACCTCTTGTCTATATTCTATAAAGCAGTTTTCCTGTCTCGGCCTGTTGGAGTTGCTCCTGATTGATGTGTAAAATTGGACTGTTTTTGCTCCTGTATATTCCTGAGGCGGGAGATCTGAGTGGGTTTCTTTTTCCTCGCCTCCCGAGGCACACAAAATGTTTCATGTACTTGTGGGTTGGAGTCAAACGGAGTACTACACGTGAAGGCGCACACTGCAGGTTGCAATAGATTGATCTGCTTCTGTGTTTCCTGTTTTTGCGTATGTCTGTTTGTGTGTTTGTGTGTGTGTGTGTGTGTGTGTGTGTGTGTGTGTGTGTGTGTGTGTGTGTGTGTTGTCGGAAGCGTAAAGCTTGCTGCCTGTGATGAATTGCCACAGCAGTGGAGACAAATTTGGACGTCGAGGAGCGTTGGTGTCGCGAAGAGATTCGCGCTGCCTCTCTGCTCTGTGTAATGATGAAGAACTGGGCACACATGAGCCAGGGGAGGAATGCAACTGTTGCGAATGAAAAGCACAACAAATGCACACGTACACTTAGAAGCAGGCAGGCGAGGAAGTGGGCCATGATACATCCACCAAATGTGTGCGTGTTTGTAGTCACAGCTCCGTGTGGGGTTTGGGCACAACCACAGCCCACCGCCCCAGGGACCGTCTGCCCTCAATACAGGAGCTTCAGTGGGTTTGCTGCAAAGGGACCATGTACTGTGGAGCTGATTGACAGTTTTTGTAGGTCTGCAGAAACCCCACCGTGGTGCCGCGCGGTACTGTGCGCATGAAAGAAGATGAGAATTTCAGTTTGCAGGCCCCATGGTACACTGTGACTGTAGCGTTTGTAGTTAACTGCTTGTGAAAGAGTCGACAGAGATGAGGAGGAGAGCTTGTAGGCTTCTGACGGAGGCGACGAGCTTCAGAGGTTGATCGCTGCCTGCCATCCCAGTCCTCATTAATACCTTTTGAAATAGACCAACGCTATCTGCGTCTGTTAATATTTAAAATTGATTATCGCTAAAACATCTTCTCAAATGAGGGACCTTTTTTTTTTTTTTTTCAATTTTTGCACCTTCGTGAAATGCCCTCATTAGGTTGTCAGCATAAAGGGGATAGTGGACCAGCTTTTGCCCCGTCCACCAAAAATACCCCCCCCCCCCCCCCCCCCAAATTACATTCAATTAAATATTAAATATAATTAAATATTCTCTTTCCTGGGCTACATGCACATTTTTTTGGTATGGTTAAGATGCCACTGTAGATACAACTATCAATCTAAATACAATGTCAATTTCAATTAGCTTGGTGCAAAGTAAAAATTAACAAATAGATAAAGAGCCCGTGGCCAAACCTTATTGTATAAATGTCTTCTATTGTATTATTGTATTGAACGTTTCTTTCAGCTATCCCACTGTGTACCTCCTCACCCCCCCCCCCCATGTTCCTCCAATGTGTATTAATATTCCACCGGGAGCTGTCAGACCAAATGGAAGGAGTGACAACAACACACCCAAGCTTAATCAGAGCAATGTCCTCCTTCCCTTCACTAAATCAGTGGTGGGAACCAGCAGTCACAGCTTGGCCTCTGTGAAGCTAATGAAGTTTTTCGAGCACATCGTACTCTAACGGATCTTATACACGCTTAAAACCTGTTACCACTCCAGTCAAATAAGCCTAAAAGGCCTATTCAAGGAAAAGTAAATTGAAAGCTGTTGTTGAACCATTTGGAGTACATGCATGGTTTTGGTCTCTTTTGAAAGGTAACACTCTGAAGTTTTTTCCCAACAGTCAGAATCACTGAAAGTGCTACTGGCATTGAGTACCAGAAGTTTGAACACACTGAAGTAGAAGGTTTTTATTTCCACCTGAATATTTCTTTGCAAACAGATGCCTGCAGATGACTGTAGCTGGGACTTATTAGCTGGAAAACACAATGGGACCGCAGCATGAAGCCTTACCTAGTCCAAGTTCAGATTTGATAATACCACAGAAAATTAATATTTTACACATGTTTTACTAAGGGTATGTCTAGGCGCTTTCCAAAAAAGGCCATTTGGAGACCCATCGTAACCATGGTCACATACCTAAGCTGTGTAGAAATGTGTATTCATAGTTCAAACTAAAGCTTATTTATGTCTAAATACAGTTATCGATAAGTTATTTCACCATTATTCACTTTCCTAAAGTCTCCATAACTCTCAAAAACCACACTTTGCATTTTACGCACGAACGCAGACTCGCAGTTACGCAGGTGACTTCCGGGTTGAGGCTGTAAATCTAACCCCTGAAGCTGTATATCGTTACTTTCGAAATTTCATTGGCTATACGAAGCGTCAGTCATCAGAACGATCGGTTGCAATTGGCTCGAGCTTCACACGAAAGAAGAGGGGCAGGGACTGTCCTTCAACGTGGACTCTCGTTGGCTATTCTAGGCTGTGGAGAAGACATGGAAGCTCCTAATAGGTCAAGTGAGGTGTCAATCGAAAGGTCAGAGTGCAGCCGCCATTTTGATACCGAGATATCGGCAATGTTTACATGCCAACTGGAGTTACTACGGAAAACACTAATTAGGCATATCTGTCGGCTAATTTGAAATAATGCAACATCAGTCAGTGGGTATTTATGGACGTAATAATGTGTTTTGGACTAAATATTTTACTGGATTGGATCGTCTGGACCTTTGGCAATGTAACGAGACCGTTTTTGTCTGAATATTATCGATGGGTGGACTACTATGAGGCTTCATCGGTGAGTTGCCTCAATTTTGTAATTGTTTTTTTGTGGGTGGGTGGTCTGACAGAGGCGTTGAGTGTACCTGCTGTTGTGATTGTATCTTGAAATGGTTTGCATAAATCGAATCACAAGAATCTTAGCTTTCCAAAGAGATGTCGCATCAGTGCCTACCTATACATAGCAGTTGTGTACATAACACAGATGTACACTTAACACTCGTGGGCGGGCCGTCGGAGTGTTAACAGGTACAGCACAAAGGGTTTAATTGCATGTGAGCATATGAGATACCTTAATTGATACGTCAGTTTTACTAAATGTGGAGGCAAAGTTGCGATTGTGAATACTGGCCTCAGATTGCATGTCACAGTGAAAGCACTGCCTGAAGTTGGCAGGAGCTTTTGTTCTGTAGAGCAGCACCAGGCATAACGCTCAGTTGGTGACAGCAAGCTAGAAATCCAGAGCAGAAAAGTCGGGGGGCCTGGTGCTGAAGGAAATTCACTTTGGAGGTGCCAGATATTAACCGCACCAAGGGTGCACATGGTGTCAGCAAGTGTCAGAATATCGCTGACATTGTATCGTTCATGTTTCATCTGCTTCTCTTTTGCAGGTGTTGGCTCAATTCAGTTATCATTCCTTTTTTTCAGTACAAACCGTTACAATATTAATAATAATAGAGAATTGGAAAAAGGCTAATACAAACTGACTGTTTCAGTCAGGAAAACATTATTCATATTTTTTTAAATATTAATAATTTCAGTGTCATTTAATTTTAATTTTTTTTAATACAATAACAACATCACTAAGTTTATTTGTGATTTAAATGGGGTTGAATGTCCGAAAGAACCGTAAGAACTGAAGACAATAAGATCAGACCATTCTATTTCTTTCTTTTTTAACATCTTACACTACAGCACTTTTTTCTTGTATTTGTTTAAATAAGCTGGTATAAAGGACACTAAAGTAAACCACACAATCAGACTGATAGACAATGAGCTTTTAATGTCAGTATGTATAGTTGTTTTCCTTACAGATCTGGAGACATTTGATTAACGATGGTTAAAGCCTGATCCCTCTCAAAGCCATATTTACTATGTAATGAGATATGATATTATAACGATTATGATATGATTGTATACAAACAAAACACATAAACACTGTGCTCCACCCCCCCGTTTTTTTTTGTGTTACGTTTGTGTGACATCCACTTGTTAACCTCTCAGTAGCACATTTAGCACTTTAAAGCTGTAGTTAACAGGAGGCGGATCACAGGTGATTACAGTGATTGGAATGTGATTTGTTTGTTGCTCCAGCTGAACCACGTATGCTCTGTTGAGCGTCCTTTAGACCGAAAGCTACAAATATAGTGTTCTCTGCATAGATTTAAGTGTGCGGGTATCTATTCTACCAGTGTCAGTAGTGGAAATGTAAGGTTCACATGTGCATGGAGGTTGACAAAGACTTCAAACGTTACACAGAAGCAGCATTGAAAAGAACCCCCCCCACACACACACACACTCGCAACCGCAGCATCACTTTTTATTGACAGGGTGTGTTCTCCCTCAGCATTCCCATATACCTGCGATCCTTTTTCGTTCCCTTCCACTGGAGGCTGTTTTTTTTTACTGCAAATCACAAGCCGGGTCCATCATTATGCCTCAGGTGTCAGGCCCAGGTTTTCAGCCGCACCAACACAGGGCGTGATTTAAATGTCATATCTTCAAAGCTTTTCCCCTTTCTACAATATATCTGCAGTCTGCTGGTTTCCCCGGCTGCAACAAAGCAAAGCCTTGATATTTTGTGTTGAGAGCTTTGGACAGTAAAGATGTTGACGGGTGCGAGTGTTTCATTCCAGCTTGACAGGCAACCGTACGTCCCTGTATATGGGACTCCTGTGCTGCAGTAGTTAACCCCTGAATGCTTCCTAGTTGGCCATCTCTTTTTACAGATGCATTACCCCAAATAGCGCACGAAATAAGGAACGCGTAATTCCACATCTTTTGTTGCACGTCAACATTAATTATTATCATCAGATGGATGGTTTGTGTGTGTGTGTGTGTGTGTGTGTGTGCTGGAAGGAGATTGACAGACAGACGGTGTCAACAAGCCAGGTAGTTTACTTTAATGGTAAATGGACTTTTCTAGTCTTCTGACCACTCAAAGCGCTTCAACGCTACATGCCATTCACCCATTCACTCACTGATGGCTACCACGCAAAGGTGCCACCTGAACTCAAAAATACACTGATGGAGGTCAAAGGTCAAGGTCACTGACATTGATGTGGACTGCAAACATGACTGGCGTACAGCAGCGAGGCAGCGCTTGTATTTATTTTTTATTTATCTCTCCTCTGTCTTCCAACGCCCCCTCATTCTTTTTCTTCTTGGGTTTCACAGAAAACGATGAGACAGGTGTGATGGATAGTTTGCTGGAAGCTCTGCAGTCAGGAGCTGCATTCAGAGACCGCAGGAAGAGAGCGCCGAGACCCAGAGGTGAGTCTCATATCCTTTATCGATACCTTTACGCAAACAAAGACGCACGCGTAAAACCTGCTACCCATATTGTACTTGTGGGCAATGTTCTGATTCCAGCCAGATGTTCAGAAATCACAGTGAGTTTAGGTCCTAACCTGCCAACTGGATGCATATTTTTCTTGTTATGTTTTTAGAAGCTGAGGGAATTGAAGGCATCCTCGTGTTATCCTGCCTTGGCTCCACACATTCTCAGTCCCTTGCAAAATACACTAGTTTGTTGTTTGTACACATGCTTGCTAGCAGCGCCGATGCCAGAGAATCGCTGTCTGATGTTTGGAGCTCAGTGAATCAACACCCAGCTATTTATTTTCTGGCAGTCTTAAATCCCATATGCTCTTGAATCCAAGTCGGGTTCTGTACATGTTTTGAACAGACGGTCCAGTAGACTTTAGGGGGCAATTGACAGAGTTGCCCTTAAACACGGTATTTTCTGTTAATGGCCTTCTCTTCACAGCCGTTCTTCAGCTTGCGAATGCCTCCTCGTGATCTTTGTGATCCCTCTTAGTACGGTAAGATATGTTGGCATTAAATGTCCCCTGCCCTCCACAGATAACCAGCAGAAGACCATCAGCCCCAGCTCCTTCCGCCAGGTTCTCAGGCCTGTTAACCATGGTAAAGCAAATAATTAAACATCCGCAAAGCTAAAGCCTCAAGCATGCTCAGCTCTGTCTTTTATCTGCTCTCGGAAGGCCGCCATAAACAACTCTTGCATGTATTGCAGCTTCGCCTCTACAGTTCGTATGTCCTGCTTTTGTGTGTGTGTCCAGTGGCCATTTCAGTTGTCCTTTTTTTTCCCGTTTTGTTTTATTTGACCTTGTGTGCCTTCTGAAAGTGTGAAAGGCCTTTTCTGAGGCAGTGCATTGTGCAGACTGTGAGAGAAGCACGATTGAGAGCAGCCCACACATTGCTTTCAAAGAATTTCAGTTTGACAAGGTTCCTAAATTGTTCAGTAACTGCAGCACTTTAAGTTCAGCTCTATGCTTCTGAAGGCAAATCTTTCCCATTTTTAAAACTTTATATATAGGAAGCTACAGATGTCTATTCACAACAGTATAAGTCAAGTATCCTCGAGTCAAAATGAGTATCTTGAGTTTCTCACCTCTGACCCATGTACTGCAGATTTATTTTTAAGGGCCGTGAGGCATCTGCACCAAGATCAAACATACGTACAGACTACAAATTAGATGCAAGCCACTTGTAGCTTTGAGCGTTCAGTGTTATCATTTAGAAACGCCATGTTCATAATTTAAAATATACAGGGCAATATGTGTCTAACTGAATGACTTCCTGGGAGTGAAGATTGGATGGGATACTAATTATACCGAATCAAATTTGCCCCATATCATTCACAGCTGGGAACAGATATTGTGCTTTGGCTGTTGCAAAAACAAACGGCAGCTTTCTTCTCTTGTCAAAGGGTTACTACAATCATCACTGAGGCACTTAAAAAATTACGCCGTAACCCTGTTACCACTTATTACTTGTAATTGGAATCCCAGTGGGCTGGGTACAGGCACGCATGAATAAAATGATTCACGCTCAGTCCACCCACAACATTGATGGCAATGATAAAGGGCCCTGCTCTGTTCTTCTGCTACGACTTATCTGAAATTAGATTGGAAGGGGACGAGGGGGAGGGAGGTATACAGGGTGGGAGGAAAGAGACAGATGGAGGTGGCTGTAACATAAGAAATGGAGAGAGATGGTGTGAGGAGGTATGAAAGAGCCAGTTGGTTCGGGTGAAACTAAGGAATAATGTGAGGGCATTGGACTCGGTTTGTCTGTGTTCAAGAAAGACAAGAGTCTGTGCATATAAAAGATGCTATTTTAACAGGGGATTGTTGTAAAAAAATTAGAGTCCATGCTGCTCAGTGTCCGTGTTGTGCAAACGACCCCATGGTGTGCTGTACAGGTACTCGGGTAGTGGACGGTTGCTGGGCCAGCTGCCCCCTGCTGGCAGCTTCAGACATGGCCTTGTTGACTAATAAAGCTCAAGGCTCGAGCCTGTCACTGCAGGCGTCGTACTCACTGCCAGCCTCCCAGAGCAAACACAGCTAATTACTTTTCTCTGCCCAGCCCCAGCACCAGCTCAGCCCTCTCAGTGCCCATTCATCTTAATTTCCCCCTCTCTGCCATCTGCCTCCTAAATAACACTCCTCCTCATTTCCCTACCATCCCATATCCCCGCTGTCTCCCTCTATACTCTCATGGCCTGACAATGGCCCTCCCCAAACATAATTGCCTGTTATTGGTATGGAGTCTCTCAGCTTCTCCCGTTGCATCCCTTCTCTCCCACCTCCTTCTCTCCTACGGAGATCCGGGCCTTAATTGCCCTGGGTTTAGTCGCTGGAGTGAGTGAAGCCCACCGGATGCTCCCCGTTTAGTTCGGAGGTGATGAAGTTCAGTCGGCGGCACGTGTGTGTGTGTAAACAGCTGCTTTCACTTTCACCCAAACACCCAACCACCTCCTTTCCCCACAGTTTTAAATACCCTTCAATAATTGATCTCAGGTGTGTTGCTACACTCCGGTGGAGCCGCGAAGAGAATTAAAACGGAACGATCTGTGCCAGAAGATACTGTTATTTGTGGTGATGGGGAGAGATCGGAATGGTCCGTCCGGACATGCGTGGTGCCATTAAGCTCTCACACCAAGGGAGACTCGAGTGCACCGGGGGTTTTCCTGCACTGGTGTGGTTGTTGTCCGCAGAAACAAATCAGATGGCCAATAGATTGTGCTCCCCATCACATGGAGTAGTTCAATTATGTCCGGAGTGCTTTGCAGTTCGGCGAGTGTGATTGCCACACACTGGAGAATCGCATTGAAAGTATTACTCCACTGTTTGCTGCAGAACCAGGGGCGCGCATTGTCCCCTCCCTTATTTTTTTTTCCCCCTCTTCTTCCTTCCCGTTCTCTTCCTGTTGTACTCTTCGGTTTACTGCTGGTAATAAATGATAAATGCAAGGGTCCTGGCCCGGGTTCCCAGCGTTTGTCCTCACTTCCTCCGTCTCTCATCTCCTCTCCTCCCTTACCTTTAAATTGCCTCAGCACACTTTAACATGAGCCAGCAGCTACGGTGTCTAGCTCGCTCTGCAGTCTCTCACACACACACAGACACACGTACACATAAAAATACACAGACACACCCGC
Source organism: Anarhichas minor (assembly GCF_050575085.1). Lineage (NCBI taxonomy): Eukaryota > Metazoa > Chordata > Actinopteri > Perciformes > Anarhichadidae > Anarhichas > Anarhichas minor. The sequence continues at coordinate 8,541,551 of NW_027466508.1, forward strand.
AGACTTCAGGGGATCGAGGTAAGCAGGCTTTGCGGTGGCTGTGGCCTGGGTTAGGATAAGGCTGCAGGGCTCTGGGGCTCCTAGACACTCTAAATTGGATTGCGCTCCACAGAATGATGGATCGATGGTGGTTAGCCACACAGGTGTAAGAGACTTGAATCTGCAAATTGAATCTATAAGGCAGCCGTAGCTTTCCTAACTTTGTCCTTTTGAAAACATCTCTCCGGGTACTGTCTGGTCATTTCAGTCTTCTAATCGAGCCCTCATCACACGTTGAGGGGAATCACATAACTACACTTGTTATTATTTTTTACGGTTGTGTTCGACAGAGAGCGAGAGCCTCAAAGTGTGTGAGACAGCACAAGCCAGATTTTGAGTGTGTGTGCGTGCTCTGAGGCCTTTCTCGTGGAGTGATGATCCGTTATGTGTGGGGAGGAACAAGATCTATGAGGGAATAAATGTCTCTGTCTTTAGGAGCAATTACTTCAGAATGTCTTTAGTGAAACCCGACCTAACAATTATCATGTGTGATAAAGCTCTGAACTAGAGCTTGAAATTGATATAAAGGTCACTTCACAAAGTCGGTGAACCCGTATACCGAATGGAAACAGGAGTAGTGTCTCCTTACTTGCACTTGAAAGCATTACGGGTTAGACCAGGGGTGGGCAAACTTTTTGGCTCGGGGGCCACATTGAGTTTTAAAATTTGACAGACGTGCCGGGCCAGTAGCAGATGAATGGAGTGTTTGTGTGAACTAATATAAATTACAAGTACCGTATTTTCCGCACTATAAGGCGCACTTAAAAGCCTTTAATTTTCTCAAAAAACGACAGTGCGCCTTGTAATCCGGAGCGCTTTATATATGGATCAATTGGTTAATTGGTTGATCCATACTGGTTGTACACGGCGCTCTGTCAAAATGTTTCAGTACGACTGGTAAACTACAAAGCCGCACCGCGGTAAACACCGGTACTGTGCTTACTCCTAGTCCAACACCACTTGTGTGTATAAAGACCCCAAAATGGCACCTTTCAAGAGACACGCTTACGACGCTATTCTATTCTATGCGCCTTATAATCCGGTGCGCCCTATATATAAAAACAGTTCTAAAATAGGCCATTCATTGAAGGTGCGCCTTATAATCCGGTGCGCTTTATAGTGCGGAAAATACGGTACAATTTAATTTCAGTGGGAACAGTGTTGTTGGTCACCCTTTTTAACCAGTGCGTCAACGTTTGGTGTCAGTTTGGTTGTGGCAATTCTCAGAACAGATCTCAGGTGTTCATCAGTTAGCTGGGATCTTACACGTATTTTTTTTATCGTGCACTTAATTATTAAGCAGTCATTTTCAACACAGTGTTTTTAGTGTAAAGGTTAATGACTGGTCTTTTTAGCAGGTTGATTCTTTGACCGGATCATACAAATGTTTGACTTTCACATCTAACATTATCAGAGGTCTGCTCTGTAATATCTTTCCTTGTCTCTCCCCCCTGTGTCACGGTGTGGGTGCATCTCACTGCAGTCAGGAAACGTATCAGAATACCCTTATTTTATTGGCTAAACTGCATCACGTGACGTGATTTACAACGCATTGGTCAGTGTTTTCCTGCACCGCTGAACAAGTGCCGTAAATGCTGGAAAGGAGCGTGAATAACTCCGCTGCATAAAGCAAAGTCCCACGACCCACTGAAAACGGGTCCGCGACGAACCACCAGTTGAGAATCACTGGTTTACAGGATCGTGACGAGCAGTGAACAGCTGTTTGTATGGCGTGTCTTACGTCTCTTCCCGTTTCCTTCACCTACATTCCCCTGGGTCCTAAGCCCCTCCATGTACAGTTTATTATCACCCTCTTTGCACCAATGTACATTTATAACAAATACCACACATATTACACGGTAATCAGCGTTGCATATGTGTCAAACTCTATCGGTGCATCTCCGGTTCTTTAATGTAACGTAAGTGGCGCGACGAGCCTGTCCCAGCAGACTGTTGTGCTAGCAAGCAGGCTCGCTCGCGAGCTGTACCCAGCATGCAGTTCGGCGGTGAAATTTTATAAATGTACAATTATTAGTGTTACAAATTGTTTATGTGTCACAGACTGTTGTGTGCTGTTGTGTTTTTCTCTGTTAAAGAGCGTTAGTTGTGGGTTGTTAATTGTTGTGTTATAAAGTTATGACCATGACTAGGGATCCCTCTCAATACATATAAGACAACTAGCGCTGACCACTATTGGCAAAGAATACATTTAGCTGCCTGTTGAAAGCAGACAGCAGTTGTTTTGGATATGCACCGGTATAATGGTGTGTGACGAATTCGTATCATACGGGAAATTAAAACCGTATACTTCCCAGCCCTATTCTTTATTATAGTATGGACAATTTTGTACCAATATTTGGCGGGCCTGATTAAAACGTCCAACGGGCCGGATCCGGCCCGCGGGCCGTAGTTTGCCCATGCCTGGGTTAGACCATAACAGTACGCATCTAGTTATTGGAGGTGTTGCGTGCTATGTGTTTCCATGTAACTCCATGACCTGTTTTTGCTGATTACATGTTTCTGTATGATGTTGGATCTTTGGTTCGTACGGGCAGCTATTCAGTTAAGACTTTAAATAGTTTGGATATATACGTGTGGATGCTAGTAGGAGTTGACAAATAGGCTTAATTTGACACTCGACCCACGATCTCTTTCAGAAGTTGTGCTGCACAAAATCATTGAGACGAAACTGGGGAGAGTGTGAAGTGAAAGTAGAAAGTAAAAGGAAGTTTGTCGCCTCCTATCTCTGTGCGTTCTGTGTGCTCACACGTGAGACGTTTGTGACAAACTAGCTCCGAGAGTCAGTCACTCTTGCTTCCTGGGGCTGGGGATACTCTAGTGGAATCTGCTGTTAGATGCTTGCCTTCTTTTTTGATTGGGCCTCTTATAGACTGTGATATGTGGATTTCACTGCAGGCAACTGCGTCCTGCAGATTGCGTGTGTGCTTTCCCATTCCTCTTTCCCATTTCTGTCTGTTCGTGTCAATGTCAATTATGGGAGAAAGCCTGCCATCCTTCCAAAGTTCGCTCAGTCGACTCTTTACTTTTTGACTTTGTTTTGTCTCCGCTTTATCTCTCCCCCTCGCCTTGCTGCTTTCCCCCAGACATGACATAAGCAAAAAAAAAAAAAAAAAGAAGGGGTTATTAAATCATTTCAGTGAACCCAAGACAGAAGGGAGCGCACAGACGCTCTCCTCCCAAGATCTATTTGAATTGATGCTGCACGTCGTCGTTTCAAAAACGTAACTGTAGAAGTTGCTTGATTTATCTGCATTTGGTCACAATATATCATCCACACATCACGTACGTTGGCTGCGTTTTTCATTAAAGTGACACATTATTGCCAAAGAGCTTCTGTTCCTGAACACAGAGTGCTCACTCTCCCACTTTCGCACATACTCGCTCATGCATACATGCATCGAAATTGTCTGCTTAAACCCTGTGTTTTAATGATGTGCGGGTTGAAGGTGAAAGGCCACTCCTGGGTCGGGGCATCAGCTGTGTGGAAGACTTGGACAGGTGTACTGCTCTCCGTATTCATGTCCACAATCATCTGGCCACTTGGAGGCACAGTGTCTCTCTTACCGCCACACTAGATTGGTGGTTTCGATGTTTAACGGCTCTTGTAGACAAAGGCGTGTCCAGATGGGAAAGTGTACCTTGACCTGCCTTTGTCTGTCTGTCTGAAGTGCTGCACTCGGGGTGTGTGTGTGTGTGTGTGTGTGTGTGTGTTTGAGCCTGTGCACACATGCATTGAACAGATGGAACAAGAGGTCACCTTAACAGAGTGGCTCGTGTAATTAGGTCCAACATGTGCAGTGGGACTTAGTAAGTGAGGGCTGTAGAGAACAGTAAAGGAATGATTTTATTTTTTCCTACCTTTTTATTCAAGATTTGCTGAGAACAATGTTCTCTTTTCATTGAATGCCATGCTGCACTCTTTCACAGTTACACTCAGTCACACGTGGAAACTGCCCAGTACAAAACAGTCAGATCTGTTGACCACTTAGCAGCTTTTCTCAAGTAGTTGGAGAGTAATCGTCCCATATCTTGTTCTGCTGTTCTGGCGATTGAAACAGCGACTTCTCTAACCTTTAGCCTGGAAGCAGCGCCGAGTACCCTTTTATGTGTGTAATACAGGCAGTAATTAGCATGAAATATGTTTCTCACTGCAAACGTTTGGTTATAGATTTCTGTTTACTTGTTCTGTTGCCTTGGATGCGCGGATGTAGACAGTGAAAAACGTCTCTTAATGGCTCCCACTCTTGCTGTTACGGAAGTCCTGCCTCCTGATTCCAAGGCTTTTTTCCCACCGAAACGTGTTAAATTGTGATGCACATCCATATCAAGTTGTGTTGAAACTACTAATGACTGTATTAGCGGATGCTAAGAGGGCAACACCTCCAGCAAATATAGCCTTATTCTTAAAACTGTACTAATCTCTGTAATCCATGCCCAGTCCAAAAGTGTAAGAGGATGAGAAAGTGAAACGGTGTGCCGTATATTCACTCGACTGGTTTGGGAGGTCAGCGTGATGGATGAGAGCAGCACGCACAAACACACACAGCCACCCGAGCTCGGCTGTGCCCACTCGGTCCTAATAGAAAACATATGATAACGAACACCTCTGCACTCTGCTCAATGTCGCTCCCCGCCGTACATCCCACGTTTTCAGCCAAGTCCTAAGCCGATCAGGCTCCTCCGATATCCACTTTTAGCTGGATTATGAGGAAGCTGGGCTGTAATAAAGGCTGTGGATCGTGAAATGGAAACTGGTGTTCAGCATGTTGAGCCAAGGACCCTAATCAGCCCATTCACACCAGCTCAGGCCCCAAACAGTAAGTGAAGCCGCTAACGTGGGATTGCTATTCAGCCGGCGTCTGAGATCCTCCTCGTCTTTTCTTTCCACATGCACACTGTCTCGCCTTCTGCCTGCCTCAATACACACCTTATGTGCAGGGAACAGAGGCAGAAAAGCCAGTGGGTAAAAAGTTTAAAGATTCATCAGGGGTTTAGTTTCCATACACACCTCTTTTTTGTATCAGGTATTTAAATATAATGCGTCATTGTTTCCTCCCCCCCGTCTCGCCCGCTGTCTTTCTTTGTCTCTCCATCCTTCCAGCCCTCTTTTCTCATGAACCGGTTACGGACATCGATTGAGACTGGGCTCTTACACAGTACTCTAGTTAATAATGCAGTGAGAAATGAAGTCATTCTCACCATGGCTTTGTGCTAATTAAATGTTACAGCAGCCTTATCACCCAGCCACACATTCCTGGTCCTCCCACATTTACCAACGCCAGCAGCCATATCACGCAGCCGTCAGGGAGAGAAAGAGCTTGGGAGATGATTATATGAACTTCTGTTGTTGCGTGATGGAAATGAGTGCTATCTCCCCTTTATATCTATGCCCTCTGCAAAGCGAGGCCTCTGTGGTAACACCTTTGGTAAGCGTTTGGAGCATTACAGGTGCTTCAGCGTCATTTCTCCCCACTCATCTCACAGTTGTGCTTCCGTCTTCTCAAAGCATTTGTTTTCCTTTTTGTTTGTGTTTTTCAGTAGGCAGTCTGTCTGGCTTCGTGCTTCAGGCTAACATTAGCGACTGGTCATACTGTGGGCCTTGGCAGAAAGAGACACTTCTCCGTTAGCGTGTGTTGCTATGGCTGCCCACTAAGCCGCCTTGACTCGGGAGGTAAAGCGGAGACTTTAAGTGGGAGTGATGAAAGGGGATGATCTGTGCTTTAAAATTCCACTCACCTTCCTGCAATAACCAATCTGTAAACAGCCCCATATCCAGGTATCATTCTCCAGTGCACCGCACTCATACAGAGAGAGGAGCAAACACCAAGGCTCCTGTTGTTGATTATTCCCAGGGCCGCTTTAGTCTGCGGTGATAAAAATTATCACATTTTTCCAAACTGCCTCATCTCTCTGTCTCTCTCTGGCTGTCGTGTGTGCCGCCACTCCCACCTGCTATGTGTCTCCCCGCTGATCCAGAAGCTCTGAGTGCAGCGAAAGAAATTTCCACGCTGACAGAGCGGGAAGGCCAGCCCTCAGGCTGCAGGATCCGTTTGATGCTGGATTCCCCATAGAGAGTGAGACTCAGGCTTTGCTGATCTGCTATTATACAGTACCGCCCTCTTATGCCCATACACTCACTTATTCACATATTTGACTGTATACAGCCACATGCATTCACTTCAGCACGTACACACACACACACACACACGTGCGTCCCCTTGTAGACACTCGCTCATCCTTGAGTCACATGGCCATGTTTGTGTCTCTGGCCTCTGGGCTTAAGAGCTTCGTTAGCCTGGCACTAGCTTTGATTAGCATCCTCGGGGGTACAAATTAGCAAACAAACTCTAGTGATCTTGTAAAAAAGTCACTCCGGGACTTTCTGCAGATCGCTTCACAAGCACGTGATTAGCCCTGTCATTCAGGAGTGGGTAGTTTTACCTTAAATCAAGTCCTTTTTATTGAGGATATGAGAAAAACTATGGCATTGGTACTTAGCGGCATTGCATTGACTGCATGTGTGGATTTGTATTGATCCTCCTCTCCACCCTCGAGGGGATGGGCGTCTCAGGTTCTGCACTCTCCCTGTTTGCATCCTACCTGACAGGTCGATCCTACCAGGTGACATGGAGGGGGGCCGTGTCGGAACCACGCATGCTGACTACGGGGGTTCCACAAGGTTCAGTCCGGGGCCCCCTTCTCTTCTCGCTATACACAACATCACTGGGTTCTGTAGTAGTTCTCTTGAAAACCGATGTTGAATACACTTATTGTAAGTCGCTTTGGATAAAAGCGTCTGCTAAATGACTGTAATGTATTGTTTGTGCTTGTCTCATCACTGTAGCATGTGCGGCTGGGTGTGAATGGGTTCATTCGGGGCGCTAATATGTGGAGATGTGCAATGTCCCAGACTGTTTTTCATTCAGGTGAAAATTCCTTGAGCTGCTGCCTGCTCTGTAATAACCATACTTGACATTTCCCTCTCCTCCAGCCTGTGGAGAGTAGCAGATGCTTTCCATTCCAGTTGAACCCATTAAGGCCTTCTCTTCTCTGCTGCGTCCACTAGCCTGTCCTTTGGCAGGGCCCTCCTGAATGTCAAAACTCACTGTTTAGCATCACAATAAAGCAGCTACTGGGTAGAGCAGTGAAGGCAAGGAAATGGCTCCTGGCTGGCAAAGGGCACGGACAAAAAGATCATTTTAGAAAGCTTGCCATCGCTCATGCAGTGCTGTATAACGAGGCTATTTTTCGTTTGTCATCCTCTGCGTTTCCCGTGTCTCGAAACATCAAGTTACTGAACTCTGTAAATCTGCATCACTGGTCAGAGTGTTGATTTAAAACAAATGGAATACAGGCAAGCGTCGGATTTTCTGAAGCAGCATTTTTCGACTTTTACTGTAGTAAATCTGCTGGGTTTTTTCTTGGTGTTTTTTTCTTCATATTTGATCAACTCCTGTGCCATGCTGTCGACTTCCATGTTGGATTTTTCTGTAAATTCGGCAGTGCTTATTCTTGCTTTAACGGTTGTATCATTGTTAGAATAAGATCCTCCACAGGGCGTTTAGCATTTTGTTTTGGACAACGGATGCAGAATTTCAGTTGTAGAAAAACCCTCGACCCAAAGTGGAGTAGGCATAGGTTGACTCGTTGAAAATGAGATCTTAAATTAGCTTTTAACTTGCCTCACATTGACAAATATAAGCAAATTACAGCTCACACATTTTTTTTCCATTTGGTTTGATCAGGACTTTGTTGTGCCCGTTTGTTGGAAGTAAGACTTACACGGCCCAGTTCCTCTTTCAATCAATATTCTGATTCCAACGCTTCCTTGTCAATAATGTCTGGCTCCAAGCTTCACAGGACTTCATCTTTTCACAAATGATTTCCAGCCGCTGTTACTAATGGAGTAACATTTGTTTGGGACAGTGAAAACATATTTTGTAAACAAGCCATATTAATTATCCTTAATTAATAAATCGCATTAGAGCCCGGTGGGGGTGGGGGTTAGAATTTGTAACAAATTCAACAGAAAAAATAATTGATTGACAGAATATAATGAATCATTTAGGGGATTTAAACAATAGTCTTTGGAAAACTAAATGATAGAATAATTGATCACTTTAAATCTTAATGCAGAATTTGATTAAATGGGAAGTATAATAACCATGCCCAGTAGACCTGATTATTGTTTTTGGTTGCCAGGCCGAGGCTTCTATGGCTAGTCTTGATTTGTGTACAGACCTGATTATTTTTCTAAACGGGGAGGTAATTAGCCTGGCTGGTTTGAATGGTAATTACAATGTCAGACAAAGAGGATGTCTAAATGTATTTCACTGATAGTTCTGCATTTGTCCACACAGGCAGTCACACACACACACACACACACACACACACACACTCGTGTATACACGCAGGTTCTATTCAGCGCGCAGTAACATCTCCAGCCAAACACATTTATATACAACGTTTGTTTTGATACAACGTATCTCACATTTGCAAGCTGAAACAATAGAAAATTGGTTATTTGCTTCTCCAGTATAAAACTGTCTGATACTGGCAGAAAACACAGAGTGGGCTGAGCAGGCATGTTGGGATGTAGCTGGCTGAATTGGCTTTTTTGTTTTATGTACCTCATTACTCTCACTTTGAGTTCCGTTCATAATGCCATTCCTGCCGTTGTTACACACAGAGACGGGAGCCTCTCGATGCTGCCGGAACTAAGTCATTTAATTTTCTTCAAAAGCACAAATAAAGACATCGTGGACACCTGGCCGGTTTCCCACTTAAATATTGCCTCGTGTCATTTGCTAATTTTAAATCCTTTGGTTTGGATGATAAGCGAATGCATGAGATACAGTATGCTGTTCTTCTGAAGCAAAACCAATCAATTATTTACACAGCATGGCTAGAGACCGTAATGGACAAAAGTCTAGGACACTTTTTAAATTAAATTTTCAAGCTATATCGCTCAAACAAAGATGTTTCCCTACAGGTGCTTAGGTCGTGTGACTGTTGAGACTCATCCTCTTTTAATGACAGTGACACATATAGAAGAAATAAGACATTTGAAGCATTGAGGTCTGTGGGCCTTCCTACTGCACAATGCAATACGTGTGCGATTCTCACAGGAGCTCGTGTCACCGCGACAATTCGGCTGATGTGCGAGGAGAGGTTTAGTGTAGAAGTATTCCAAAACCCCCAAATTAAAGGGAGAATAAATCAGAAAAAAGTGTACTTCTGATGCCTGCATAATATTTCAATCTCACCTGTAACATTTGGTCAAATCGTGTGTCTTTTGAAAGTCAAAAACATTTTTACATGCCCCAGAATTTATATATGTAAATATTTATATATACATTAATTTTTTTGTGTGGTATTTAAACACATACTGTGAGAATTATTCCCATGGAAGCACAAAGAGTGGAGCACAGCACATACGTATGCTGAAATAGATGCAGCCATTTCTCATGCACGGAGAGGTCAGGGCACATGCGCTGACTGGCACATTTACCATGTTCAAGTGAGTCACAATACCTGCAGTAAGTACTCGGGGTTGCTGATTTGAGCAGTTGAACACTTAACCAATTTAGCTGGATTTACATGTGTGTGTCACTGTGTACAGTGGTCCTGCTATGGCTTTATTGATTTTATGCTGCCTTGCAATTATTAATAGCCAAGTTATTATGTCTACATTCTTTTATACAGTACTTTTTAGAGCAAGGACAAGCTGTTTTTTGTAACACAAACATAATCTCGTGTTACTGAATAGAATATAACTGAGCCTTTGTGTTTTCACAATCAACAATCTCTGGCATATAGGAGAAAATACCAGCAATGCCAGATACCAATATAGGCTCCATTGCTATTTTGAATTTACTCCTTTACACCAACCTTTTAAAATGTTTTAAGAATCAATCATTTCAAGGTTACAGTTGCACTTTTAATTAAAAAGAGCCCCTCTCTGTGTTTTATTTATCTCTAAAGTGGAGGAGGACAGAGCAGGAGGCTCTTACATGAGGCCCACGGGAGTACGCCGTGGCTTCCCAGCGCGGCGACTTAGACTAGACCACAGCGGAAAGCTTTAAGAAGATAGAAGTGGCCCTTGGATAACATCTCTTCTTACTACATAGACAAAGTGTAAGACTGTCCGGCCTGCGTGGGCTCAGACGTGTGAGAGGGTTAATGAACGAGGCTTATCCACCAAGGAAGGTTTTAGAGGGAAGAGGCTGGCTGCCTGTAAATCATCCATCAGGCTCTCCAGCGAGCCGAGCCTGAGCTTGTGACAATGTAAGGTGTTTGGGCTACAGCAGAGGGGACATGATTTATCAGAGAGGTGAGTGATTACGCGGCGCCTCTGTGCGTGAGAGAGACGGCCAGAACTAAAAGATGATCCCATATCGTGTCATGAAACATGCAAAGAATAGGCAATGGGTGCCTGTGAAAAATAGCCGCGTGGAGACTCTGGATAAATGAACTGCGGGTGTGTTTAAGTTCGGATGGAGGACATCGTAATGGGTTCGACTGGAAAAAGAGGCTGTTTCTTCTCAAATAAATAGCCTATGAGATCTATTCTTGATGGCTTGATGACATGTTCTAGCTAATTGCTGTGGTCCTTCCGGCTTGTCACTTTGTTGTGTCGCATATAAAAACATATCGCTTGGAGATGACTAAATGTAGCCTCGGATAATTATCTGTCTCAGGTGTTGGAGGGGAAAATGATGGGCACCAAAATAGATCAGTGAAAAAAAAAAAGTCTCAGATCTCTTCCTGGAAGTGTGGTGGATTCAAATAATGAAACACTTAACGCTAAACCACTGGGTTTTTCATGTGCAAATTCAACTTCACGCATTGACAGTTATCACCTGCTCTGCAGATGACTGGTTTAGATCTTACTTGTGTCTTATTCTTTTTATTAGATGCAAGTCATTATCTTTTGTTTTGTCCCAGCTCCTGAGATTTTGAAGCATTCATTCTTTGATGAAAGGGGGGGGGGGGTAAAGGAATTGACATCCACTTTAGTAGGCTTAAATGATCCACTTTGAAGATCCAAACGGAGATAAATAAATACCAGCAAACAATGACTACAGACCAACTCACCTCTGATGCAGCTTCAGAGGTGAGTTGATAGACGCCTTAGATACAGAGACGGGAGAGCGGGAGAGAATGGTGTTGAGATGGAAAAAACACGTTGAGGTGTATCTGCCTGGAGACTGTTTGTGTATGTAGTGTATGTCTTTGTGGAACCCTTTCAACAACGCCCTGGCTGTTTCGACTACTTTGTCAAATGGAGGTAGAACAGTATTGTAGATTTGAGCTTTTACCCCTCCAGCTCCAGCCTTTTGGCCCATGCGTACTAATCCTCAAATCGCTAAATTGCTCTCACCAACATATAGTGATCACACTGTACAATGCAGACCAGATGGCGGCCCAACACTGTCCGGTGCGCAACATGGATTTTGTTTGTTTTTGCAAAAACAAAACAGAAAAGTGGCATATTTTTAGGTAACGCAAAGTTGCAGAGTAAAGCGTGACAGCTGCAGGTCTTTTTCCTGTTAACGCAAACCAAAGAAGTGGAATAGGAGTAGAACGGACATTCCCATCCCCATTCAACTAGCAGGGTGGTCAGAGCGGCAGACTTTTTTTATGTTCTACTGAAAAACAGTGTCCGTTCTACTGCTATTTCATTTCTATGACGCGAAACATATTTGAAAATATCAGGATCAAGGACTCGACCACCGGCACACATTTACTGTAAATTGCCAGAATGTGTCGGATGGGGAAATGATCCCATTGATGTGTCATGGACTGGATAAACCGTGTTTTAGAGCCTCAACTAATTTAACACGCACATGCCTCAACTAATGTGCCTTGTTGTTCCAACAGCCAGCTTTCATTCAACAGAAATATACTTAATCTTACCTCTGAAAGGTCACAGTTCGCCCAATCCCCATGAAATTCACTTTTCGCTCATTTTATTGGTGTGGCAGCAGAGATGTCAGAGAACGACGTCTCAAATCCCGGATATAAAAAAGCAGATAAAAGTGAGACTGTGTGCATGGCTAGATATCACAAGTTGAAGTGGAAAAAAAATGTCTTTTTGTAATTTGTGTGAACTGACCCTTCAAGGTGAGTTACAGCACAATTATTCTTGAGTAAAGCTGGCCTAACCTTATACGCTGTGATATGGTTCTGTACTGCATAGCTGCATGGTGTGTTTCTGGGAAGACATGAAGGAAGGCCAAGACGGAAATTGAAAAGGAGAAGGGAAGGGGAGCTCAAAGTAAAAACAAATGGAATAAATAATGTCAGGCGACAGGTGTCCATTTCTCTTTTTTTGGTCACTGTCTCCCCCCCTCCTCTCTCTCTCTGTGGCTTTCTCTGTCTCTCACTCTCGTCTGATGAAATTGCCGATGATTTATAACAAATGTCAGTGGCAGGCGAAGCAGACTGCTGTTTTGTCCCCGTCAGAGCCAAGTAGAGCCTGAGGTAGGCAGCTTTGCTTATCAATCAAAGCCTCTCATCCACCGCCGCTGTCAGTGCAAAGCTTACTGGATCACCGGCTCCCCCCAAAACCCAGGGCCATCGTGGTTGTCATGGAGATAGCGGCCTATGGTGGCACAGTAGCTGAAGCAAACAGGAAGTGACACGAAACCTTCAAGGTATCACCCTGTTGATAGAAGCCCCCTGTGTCACACACAGATTGCTATGTGAGAACAGTGCCTCGTTGCCGCCCGTCTGGCTGCTCTTGTTATTGAACCCAACATCCAGACAGGCCTCGGTCTCCTCCCCCCCAAACCACATCCACTGATCTCTAATTCAGCGATAAGTAGAATTCACAGGTGATCTTTGTCTCCACTCATGCTATGACATACACACAGTCTTGCCTTTTGTCTCCCATAATCTTACAGCCGCTGATGTAGAGCGACCGAAATGTGTTGATTGTCTGAGGATTTGCAAGGAAGAGCCGCCATTAATTCTGTCATTTAGAAACCTTTGGGCATCGCATTCGCAGACAACGATTTTCTTTTCTTCCTTCCTAATTCACACCCCGCTGTTAGTTTATGATGAGGTCTTGCTGCTTGATTACAGACGTGTTTGAAAGGTCTTTGCCTGGCAAGCGCTGTTTTGTTAGGTCTGCTTTGTCAGATAGGAACATTTAGGGTGAGGTCGGTGTCCTTTGCTCTCAGCCGCCACAAGTAGAGCTTGCACAGGAACCTGAGCCGTGAAAGGCTGTCAACTGGGTTCAGAGGAAGAAGTAGAAACCATTGATTCTATGGTGTACAGATAACCATCTGTCTGTTGTTCCTTTATTTCAAAAATGATGTTGAGCTACTGGTATTTAAAAGAGTCTTCAGTAAATATCCAACAGAAATTGACAGCAGTCTTAAATGTGCTGATTGTGCAGTAGTGGTGCAACGGATCCTAAAAGTCACTGTTCGGATTGTATCACGGATCGGATCAAATATTGGATCAACACAAAGTATAAATATCTATTTATGTTGCTGTGAAAACATCTTCAAACTACTGGATTTATTCAAGTTTCTCACCAACACTACATTTTACGAAATTACACGTGACCCCACATCATGATCACGATATAATTTACCTTCGTTCACTGAACAGAGCCTGAACGCATCGTAATGTAACTGAACGGAACCTTCGTTCGTTGTCCGTTAGCCACTTTAACAGCTCTCCTCCGGTCAGTTTGAACACAGATTAGATGTTTACATTATCAGAGATCGACGACTATGAAAAACAGCAATGCCGATGTCCTGATCATATTTTTTACGATGTCAGTAAAACTTTATTTTTACACTGTGCCGGTTAAGGTAAACTGTGTAATTAATCCGCGGCTCACATGTGTGCCGAACCGTGAGGGACGATCCGTCATCGCAGATCGACAACGATCCGTTACACCACTATTGTGCCGCATCTATGGCGTCTATTGTTAGTATCAGATTTTATTTGAATGTTTCCAAAACACAATTTTAGCTTTTTAAATGGGCATGTCATGAAGCTCCCAAAGCCATTAATCTGATCAACTCCTATTAGATCATTTTTAAATAATCAACAGACCAAATAAGATCAAAAACTGACCATATTTGCTCGACGATGCACACTACTGTTAGGGTTAGATGTTTTCAGGGGAGACCCAGACCGCTGGACTTTCCAGTCGCACCAAAAATGAACTGGATCCGGTTAACAATCAAAAAGTATTTAATAAACAAGAGAAGCTAGAACAGTTGCAAACTGAATTACTCTATCAATATCAATATGTCCCCAGGGCAGAGTTCTCACAAGGCCCACTAAATAGCCCAGCCCAGCTGGTAAACTACCCAGAGTGGTAACGGCGCGAACTCTCTCCAAAACCCTCTGGAACTCAGCCTATATTTAAAAGTCTCTGTCCGAAAGTTTAAATGTCCAGTATCAGCCTCTGTGGTTGGCCGAAATTCAATAGCCCCTCCTGGCTTGGGGCAGTTATCATCTCAGTGTTTGGTTGAAGTCGTCCGGACTCCTCCTCAGGTCCTGGTGGTCAGTTGTCCATCCCTCTGTTCTCTGCTGCACCTCTGTAAAGACTCACTCAAAATGATCTCTTTCTGACCCTCAAAACTATTCATACAGTGTTTTAATACCTTTAGTGACTATACTTCTATGGTTTAATACATTCAATGAGTAAAATACTATAACATAATATCCTCTACAAGTAAGAATATTGTAAACATAATACATTCCATAAGTAAATATTTTGTGACTTTTTAACCTATTTTGACATTATTATTATTGTGACACTTCTACTCACCACTAGGGGTGTTATTTAATCCTACTTATAATATTTCTAATACTGAAATTCTCCACACTACCAGGACAGATCCAGGATTCTACTGAGCTTCTTTTTCAATTTTGTTGACATAATTGGTGAAATAAAATGATGTACGTGCAACCATTGTTCCATTTGTGTTGCATGCAGAAAACTCTCAAGCTTCAACACATCTAGTGTGTGAAACTCTCTTTCATTTGTGCAAAAGAACTACGTTGTGGCCTGAGCGTGTACAAAGTGCTGTTAATAACTCCTCCGTATTCTTGGGGTGAATGTCCTCCTGTTCATAATATATTCTTAATTCCAGAGTAAACTGCCAAGATAAAAATAATGTGCAGGAATATTAACACAGAAAATACCTTTTGACAGTATGTTACAACAATGCAAATTTGCACCGCCCCATTCCTTCCCAGCCAGCAGTAGAGAGAGAATGTCCTCTGAGGAGAGATTAATTGGATAATGGCTTCCTCCTTTTTTTTTTTTTTCTCCCCGTTACTCCTCTTGCTTGCCGTCAACAATTACTGGTTCTGTCAAGGTTGATTGTCCATGCTGCCGTACCTCGTTAAGAGAATACAGTGCCTTAGAAGCCTCAATTTAGCGTTTTGAACAGTTTTTTAAGTCTACTTGAAGCGACACCTCTAATTGTGCTGTAGTCTGTGGTTTTATTGTTGCTGCATTTGACCTCAGCACATGCACTTCATCTTTTGCGTCGTCTCTGCTCATTTCCATTTGATATTTAGATGAACACATTTGTTATGTAAACAATCATTTTTAATATTAACTGATTTTCATTTTGTACTCAAGAAAAGCATCATGTGTTTTTCATCTGCAGTGTCCAGCAAAGACATCCGACAGATAATTTATACCTTAGCATAACAGTATGTATATATATATATTCCATACGTGAACCTGAGGCTATTTTTGGTGTCTGTCCATGTCTACTAGAACGCGCTATATGTCACACGTCATTGGTATACATGGCCGGAGTAACAATGTGTGGGCCTGGTGCCTCTCATGAGGGCTCATTAAATGGAAAGAGAGTGAGAGTGTCAGAGAGAAATATCTGGCATACTATAGCATCTATCATACATGAAAGAGGAACATCTCTCTTATATGCCACAAAGAAAAACTGTCTTAAATATCAGGATTATATGCTGGTCAGGTCTTAGCTTCAGTTCCAGAAAAGTGCACAAGACAAGTGGTTTAGTTTAATCTTGTTTATTGAGGAGGAAATTCTTGCGAGGTAAACATGCGGTTCCAGTGCTTTTAAGACTTTAAGATAGAAAAGAACCGTTTTAATTGCTTGATCACACCACTGATTAGTTCACAGTCAGCCTTAAATGCTATCTGAGAATCCCTGTTCCATATGATCTGTGTCACTGAAAAGACTGCAGCCGCAGTACAGAGTGTCTATGAGATCATTCCCTAACTCCATCCACAATTTTTAAGAATAAAATGGTCCAAAAACATTCGGCCTTTCATCTCTACTGTAAGACAGGTTTACCTTTTGTATAAATATCAACTTGTGCTGTAACTCAGTGTGATTAAAACCTAACTCTTTCTCCTGTAATGTGCGTCTGCGTGGCTTTAGGAATCATATTTCCGTCCATTTGTGTTACATTCAATTGTTCTTTTACATTATCTCATTCAAACTAGCCATTGTAGTTTCTTTGTAAGGTAATCCACGTTCACTAATTAAGAATGTGACCGTTAGAGCCAAATATGGTGTTGTTATTCTCTGTGTATACATTGGGTGGCGCTATACTAATGTCCTGTGCTCCGTCTATATGGCGATGGAAATCACTGTTGTTGTCAGGTGTTTGACCCCGGAAGGGCAAAGGGTTTTGACCGCTTTACGCTATACGGTAACGGTGTGTGTTAACTGGTGCGTTTGATGTCGGGGTGGAAAGAACGGGACTGTCTGTACGTTGTTCCACGCTGAGAAAATAAACAAACTATCATTCAACCACATTGTCTGTGATGTGATGTACCCGATGCAACGCACCTCCAAGGTAATCGAGACGTACAACCAGCGCGTCAACCAGGTCACTCCAGAGGGAAAGACACCTCAGTAGCTTACGGAACAAGACTGGGCTCCTTTAACAGTGACAGTTTGGAGATTTTAAAGCTCAAACTGACATTTGGAAGTGTACAACAATTGATTTAGTCATTTGTGTTCTCTCACATTTCGATTCTGTGACTTATTACTTGTGACTTGTTTCAACTGCGGGAAGATCTCAAACTCAGTGGGGGAAAAAATACACCTCAAACCAATAGAAGCCAACATGCAACCAGCAGATTAATAGATTTCTAACTGAATGTGTTTTTATCAGAGGGTCACCTTCAAGGACTGAGGATGATGTCAAGAAGATGTGGCTTTTTCTGTGTCATTTAGTGGCCATTGGGGTTTCACTCTCAAGACTGCTTGATCCCTAATGCTGAGCCTAGATATTTTTCTCTCGCTAGTGTAGAGTTTTTTTTTTTTTTTAAAGCACAGTAGCTAAGCTGAATTTTTTCAGATAATAGGTTTTTCTGTCTCTCTCTGTGTGTGTGTGTGTGTGTGTGTGTGTGTGTGTGTGTGTGTGTGTGTGTGTGTGTGTGTGTGTGTGTGTGCGCACATGTACAGTATGCAGTCGCACAGTTGAAACAAGAGGGAGGTAGAAGGAATACGGAATCTATACAAGGGGAAAAAAAAGAGAAATGTAAAAGATGTAAAGAGGGAAGATGAAAATGATAGTCAGTAATGGAGGCATTGGAACGCCCAAATTAAGTTACGGCTTTACTGCTGTCCTGTTTTTTGTTGCTAATGAAAACACTGGTTAATATAAATCTATTACAATGCTAATCGGAAACACAAGGAGCTCCTCAGCGCTCTGCCTAAGCTGAATATCTCACGGCATCCTGCTGCTGCGGTTTACTTACCTAACGCAGGCAGAGTCTCGAACCACCTAATTCCTTGTCATTCTATCTAATGCAATATCTGTTCTTCCCAGCTGGCAACCTCCTCAAGTCTTTCTTTCTCCATTTGTTAACCACGTTTCCTCCCGAGACTCTTGTGCTATAATACCAGGGAGGCTTTGCACAGTTTTAAATACATACGTCGCAGTCGAGATCAAGTATAAATCGAGGAAAAGAAGAAAAAACAGCAGCCAGCCTGGATTCAATATGTTTTGCAGTGTATTTCGTCATTTACTTATCTGTATATGTAACCTTTTTTTATTTTTTATTTTTTTTTATTTTGGGTGAAAATTCTCACTATATTTATATCAAAGTGTTTCTAATAGACAACTCTAAGTTAACAATGCAGTAGCTTTGGGAACTACTTCCACACGGCACAGGTTATCATCTCATCTGAATTGTTCACACACGTCTTGCTTTCATTTTTATCCTTCGCAAAGTGATGCAACATCAAGCACATCTCTTCTACTGCATGCCTACCTGCTTACACCAGGGGGTTCCCTGGTATGTTTACTTATGTATAAATCTTTTGAGCTTCATCAGCGCGACAAGTGTTTACAAAGAATGAACTGTGTGTGTGTGTTGTGGGAGTTACAGTATAGCATAGCCTCTGTTATGGCACAATCACTGAATGATCAATGTGGGGGAGACAGCATTGATCTGCTTGGTGAGGGAGCCTTGTGATTGAGAGCCTGTGAGGCTGTGAAGAACATTTTTGTCTCGCTCATAAATATGATTCATCCACGTTTGTGTTCATGGAAAGTTGTTAGCTAGCGAGCTAAACTGTTATTGTTGTAACTCCCAAAGTCTGTTTTGATGTTGGCATCGGATTTAGGCTTTTAACTTACAGGCAGAAGCACTTTGTTAGCTATTGGGCCGAGGCTCGGCAATGGAAGCCATTTTTACAGGTACATTAAAAAAATCCTAACAATTGCATTATAAATAGAGCTACTTGTGGCTTCTTTTTTCCTAAAATACTCACGTTGTTATTCATCAGAGGTGCTTTTGGAGGGTTATATTTAGATTATGTTAGAGATGCTAGATTATGCTAGCAGCATTGGCTCCAGAGATCGCAGTAAATGCAGGTTGGTCTGTCTCTTTAAATGTGGCAGACATATCCATGATGACCAGAGTGTGAATCCTAATCACTTCGGTGATCATGAGGTCGTCATTTGTGGTTTTGAGTGGAATGTCTTGACAACACTGGGTGGATGCCATTTCAAGTTTATATTCATGTCTCCCTCAGCATGAATTGTAAAACACTTTGTTTGATACTTTGGTTTATGACCAAAACTGATGACATTCCCATCATTATTAGCTATAGTTTGTGACTATTGCTAATAAACAAATATCCTAACATGCTCAACTAAGACGATGAACATGGTTCCCATGTGATGTCATTACATGCCGTGTTAGGATTGCGACATTATCGAGTACAGCGTCACAAATCTCCCAGCATGGCTGTGGACTCTCCGCCTTGTTTAAACGGTTAACCTGAATTAATATTCGCACATAAGTGTTCATGTCCAATGAAGTTGACTTAGTCCTTGTATGAATTACAAATCAAAGCATTGAAAGGACTTAAATGGACGCTTGTGCAACTCAGCCCTATTAGTATCCGGGATTCCCCTTTTCCTGTTATTATTGCTTACCATAGAATAGTTTCTCTTTGCTGAAAAATAACGCCTCTTTGTTTGTCTGTCACAGTTGACTAGTAGCTGCCTGTCTCAAGAAAAAATAATGACAATAGAGGGAGACTGCAGACATTAGGAAGAAAGAAAAATATCATGAAAAGAAATATGAAAATGCGAGGGTCAGGAGAAAAACACAACGAGTCAACAATAACGAGAAAAGCAGAAATAAACAGATGTAAAGAAGTAAAGAAAGATGTGGAACGAGGCTGCGTCTACAGGGAAAAGAAGAGAGGCAGACAAATGGACAAATGTCTTTTATTCACCCATGTGTTTTGGGAGTACAGCCATTATTAGCTCTGCATATACTGAATAGCTGTCTAGTTTCGATACAGCCATTGATTCAAAGTGCGTGTTTGTGAGCGTGTATTCCCGTGGGTTGTAGCTAATCATCAAACAGTGGTGTGGGCCAGAGTTTGCTCATGATAGTCTGCCAGCTGATGTTCATTAAACATTTGGCACAGGACGGGCTGTCTGGACACAAGGCTACCCCGTGCCAGTGTGTGAATGTGTGTCTCTCTCTCTCTCTCGCTCGCTGAACTGTCTATATACATTTGTGTGTGCATGAGAGAACACATAAGTAGCACACACTGCTACAAACTAGTGGTTGAGTAGTACGAGGCTAGTAGGCTAAATACAATCATTGGACGGACACCAAAGAGCAGAGGGTTCGAGGCGGCTTGGTTGTCAAGAATCTTGCGGGAGAAGTCCTCAACCCATTAAGCTCCACGGGGTGGAGACAGGTCGGGTGGGCTGGCAGTGACAGAGAGAGACGATAGAGAGACCTGGTGGACAGCACATGTCCATTTCACGTCGTGAAATCATCCGTCTATGCAGCACGCTCCTCCCATATGGAAAGTGTCCAAAGGTTCGTTGGTGATTATTAGTAGCCTGTGGTGTGTGTGTGTGTGTGTGTGTGTGTGTGTGTGTGTGTGTGTGTGTGTGTGTGTGTGTGTGTGTGTGTGTGTGTGTGTGTGTGTGTGTGTGTGTGTGTGTGTGTGTGTGTGTGTGTGTGTGTGTGTGTGTGTGTGTAAGAGAGTGAGAAATCAGTACCTGCATTCCAGAGAATAGCCAGACATCAAAGTCGAATGATAATTCATCGTCTCTAAGCAGTCCATCTATCAAATGGTAGAGACACGCGTGAATGTCATTTAGGTGTCATCCAGCGGGTTACCAAACGCTGGTGATTATTCAATCTGATCATATTGCATCATGATGGAATTGTCAAATACTAATTTGCTAATTTTCAATCCTTTATTTAACCGGCAAGATCCCATTGAGATACAACGTCTCTTCTGCCATGGAGTCCTGGTTAAGATGGCAATAGTTTAGCCACTTGGGGGCAGCGGAAACAAGTTGTTAACACAACATTGACATATCGTCTCCTTTCAAGTTGAGATGGCCAAACTTGCTAGAAAAACAGTTGGTCCAGCAGTTATGGAGCAGACATTCCCACTCACTTGAAGTCGTGTTTCAGGCCACCTGGCAAATTTAAAATTATTATTCACTGTCTTTTCGATCTGTGCACGGTCTCCCGACAACTCCTGAGATGGGAAATGAGTGGCTCTTTAGCTGCTAAATGCTCCACCACGCTCACCAGCTAGTTGCTAACTGCGTCCATCTGCTGTTTGGTGCCCAGCAGGAAGTGTACAGTGAGATTTTAGAGCTTTTTCCAGTGCTGCTGAAAACAACGCTATGTGAACGATGAGTGTGAAACATTGTCATTTGATGCATTATAATAAGAAAGTATTGATTATAGCCGCTTTATATTCAGACGAGCATTGAGAACAACTATATAGAAGTAGCCATCTTCTTGCTTATGGTGAGTTTTACTGACGTTAATTCCCAGCCCTGAAGCTTCTGAGGGGCCTTTCTCTATTTTAATGTTAATGCATCACACTGTGCACTCAGTGCTACCACAAGTACCATCGAATGAATAAGACACCCTCAGCTACGTTTATTAGCCCTGTCCACTTTACGCTTCAAAGTCTGACACCCTATTGTGTCTATTCCACCCTGCTCCACTTAGCCCGCTTCGTGACTAACATCTCTCACCGCATCATTAAATGAGACTGCTGTTTGTGATTCTGTGTTGTAGAAGGAAAGAAAAATAAATCGCACCTCATTTTTTCCTGCTAGGTTTATTATACCAAACCAGTGAAATACAAGTGTTCACTGTTCCTATATGTGTGTGTTGATTGTTTGACACTGTATAGAGTACAAACGGCCTCCCTCGTGACTCAGGGAAGAAGAGAGCGTGGCCGAGGCCAAACCGGACGGCACGACGCGCGCGCCTCCTCACTCCGCGTCCACAAGCGCATTAAAACAAACTATTGTTTCTTCCACGGAGCTCCGTCGCCCGTCTCCCCTTGTTATCGCAAAGCATGATACATTTCACAGCTTTCTCTGCATCCGCCAACTTCTAATGATGTACAATGTGGGCTCAGCAACACGAGCCTCCGCATTGTTCTTGTTCACTGCAGCACTGATGCGTTTCAACATTTTTTTCATGAATGCATCAGCAATCTCTCTCTCTCTCTCTATCACTCACCCTCTGCACCGCCTCTCTCTCACACACACACACACCACACACACAGTTTTCCCTCCAACCTGCTGCTATTCCCATGTTGACAGAGATGACAGTTGAAACCACTCCCTAACTGGTTGGCCGTCAAGCACCATTTTGCCCCCGTCATTCAAATGTCTTCACCTGACTGTCTATGTCAACCCATCTCAAATCATTACCTCAGGGTCACAGCTGTTCCATTTCAATTCCAGGATGCCTGTGCGCTTCTCCGAACATAAAACACTCAATACACAAGAAAGGAAAGGAGATGTTCTACCGAGGCAAATAGGTTTCCCTTCGAACAGAAAACTTGATTGAATCAAGTTATTAGCCCTCGCATATTGAAAGATATTATTGGATATTAGGGGCCACTGTTGGATAACGATACAAAGAAACCTTTACAATCAAGTCATAATATTCTGACACAAAAGTATAAGAATTGATGTTATTTCAAGAAAAGTAGACCACTAAAGTAATGTTTAGAAAGGTATGTTTTAACAACAAAAAAAGCAATAATTATTTGCGTTAAGAATCCGACGGTGTAGAGACAGAGGAGACAGTTCACAGCTGTCGCCCTCCCTCGCCTGTGTGTCAGTGAGCAGGGGGGCTTTGACCCCTTTCTTACACCATGTGCTTGTGTTTTGTTGGCTCTGCGCTTGTTGGCACATCTTACCGGTGGAAATAAGTCCGCGCTCCCTGCACCCACACGCAGCTCTGAAACATACCAGTTAGGCATCTGCTATTTGTTTTTATCTATTCAACTTCAGCTTTTTGTTTTTTTTTGTCCCCAAAAGGCAATTAGCTTTTGCAGCAAGACACAGATAAGACGGTAAAAAACTAATAGCCTACATAAGGTTCCCTCAAAAGGACAACATGGATAAGTGGGTACAATTATGTAAGCAACATAGCCGATGATGTCATCATAAACAAACAAATAATATGAATGTTTCACAGTCAGCCAGCAGCTCCGATCTACCTTCTATACATTTTCAAAAACCTTCCTGCTTTAAGTACCTTGGCTTTTCTGTCTATTATTCCATTGTTTCACCACCTTGCTTTCACATTTTTTTTTTCGCGTTTCCATTTTTTTCCTTTGGCAGTATTTATTTCACCACTTGGGAAAAGACACGTTATATAATCGGGAGCTTTGCCTTTCTGAACACGATTATTATTATTTTTTTCCTATCATGATGCCCTGAACGTCTATAATACGATCAGGACTCCTTGCTGCATTGGATTACGGAGTATTGGAAACATTTGCTAACACAATGTGAAACATGTTTTCATGTGACGCTAAATAGATTGAACAATTGGTCAAACTGCTTTGAAACATAAAGGCAAAAAGGGTAGTGAAAGAAAGTCAGATTGATAAATTGGAGATGACAGGAAGGAAGAGGAGAGAGGGAGAATACTGTAACGGGGCCAATCACGCCCCAGTGGCTCTACTAATCATGCAAACAAGGTCACTGTCGGCCAGAGCCAAACTGGCAGGCTATATACGTACATGCATCGGAGGCATTGCTCTCTCTCTTTCTTTCCCTTTTGCAGCATTTTCTCCTTCTGTTTTGGTCACTCACTTGATCAGTCCGACATACAGCCAGCTGCCCACACACAGGCTCACTAGAAAGACAAGAATTAGCAACGCATATACAGTACATACAGTAAATTATATGCATCACAATATTCAACCAAAATGGAAGCATTGCGCTGTCAGGCTGATGACAAAGTCTCTGTAGATCCAGATTCGCTAATAACAGTATTTGCAGCTTTTCTTCCTTTTCTAGTTAATTCTAAATTGAATCTGAGTTTTGGACTGTGGGTCAGACAATCTATCGAGCAATTAATACATATCATCTTCGACATATTTCACTGTTTTCTTTTTATAGGCAAATCAATCTGTCATGAAAGAAAGAAAAAAAGAGTTGGTTGCAGCCCTCTCATACCACTTCCATGAACACCTCTCGTGTTTTGGGTGCAATACACACACCCTTTTCATATCTTTGGATATTTTTTATTACTGGTAAAGTAGTCAAAAATGATTATTTTCCGAGGTAGATTTGGTGTCTTCATTTATTGCGGCTTAACAGCAGCTTTCATTCCAATCAGAGAGAGTAACTCCAAACTGGATTTGCATATTGTTCATTACACAAATGCATGTTTAACTTGCAACAGCAGATGACAAATGACAAGAAAACACCTGCGGTTTCAGTTTCATTTTCTCAAGCGTGTTTGCAATCGTCAAATTCTCTCACTTTCTCTCTCTCACACACACACGCAGACATGCCCAGTAACAGCTCTCTTGGCAGAAAATCTCATGTTTCCCCGCTACTCTTAATTGGCAGCATTGTGAAGGGAAGACGATGTTGCAGTTTTTAAATGTTGTTGGCCATTTTTGTGCGGAGTTCAGTCGAGAGTACAAGAGAATAATAAGAGATCCAGGAGTCCCAGACACCACGTAAAGTCATCACCTCCCTTTTCTGTCTGAGCCCTATCCACACAGACACCATTCAGAGTCCTTTTGCCTGTTGGTATTTAATATCTGGGCACAGTTCGGACACAAAGCCTTAATGGAAAGGCTTTCACAAAAGGTGATGAATTAAGTCATGCCCTCTGCATCCTTTGATCCACGGTTGAAGAAAGGATCCCTTTTACCTTTCAGTCAGTCGCCTTCGTCTTTAGTTCTCCGCTAGGTTTGCATCATCTTCTATATTTTACTCTCCATCACGATGTTGCAACAGCGTGATAAGAGCTGTTTATTTTTACAGAAATATCCTCATGATGTCTTCGTGAGAATATCAAGAGCCATGCTGCTATAACTCACTGGATATTCCCTGAAAGATATTGATATGCGGAGAGGTTGTTCAAAGATCAGTTGGAAAGCAGGGCTTTGATGATACTGTGTTAAAAAGTAAGGTTGTGTGTTGATCCTGTGTTTGTGGACGGGTGCCCACACTGCCACCACAAACGGCTACCTTTGCACCCGTGTCACAGTGACAGCAGCAGTGTACTGGTAGCCACAAGTTTGCGAATTCTCAAGGAGGATTACATTCAGCTCGGGTCCTGACGTGGTCAACACTCTTGATGACAAACTACATAAATGTGAAGAACCATCCATCACACACAAACACACACTCTCAGACTAATATTGTCCCAATGCCCCGGAGGCTCAAGCTTTTGTATGTGTTTATGGCCTTAAGTGCTGTTGACAGGTGAAAATAAATCCCACTCTGCTGTTCTCCTTCCCTGCGCCTTTTCTGGCTGTGCACCCTTTCCTCTTCCAGTCGTCTGTTTCCATCACTCACACAACCCTGCTTTCCCTTTCTGCCTGTTCATTTCATCCTCATTGTGTCTTCTTGCTCTCTCTTTCTACGCCCCACGGTGTCATGGTTTCCTTTTGTACATGCTGTATGCCTTCCTCTTTCACACCGTCACCAGTAAGAGATGGTGATAAACCCAATTTAATTAGCCAGTTACAGTTGTCACTTCATTTTGATTCACGTCTTAAAACATCAGTTGTTAGGCCGCAATCAAAATCACAACTGTTGGGACTCTAAGATTCATCAGTTTTGACAGTAAACAATCGATTGTACAACCAGATCCTTAGTTACATCCACAGTCAAGCAGACAGAAGATGAAGACTCAATGTTCTGCTCCTTGTTCAGTATATACAAAGGCCAACCACGATCCCACAGCCCCCTGCCACAAAGGTGCTTTGTCCGTTTGCCACTGAAACCCTTTCTGCCTGACAGAAAGTGGGTGAGGAGAGGAGAGAGGAGTAGTAGTAACAAGGGAGATGTTGTCGAGATTTGTCACAGCCCTGTTTGAAATGCCACCGGTATTTTGAACCGGGAGCCTCAGAGGAGGAGACATTAGCACGATCTTTGTCTGTGTATATGCCCGTGGGGGCCATCTTCCTAATACTACATGTGTACAGCTGTTTTCCAACAGGCCATGTAATCAGGTTATGAGATCCAGGTAGCCGGGTATCAAGGATTCATAAGCTACAGCTGTGCACTAGGCACTATGTGTCTTGTTCCTGTTGGGGCGACGAACCGCCCGATCGATGTATATAGTAGGTGTGTGAACGTGTGCAAAAATGAACGCATCATTACATTCATATGTTATGTAATGATGCCTCCCGCATAGGAGGTTGGTGTTGACGATGGAAGAGAAATAAGGCTTCCTAAGCTCTCTCTATTTTTTTATTTATTTTTTGGCTTTTTGCTACAGCTCTCTGTATCCTCTGTGTGTTACACACAGCGGTGGCTGTGTACATGCTGAGTGGAAAACACATGAGCTCGACAAAGATCAGCGCTCTCTTCCTTCTCCTCCAGTAACCTATGGCTATCAACCATTAGTAGTCACCATCCAGCACCACACAGCAGCCTGCTCCAGTGGGCGTCTGTGCGTTGATTGCACTGGTTTGTGTGTTCCCATACCTGTTTGTCAGGCAGCGTACGCCTCAGCCGAGCAGTCAGTCAGACCATGGAGATTTCCTCCCAGTTCCATTCAGAAATAAACATTTGTGGCTAATCCTTTAATTAGAGACAGAGGGAGAAAGGGAGAGATGTAATTTGAAAAGCATCCAACATCATATTCATTCAAGACATGGTCTGCATTCAAAAAACGGGATCAGGGCCTGAATCATTTCATAATCTTCTCCTGTCATTTTGTCTTCTGACTTAAGTCATTGATGCACAGTGAAATTTGGAAATTAGCAGTCAGCCTGCATCCACATTGACAGTGTCCCACTCACTATATCCAATATGATCCATATATTAGCGTTATTCAATAACATTTTCCCCAGTGGAATCTCTGCAGAGCAAAAAGCCATTCAATGGACATTGTTTGTGGTTTATAAATGCTTGTCTCTGTACATTTTTCACACACATCACAGGAAATAATGTACTGTTTGCCAGCGCCATGCCGCTCGGTCTGATGCATACAAGTGAAGCCAGAGGCAAGCTTACCTGCTAGCTAACCTGCTAATCTTTGCTCATTATAGATAGCATGAACGCTTAGATTGCACATTTAAAAAATGTATGGCATGCCCATCTCATTCCAGTAGAGATGCATGCCTGACAAAATAGTGATTAACTGTCTTGTTTACTTGGCTATTAGAATTACAATATATATATATTATTTATGCACGAGTTCCCCTTAATTAGAAGATTCTGTATAATGAACAATGGTTTACCACAAAAAAAGTGTTCATAAGTAACTGCACTTTTAACTATGCACAACCCTCCAATCCCAGCCTTTCTTGAGATTGTGTTTTTAAAGACAGTATGCAACATGGTCCAGCCCCCCCCCCCCCCCCCCCCCCCAAAACAATATGTCCCTGTCTTTAATATGCTTATTGGCAAAAGGTGTGCCTCTGAAAATGAAAGCTTTCTTATCAAACACTTTGCCATTCTGATGAATCTGGCATTATTATCATCAGTATAAGAACCTGTAGTAGCCAAACTAAAACAGTCGCTAATGTTTTTTAATCATCATCCATCTGCCGCAGCTGAACAAGATTATTGTTCCAGACAGTGGTGTGTGTGTGTGTGTGTGTGTGTGCGCTGTACACCAGGATAACACCATAGGTTCTTACCGGATGTGTAAGCTGGTTCTTCTCCTGTTATCTCCCTTCTGGGGTTAGAGATGTCTGATTATGTCCAGACTCGAGCAATTCCAATAACAATGTAAGCTCGGCCTCCTTGCCAAGTGGTTTGGCAGATATGAAATCAGGGCAAGCAAAATGGGATTTGTGCATGCCCAGAGCTAAAGCCTATAGCATCACCGAAGTGACTTCTGTAATTGCAGTCACGGACGTATTACGAGCCATGTTTCAGGCCAAGTTGTGTCTATACTGTGTTCTGACTCTTGCCATTACAGTACCCAGTGTGCTCGCTCTCTCTACATTACTCTCACTTTTACTGTATTCCGTACCTTCTGTTTACTGCATCTGCATGTGTGGGTGGGAAGGTTGTTGGCAAAGATCTTGCTGTTTTTTTCTGTAATACATTGTGATTAGTTGTATCTGCTGGTGTCAGAGAATGGATTGATTTGAATTAACCTACAGAAAACGAGACTCTTCAGAAGAAAGCCTGTATATTGTGTATATTATATTGATGGTGTACAAGCTGTATGGAAACGGCAAAATTTGCTCAATTATTTTCACTCACTTGAGGTGTTTCTTGCCTTTTTCAAAAGAAAGAGTTGCTAAATGGGATATGGAAATGCCTTTGCCGAATAATACAGTTTCTCTTTGTCTTCGGACATTTTGAAACATGGCCAATACCAGCTGAAAAGAGAGATTCCGGAATAGCTCTCTTCATTTTTCTCTCATAGTGGGTTAGAAAGCCAATGCGACATGTTTTGGATGCATAAAGCTTAGCCTGTACCGGAAACTTCTGACAGAACGACGGTTGCTCCAAACAGGTTGATAGAAATGTGTCTAATCCCTGTTGTGCGACGTTTCAAAAGTTTGCTTAAAATTCACTTGACAGTTGAATGGAAACGTGCCCACCGGCTCATCGAGTGTGCAGGGTAAGGGAATGGCAAAGTCTTGATGAAGTAGTTGCCTCAACTGGATGAACATGTTATCTACCCAACAATCAAATGAGTTGATTAGCACGGCATGATCATTTCCGTCACAGCGAGGTGAAAAACTGTTCAATATAGTTAAACCTGACAAGCTTTTGATAACAAACAAAAGCGGTTTTGAAAAAAACATTTAGGATCAATTACATTTGCACAAATTTTTGGGTTGTTTTTTTTCATTAAGCGCCTGTTGCTTGTTAGAACTCATGGAATATCTGCTCTCTCCATCTGAAAAGCATAAGTGCAACCGGTTGAATCCCTGTGCGTTTCTGCATAATTGCTTCTGCAGGGGTCTGTTGTTCCATTTTACAAAGTGACATGTTGTTTTTACCAAGCCAAGGCTGGGCCGCTGCTTAAGTAATAAATGCCTCGCTTCACGCCCCTTTCCTGTGCTCTCATTCAGATGTTGCACTAGTCATTATTTTGTTTGTGCCTTTACTTATGCAAAACACATTTCTCGCCATAAAAACAAAAAATGAATTGCTTTTTTTTGGGGGGGGGGTTTTCTCAGTGGGTGTATAAAGGGTTATGTTTTTCTGAGTTTGTTGGTGGTGGTGTTACGATATGATTATTTTTGTTTTTGGTGAACATTTAAGTGTGCTTCCTGACTAGACTACTTTGCTAAATCCTAATGAGGCAGCTATAGCTAAAAGTAAAAGTGTCATTTAACTAACTTTCCAAAGCAGTCGGAAGACACACACGTTCCTCCACAGCCGTGCCTCTCCCCCCCCCCCTTTTTTAAAAATATCTCCTGTCTGATCAATGATAGCAACAGCAACGGCACCAAAAGCCTCTCTGATTGTTCGCAGACACAGGGTGCTACATGCTGTCACGGTGCATTGTCTTGTCCTCTGAAGTTATTTACTTGTTTGTTTCCTCCCTCGAATTTCTTCTTTGTTCCCGTGTTTGTCTTGCGTGTGTTTGCTGATTGGTGTTGTGATAATTACAAGTAGGATTGTGCCGCAGGCGCTCCTGTATGCTCTGATGTCTCCCACTGAGCCATTGTTCTTTTCATTGGCTGATTAAAGAAAACAAACACTATTTTGTACGTCTCATTGTGCTGAACACACAGCACAACTGTGCAAGTTTAAAATACAGGGCTGTCTCTTGTTCTCACAGTATATTCGATTCACATCAAGACGAAGAGTGAAATATTTCGTTGAAAGCAAAGAAGATTCAACACAATTTGATTCATACCTGAATTCATACAATTACAGACGGAGCTGTTTCTGTATCGGAGCACAGAGCGACATTTTCATATCTTTTGCAGGTGAAGGAATTATGCGTCTCCGACACGGTCTCACGGCATCTGTTATGGGGTTATGTTAATGCTTCATGTAATGTTACGTGGATAGTTCATGAGTAGCCACAGATCAGGTTTCTGCAACTTAATCATAAATATTCAACGTTTGTCTTTCTCGGGATTGACAAAATAAAAGTCGTGTGTGGCAGCAGAGTGCAAAGTTTTTTTGTTTTTTTTCCCCTCTTCCTCTTAAGAGCAAGCGGCGGTCAACACATGATCTGAACTTTCACTGAGCTGACAAGACTGTCAGATACAAGAAAGGGAAACACAAAGTGAAAGACATTGTTAGCTGCTTTTTCTTTTTTTTTTTTAAGAAATGTCTGTCATATCAGGCTTTTCTGATACAGAAATGCCCGCATTGATTCCCTCCCAGCTTTGCCCTGATTCAAGCAGTTTGAATCGATGCAGCTGTATCTTAGACATTAAGCCCAGCACATCGATTCCAGTTGGTGAATCGTGACACCCCCAGTGTGTGTGTGTGTGTGTGTGTGTGTGTGTGTGTGTGTGTGTGTGTGTGTGTGTGTGTGTGTGTGTGTGTGTGTGTGTGTGTGTGTGTGTGTGTGTGTGTGTGTGTGTGTGTGTGTGTGTGTGTGTGTGTGTGTGTGTGTGAAGAAACACACACGTGTTCACTTTGATTTCTCTCAAGGTTTTGTGTCAGTGAGAAAGCTGTGGATGTGGATTTCAAGCATGCACGTACAAAGAAGTAAATTACCCTCAACACCTTCTGTTCCACGTCTGCGCCGCGTGTTTCTGTAGGTCAAGGGGCTAACATCAGCACTGAACTAGCAAAACAATTTACTTCTGTGTAAGGAAAGTGCTTTGTCAGCGGGACTCTGATTGTTGATGCAGTCGGGGGATGGATGGGTGCACATTTTACTCCAAGTCTCTCTCTCTCTCTTTCTCTTAGTCAAAGTTTTCAATGTGTTGCGGCCCTTTTGGCAGTGATCCTCTGCCAGCCATTTACAATATCAACCCATTACATTGTCCACACGGCCATCGACTCTCTGGGCGAGACATAGAACATCTGAGGGGAGCATGGATCGCTACGGGCCCCATGGGAGCTCTCAGAAGGAATGAGATGGATGACACACTTACAGTAAAGCACTGCACTCTCCCTCAGGCCAGATCTGTTAAGGATGCTTTGGTGCTAAACCATCAATTCATAAACAGATATTACATGCATGTACTATACCAGTGATGGGATCTTTGGGCCCACTTGAAAGTTCACTATGATAATCATTTATTGCCTACAATTACACAGCTACCTTGCACCCTCACACACACACACACACACACACACACTCAGACTCAGGTCACTGCTACATGTCCCATTCAGCTTGAAAGTCCTCCCTTGGGCGTTTGCTAACAGCTGGCCACAAAATGGAGCTTCACTATTTAAAATGCGTTTCCTCATCTGGAGAGGGCACACGTCTCTGTTTGGCCCTGTGTTGATTAAAATCAATACGGTCCAATCTCATCAACACCACTGTCCTGGCCTACTGATGATGTCCGTCTTGCAGAGGACTCATGTTGTGTGATGAACTACAGCTTTCTTTGGGAAGGTCCATACCTTTTCGAGGCGATTGGGTTAATGCGTCCCCCTGAACCTCCTATTCAACCGCGTGATTTGTCTGCTGCATTGAGTCGAGGTTCGTTGAATTGAACAAGGCTGGCCACCCATCAGTTCTAAGTGCATAGGAATATGAAAGAGGCACATACCGTGCTGAATGGCTATGTCCATTTACAAGGTGTAAATGTGTCATTGTACGTACTTCAGAGAGTTGCTTAGCCCATTGATGCATGTATTTTTAATTGCCAGGCCTGTATGAGAGGAAGGGGAAGAGGCCCCTGGACAGAGGCTGAGCTGAACTCAGCCTGCCCTGTCACTTAATTTCTCTCTCTCTCTCTCTCTGTCTCTATCTCTGTCTGTCTCTCTCTGTGTCTCTCTCTCTCTTTTTTTACTGATGACTCAGAGTGGAGCTGCTGAAGAGGAGGAGACGGCGATGTCGACGTGATGCTGGCACGTTGTTAGTGTGTGGGTGTCACGTGACCCAGAGGTTTTCTGATGGGTTGTTCAGAAGCCGGGATGTGGACTCACCGCATGCTGACTGTCTTTTCTAGTTAGTGAAGCCAGAAAATCTAAATTTGTGTCCATGTAACGAGTTCACTTATGTTCCACAGCAAACGCCACGGTCAAGTCTGGGGAAGCGTTTACTCTGAAGCAGCTGCATGCTAATCTCCCCATACACATGCTCTCTATTCTCTGCTGCTCTTTGTCCACCTGCTGTATTTTCTCCCTTGATGATGGTCATGCCTGCAGCCGGGATATGCGTTTGTTTATTCGTCGTCAGGCTGTCGGACAAAGAGACTTCTAGACGGCCCGCCTTAGTTTTAAGTTATCTGGTCATACTGTAGTCCACTTCTCACCCTCGCCACCCTAAGCAGCACCCAATGTAAAAGTTTACAAACTTTATGTTGATGGTATTTAGTAATGTATTTCATGACACCATCACCCCCGTATTACACAATCTTGGCCCAATGCGTTGCCTGTCTCTCAATATTTGTTCTGGTATGGGTTGATTTGATCTCATTTTTTTCCTGCCAACTGGTGGGTGGTATGCACACGCTCCTGCCCACAGGCTTCTGCATGTGTGTGTCATGTTTATTCATCAAAGATTATATCTGAAATGAAGTGGAAGCGTAAAATTAGCATATTGTTCATTTCAGTCGGTAGATAAATTATAAAGGACCTTGTTCTGTTGTCTTTATCAGGCTGGAGTCCTCGTAACTGTTGCCATGTTAACCTACATGTTTGATTATTTAGATTTTAAATTCCATCACCGTGCAATACATACAGTCAATATAATGTGGTTAAAATGAGGTACAACACTGACATTGTTTCACTAGTAATGCACAGTCTGTGTATAAAACAAGTACATTTGTTCTTTACTACTTTTCTTTTTTATCAAAGTTTTGTAACATTTCCTGTATGAAAGATTTACATTTGATTTTTCAATCAAAGTCAATTATTTTATTATAATAGCAATAACATTTCTTAATATTTCTTTAACATGGGTGAATAGTAACTAAAGAACAATACTCGTGTATGTAATCTCTGAACCCGTCGGCTGTCAGTCTGACGACAGACGAGCCACTTGAGGCGAGGGGCTGCATTTCTGGGGTTCCATTGCCAGTGGAGAGCCGAGCCAAGACTTCCTTTTCCATCGCTGCTCGTTGTTTACAGTCGGATTAGCAACTTGAAATTTGAAAAATGAAAAGCTCAATCATGGTCAGACTATAACGGGTAGGTTCCGATATTGCAGAAAGCTGCGGATGCCAAACTCTTTTCCCCGTTGCCTACAGACTCTACACGTGAACGCAAAATGAGTTTATAGAGATTAGTTTTTGAGTATCAGTAATTCTGCTTTGTGTTGTACTCAAATACTTTACTGTAAGTGGATGCTGTTAAAACTCCACCAGTCTGTCAAGCAATTTCCTAAATATCCATTTTACAGTATAGAGTCAAAATATGAAAATAGTCTGATATGCTTTGGTAAATCATTGTTTGTTCAAACAATCGCTGGTGACGTTGTGTGCTATGTGCTCTTGATCAAATCTCACCGTTTTCTCTTCACTTAACGCACTCTCAGGCAAATAAATGTCATGAATACGCTCGAGTTCGGCTAATGACATAATAAATATCTAGATAAATGAATGCTTAACGCTTGATTACGCTATTGTTATTTTATAACCAAAGCATAACAAAGGGGCTGCTATGGGCATAGTGAGGGTGTGGCCGACCGGCTCAGTGGTAGAGCAGGGTCGTCCTTCAATCAGAGGATCGGCGGTTCGATCCCCGGCTCCGCTAGTACATGTTGACGTGTCCTTGGGCAAGACACTTAACCCCAAGTTGCCCATCAGTGTATGAATGGGTGTTAATGGGTGAATGATGACATGTAGTGTTAAGGCGCTTTGCATGACTAGAAAAGCGCTCTACAAGTATAAGTCCATCTTGCCTCGCTGTCCGTTTCTTAGATTTGGACCAGACCAGGTTTTGTTTAATTGGAGAGCAGATCGCTTTGATCTGACTGTCAGCAGCAGGCTGCATAGCAGTCGGCCTCATTAATTCGGCTACATCTGGTCAAATCATGTGCTTCGCTTTGCTCACTTTAAAAAAATAAGAAACCAGGTTTCATTGTGCTGTAGGAAGGAAATGGAGAACTATCTTTTCTACCTGGTGGTCTGTGTGATTCCCTGAGAAGAGATGAGTTTGATGGACAGCTCAGGGGTGAGAGTTACTTTACCAATAAAGGGAAGAAATTGTGAGTTCCAGACAGTAAGGGAGAAAAGGGAAGCGGATGGGATAAAGGAGGCAGGAAGAAGTTTTGCAGTTGTTTGAAAGAGAGAAAGCAAAACCTGTGTTGATGGAGACAGGCTGGTTACCAGATGGGTTTTGTCATGGAGAGAAGGGAACAGAGAGAGGGAAATGGTTAAGAGATGGAGGCTGATGTGGCTGTCTGTAATGCGATATGGCAGATGCGATTTTATTTTTAGGACACAAGGCCCCAGAACGATAGGTTTTATAGGGTTTTGAGTGGGTTGATCTTTTTAAATATTCAACTTCAATGAAATATGGAGCATGACTCCGGGCTGTTTGGAATTCATAAGTCTGTTTGGCAGTGCTGGCCCTGCATATTGAGAGCTGTCAGAGTCGGCCTGAGTGTTAAACACGAGCCCTCAGCTGGCAGCAAAAACAATGACAAAAAAAGAAACGCCTCCGAGAGACTACAAAAGAGAAAATGAATGGAAGTCTTCAATTGGAGTTTGAAATATTGAATCACCTTTTGATGTCAGGACAGTGGTGGGTGATTCAATCTTGTGTTGCATTGTAAGTGTGAAGAGTTGAACACTGCCTGAATACACTGGTGTTGCTAAACAAACACTCGTATAAAGATCATTCATGAATATCCGAGTTTTAATAATGATACCAAAGTGAAGCTTTTTGTTTTTTAATCATATTTTACATTGAGAAATACCAACATTTCATACACAAAAGAAGCCAAACCTCTTAACTAGTCAATCTTGTCTGAACACAAGTCGCAGTAGAAGAACTTTGCCTAAATAAAAGATGGCAGACATTGATACAATTTTATATTTAAATGAGCAGCCAATAAAAAACAAGATTAAGAATCCACCCAGACATTCAATGCCCGCTTTCTGCACCTGACTTTTTCTATACTTGCACACATTAAAGTCTTTACCAGATTAGTATTGAGGTTCAATACCAATCCCTACTTGTATATACTTGAATATATGACAATAAATCATATTTAATATACTGTAACTGGATTGTACGGAGGACACGGAAAATAGTGGTAGCACAGCAATTGAGTCAGAGTCAGTGCTGCAGTTTTTCAGGTTCTTTAATCAAACAAACTCCATGTAACACAAAAAAACTGAGTCCAAAGCTCTTTCACAAAACTAGAAAAAATAAACTCTTTCAGCTGGGCAGCTAGCCGACTTATCGGTTTCAACTGTCTCCCACCCTGGAGCTCTTGGGGAGAAACGACTGCGCTCCTCTCACAGCATGTCCTCTCTGATCAGCTTCCCTGCATCACATTGGTTCCCCTCCCTGATGAGGAGATCAGCTCCAGGTGGGTCTCCTCTCACACCTGATCCCAATGCTCTCCTGAGGGAGTGGGTGGACTGCTGGTTATACCTCCTACCTGGATGTTGGCAAGTGAAAACCGGTGAAAGAAAAACACCAGCAATGTAAAAACATGAAGTTTTCATGTGGAATTGTAACCATGTTTTGTTCCAAAGTTAAGCACATCTCTTTTTGATCTCAAAGGAACTTATCAGAAAACTCATGGGGGGGGGGCTGAACATGTGTTATGGATACAGATGACTTTTGCAGTCTCTCCATAAACCACTGCAGTCCGTGTGTGTACAGCACACAGGAGTGTACCGGTTATGCTCCTCATCCATCATATAAACTTCTCCTCAGTCCACCAGTTCATTAATCCGTGTTACAGACTGATTGGAAGCTAACCGAGAAATGTGTGCTTCTTCTGTGTTTGTGTCTGTCCGCGGACGCATTTGCAAGTGCGTGGCAGCTTCGTGTCTGGAGGCGTGTGAAGGATCAATATTTTACTCTCCCAGTGTGACAGGTGTACACTGCTGGAGAGAGCGGCTGATAGAAACCCTTAGTTAGTGTGAAGCCACCGAGGGGAAATACATATGCATTAGACTACGGCTGCTGGGGATATTTACCAGCAGTAACCACACAAACAACAACAGGTAGCAGAGCCTGGAACCAAGACATGTTTAATTCATGCCAGAGGCAGCAGAGTACACTGGCTGTACACCTGTATCAGTGAAATAGCCAATGCGTATTAGAAAAGGACTGTGGAGTGTGTCTGTCAGGCTGTCTCGCTGTGTTTGTGTTGTGTGTGTGGGAGACAGAGGCAAAGAGAAAAGAGACAGAGACCCCAGGAAGTGATGCTGTCCCTGTACGAGGAAACATTCTCAGTCCATTACCCTGCATGTAGGTATAATTAGAGTAAAGCAGGACTAAGAGCCCGGGCTGCTACAACCATCTGCCAGGTGTATTTCCTCTTTGTAATACAAGTGGACAGATTTGTTTATACTGTAAAAGATCTTTCTTTTTCTTTTTTGCATCTTTTACCCTATTTGTTACAGATTGCATATTTGTATAATCGCTGACCATGGCCTGGTACAGCAGGTTCATTAATACATGAATGCATTTTAACAACTTGCAGGGATGTAAAACTTGCTTGAGATGGGTAATTTACAACGCTTAACATGGTGTTGCTCCTCCCCTCTTTCGGAGTTATGTTACCGTGTGGCAGTGCAGTTGAAAGCGGGGGAAGTCATTATTTCTGGAAGATGCTATTTCTAAGCTGTTAAAAACTATTAATTTAACTTTTAAATTTCTTTTCCTCCAAAAGCACGGTGCAGGAGTGTCATCATCTCTGGTGTGTGCATGGTAAACATTTAGCAGCCGTTACACTATAATGATAATGCTAGTTTGCTGTGACATTGGAGATGTCTGTGTTTCGTAATCACAGTGCATTCAGCTGTGCACTATTTGTGTCCACAGTATATTAAGTTCATTGAAGATGGCTGTCCGTCAAACGAGTCGCCCCCTGAACAGGCCACTAGACTGAATTTGACAGCTATGTTTTTTGACGTGTGATGTCTCGGGAAAAAACATCACGTCGCCGGCATCCGACAGTGGAGAGGGTGAAGGATGTGGTCCATAAAAACAGAAGCTTGGTATTGTTTACTTTAATCATCTTCTCAATAGAGCATCCTCTGCAGTTTGAGACAGTAGTGTGTGTGTGTGTGTGTGTGTGTGTGTGTGTGTGTGTGTGTAGGGTAGCCCTCCTAGTGACAGTAGGACCAGGCTCGCTTTTGAGGCATTGTTAGAAGCACCAAGGCGTGTTAACGCGATGTCACGCTTGGCTGCTCCCACAGTGGCTGGGGTTCACACCGAGGGGCAGAACACTTGAGGGACATCCAGCTCAGCCCTTTCATATCCTCCACATTGGCCTTTTTTTTTGGTTTTAAACAGTAAACCACCCCAACACCCCTGGCCCCTCCCTGCTCACTTTGTCATGTACACTTGATTTTAATATGACTCAATCATGTCCGTAAAAGCGTGGCGGGCGATATGTGTTGACATGTCTTTACGAGTGTGTCCCTTGTGTGCACATTTGTCCCTGTGCGCAGACCGTTGCCACGTCCAGTCAAATAATGTTTATGATCGCCATGGATTTGTTTGTAGGTGAGTCATAGAGGTTGACCTATAAATGTCAAGAAACCGCCCCCACTCTCTCTTTTGAACCAGTCCGATTCTTATCTAGGCTCCATGCACATGTTCATAGATTACTTCCAAGGATGTGTGTCACCATTGTATTTGTGGTCATTTTTACACTTGAAATAACAGACTGTACTTTTGTCTCCCAACATTATTAAACAACTAAAAGTCTCTCCGCTTGTGTAAGCTGTACTCAAAAACACATGAGCAGCATCATACCACAGTGGTGATTGTGAAGGGCCAACAATGTTCTCTTTTTGGACTGATCATCACTGTCACTAACTGAAGATATGCACTTCTGTCAGGCTTGATAAGATGTAGTTCCATGCGCCTCGGGCTGCAGCTAATGATTATTTTCATTATCAATTAATCTGTCTACTATTATTAATCTAATAATCATTCACAGAGCCCATTGTGTTAACATCAAATTGTTTATTTATTTCCAACAGTCCAAAATCCAAATATATTCAATTCAGAACAATATAAAACAGGAAAAAAACATAATTTTTCAATTATGAAAACAGACGTTGCTTCTCTTTTTGTTGATGATCCACTGATTGATTAGCTTAACCAACCCCCCCCCAAAAAAAAAGTAAATGCCATGATATTGTTGTGGGAGAATAAATGCATACAAGAGGACAAAAATAAATCCAAACCCAGTCATGAATACACACCGTCACACATGCACCTAAAAGGCTTCCAGATGATGTTGCTTTTCTGCTAACAACATGAGCCATTCTTCTGCATTTACAAAGATATTCGGGGTTGTTAACTATGGGAGAGGAGAGACGGAGGAGGGGGTCAAATCACAGCTCAACAAAGCAAAAACACTTTGATATGCATAAGAGCAGGACAGGCTTCACTTACCTATAACGGCGCTGGTTTTCACATTATCCACGGGGATTGTTGTAGGGCTCTTTCAACAATCCATTCCCACACCTCCTTTAATTTCTCTTCCTCTGTCTCCTTATTTCGCCCTCTCATTTTCATACTCTATTTCGGTCGAGTCCAAATCACAATCATTGCCTCCAAATCATTGTCCTGAGGCTTTTTATTCTGCCCATCCTTGTCATCATTCTCCCTCATCATCATCCCATTTCTCCCACTGTTGCCCTCCTTCCACTCTCCTTTCATTGTTCGCTGCCTCTCATCCTTTTTGTTAATCCAGCGTGCTGTTTTTCCATGTGACAGACGCTAGGCAGACCGCTCCGCACACACACACACACACACACACACACACACACTGTTAACTATGACGAACAAGCAAGGGACAAACCTTCAATGACTGGTGTGTTGCCAGGTAATGAATGATCTTTAATTACAGCCAGCCTAATGCACACAGGCAAGCTAACAAGCTGTCTGCTAACCTTTTACCTTTTTAAAACGCTCACAGGGGGACATTGGAGCCTCCGCACATTTCTGACACCATACTTTTTCAATCCTCTGCACGTCTCCTTTCTGTATGTACAAACGCATTCAATAATAGTAGCTCACAGCGCAGTATATACACGGTTTTACACTCACAAAAAAAAAAAAGTATGATGAGGTTGTTTTGCATCTTACCTCAGTGGTGATGTACAGCCATCTATTAGAGGGGAGGAAGTTGGGAGAGTTGCAGCCCTAAGTGGAAAAATCGACTGCAGGCCAGACTCTTAAAGCGATCATGCTTGGCACCAATGACTGAATAGCTTCTCGAATATGACGATTTGCTCACTGTTTTTTTATTTTTATATTAAATCGGACAAAAATAATATCAATGTCAAGTACAGCCTTGGAAACTCGTGCGAAGGATTGCTCTCTATTTTCAAGAATAAAGGAATAATCTAAGCAAATAAGCGATGGTTTAGTCAATGATTGAAGTAATCATTGATTATATTCCTAGTTTAAAACTTTGGCACAAAATAGATTTTTTTGTTCCATATATTTGACCGATCCATGTGCAGTAAACTGGCCCCAGATGCTCCACTTATGGATGCAACAAAAATAAAACAGGGCACATAGTCATCGTTAGACAGAACATGCAGGAAACTGCCACGCCAGCTAGCTGTGTTGTGGTTTTATGGCGGCTGTGGAAGTGTGCGTTTGATCTCGCTAACTTCAACTTGTTGTGTCAATCACTGCGCAGAGAGTTAGAGGAAAAAAAAAAGAAAAAAGGCACTTCACTCTCTGTATTTTTCTGAGTCTGCATGACTACTCTCTTCTTAAAGTGATCAAATACTGCAAACTTCATAAGAACGGAGAGACGGGGAGGGAGTGGAAGATGAGAGGAGAGGCTCATCTGCATCTGTATTAGCAGCAGCAAATGCAAGTGGACCAAATGATCTGACGAGAAGAAAATGTGAATTCCTCTCTGCAGCTATTTGCAGATTGGAAAAAAAAAAAAATAGAAACACTCAAACAGTATTGGACAGGGCCTTTTACATTCCTACAAAATGCCACCCTATCAGACATTTAATAAACCACCATGGTTCCATCTTGAAGTTCCTGATGACATTCTCAAACCAGTCAGAGCGGACATTAGTCTGCTTTGTTTGAGATTTGACTTGTCTCATGCTGCAACAGAACCAGTGACAGTAACCGGTTAAAAGGCTGAGGGCTGTGAGACTTACAGTTTAAAGACACATTTTACAGCAAAGCTGTGAGAGACACAACAAACCCAGCCTACCAGCTCTTTTATCAATGTTTTTTTCAAGTGTTTGCCTTTTCCAGTCTGCCTCCCAGCAAAGTTAAGGGTGGCGGCAGACTGAGGACTGTGATAGACTGCAGTTTAGCAGAATCGCAATGTGCAATGTGTTTTAACAGACATACAGAAAATACCAATCTTCAGGCTTTTTTTTTTTTTTTTTAACGTGTTGACTGTTTCTCTCCGGCCTCTTAACAGCTCCTCGTGGAGATGAGTTCATTGTCACCTCAATGGTGGCAGGTGGTTTGGCTTTAACAGTCAGGAAAGAAAGAGACAGGCAAACACTGCTGCAGTCTAGACTTGACTTTCTGTCTCTCTGCTGAGGCTGTCTGCCTTCTAACTTCTCCCGACTTCAAGAGAGCAGAGGAGGAGGAGAGAGATGAGTAAAAGCTCATCTGTATCATTTGAAGCAGCAAGTATAAATGGAGCAAACGGTTTTACATGAGGAAATGTGAACTCCTTTTTGCTGCTATGTGCAGATGGAATAAAACCTCTCACTCTTTTCTAATATTGGACAGGGAAGGTTTTCCAATAGACCATCGCGGTGTGAAGATCAACTGCAACGTTTTTGGAAAATCGATACAAGAGTGCAAGAAGTTACTACATCACTGCACAGATCAAAAATGTCCAAATTGATCAGGTTCTATTGGGGGAGGTAAAAAGAATCCACCGTGTGCTACACTACCAAAATGCTGACAAAAGAAATGCAGCATGCAAAACGCATCAAAACCGTGTAACCTTTACATTGCCTTCCCCAACTTGCTCTTTGAAGAGAACGGCGTGCTGCAGGAACAATAAAGTGCTGTCGGAAACATGCCTGGAGGAGCAGTCAACCCGAGGCAAGCTGACAACAAAGCTTGCAATGCCAACTAACCCTACTCGCCCCTAACTCCTCCTGGTCAAAGGAAATAACTGAAGCAAGAAGCTATTTTGTTTACAAGGACATGCACACATTTGGTGTTGTTAAAGTGCTCGATTTAAATGGATGAAAGTGACCCTGAAATGGCGATAAACAATGTCCAGATGTCAACATTTAAGTGAAAAATGCATCCCTTTGGCGACTGTCCAAAATGTTGCCCTTTTTGTCCCTGCCTATTGTTAACGGAGAACCCATGTCATGCATCAAGGGTCGTTAACAGGTCTTGGGGAGTGCTACTTCTTTGTGAAAAAGTTGTATAAAGTCTTTAGTGGCGCTGCGGAATCCGATAAATTGCCTCAAGTGGTGTCACCTGAGTCTTTAGAATCTGGGGGTGTGGAGTTAGAGTTCACTTCTGCTTGATGCTAGAGGCGAGGTTAGCCGCTATTAGCACAACACACCCAATTCTCCGACCAAACAGCCTGCGGTCAAGTGGAATTGTGGGTAATGTAGGCGCCAAAGAAAAGGAAGGCTTGGAATTTGAGTTATTATCTCTGGTTCTGCTGCATCAATTTCAATAATTTTTTGACTTCCCATTGTGAGTTTAACAATATTGTTTGATTGCAATGCTACATAAGTGTAGTACTCTTTTTACTACTGACAGTGTGGCAGTTGATATCATTTTAGGTTTTTTTTGTACTTGTTAGTGTTTTTAAATAAGTTAATGCCAGTCTAAATTCAAAAACTTTCATTTATATACAATTGAAAGCCAAGTTTAAGCAGAATTGAAATGCATTAACTCTCAGTGTGATGATTTGTTTGTATCTGATTGCTTATCCGGTATCTAAGTCTGTGTCTAACTGTGTCAGAGGGATAAATGCGCAGCCCCACCATCACAGCATGTTTTCAATAAAAGGCGACGGTTTTGTCTTCGAATTCCACTTGACTCGTTCTCCTAAAGAACCAGTGTCAGTTGTTGGTTAAAGGAGTACAACCTGCGGGAAGAGACATGCTTTACATCTCTCAGATGTGTTTTACACCTGAGATGAAGGCGTACACTGAGAAGCTAGCGAGGCTTCAAAGGAAGGGGCAGCTAGGTGTCACAGGCGGGAGTGTGGAGAAACCGAACCTCCCGACTCTTTGATCAGGTTCCCCACTAAAGGGCCAGCGGTCGCACTTTTGGACAGAAGCTTATATTGAAGTGTGGGGTTTTTAATCTCTTTTTTGAGTGTGGATTGATAGGTTCACGCCGATTAGAAAAAAGTAAAAATGTGGTAATAAATGCTAAAATAAACAAGATGCTGATGTTTGAATTTTGACATTAACTGATGTCTGATAATACCCGCCAGCATGTTCTCTTTCTTTCTCTCCAAGAAGACAGCGATGGCTTCAGTTAAAGAATTCGACAGAAGTGTAAACAAGATATTAAAATGTAAATTGCTGATAACACATTTGATCATTTTCTCAACATCAGAAACTGAGAGTGTGTTATTTGTAAAGGAAATGTGTGCTTGTGAGATATTGGACTGATCCGAGCAACAAAGACCCACACACAGGGAGGGGAGGGGGGGGTGTAGATGACAGGTTTTAAGAGGGAGGAGAGAGGAACCGGATGGGATCGGGGAGCACCGGATCGACAGTGGGGGAATAATTGTCATCTTTTTAAGATTGAGACTGCAACAACAGTAAGAGAGAGCAAAAGAGGGTGAGATAATGAGAGGAGACTTGCATTTGCAGCTGTGGTAACTGTTCAGTCACAGCAAGAAGGCAACACACTCCACTCATTTCATCCTTTTAAAATCCCCCACTGCCTCTTGTTTGCCGAACAAGTGTGTGTGTGTGTGTGTGTGTGTGAGAGAGAGAGAGAGTGTGAGATCGTTGGATTTCTTCTTGTCTGCTCTCTTTCCTCCCTTTATCCTTATTTATTTGTCAGAGGTTGTGTTCAGGGACGTTCCTTGTCATTCGTCAGCGTGGCCCATAAAACACACTGTCATGACTGACTGGCCACGCTCCAAACTCATTACCGATTGGCTGACAGAGCGGGTCGCTCTGTTCTGCTCTGATGTGTTTGACTCCTGTTTGCCAGACATTTCAGGCTCAGGAAATTTTAAATGCGGTGGTGTCTT
Organism: Anarhichas minor; assembly: GCF_050575085.1. Lineage (NCBI taxonomy): Eukaryota > Metazoa > Chordata > Actinopteri > Perciformes > Anarhichadidae > Anarhichas > Anarhichas minor. The sequence continues at coordinate 8,585,046 of NW_027466508.1, forward strand.
TCCCCGCGTCACTCCTCTCAGCCTCACGCTCAAGGTCACATGAATATGGATTCACCCTCTCCTTCCAGCACACATACTGATGATGAAGTCTTAGATCTACTCAGAGGGATTGTAATTCAGAACGCAGGTCTGATCTGGCCGTCACTGTGCTCCACTGACTGTCTGGGGGTGTGCTTTAAGTCGGAAAACCAGAGGAGAAGAGAGGGCGGCAGGCGGGCAGGGGGGGGGGGTAGGTGAGAGAAATAAGAAAGATGAAGAGGACTACTGTAGGAGCAGAGAGCTGAGATGAAGAACGGAGGAAGGAGAATGGATGATAATGGGGGAATCAGGGGAGGTGGGGCCGGGCGAGAGGGTGTCATGTAAGAGAAAAGGGAAAGAGGACTGGGAGATTGGAAAAAGGAGACGCGCAATGTTATTGAGTTTCTGTAACGGTTGATCAGCCATATCCATTTCATCATATTGAGCTTGCTGCTTGCCACAGTCTGCTGCAGGAAACGTGTCCTCATCAGCGGATTCACTTCCAAGGCGTGTGTTTGTGTGTATTCATTCTGACTAACGGTGTGCACAGTGAGCTCATGTGGTTATGTGTAGCTTTGCTTTGTTGCGCATATGCACGAGTGCCTCGTCATTGTTTCCTAATGCTTTCTGTATGTGGGGTGTCCGTGGCTCAGCGGGTCGTACTTTAACCACAAGGTTGACTGTTTGATTTTAACGCATGTACCTGTATGTATAAAACAATTTATATTTGCTGCAGAATGACTTCCTGTTGTATTCCGCTGCTTGTTTTTTCTTTTTTCTAATTCAGTCTGTAATCTCATTAACCCCTTGCTTTCATTTACTTAAAGGAGTCGCTTCTTCTCGCTCTCCTCCCTCATGCTCACAGTTGTGCTCACTGCTTTTGTCTCTCTTTTTTTTTTTGTTTTTTTTTTACTCACAGAAAACAACAAGGCACCTTTACAAAGGTCTCGCTCTCGGCAGAATATAAATTTAGGTTCAGCGGTGGTGAAAGCTCCCCCTGCCAAGGAGGCCCATAACGAGTCTGAGGGCCATCCATCAGCAGCCCGGGCCAAGGCTGCTGCGTGTTCGGAGTCGGGCCGCAGGTACAAGAACACCCTGGGCCACAGCCGCTGGCTGGACAGGGAGAGGGTGGTGGAGAGAGAGACGGTTAAGCCTCCTGAGAAAGAGATGCAGCTTGAAGCAGAGCCTCCGGCCTTCCAGACGTCGTCCGCTGGTGCTGCCGTCAGCGACTGTAGCACCAAGGGAGAGTCCGATCTCGAGGCTCTGCTGGCCAGACTCAGGGCCTTGTGAGGTTCGTCTTCACATTGTCTCTGAAAGGACACACGGCATACAGTATGTTTGCGCCCACACACACATTAACGCACTCTGAATGTGACCAAAAAGATTTCGCTTCTCCGCTTTTGTAAACAAGCAGAAAATGTAGTCAGTAAGACAACGTTCTGAAAGAATTGCGAGGCATGAAGGGCAATTAAATTACAAGTCTTAACGCTAAATAACCAAACAAGGATTTTTTTACATTTGCTTAAATTTGTATAAATCCTAAAAGAGAATTCAAGTAGGTAGAGGACAGTTGGTCACACCTTCGCCCACATAATGTCCTCAGAGGTTTCTTCACGAAATAGATAATATATTTTAAAGTAAATAGTTATACTTAAGCATATTTGTGTCAAACATTACAGTTCAGAAGTGAAAAAAGCAGCCCAAATAGATTCAGCAGTCTCTGTCTGATCCTGTAAAGTGCACTGCCAAAAAAATCATTTATATATTTATATATTCCTAAGAATTGGAATGTATCAGTTTTTCTCTGAAAGTACAAGATGTGATGTAGTTAAGCACGTTCTTTGTAATCCGGTAGTATCCAATTTTATACAAAGATTAAATCACAATTCTTTTCACATTGGCATTTCCTATCATTACCTTTTACTGTGTCATTTATTTTACACCTTTATCATATTATCTTGTCCTACCTGCATTTTAGTTTTCAGTTATTTTCATATTCATGGTACAATTAAAAGCGCTTAAGCTTACATCTGCATTTATTACTTTCTGTATTTCATTATTTTGTGTCTGAGTCTTTTCCATTCCTGTGATGGGGTGTCTTTTATATTCAAAGTATTAATCGAATTGTTTGTATTCAAGAAAAAATAAATAAAGTTATCTGCATTCTATAAAACTACAAATATATATATATATATACACAAAGGACCAATACATGCAAGTTATTAAATAGGATTGTACTTGCAAGATATAACAGCAATTGGATGTCATCGACAAGTTGATTTTGGTTGTACTAGACTGCTTTGTTTCTGTGTCACTGGCAGTGAGAACATGTGTACACAGTGAGAACAAGTCTGCAGAATGGGAACACTATCCGAGAGTATTGTTCAAAATGTGGCACAAAAGCAACGAGAAAGTTCATCCACCCTCAAGCTAACCACAATTGATGCTGCCTTCCGTCTCCTATCTCCCCAAGATTACTCGTATCCTGAGCATATTTGTTGTATTCACTCATTTTTACAGAAACATTTACAATAAAATAAAACAATAAAAATGTTTTGTCGTCTTTTTTTATCATTAACAAAGGTTTCAAACATATGACTGATATTATACATTCCCATGTCTGTGTGGCTCTTAGCGTTTATTTTATTTACCAAGTTCGTGTGCAGAAACATCCTCACAACATCCTCAATCCTCATATTTGCATTGATCAAGTAATCGGCTTGATTAGCAACAAGTAGGACTTCAATATTCAGCCTTGAGTTGTATATGCTTGTAATTACTTTGGGAATGAGTTTGCAGCACTTGCCAGATGAAAAGAGCTAAAGACCGACTCTCTGGAGGCCCAAGGGGCTCAGATCATCTGTGCCCAAATTCTCCCAAAGGATGACTCACTCTTCTTTTTTCCCCCCAAGTTTTCAATTCATGTTCTGTACGTTCCAATACCACCATACTATGTAGTATGCCAGATAAAGATGTATTATGTCCCAATACATGGTATGTCAAATGCAGTATCACTACTGCATCCGATGGCATTTAGCAGAATGCGAGCCAGGATGCTTTTCTGTCTATTCTGACCCACGATCGCAGAGGATATATGAGCAAGAGAGTCAAAGGTCAAGGTGCAATGTTATGAGAATGTCCCACGGATGCTGGCATGCAACAGTGCATACTTTGTAAGGGCAGCTGCAGTACGTACTATAAATAAAAAGTATGCGATTTGGAACGCAGCAAATATTGCGTTCCCCCCTCCCCCACTTTCTGCTGTGAGGGTCAGTTTGATGTAAATGTCCTCATTCCATCATAATTGGACAATCTGCTGCTGAGAGAGAACTGTGCGTGTTACTACATGTCTCTTTTGTAAAGATGTGCACATATCGGTGGACCATGGTTGCTGGTTTCAGCCTGTGAATGACCTTTGTATAGTGCTCTGTTAACTTTTACCACTCGCTTTTATGAGTGAAACAATTCACTCATAAAGGGCACTGTGCTAAACATATGCTTCCTTTAAAACATCTGAAAACTAATCCAAAAATCCCCATATAATGTGGTTATACTGTAGACAGAATTGAGAGTTAACCCGCTATCTGACAAGGTTCGCTTGCTGTAGCCTGTCAGATGGTGAATATCTTCACCACTGCGAGAGACACAACTGTCCCCATCTGGAGCGGTGCCAGAGACGAACACCTGCCCGGTGATGCACTCAGCGGTGCACTTGTTGTTGTTGCTCCTCCAGTGGCCTCGATTCAGCTTTAGCTGGCCGCAGTCTGCTGTTTCTTGAACAGTATTCAAACCACTTTCTTTTAAGGGTTTTTCATGGTTCTCTGCAAGAACAGTCACCGTCTTTGATACGTCAGCTTTTTTTTTGTAAAGCTGCTGCCTCTGCCTCAGAAGAGAGTTCATTTGTGTTGTTTTCTTTTTCTTTCCAATGCCACGGAGGATTATCTCAGTTTCTGTGTCGCTGAAGTCCTTTTTTTCAGTTTCCCGAATGTTATTTTGATCTATGATATTCTGTACGTGGGTATTCTTCTTTGTCTGACATTGTTTCTGAGGACGTGGCATGTTATTAAATACAAGTTAATTAATGTGCTGTAAACATTCTTCTGATTTACATACATTAACAACACACCAGAATTCAGAATGAATAAATTAAGCATTTTATCCATCCTGCTTTTTTGTGCACTGTTCTGTAATTTACAAAAACGTTGGCTTTCTTAACTGGCACAGACGCACATGAGTAGTACAATGTTAATTAGGCAGAAGTACATTTTGTCCAACACAGGAGTAGGAGCCTGGAGCTGCATGCATATTGGCAATACATTCTCTTTAATTGCCTGTATGCTGTCAAGATCTAAAACAAAAAATTAAAATTACACATTGTCACAGCATCTGTGCAGGCCTGTTTCTCTGGAAGGAGAGCGGGGAAATGACCAGCTAAACTCATAGACACTACAAATTGAGAGGAGAAGCAGAGCATAAGGAGGGTAGGATCTTGTTATGGTGAGGGAGCCTTCATTACTCACAGGCCTGTGTTCCAGCCACGAGGTTTATCTACGGGCTCAATAAAGAGGAGCAAAACATATTGTGTAGCAGATTGCAATCTGGGCTCCTTTTGATTGGAGAATAAGTTAAAAATGTGTGTGAGGATTTGTCGAGGAGGGGGAAAAGTACAAAGCAGATCGACAGATTTGTCACCGTTTCTTCAAAGAGTGAGCTCTCTGCTGTCTACTGTACACATCTTGCTGGTGAATTTGATGGGGCAAAAAAATCCCTCTCCGTTGTCTGGCAGAATCATTTTGTAAGATACTGCTGATGGTGTCAGTCACAGTTGTATCAGGTGGTTAGGAGCAATAACAGGAGCAATACAGCCCTGTTTCTTATGTTCAATCCGGGCAGTGTGGTGTCCTTGCATTGTTGATACAGGCTACATAGTGAAAGAAGCAGCTCGGCAGCTTCTGCTCTCTATTCAACCACAGCCCTGTGTGATCATACAGCATGCACACGTTCACTGTAGTGAGGAATGAAAGACCGAAGCACAGAGACTGTTCGAAAAACAGAGGTTCTCAGATTCCTTGAATGACACTGCAGACCCCCTTAAAAGCCTCAATAGCTAAATTTCGGGCGATCTCTAAAAACACAAGACAGTTATCAGTCACTCGCAATAGTCACTCAAATATATTTTAAAAGCCATATTTCTCACCCCGCTGTCTGTACGTTTAGCTTCTACGTGAAAGATTTGTTGTAGTTGCTCTGTTCATCAATGCAGAAGTCTTTGAGCTGTTCCCAAAACGTTTGCTCCCCACTTCAAATCAATTGAAGTGCTCAGAAACTGAGTTTGTGTCTTTAGCATGTGCCGTCTCCTTTCTGTTTTTTTTTTGTTTTGTTCTCTTCTTAACTGTGAAGCTGCACCACAGCGCATGACTCTGAGGCAGAGCCTGACTAATCATTGCACAACCAAAGCGGAGTCACCTTGTTGCTGGGCTCAGATCCAGGATGAGACAGTTATGGTGGTAAACCGACACCCTAATAGGGGTCACCCAGGGACAAATCGGGCTCTCATTGTTCTCTCCTGTTAATAGATCAAGCCAGACTGACGAAATGTTCATGTCTGTGCAAAGTGCTTATGCAGTGTTTGTGGTCGAACACTTAAATCAACTATGGATTTTCCCCACCTTCTTTATTATTCTACAGGTTTATCTTGCAGCGGTGTGCAGCAGCCCTCTCTCTTCTTCACCGGGGCTATACCTCCATCTGTCCCTGCAGGTGTCTTTTGTTGTGTGTGTGTGTCTTGTCGGTGTTTCTTTGATCACTCTCGCAGTACACCGGTGTACATTTTGGCCCCCTTTCAGCTCTTTGTCTTTGTTCTGTCTCGCAGAGATGTTTTCTTGTTTTTGTTGTTAAAAGCATTGAAGACGGTAAACGCATCCCTCGCCGCTTTTCAAACAAATTGCACATATTTGGCAATCATGCAAAATATCACAACAGATATCGAATATCTCGCTATCAGTCCCAGTGCACCGATTTATTCTCTCTTCAGACGGCTGAATGGTATCCTGCAGTCTTAACTTTCTGCATGTTCATTCACTTTAGTCACAAATTAGTAAGGATTGGTTCTCTGTTGTTTTTGTCAGCGGCAACTGATCTTTATTGGTTGGTTTCTTGATAGTTTAAGAAGTTTGGATTGCAGCAGTGGAGACAAACTTCCACCCAGCATGAGCTCAAAAAAAGGGACGAAAAACAGGAAAGGAGTCAACTGGAGTCACTAATAATCTAGATGAGGTTCCAGACATCAGCCAGGTGGAGGGAGGAAACATGATGAACATCACGTACATTTTAGGGGGGCTGAAGCCCCCCTAAAATGTTCTTCAGCCCCCCCAAATAATTTGGCATTATTGGCTTTAAAAAAAATAAATTAAAAATAATTCATTTTTTATTTTGGTGATGTCATTAAATTAAACTATTGTTTCTCACATGGACAAGTTATTTATAACTAACATGCTACATATGTGCGTGCGTTCTGGTTTGTATGTTTTCTCCCCCTTCAAACAATCCAATAGCCTATCATCATACTTAACGGTATAAAGGTGACACCGTCAGGTCCATTCTCCATCCATTGTGTGCGGTCCCTTTAAGAGTTAGGATTTGGGAGTGACGCGGGTATGAAAGCTAGTTTATCCGTCTTTCCTTTACAAGCAGGAAAATTATTTCTCTCTTTATTTGAGAAAAGTTCATATTTGTGTTGTCAAATTTCACTATGACCCTGAAATTCTGTCTCTTGTGTTATCATATACTGAATGCAAGAAAAACTACAGAGCAAAATCACACTCTTTCTGATTGAACCAAATCTATGAACTGTCTGAAACAATGGATATCCGTGGCCCCAAATGGGCCCAAAAGAAAAATTGCGCGCGCAAACATGCCGCTCCCCTTGGGGCTAAGCTCCCCCTTTCTTTGAATCCTAGAAACGCCCCTGATCACGTATCAGTCTGATTAAATAGATTAAATAAACACCAGTGGGGAACATTTAGAAATGACAGAGAGAAGGGGGAGAGAAATACGTTTTGAACAAAAACAATTCTGAAGCTGGTTCTCTAATTGTCAAATGCTCTAAAATAAAAATAGAACGCCGTTGGTGTTCGGTGATTATAGCCGTATATATATATATATATATATATAAAAAACAAAACAATTATAGCTGACTTTCATCGGTCAAATTTAGCTTATTTCATTTGAAGAATGTGCGTGACCGTCAAAGAGAGGAGCTGTGGTGTCTTTTTAGGGCTGTTGCAGTGCATAATAAATCCCCAGAGGGCTGTGGCACCTGAGCAGAGTGACAACTGTAAGAGCGGTACAGTTGTATTTTGTTGGCGGCAACAGAAGTGAGCACATCTGGCTTTGATCACCATGGTGATGATAGTGCAGAGAGTGGCAGGGCAAGCGATGGAGATGGATTCTCAGGGGAAGCATTATCCTGTTTAGTAAGTCTAATGAGAGAAAAGGCGCTGCACCTCCGCTAACTGCTGTCCTTGTTTCAAACAAAGGAGCGTGCGACCAAATACGCATAGGCTTATGCAAGATGGAAGGAAAAACGGGCACATTGGGTACCAGGGATGCAAATAAACCCATGCTATAACACACAGACACACATCATTTATTGAGGGCTGCGACAGTAATTAATACACTGACATTTCTGTCCACTTGATGGCTCGAAAAATGAATATCAAATCAAAAGATGATGCCACGAGCAGGGATTTTTTAACTAATTGAAAAGACATGTAGCAGAAAGATAGTCGACCTAGTAGTACAATAGTACATATAGGCAGACAAACCATGAGACGTGAGGCATAACATTCATCTAGATTCTAGATGGACAATCAAAACTTCCATTGTAGCCACCCACATGCATGTTTTGGAAAGGGGCATGCAGGGCTGGAAGAGGAGATGACTCCTGTGTTGTTGTTGTTTTTTTCTGTAGCTCCTGTGCCAGCTTGGCATCGGTCCTGGCGTGCGACAACGCCGAAGATTCAGCCTCAAACAGCACAGTTACAAGTGTGCCAAGGAACAGTGATGGCTTCAGGGAAGGGAAGTCAACTCTGCTGTCACAAACACATTCATCAGGATTGTGCAGGTATCTGGCAACGTCAGGACAACCTGCACATCATAAATCGAATCTCTCATTATCATTCATCAACATGTGGCTGGAGGCCCTTTTTATTTCATCAGTGTTTTATGCTGCCTTGAAACCGGTAGCCGTACAAGAACTTTTCAGAATTAATTCAACTAAATTATATGAAAAATAATATATAAATAATATTTAAATAAGGCATTATCTGAACTCTGAATTTAATTTATGCGTTATCTGAGACATTTCGTTAAAAAAAAAAATGTACCTGTTGCTGAGGATAAATTCCTTCCTCACACACATTTGTGTTAGCATAACTCCACAGTCCACAGCTTAACAGAACAAGCAGCTCTCCATGTGTCGATGCATCAGGGGGGTCAGCCGGCATGTGCTGACTGCTGCCAGACCGAGTGCTGTGGTAAACTGCCAACAACCATTCAAGTCCACTTTACATCCCCCAACCCACAGAGGCGAGCTCCCAAACAAGATAAGACAACTGAGTATCTTCATAATAGAGCTCTGGCATTAACGTCTGCGCTCAGTCATGCACTCGATGTGTGTCGAGTCTCTTTTTAACAGGAATGGCGAGATTAGTCTCTGACAGCGGGGGCAGAAACTGCTATGCGGTGAAGCTCCGGTAGACAAGTAAATGGTGCGGGGAGTTTGGCTTATTGAACTTTGTCACGGGGTTGATGAGCACGCAGCTAGGCAAGCCACAGGCTGTACAAATCACCTGGAGCACCCTCGCGCAGGATGTTGGCAAAGACATGGGAACACAGTGCTTCTCTGGAGCAGCCTCTCCGGCTAAACAACCGCTACAGTCACCTCCATGACTTCAAACCTTGTCTGCCCGATCACGTACATCTGTTTTTTTGGGTCACGGCATTTATTAAAAAAAGAGAAAAAAAAGAAGAAAAAAAAAGAAGAGTCCTCACCTACTGGCCCCGGAGTTCAGTCCTTTTCCCCCCAACGGTATTTTTCAACCTCCCAAATTCACAGTTCAGTTTATAAAAACCTTCCAGCTCAGTTCAATACAAGGCAACTTTCTGTTCATGTTCAGTTCCACACAATTCACTTAATGTAACACAACGATCAGATATAATCCCCCTGTGACACGGTTTGAACTATTGTACACAATTTCAAAAACACACTTGCAAACTATTTAAGAAAATGCTTTGATTTTTTGAAGAAGCTTTCTGTTTTACTTTGCTATTTCTAATAATCATTGAGGCAGCTCATATGATCTGTACGTGTTGTGTGCAGCAGAGCATGCATCTTTTCTGGTGATGCGGAAGTGAAATGATCATCTAGCAGCCCTGACGACCGCTGCTATTGATGCCTTAATCTGCCTTTGGAGGAGCCAGAGATGTGTCTCCGACGTCCAGACTTTTTAAAAACACATTACAGTTTTATTAAATATGAGCAAAAAAAAAAAAATCCCACTGACCTTTTAGCCTTTGAATCAATTCTTCAGTTACCTCACGTGTTGCAGTCTCAATCTCAGTAAAAGCTCTGTTTTATGCAGAGGGAGGCCCCTCCCCCCTCTCTCTACGGGCCCGTGATCGATAAAGCTCATAAGTCTTTTCCTCCAACTGAGAATCACTGAGCGTCAGACAGACCAGACACACTCCTCCTAAAGGTGCCTCCCGTCGCATACAAATCTTGAATCTGTCCCACCGACTCTGCTCCGCCGGGCTCTTTCACATGCGCATTTTGTCCCTCGAGACCAGAGACAACCAGACAAGTAGATAACGTTTCAGTGAGTTGCCGGCCAAGAAAAAGATGAATATGGAAAGCTACATCTCGCTGTTGTGTCTGTGTGTTTACATGCTTATGAACTTGTTGGCGTGTACTGAGGCTATACTTACATACCATGTTTGATTTCTTATAGACATGTTTAGCAAATTGCATTAGTGTCGAAGGAGCCGCGGTCGCATTTGCCTAATGAAGGAACTAAGAATAAAATGAAGTTTAGGGCCAAAAGCTACAACACGCTCGAGAAATAAACAGCTTGTCTCGTCGAATTTGCAAATCTGGTAAAGTGTTTTGAAATCCCTTTGATTTAGGACCTCTCTGCTCTGCAATGTAAATCAGCTAGTGAATAAATGACTTCATGACTGCATTAATATGTATGTGCATGTCATGCTCGCCTGCAGTTTGTTGTCAACAAGATTTGGAACAAACTGGACTCTCATTTCGGATCGACAGACCGAGATGGGGGGTGTTGTCGCAACACGTGTTTAAATTCCCACTACAACATTATTACCAGGGAGTACACTCGACACGAGAATGTCATCAAGCTGAGCAAGTAATAGACGCGCACACACACACACACACACACACACACACACACACACACAAAGCCCCATTCAGGAGTGAATTGCAGGTCTGTTCTGGACTCCGGCCCAGGCATGGGAATATATCCCAACTGACGTTACACATGGCTACACCACTAATAGGAGCAGGAAGGTTGTGATGTAAATGGGGAGTTGAAATACATGACGGAAAGGAGGGAGGGAAGGTCCTGACATCAGGTGGGCAGGAAGCCCACGGATCCTCCCTGAGGTCCGACAGTCAGGTCGAACAAACCAACACGTGGTTAGCGTGCAGATGCCTGACAGCAGCTGCTGCGTTAAAGTCGGAGCTACGTCTGTTTCAAAGCCAGTGATAGAGAGGCCTGATTACTCTTTCATTATGAGTCATCCTGCAGAGTATTCATGTGCAATTAGGGAGTGATTGGTTGAATGTGTTTGTGTGCGTACGAGGCCCACATTGTGGGCGTGCATGTGAGCAGACCAGCTCACATCACGCTTTGATGTGTTTCCGTGATTGTATCCTCTGGCAGATAACACTGCTGTGTGATTTGGGGCGCAGGGGTTAGAGTGCCTGAGTCAGCTCTGGCTTTGCTCTGGGAACAGCCAGTCTCCCTCTCCTTTGAAATCACAGTAACGTACAGTTCATCTCAAGAATCAAACTACCACAGGCATCTGCTAGCACAGCGGCGGCTGACACCTTATCTGCAGCAACGAGATGCAGAGATTGGCTGGTACATTTCATTCGAGACCCCATCAAAGACCCCATCGATGTGATCAATTTTCACTTTGCAGCAATTTTTGAAAAGTAAAAAAAAAAAAAAGATGTTTAATTCTTTAGAATATACCCAGCTGTCATAAAATATTCTAAAAGAAGATATGTTTTCCCCCAGGTGTATTATGTCATGAAGGATACCTCAGTGTGTTGATGTTATGCATATATATTATATTGTACATATTTTGCAAAGAAAAGTATAGAAGGCAGGTGGAAAGCTCAGTTGATTCAGATGATGTTCATGTCCCAGCAATATCAAATTGAGAATACAAATAACATGAATACCGACTAGAATTTATGACTCCCAATATAACTTCTATGTAGTGTGGTTTGGCTGAGTAGGTCAAATGAGGGGGTTAAGTAATAACAATAATGTATTTTATTTGTATAGCGTCTTTGAGTAAGGTACTCAAAGACGCTTTGTAAATAGATGCCACTGATGTCTGAGCGCATGCAGCCCACTGACTGCTGTAAATGACATAGAGACAAAATGGGGGTTTCTAGCACAACTTCACCTACTTTCGAGGTGCATAGAGAAGAAAAAGTCTGAAGAGGTCAAAGCTCCAGCAACAGCTTCAGGCCACAAGCCAAACTGCGTTGCTCTTATAATAGTTTGTTATTCTATATACCACGAGTGTTGTTTTGTGTACTACAAGTGTTGCTAGAGTTTTGACCTCTGCCGTAAATAACATGACATTTAGCAAGAACTTACTGAATAATATCTGATTATTCTTCCCCCGGGGTTTCTTCTTTTGCTTCTCACTGCTTTGTAACTTTGTTCACAGTGTCGCTAGACTGGTTAAACTAACACCATGTCGGCCTGATGGAAGTTTTTGATGGACACTGTTTCACATTTTCTTTTCCAAAAACAAAGTTAAAACAGTGATGAATCTGTTTAACTGGACTGATTTGTATGTTTGTTGAACCTACACTGGCACATCATCACTTACTATAATAAAGCTGATGCCTATTTGCACATCCAGCAGACACAGAGATTCAGAGGAAGTCAAAACGTCAGCCGAGCTGTATGTTGTAAGTCTAATATTCACTCTCCTTTTGACTCTAGCTTTGGTTGCCACCAAGCCACTATGTGTAGCGTGGCGCCGTTTGGTGCTGGGCATGTCGCATACAGTTGCTTTATCAGATATGTTTCACTGGAAGCAGCTGCCAGCTGCTGAAAAGACACAGTCCTCAGAGGAATGACAACAGCGTCGGTCGTTTCAGCAAGTGCCCATAAACAACAGGTTCCCTAACAAAATAGTACTTTTAACATAAACCAGGATGGTTTGGTGCCTAAACCTAACCAAACCCTACCTTGGTGTTGTCACATCATACAAATGATTTATTTATAACAGCGATTTGGTTCAGAGATACAGACAACATGTTGTGCTGCCGACAGGGCAGCAGAGTAGAAAACACTTCTATGTTTTGTTCGACACAGAAAGAAAAAATATATTTTGTCGTTTAATTTGCAGGACCTCTTGGCTGAAAACAAGGATGTTGAGAGCGAAGTACTGAGCGCAATTGTGGTCGGGTTGAAACTCTATGGGTTTGTCACAACAAATGTCCCCTTTTACACTACGCACAATCATTTCCACTCATTATGAATACAACGCATGTGCTACAGCAACATTAAAATGGATGGTAATCTAACAAGGACATACTTTACCATCTTTTTCATAAGAAACGGACACCTTTTTGTAAAAGATATACACAGATATTAGATAAAGTTGGCTATTTTGTTTTATTTGGCTATTTTCAGTTATTTATGTAACAGCTTTCAAATGATTGCGTATGTCTTGTTAAAACATGAACAATGTCGGGTTGTTTTATAAAGCAACCAGCCCTTTCAGAGTAAAATTAAATCATTCATAATGTAGACTTCGTCAAAGTTTAAGTGCACATTGATTTCATTGTTTTTCAGCTTTCATCAAACTTGCTTTCTAGTTTCGATTGCTTTCAGTGTTGATGCTTCAAATTACTTTTTAAGCCAGCCATGCTGTCATCTAGCTCAACCGCGGTCTTGTCAACTCCCCATTTAAGTATTATTTAAAACTGACAGCCAGAGGGGAAATTAAGCTCTTTGTGAAATAAAATCCACATACATTGCCTGAAATGAATAAAGGCAGAGTAACTGCCAGTTGCTTTATTCCTCAAAAATGGAACTCCAATTAAAGCAGGAAGCTTTTTGTCCTGCTAGAGAGAAGAAACCAGGCTCATTTACAGAAGTCACGACAGATTAGGAACACAGTATTACTGTAGAACACTCTGATTGGAGAGAGAATTGATGAATATTTTCAATGCACAAAGGAAGTTTACAGAGGACTGAAATAACATAATGCTCTTAGCTTACAGTGCAATTCTGTGCTAATTCCCTAAAGGCTCTATTTTCTTAGTCATATGGGGATTTAAATGTACTGTTTTCACATTGATGAAGGAAATCATTTGTGGGTCCTTGATGCTCTGGAGCACTGGATTTATGTATTTTTTCAACCATCAAGCTTGCATATGAGCCAATGCTACTGTATGTCGGTTATTAAAGTCACTCGAGAGGGATCTGTGTCTGTGTGGTGAACGAGAAAATGTACAGGAGTTCAACTTTAATCAAGTCCCATGTGAAGAAAAACATTCCAGTGGAGGAAACGAGAGTTTGTATCACACCATGTATTCTCATTATTGTACACTTCGTGCTTGACGTGTGTACTGTACTTACTGTCTCCAGGTGCTGTCAGACCAGAGGAGCCTCGCCAGACCAAGTGAGCAGAGTTGAATGGCCTTTCTCCTGCCGTTAACACTGCTTGTCTGCCAACATTACCGTGCATATGGTCAGTGTGTTCCCAGGCGGCCAGGCTGCTCACAAACATGCAGCACTTAAAGCTGCCGTCTTCACCCACGCAGACGAGCTGGAGAAGCACACGCTTATATGCAGACTGGCTCCTCTTCGCCCGTCTGCCCTACATCCCATGATTCCAGTTGACAGCAGCAGACGTGTCACAGCTGGCTCTGAGACCAAACTTGAACAAAGGCAGGTTACACCAAGTAGGTCACGTGTCTTCTTGAAGGCTTCAATCCCATTTTTTCCCCCTACGGGGATCTTCAGAACTCTGTCTGTCTGCATACAACTTCTGGTGGCATTTAGTGTTATGGCCCATTTACTACTTGGTAACATACAGTTTTTAAGATGCGTACACTTGTAACACATCAGGCTTTGCATTTCCAATGAAATTTGGTGATTAGAAAAATGTTATCACGGTGCTGAGATTCAGGGTGGTCAAAACTTGATTCTGTTAAGAATACATGTCTTAATTATTTTCTTTTTGCAAATTAGATATCTTATTCATTGAGCCATGCACACATACAACTGCCCAAACACCAACAATACTGTTGCAGTGGTGGTTTTTTGGACAAAAGCACAACCTTTTACATATAACATAGTAATGCAAACAAATAACTTTGTATCATATCCCAGACTGTCCTTTCCTAAGACACCACTCAGGCTCGTTTATAATCGTTAGAGGAACTCACCAGAAATGTAGGACACTTTACCAACACGTTTAGTATACTATCAGATCAGCAACACATTTTCATCACACAACAAACAAAGCTCCTCTAAATGATTAAATCTACCTGTTTCTACAGCTGACAATGGTGTACCTGAATGTAGCTATATGCACATACTGCAGAGATAGTTGACTTTAAATTAAAGCCTGTACACAATATTTATTTTTCATTAGACAATATGCGTCAATCAAGTCTCTTCTGGAGTGAAATGATGTCACATTTATGTCTGTCACACTGACAGGCTCTGTCTATGGCTTGGCATCAAATATACATAATGTAATATTCAATTTGAGAACGGAGCAATTGAGAGGACAACCATCGGGAGTGATTTCACAGTTTTGTTCAGATGTGTAACATATTCTTTGCGCGAATGATCAGCCTGCCATTAAACCTGAGATGAATCTGTCTTGACTGGCGTGCAAGGGGGCAAGCACTGGGAGTGGAGAATTGTTGGACTGCAAGGTGGTGTCAGATAACAAGTGTCGAGAGGAAATAACAAGAGGGGCTTCAGATACAGACGGGGGGTCTTATCCTAACTGGGATCTATGCTGAACAAAGCATCCCTCACCTCAACGCTGATATGGACACAGTTTGTGAAGGGACAGGAGAGAGAATGCTTTTGCAGGGCTTCTGTATCCTCCGGTCAAGGAAAGGAGGCACTAAGTACTTCTACCAAATAAGTTTGTTTTTAACACCGCAACCACATAGCTTCTGCAAATTGCCATTGACAAGAAAAGATCTTCAGGTGCACTTTTATCAAAGGGTCTTTTATCTTTCTACACAGTTCACCTACAAAAGCTTTCTGTAAAGCCGTATTATCCTAAAACACTCTTCTGACCTTGTGTCCTTCCGCAGTATTTGAATCATCACCCTCTGCCTCTCAACAGTGAGCAGCTTCTCCAGCAGAAAGGGTATAACATCTCATAATTACACCTTTTTTTTTCTCCTCCCTTTGTGTATTTCTGTGCGGGATAACAAAAGCCCCCGCCACCACAAAGACACTAATCGTAGATGCACATATAGAGATGTAGCGCTACCAGTAAGTTTCCACATATCTCTGCATCTCCCTGACCCATCCACTCATACATAAATACCTTTTGAATCTTTAATAGCACGAACATCTGTCTCCTACCACAGTGAATCAACCTCTTCCACTGGTGGCTGCATCCTGTCTATGAGTGCCTAAGCTGTGTTCAGAGCCTCCCAAGTGTAGTTTAAAGGGAAGGCCAGGGAATTACTGTACATGTTTCGAGGGGCTAGGCATCTTCCACACCGGGGTCTGGTTAAGGAATCCCCTGGGCTTTCCTTTAAGGGGAGTTTCAATCCACTGTTCAGTTGGTTTTGGGTGTCCGTAGAGCCCAAACAGTCCATTTTCAAACAAAAATACCAAACACTGAGAGGTGTCAACTGCTCAGTTGTAAGGATTGGTTCCTTTTCTTTGTCTTACGTGATAATAAATGATCAAAAGATGAATTGATAATGCAATTATATTGTTAATTGAAACCCTATAGTATCCCTTTTGTAAGATTTTTAGCTTGTATGTATCAGTTTTAATCATATTTCTTCATTTTCTTATCTGTCACTGTGCTGATTGTCTCCCCTCACATACAACTGAGAAAAACACACACCTCATTGCCCTCACCATCCTGGAAAAAAAAAAAAAATGGCTGCCCTGCTGCCCTCACCCTACTAAAAAACACTGCCTACATTGTGTTGCATGACAGTCTGCACTGGGCTCTAGGCAAGCCCCTAGGAAGAGCTCTAGGCTGTGTGGCGATTTTGGCATGCTAGACAGAGTCAGAGCTGCGTGACAGTCTGCCCCAAAAACACTTTGCCATTATTAATACAAAAGAAACTGCCGTAACACTCAGACCATAATCTGACCATTACGCACATTTATAATGTATTCTTTATTTGATTGACCCTTTACTAAAAACAGAAAAGGAAATGCCTGAAATGTCTGTTACTCATCTGGATCTTATACTTCTGTCTTGCATTCTTGGATTACATTCTGCTCTGAATCTTAAAGCCCATCATTTAAAAAAAAAAACTTGATGTTCTTTTGTTTGGTGATAGAGTATTATCAGTGGATATCTGACAACCCTCCCAGATTCTCACAGTGGTTACTACGTATTATGGAACTCTTCCCTCTGGTTTAAGTATTGCACTACTTTCATCAGTGGGCCATAGGCTCAATCACCAATGCGTTACCACCTTTGCCGATAGATAATGACTGAACAGACATTTATTTAAATGAAACTCATCAAAGATTAAACTATCTAACAAGTAGCATCAATGTATTCATTTGTGTCATACATGTGTGCGAGCAGTTGGCCGGATGGAGCCTGGAGTGGGTTATTGTGGAAGCCTGAAAAACTCTTTCAACATTGTATTGTGTGTCAAGCTTTGTTGGATTATTTTTACATTACAGATCACTCCGAAAAAGTGGCATGAATTATTTAGTATAGTACGAAACATTTAATGGGAGCTAAAGTCAACGACATTAGGTCTGGACATGTCATGTTACTGTATAACAGTTACACCTGTCCACTTCTTTTCTCTCCGATCATTTTAACATGTTGCAGTGTGGCAGGGAGGTGATATGTGCTTTTGAGAACCCCTCACATGTGACCTTATCTGTGTTTGCTCAGGCTCTATAGACGACAGACGCAAGGACAAATGCCTCTCTCGCTGTCGCATCCACACAAACACACTTATCTTATTGTGACAGTGAAGTCTTTGTGTGACTTTCTGAAATGGTATATGAAAACTGTCAGTGTGGCTTCTTCAAATAAGAAGTGGGAAGAAGAGATTTTGGCATGCTATGGCTTTAAAACCATGGCACATAACAGCTGTTTTATGTGAAGCCCTCTCCAGATGTGACTGGTGTTACTTGTAAAGGTCATTTATTTGATTCTACCAATGCACATCAGTAATTTCAGTCAGTCATTTTGGATGGGAAAATAATTCACTGGGGGAACAGTAATAAAAGGGACAGACCATTGAAAATGATTTACACAGTATAGGAAAACTCACTTCCCTTGGAATAAGCTTTTATGCACCGAAAACATTCATCAAATCTTTATCAGGAAACTCTCCAGATGACTCCATTTCATAGTAAAGAGTGATGTTGCAGCTGGTTATATGGCCCTTGTAATGGTGATGCCAAGTGAGCTTGTCAGTTACAGCAAGAGACACCAGACATCGGTCTCAGAAACATAAAGCTAAGATTAAAAATGTCTGCATGCACAAAGCTAGAAACATGCATATATTTCCTTTACATTTATTAAACTCTGATTTCATAGTGATCACACATTGTTCTATTAATGTCAATAATCATGCATGTCACCATTAGGGATGCCCCCCAATACCCGGTTCTAAACAGGAACCGATAAGACAGTAGTAAATACCCGGAATATCGATACGGTCCGGAGCTTATGGTTCTGCTATCGGTACTATGGAAATTACGGAGTGAGATCTCCGCGGAAAAAAGCAGTGTTGAAAACCTCCTCTCTCAGTACAGCGTGAGACACACATCATGGCAGAAAGAAGAAAAAGGCTACATTTCACTCCAGTAGATGCTGAGAACTCTCGCTGTATCAAACGCAATTAAACCCTCAACAGCAAGGGAGGAAATACCAGCAGTCTATCAAAAGATTTGGCGAACATGCGGAACATAAATCTGCCGAAATGCACAGTTTTCTACTATTTGTCGAGCAGCCGTCCATCCTCGTCCACTGCAGGTAATGTTTAGGTAACAACTAATGAGTCTGTCAGTGTGTATTGAGTTATTTGATACATAGTTATTAATGAGGGGAGCAGCTGTGTTGTTATAAGTTAGTGTTATAACTTATAACAACACAGACTAGCAGCTTTAAAATAACTTAACATAAAACCATAAAAATAGTTTATGACAATAACAATAGTGAGATATTTAAACATTCTTGCTGTTCAAGAAAGACTATTTGTTTACATACAAACAACAAAGCAATGTTGATTCTTTTTTAATTGATTGTCTTCTCTTTTCTCACAAAATAATCAAAAAGAGACCGATAAGAGTATCGATAAGGAACCGAACCGATAAGCAGCATCGATAATAGTTCTAGTAGTGACCACTGGCCCTGAATGGATGTCAACACACTTGTTTTACTTAGTTTGGATTTGAATATCAATCAGCAGCACAAGCCAAAGATAATCACTGACACGATCAAAATGGCATGAAACCTCCTGTAAAGGAATGAAAATGGTCCGTAGAGAGCTTTGTTCTTGCACAGGACATTATGTGTTACCACAGTCTGATACGTATGACTTGGCATGCCTTTTTAAATACTCATGGGGGTTATAGTGGCATTATTAGCCACTGCTCCTTTCTCACATCAACATGTTTCCAGGTCAAGTGGATCCATTCCCCACTGGGAGCACTCCAAGCCAAGGTGGAATTTAAGCCCTCAATAATCTGCCATGTTATTGAATTAAAGGCTTATTCCTGCTCTTCTCTTTCAAGTATGTCACTTATTCTCATTTCAATGGCGCACTCACTCATTTCCTTTTCAATTAAAAAAGGTAGACCCACTGCTTAAACAGAAAGGAATGCATGTGGGAGGGAGAATGTATCTAGAAGAAGATGGATATTTCTGTATCTGTTTCCAAACCGAGCTCTATATTGTATGGATTTATTCATTCAGTGTGTTCGTGCTGTACTGGCAGCGGCTTCATTGTTGTGGTGGTGACACAACTTTTTCAGTGACGTTACCAAAGAACATAATTTATTCGGTTATTTTGTTTCTTATAATAGACTGTCTATTAGAACCGTGAAACATGGTCAAAGTTTAAGAAATGACAAGAAAGCTTGGTCTCTAGCTCGGGCCGATAACAATTATTTTGTTCAGCTTTTTGAAGATGCATTACAAAGTTGACATGGCTCCTGCTTTTGAGTCTTTTGTATTCCACCTTTGATAGAAGAGGCTATTTATAATTTTTTATTTTTTATTTATTGTAAGTGAAATTGACTGCTTTGACACAGTGGTGTTTGTCAGACAGAGACAGGGAGAGAGGGACATTTTACTCCTGGCAGAATAAACTTATATGAGAATCATACTTAACAATAGTTAATGTATGATCGTGTGTTGTGAATGTAAAAGGAAAAAGAATATGTTACATAAAGTACAAAAGATGTTATTCAGTGTTTCCTAATAGATCAAGTCAAAGGGAACAAAGGGATTTATCTTTCATAGTATGTTGCATGTATTTATTACCCATACGGCTTAGTGCTCTCTGTAAAATGTACGCTTTTTTTTTTACTCTCATACACTTTGACACATGCATTTTAATATTTCAGTGCGAGCCTCTTTTGTATTGGCATTTGACATCAGTATCATGCAGCTAACTGAAACCATCACGGCTTTGCTGGTTGGAAACTGATTGTCATCTTGCAGTACCGAATGGCTTGTGATACCTTGTATGTGTGCAGCTTGATTCTTGGCTCCCATTAGAGCAGACCACCTCAGACAGAAAACAGCAGGTCTGATCACAAACAGTTCAGGAAAGGAGGGAAAGAAAACGAATGAAGGTACTATTGGCTGTTGAGACCCCCATACTTAAACTAAGGTCAGAAAAGTTCTAAGTTAACTGAGAGAGGGGGTGTTTCAACTGTAACTTGGACTAGTAGTTAAGTAAGTCAGGTAGAAAAGTGGCTTTGTGGTTCAAAACTTTTATTGAACCTAGAATTAACTATATTTATAGTAGCTGATAGTAGATCGTAAAATAAGCATTTCATTGTAGACTGGGGGCAAAATGAAATATGCAGTATTGTATTGCTTTTTTAAATTCATGTATCAAATGTCTGTCTAACATAATTCTCGATGCAGAAACTCACTCAAGAGCTGCTCGATCACTCATATGTAGCTCTTAGCTTGTTTTAATGTATTGCTTTTACTCTCATTATAATTACAGTTTGAATCACACTGACCCCTCTAGCCAAAGGCAGCCTTTTTTAGGAAACAGCCAAAGGCAAATTACATTAAGTGTCTTCTAACGTTCCAGCATAGCAGCGGGCTGAAATAAATACACAAAAGTTAA
Organism: Anarhichas minor; assembly: GCF_050575085.1. Taxonomy (NCBI): domain Eukaryota; kingdom Metazoa; phylum Chordata; class Actinopteri; order Perciformes; family Anarhichadidae; genus Anarhichas; species Anarhichas minor. The sequence continues at coordinate 8,605,909 of NW_027466508.1, forward strand.
GCAACTAGTTTTAAGATCCAGTGTTTTTTCTCAGGACTTAGTGGACCAAACGAGTGCTAGTAAAGGTGACAGAATATTTGACACACATTGATCAGGTGGCCAGAAACACTACTGCACTGTAGCTGAATGTCTGCTATATGCTCTCATGTTCATTTTGCAGTTTTGTGCAAGCTTGGAAAGTGTAGTGAGCTAAGTTACCAGATAATGATTAAAAAAAAACGTGAAGCTACCACGTGAAACTGCGACACAACTGCGAGGCTACTGCCCAACACCGTCCTTTTGTTATTGAAATGCTAACACGTGCGGGGGGTAGAAAAATGATAGAAAATAAAAAAAACTAGATATAACCCATACTCTCACAAGCAAACTACCACCTTCTCCCCCACTACTCACCAGTGGCATTTTGAACACACTCAATCACACAAATGAAGACATCAAACTAAATTGAATGTCATCTACTGCTGAACAGCTTTACCCTTCATCCACTTGTGAGAGCTCAATTACAGGCTATGATCATAATTGAGGTACAAAGGATGACAAAACTCACGGTTTGGATCGTATCAAGGTTTAGAGTCTGATTGAATCAGCAGAAAGAAAGGAGCAAATATAACTTTTGGAGATGACCATATCACCAATACCAAGTGTCGATCGTCACTGAGCCATATTAGCCTATGGATCATTTCTGTTGCTTGGTTTTGTTAGCAGTTGGTATACAAGGCTCGAGACACTTTAAAAAAAGAACGTAACACCATCCTGAAAAATAATTTCATCTGCCCCAAAGTCAATGTAAACTGTCAAAAATTCTAAATGTTATCATTTTACTTTGATATAGTCATCTATAATGTTTATTTAAATAAAAACACAATTCAAATTATTAGGAAGTTTAAAAAATTGTTTACTGGTAAAATCAAAATCTTGTAAATATTAGTTTTAATTATGTAAAATAAGCTACTAAGCTAAAAAATTTTAAACAAGAGTGGCTGGCCAATCAGGACTTGCTTTCCCGAATACATGCAAATCAGCTTACACTGCTGCATTAAACCACACAGAGCAGTGTTAAGCAGACGCCAGCCCAGCTAAATGTGTAGCACCAGATTGAGCCTGTGTGACATCATTATGTGCACCGCTACATATGCATGCTCATAATTGGAGGAGAGTATTATCCATAGAGTCCAGTAGAAGGCTCCACCTGTGCTTATAGAACTACGGTTACAATCTGCATCAACACCACAAAACATTACTGCAAAAAACCTGAAAATTATTTTTTAATCACTGACAAAAAAAACTGATACTTTTGGGAGAACAGAAGCTTCTATAAAAAAAGAAGGAAGCAGCCTTTTCACAGCCTCAATAACTATAAGGTCTGGGTATCACCACAACGCAAAGATGAATGTAGCTTTCAGTGCCTCCGCTTCATTGGTAGTCCCCTGGCTAAGTGATGTTCTGTCTTGTAGCGATAACAAACGCAGGTGCTTTATCTCCTTAACGTTCTTCTGTTGTTTAATGCTCTTAGATTATTAAACAACTACATCAGACACATCCAGAGGTCTTCAGGGAATCTCTACAACCAGTTGGTATTTGTGCCTGGGAAAGCAGCCTCTAAACTACATCCTGCAGCATCATGTTCATCTTCTCGTATAAGACTAGCACCGAGTCATGACAGAGACATGAAGATGATTACACCTACCAGCTGTTTTACACAACTATTTAATGTGCCCTTTTTAAAATCTTGCTAGTGCTGTGTAACTGCTACAGTATGTGGTTAGAAGTAATTATTGGTAATTATGTTGTCTTAAAATATACCAGTTCATCAATCACTAGTAGAGAGGGAAACACTTAAATGACACTCAATCCAATCATTCACACACATACATTCCTACATTACCAACAGTGGACTACCATGCTACTCCAACCAAGTGTGGACTTGTTTCTGGTTACATTTTTAAGACCTGTGTGGAATTGTGAAGTATGCATTTAAAGTTGGCTCCCTTCATCCTGTGGATTATATCATATTTTGTATTTGCTCGTAATTACTTTATTTGAGTCAGGAGAAAAACACCTTTCCCAATATTAGGCAGGTTTGTAATCATGCGTCGACTACCCTTTGTGTCTATTCTGGCATTTTCAGGGCAATAATTTAAATCAATTCATGACTATAGCGAGGTCAGATAACAGATACAGATTTATTCTTTTTTTCTTTTTTTAGGGGTAATTTGCTTTGCTACTTTGTTCCATATTATTCCATAACTGCACAGTAATGTTGCTTCTGACAGTCCTAACAGCAAAAGAGGGGACATTTTAGTCTAATTTAAATTGTGTGTAGCATAAATGCTCTGGACAATACACATTATGTAGATACAATCACTGCTCCAGCCAGCAGGAGCAGTGCTGAGCATGAACTTAAACACTCACACACTTGCAAGTCCCCACTTGACTACAATTTTAAGTGACTCACCAGTGGATTTTATACATGATTTTAACATGATTTAAAGCATGACTAACAGGTGACTGAAGATCAAAATGTCCCCTGTTGGCTAAGGAGTCCCCTGTTGGTGAATGTGCAACGACGCCAAAGTTTACTGTGTGAAAGGAAAATGAGTGCACACACACACCCATACAGGCCTGCAATTCTGTACATCATAGTGCTATTGATCTATCATAAAGGGCCCATTAACCACTCTGCTACACACACACAATCACACACACACACACCCACACATATTCAAATACATTTCTAATTGTTCCACAGTTTCTGAATGGTTCTCTTGCAAAACAACTTGTTTGAGACTCCTTCAAGATCATGTTAGAATTATAGCTACATGAACATTATCATCCCCAAGGTCTGGGACGTAAAGCTGTCAGTGGGCGTAAATAAAATAATGCCATGTGTATTGCATGAGCGGGCATAGGATCTCCGAGTGCTTGTGTTTCTATCTGCAGGGCTGCAGCCTTGATTGATGAGGCGATTGAGGCTGGGGAGTTTGCTACAAATTAGCAGTGTTGTTACGAAGGTTGGCTGGCCATCCTGCTATGCTCAGATCTATACGATGTCTCTACTGCTCTGGCCAGGGACAGAGTTTTCACAGCGATACCTGACCTCTGTGGTCAAAGGACAGCTGAAAAGATGTTTGTATTCTGACCACTCAGCCAGCTTCGTAGTGAGAAAGACTTCCTGCCACTTGCACACACATTGGGGCTCACAATACACACACACACGCACATACAGGACCCTTACCAGCAGTGCATCACCCTTCTCAGCCCAACTTCTTTCAAGTCACAGAACTGGAGCCCACAGGCGCACACACCCACACTTCGTCACCAGCCCAGTTATCCTGCTACCAATAGAAATAAGAAGAATGAAGACAGTGAGATGGAGCTTCCCGCCATGGCACAGGGGGAGTTTGGGTAATATTCAGACAGCTTTGCCTCAAGCAATAACATCAAACAGAAACTCCCTGCAGAGTTAGATGTCTGTTATTAAAGGCTGTTCTTTTGCGGTCAGGGTCAGCACAGACCCTCTTATACCCATTACTTCCCCCCCCCCCCCCCCCCCGACCAAAAAAAAAAAGATGTAGGATGCAGGAAAAAAACAAAAGCTCAGGTTGTGTCTGTGCTCAGTATCCAACACATTCTTCAATGGTACCCTGTAATTTTCAGACAAAATCTGAAAAAAAGAATACCTGGAATAAACCGGTGTTTATCTCAATGCAACTGGGTCAACACATACATGACCCAGCACTTGTATAGAATCAGGGTTTGTATAAGAAGAATAGGAATTCTAAATCCCCATCATAGAGATACTTGACCATGATTGTAAACGTTGTCTTTCCATTGGTCATTCCAGGGAGACAAAATATCTTGCTCTATGACAGACCTGATGTGTTTTATCAGGAATTGCTGCTATTAATGACAGTATGCAGTGTAGCTTAATTGAAATGGAAAATTCAAAAAGATTTAGACAAATAAAACATAGAAATGACATGAAATACAATACACATTGTTTATTATTACTACTACTTACTACTTAGTTAGCTTCAGGAAAAGATCATTTCAATCGTGGCACAAACGGTGGTCTCCTATTTGAGAGACCGGATGTTGTTGGACTCATCCACCGCCTGTCCCCCCCCGTCCCCCAGCCTTGTGTGGATTTTTGCAGTCTCTATACTTCCTGGTTCTTGTTACGTGGATTACATACCAGTTGATTTTGTGGCATATCTACAAATTATAGAATTAAAAATTCATTTTCATAGGTAAAACTACAAAACGCTGTATGAGAAAAGCATGCAGTTGAAAAAAACACATATTGTTGCTGTCCTAAGAAAACTATTTATCTCCATATTGCATTTCATGACACAAAGTTTAAAACACAGCCTCCTTTCCAGCTTTCTTACAAAGTATATTTCAAATAATCTAATTTAAATTGTTTCTCTATCTTATAAATTGGATAATTTCCTCAACCCATAAATGAACACTTAATCCCAAATTTTTATATATACAGTATATATATATATATGTCTTCTTACAGTAATTTTCTGAGATGTGGCACTTTGTTGTGTTGCCAGAGCATAAAATGACAGTTGACTGATCAGTGTTAGTAACATTATGCGGTTTCAAATTGATCAATCTATAGTTTCAAGCAATTCTTACTACATTTCAATTGCATTTATATTTATTGTATATGTGCAATCCAAAAGCATTTTCTTCAACTGGTTAGGATGCTGACTTTTTGATGTGGATATGTAGAGTTAGCCTCAATATTTAACATTAAACCATGTAGTCATTGTGCAGATTTAAGACCTTTTACAAGGTTGTTGTTTTAACACCAATAAACTATGCCATTGAAAAGACAGCTGTAGTTTTATACCAACCAATGTATTTAGCTAGTCACAGCTGATAGAATCAACATTTGTGGGCTGAAATAAAAAGCCTGCTTTTGTTTACTTTTGTGTAAAAACAAACATCTGCTGTTTTAAAAAATTACTAGGAATTTCCACAGGTTAATCTGCCATCATTATAACTGTTACATATGTGCCGTGCTAGAATGGAACATTTGACAGGCATAACAACAGTAATTAAGGAGTGTGGGGCTTTATTTCGTGTTGTGTTGACAACTGCTGGTCTAAATAAGGAAAAGGGGAGTTTCTGTCCTTTTTGCTAACCCACAAAAAATCAGAGAAATGGTCCTTTAAAGACCCTTCTGTTGGATTCTGTATCACTCTTTATCTCCTGTGTAGAGTGCATGTGTGAAGGTAGTAAACATATCTCCTGTCGTTCCTGCTCCTCTCCCTCTCCCACCACTGTTGGTCTACCAACCCTTTACATTCTTTGGATGAGAGTGCAAACACAGTGTATGGTACTGCAAGTTTAGTATCCATTAATTGGATTTGAGCATCAGTCATTGACAGAATAATTATTTTAAGGTTATGTCTTTGAGCGACAATACATAATCTGTGACTCCTCCTTATTAAAGCAACAAACAGCCTTGTGTTAACATTAAGTATTAACCACTTAAATATGCTTCTTATTATATACTGAATGTCACGTGAACCATCAAATGATCAATCACTAAAAACTTTGAAGAAGATACCAATTCCCCTGTTACTGATCTTTGAAAGTTCATCCAAACAGCATCATCTGCTGTATAGTGTCTATTTTTAAGCAAATTTTTCAGTGGGATGCATATTTTAGCACAATCCCAAGAGCATTAGAGAAAAATGTGGCAATATCACTGAAATTACTGTGTGTCATTGCTTACAACAAACAGAGATAAGAAAAGATATTTCTACTTTTTGGTGCAGCAATTACTGTCTGTGATTTGCTAAATACTGGTTTAGTTGTATCAGGCAAACAGCCTGTACTGACTGAAACTAAAAGTATTCAACACAGAATCAACTTTAATACCCTATTTGTAACATGTAGGTGTAGCTCATCCTGCATTCAGGTTAGAATAACTGGAACAATTTGGTTTCAGAAACCAGCAGAGCAAAATCAAATTCATTCCTATATTTCTGTGCATTTAGTTTATAATTCCCAGGTTTCCCACACTCATCCGTTTGACTGTATTTTGACTGAACAAAGCTGTTTGTAAAATGTTTGGGAGTGAAAGAAAGTTGCTTACAATTGGATTAGATATCATACCAATACAGCTGGTATTGTAATAAGGCACTGAAAATACTGTAAGAGAGAACTCTTAAATAGTTATACGAGCTAGGTAGTCACATTGCTCCGTCTATCCATCCATGTAGCAGCCACATCTTGTCAGGTTTCTGGTGGCGGCCAAGTAACCTTTGCTGCCAATTTGTTCTTTCCCAAGCAACTTCTCTGCAACTACACTTAAGGGATCCCCAGGTGCTTTCATGCCAGCTGGGAGATATAATCCCTTTAGTGTGCCCTTGCTCTACCCCGAGGTCTCCTCCCATTCAGGCATGCCTAGAACACTTCCAAAGAGAGGTGGTTGAGGACACTACCAAGTTTGCACAAACACATGGAAAAAGCGTTTGCACTGGCAGCATCAAGGATGTGTTTTGTACTGAAAGTTGCATGAAATGAAGGACAGCGAATCGGTGTGAGCAGTCAACATCAGTCATAGTGATAATACGAGGAAGAAAAGTGGCATCTCATAAAGGTTAGATTGCAACATGAGCCATATGAACTTTGTGAAGAGGTCATAGCTGTCAGGTGTGCAGCTTAGAAAAATGAAATAGGATTTTCATACCAATTCTCTCCTCAAATGAATTGAAGATAAGTGTCTCAGCAACAGAGGACATTTATTAAATTATTAACATGTCATCCCCCTGCTGAAATAATGTTGCCTTAGTATATTTTCTTTTTATATTTTGATATATTGTCAGTTTTAGCCAGTCAATAGTAGCGGCTTCAATTGGACAACGTTGGGGTTGTCGCCTCAACTGTTGGGTCAATGTTGCTTCTGCTGTAGTTAAAGCCAAGAGTAGACTGAAATACTCCTTAAATATTGATGTCTAAGGTATTGATATACTCGGACATACAATACTATAGCTATCAGTATTAGGGTAGTAAATAAGATTGCGTTTCGGCAAATATCCACAAGAAAACTTTTGGATCTGGTTTTGAAGCATGTATGCCCTGGAGTAGACACTGAATTTTGTCAATGAAACAAAACAAAATAAAAAGTGTTGTTCACTTTCTGTGTCCAGTGGGTGCAGATGTGGTATGGTAACTGGACCTGAGCCATGTACCATCTTTTACCTTTTATAGTTTTCTCATCCTGATTCTATTTTAAAACTAACTTGCATCATGGATATTTTAAAATATACTATTTTGACAGGGTTATTCATTAGTTCCATCAGAAATAATCAATATTTGGCTCTTTTTCACCTGCATTTTGGTCCTCTGGCTTAGGTGGCACATCAGTTTAGATTATCTGGCTTCTATGCTCTGTACCTATAAAATAATGCATTACGGTACCATTTTATTGTGCCAGGAGGTCAGTTTCGACTTATAATCCGATAAAAAAAAAACACATTCAGGTAGATGAACAGCTCACACATGAATAAGATAAATAGCAAAATACATTAAGACTCTGTGTGATTGTTGCTGCTCTGTTACATGTGTGCCTTGAGCCCTGGATGGTGATTACATCCACAGCCTGATGTGACAAGAGCAACGCAGAGCTGCAACAGTCACAACTCACCCCGTGGAAACACTTTCAAGTTTTGGATATCAAATGTGATATGGCACCCAGATTGCAGGAGCAATCGTCTCAGTTCCTGTTAAAGTTTTAGCACAGTCAGAAATAAACTTGTGAAATCACCTCAGCCATGCTATTGTATCCCACTGAAGTCTAACATTGTGCATGTAGTCTGCCCTTTTCTGAACTTGATTATTTTGTCCAGGACAGATGTCAGAATCAGGCCAGACATACAAGTTAAGATGTTTTATATGTATGCTCCGCATAACAGTGTTTTGTTGCAAGCTTCACATAAATATAGCTATGGCCTTTAAAAAAGTGGTAGTTTGACCTGGTTAAAATACTTTGAACTGCACATACTCCCCCTGTCTTTCTTACATGGGCCTATTGACAGAAACAGTTGTTTTACTGTGAAACAAACATTGTGACATCACTAAAATCTGAAGCTAGAAAACAACACAGAAGAGAAACAGAGCACATCCCGTTTTCTTAATGTGTTGCTGTCCTGTATGTGCATGGCTTGTTAATTACCCCAGTGTGTACAGTATGCAAATAACTATCTCTGTATTCTATGATTTTCTAACAGAAGAAAGATAACTTGAATAAGAAAAAAATAAATCTTTAAAAGAATTCTGCTGAAATGTAATAATGCTGGATAATTCCCAGTCTTTATATGACTAACAACTTCTACTTCTCAACTCAAAACGGGTTGTTAAATGTGAAATTGCAATCTAAATGTGCTAGTCCAAGCTCTTTTCTCTTTCTTTTCTTTTGAATTTGTGTTCCTGTAATTAAAAATATATTGTTGATTATTGCTTCTGCCTGTCATCCAAAAAAATAGAGTCAGAAACAAAAAAAGTAGCCTCTGCATTTTAAGCAGAGAGAATTAACACCCACCTTCTACCGAAGCTCCAATTTTGTTTTTGGACACCAGTCAAAAATAACAGCTGTACACTTTGTAGGTTCAGTGAACTCTACCAGCCCCTGGCAGCCAGTTATTCCTGTGGGAGAGGATCATAATTAGAAACGTTTTGGGTCATCTTGAGAAAGGAGCCTGCATTTGGAAGGAAGGAAGGAAGGAAAGAAAGAAAGAGACATAAAGCAAGATAAGGAGAAGAAAAAAAAAACTATGGAGTTAGTTTGAGGGGCTTGTAAGCATTAAACAAATCTCCATTTCACCGCTACCAGCAAGAGTTTCATGATTGTCAGTCTGAGCATCGGTGAGTGAGACAACCCTAGAGGTATCAAAATCAAGACAACCCTTCAGGGATTTATTTACTGTAGAAAGACAATTAGACAAATGAACAGGCATGCATGCACTGCCCTCATCAGTGTCGTTTCAATGTCCTCTCATGAGAAACTGCGAGCCTTAGGGCATGAGGACAGTTTGGATATAACAATAAGTGTCACTCTATCTCACTCTCATCTTCACCCCCTGACATTCGCTTGATATTTTCAACATGGCCTCAGGTGATGCTGTAGAGTGACCCATTAGAAACTCACTTTACTCGGCCAAGCTACAGTTTATCTTGCATCAGTAACTCCTATCGCTAGAGGCGTTTGCCACTGGTCTGCCTCCTCAAGAGCCAGATACATATACTGCAGGGAATTTTAAAGGGTCAGTGTAGTATTCGTCAATTATAACAATTAGAGTTATATTCCACTCCATGTTACTGTCAAGAATGCTTTGATACGTCTTGGGAATAAAGGAAAAAAAAGCCCTGATGAAATAGGGAGACAAATCACAGTTTAAAAAACACTGACCAGAGTGTTTTGAATTACAACAAAATTGGTTAGCATACAATTTAAAGCTGCTCCAATCAATAGTCTTATATTAACAGTGCATCGAATTAATGATGTGTAATGTGAAAGGTGTTGCTCGTGATGACAACCCACAGAGATTATCACTCTCTATTTCCCTCAGGCGTTAATATAGAGCTTTTGACATTTTTTTTTTTTAACGACCGCAACATTACGGCTTTCTCAACTGTTACATGAGCCGCAGCAGACAGGTGTTTTCAGCACCAAAAAAAACTATTGATGTACCCACTATATAATATCTACCCTGCAATAAATGGCAGACAGACAAGGTTAGCGAGCTGTTGAACATAGTGTAGCTGAAGTCAGATATTTTTTACTCAGAAGTTGGTGGAGACCAAAAACTGTGCTAAAAAAAGACTGAATATTGGACTTACACAAACAAGGCGGCCAGAAACATGATCAATGCCGATGTTGTTCCATAACTGCAGGATGTTGGATTAGACCTCATCAAGTTTTTAAGGTGATTATGTCAATATTGTGTTTACAGCTTGTTTCTGCTGCCAAAAAAAGCTATTATTATGTTTAAGATCACAGAGCATGTATGTGTGTCATGAATTTGACCACATGCATTGCAAATGATTTCACCGTCTGAGACCTGTAGAATTATCGCTGTCTTAAAGAGGCTTTAGCAAGCATATAGCACATATATATTGGTATCATATGAAACTAGACCTAAGGCATCCATTGGTACCAACCACGTCATGCTAGTTTGTAGGGAAGGAGGCTAAATAATGCTAAGTTAGGCTACATTTTGGCAAGGGAAAAACTGGCATGGACATTTTCAAAGGGGTCCCTTGACCTCTCACCTCAAGATATCTGAATGAAAATGGGTTTGATGGGTACCATTATTTTATATATTGTTCTTCAAGGTCTTTGTGGTCTAATATGTTTTTTTTAATGACTTTTGACTATTTTCTATTAATTCTTAAGTGCTCAAAATTAATTAAATCCCAAAAGGTTCTGCAACAACTTGTGAGACATCACTGAAAATGGGTTATTAGACAATAACGCCAAGGGCTCCTGACAAAGCGTGTGACGAGTTGGGATGAGAACTTCTTGGCTCTCCCCCTCAAGATGCCCTATCCTTCCCTAAAATACAAGCATTGGTCTATATAAGTCTCTTGGAGTTCAACAAAACATGTTTTGATATGCGTCTTTGTTTGTGTAGCCTTTTTCTGATTTTTGTAGTCTTCCTGCCAAATAACGTTATTAGTTTGAGTGTGGTCAAGTGCCCAGATGTACAGTATATAATTCACTGAGGCATTTCCTTTGCTGCACAACCGTGGTTAGAACAGAAAATGCTGTCTGACTAGATCTTTAGATCGCTTACCCTTGTCCACAGTCAAGTCAGACTGCTTGGTCAGCGTGAGGTGTGCACTCTGGAGGCTGTTAGAGATTCAGTGTTTTGGTCAAGGGCACATCAGCAGCATGATCGCATTTCATCACTTAGGCTTGAACCCGAGTTCTCCGGTTGAAGGAGGATGTCCCTCCTCACTTCATCACCTGCTGCCCTGCCACATGTGAAACGTACAGTATAGTGCATCTGCAGTGGCTCTAAGGCATCATAAGGGCGTTCCACAGCAACTGGCAAGAGCCTAGGTGATCTAATGTTACTATATATATATATATGTCAGAAGGCAATCTAAGATGCACTTCAAATATGCAGTTTGAGGGTAATAGAATGTACCATCTCCTCCCACATAAAGTGATCCTTGATTGGCTTGAAGAGGTTATCCCATCGGGTTCAGCATCTGCATTCAAAATTATATCTGTGGTGCTGTTTTGTGGTAAACAAAGTTTGTTTAACTCATCACAGATGAAAAAAACTGTGAAAGAGGTTACTCTGAGAACTTATCTCAGTATTGCTTCTCATCACTTATCCCAACAACATGCTGGACACTCCACTCAGTCTTGACTGCATCCTCGATTTTAGTGTTGACATCTATTCTTATTTGTTGTAGAAATCCAAAAGATTATCTTTTGAGCCTCAACTCTGTACCCTAATTAGTCCAAAAGTATGGTCACAAAATGGCCACTCTTTATGCTCGGACACCTCTGTCTCTGCCTTCCTCCCCAACAAACAAACACAAAATAGACTGTCTGCCACTAATGGTTTTACCCATTGAGAGATAATACTGTGGCAGCGGGGTGTGGTTTTTGTATGTCTGGGTAGAAGACATTAGTGGAGGCACCGTGCTGCAGTCCCAGCTGCAGGTAAATTGCTAATTAGTAATCTTGTCTATTTATCTCCCCTGCAGTGAGGCTGGGGTCTCTATCCTAGCGATTAAAGTATACATACACCAGCAGCATGCTCTCTGAGCCTCAAGTCCTGAGCAGAGTGGCAAAAGCCTTGGTTGTGTTGTTTATATTTGATAAAATAACCGGTGTCGGTAAATCGTACCCCTGTGATTGCGTGCTCCTGTGACTCTCAAAGACATCGGACCCTGTTACTACTTATTGAAGGGGCATCTCATTTCATGTCCCTTTTCTCCCGTCCTCCAATGACGCTTGGAAATTGATTGGGTCCGCCATCATAAATGACATCCTAATTCCCTTAATTCTGCTCGGAGAAGCAAGGGGAGCAAAGGCTTGAGTAGAGAAAAAGGATCATCATTAGTGGAAACCTTTATCAGTTGGACATATTGAAAATTTGTTCATAATTGCATAGAGTAAATGATCTGATATAGCAGACTGCAGTAGCGGGCCGTGCATTTTATACCTAGGCCTTCACTGCTGTCCTCCAGCTGAAATACCACTTTATAACCACATGATGGCGCCACATCAATTATTTCGTTCTAAGGCTGTAACTATATACATATTCGTATTAAACCGCTCGGTACGAGGCTTACGATACGTTTGAATAGTACTAGAGCATTTGGGAAATGCAGAAACTTAAATTCAGGAAAATATAATGTTTTCTGCGCTCATGTGGGACTGGATCTCAGCTCGTCTGACTGTGGGACCCACCATCATTCCTTAATGACAAGCCGCGTCCCAGAGAGATCGTCTTTTGATTTTACTTTCACAACTTGAACATTAAACGTACTGCTCTGCAATCTCTTTCCTCGTCTCAGCCCCCTGTGTCACGGTGTGTGGTACATCTCACTCGAGTCAGGAAACTTGTCAGAATGCCCATATTTGATTGGCTGAGCTGCATCACGTGATGTGATTCACAACGCCGACCAAGCCTCTGCTGTTAAGTTTCGTTTCACGATAGTCACGTGCTCGCCCACTGACCAATCAGAGCACACGCTGTACCTCACTGCAGAGCTGCACATGGAAACTGAGCTGCACCTAATGCTGACGTAGCTATAGGCCGGCTAGCAGGCTCTGACACGTCAAAGAATACGCCCAACATGTCATACTAAAGATCTGATTGGTTGAAGACTATGACAATCAACAATATCGTCCCCATTCACTTAAACTGCACATGGATGCACTTGTGAGTCTGCCTCCAGCCTCTGTTCTTACCTAGAGACACAGAGGTGAAATCTGATTGGATAAAAGCTCTACTTAAAACAAGCTGCACTGGAAGCAGAGCAACTGAGGAAGACAGTAGCTGTGCAATGAGAAAATAAGATAATGGGAAAAATATTTTTATAAATTACAATACATTTAGTGTATTTAAGAAACATTATTAAATTATAAAATAGATATAGCTTTGTGATTCTGTTTAGGCCAGCAGAGAAGGCTTTGCAGGCCCTGACGGCCCGCCACTGGCAGACTGCACTGCCACAACAATGCTGTTATGTCCACCTTAGTTATCTGGTGAAGCCGATAGCTGGAGAGTGTAATGCCAAGTTTTATTTGTTTTTTTCTAGTTTCTAGTTTAAATACATGTCAAATTTAGGAGCCATTATATAATCATGAAATCAACCTTCACAATCTTCTGGTGTTTCTTTTTCTGCCAGACAGCTTCTTCTTTCTTCATCTTTCATTTGATACTTGGCTCATTGTCAGGGAGAAGAGCAGAGCCCATTCACTTAGTTGTATCCCTATAGAAAGAAAGATACCATAGAAGAAACACTATTTCCATTTTTTTTACTTTGTTCTATAAACTCTACTATCACTGTATGCTGTAATATTGAGCTCTTCCAACAAAAGCTATTGTACTCAATCTTCAATAAAACAAGCCTATTGGACAAGTTTGCTGATGAACAGATGGTACCTGGTGCAAAAATGCATAGTTTAACAGCATGCAATGGGAATGCAAAATCAATTTGGGTTTGAATCTTGACTCTAAATGCAGGTTTATTGTGCATTTGTTTTCCAAGAGTACATTTGTAGTTTGTGATGCAAAAAAACAACAAAAACCTTAACTACAATTTGAAAAACACAAATTCAAAACGTTTTTGTACGTCCCCACTTTCATGAATCCCACTACTTTCCTGACAGGAAGCAGTAACAGTGGAACGTGTGCACCCACTGTATAGTAAATCACATCGAATGTTCAAACTCTAAGGTGTTCCCGGTGTGCAACCGTCATCAGTAAGTGACATTGTTTCAGATGATGCTGATGCCGGAATAAGGCATAAGAGATAAAATATTCCTACACAGTATACTCTATGTAATTTTATATTTTGATAACCATATATTTCGAGATGAAATACATTTACTAAAAAAAGTTTTTTTGTGCTAATCCAGTAAAGAAATACAGATCAAAGTACTTTACAATACAACCTTTTAAATGTAATGCAGGCTGGATTACATTTTCTTTTCACATAATGGAAATGTTGTTAATTTAAGTATCTGGTAAGTCGCAAAAATGTCACTACGACGGTATATAAATGCAGCCCTTTATTCATAAAAAAAACAACATTGCCTCTGAGCACCTACATCATAATGCTCACAATGTTCTTGAATTACTTGAGCAAGCCCAGCCACTTATTTACGTGTATGAAACCCATCAAGTAACGTGAACCCGAGATGAAACCCAAAGAAACAATCCAGAGCAATTCAATCTCTCATTTGCATGAAAGTGTGAAGAACATCCCTTTTTCAAATTGCCCCTGAGAGAGTGGAGGTAGTTTGATGAAAAGGGATCAGCCTTTGATTACAATCCATTCAAGATCCATTAGACACTAAACATAATCACTTCCTTTCATTCCCCTTCCCCCACATATTGATGTCTACACGTGCCTCCCCCCCCCCCGGTGTCACTCTCAGGGGTAACCTAAGCAACTCCTCCCATCGCTCAGGCCGATTCCCTCCTCAGTGGCCTCACACTAAAGCAGGGATTGCTGAAGCAATCCATAAGAGATTAAAGAGGATCACCAAATTGTGTGGAAAGTCACATTTTACACAGTTTAAAAGGGATCGATGGAGAGGCTGAATGTTGAATGATTTCATTTCAGATGGTTTAGCACATCGTCTTTGTAGGTGAGATTAACTATAGGTGTTGTTATTCAAAAACATATAGAACTTTCCTTTATTTTGGGCGATCGCCACAAGGTATTTGGTGCTTTTATATGTAATTTGATTTGCTTTCAGATTTTGTTAAGTATTATTTACGATAGAACTGTTATTGTAATGTAATTCCGCCTCTTTTGGTGGGATTGCTTAGACAAGAAGAGAGTCGGGCAGTCAATGACTGGGCCCTTTCTCCACCACGATAAAATGTTGTAAGTGAGCTGCCCAGTTGTAAAGTGTGGCAGGCTGAAACCCCCATCGTCTTTTGATTTATTTAGGTGGTTTTGATGATTTGTACAGTTTTATAACTCCATATCAAGGGCATAATGACTGATTCTAGCTGCTTAAAATGAGAAAGAGGAGTTAAATATAAGATGGCCAGGGAAAGGTAAATACATCACAGAAGAACTGCCATTTTGATAGAACTGATTCTCCCAGCCATAAAGCCAAGGAGTGTTTTTCAGAATTCCATATTTTGCTTTTATTGATCCATTTATTTTCCCGCGAGTTAACCTGTAGAAGGTCATCTGCTTTTATTGTTATTGTAATTAAAAGAAATGCAAGAATGCAAGAATAAAACATCCAAGTGACGATGCAACGGACAGAGCTCGCACTGTGGTATTAAATATTTAGAACGACCACTTATGGTGGCCGGTGTTGTAGACCACGTGTCTCAAAGTGTTGTAATTCTTTCTACCATAACCTAATGTTCATTTTGTTGCCTAAACTTTGTATGTACTTATTTTAAGGCCAATCATGATGTTTTCCCTAAACATTACTAAGTGGTATTTGTTGCGTAATGTTGCCCCGACTGTTAGAAAAAAACTTAAAATACATTAATTTGAAAGTCATGCTAAACGACACTTAAATAAGGGAAAATGTGTGTCCATGTACACAAATCACTAGATTTTGTGACTATTTAATGAACTGCAGTAAGACTGTGTTGAACTATTAGGCTACTTAGGCTTCAGGTTTCATTAGAGAGACTGAAAGGCTGTCTGGAAAATGATCAGCAATCTGTTAAAGCTGCAAGAGGAAAATATTTTGCCACCATCATCTCCAGATGTTCCCAGTCCCAAAGCTCTTTTAAAACAATAAATTCAATTCTCAAACCTGTTACTGCTACTTGTCCTGCGCCAACCACAGCCATTTATGAGGACATTTGATACATTTTCTTTACAAAAATTGGTCGAATACAATCTAATATTTTACTGCCCACCTATAATCCCCCTCTAGTGTCGGTCAGAGTTTCAGCCTGACTCTCTGTCCAACATTTATGACATACTCTCTCACACAAAGACATTGTTCCTACATCCTTTTTAAAAGGAACTATTAGACACTTTAGGGCCCACATGTTCCCTTATTATAAATAGCTGTCTTGCAATGGAAATTCAATTCAATGCATTAGTCCAACCTCTTCGCCTAACCTTGACATATCAGAACTAAAATGTTTCCGTCTCATCTTCAATCTCCCATTCTTCTCCAAAGCACTGGATGAAATAGTCTACACATGGTTTCTATCTTATCTTGACAATAGCAACATCGTGGAGAAATCCACATCAGGCTTCAGTGCTCTTCACAGGACATAATCTACTCTTCTCAAAGTCTCAGATGACCTTCTGTTGTATTTAGACCGTGGTAAATGTGCCAGTTTACTTCTTTTAGACCTCAACACCGCTTTGGGTCGATCATTGTTACCCCAATTGGAACATTGTCTATGCCGTAAATAGCCAAGAGGCATGCTATGCCTAAACTTGCAGAACGAAATCTAACCTCTGATCGATAGGTTAGTGAATTATGCATGGTATCCAGGTACAGCACAACTCTGCCAAACCTCTGTGCCTCCGATGCCTGTCCTGATGTGACGTTTCATTAATATGAGCACAGATGTGTGTGTATTTCAACATATTTGTGATCTCTATCCATGAAGATAGAACATGTGACATACCTTCCTAAGAAGGGATTGAAACACGGACCAGCAGACAACCATCCACACATAGACACACGGGCACACCCACACATGCATATATTACACAGTGGTCCTTCAAGACTGTCAAGAGCTGTCAGGGGCGAGCAAAACTGCATGAATGTGGCACTGGCTTGTTATCGCAACAATCTCTCAACAACCTTCATTTTTAGCAACGACACATGGTGATGCCTTTTATAATTAAAACTCAAGTGGCTATATTTCACTTATTTATTCAGGCACGGCTGTGTCTTCCCTTCCACTTTCATGCTTGTTCAAAATTGATTTAACTTTTGAAATTGTCACTACAAAATAGGTTAGCTCCCGCAATTACAAAAGTTCTAATTAAAAGCAGAATGCAAATATATTCATAATTGTTTTGCTGTCTTATCTGTTTCATGGCTGGTGTTGCTTTAAAGCAGGCAAGAGGAAAATTACCCTGAGAGAGAGAGAGAGAGAGAGAGAGAGAGAGAGAGAGAGAGAGAGAGAGAGAGAGAGAGAGAGAGAGAGAGGCCTTCTGTGTGATCTAATTAGCTGTCTCCGACAGATGACACTATTCTGACATGTTCCCTGTCAATTAACTGACCGGAACAATCTTTACCACAGCTTCAGCGCCCCCATCCCACACACACACACACAGCCCGATAGAAGAGAGGTCCTTCTGAGATATACCAGTTTAACACTGCTGTCAATCTGGCAACACTATATGCCACAATATGGATGATGATTCACTGATTTACTCTCCAACCCCGAAACTTTGATCAAATGAAGCAGATGCTCTAAGGAGCAGAAGGGCAGCGATGTTGGAGAAATGGCCTAAATTAACAGAGTAAAGGAACTGCAGCGTTTGTACTACACAAGCAGGCATGGGAACCTGACCATCTATTTATAAAAACATTTTTTAGATTAAAACTTGTATTTAAAGGTAATGTTAATGTAAATAAAGACAGTTCTCTAGTCCATGCCCAAACATGAAAAGAAGGGATCAAAATTTTCCCTTTTAATTATGTCCTCAACCTTCATAATATTCAAGTATATGCAGCTCAACCTTTTTCACTTCATGGTGTTGGCATTGTGAAAGGGGTGATAAAAAATTCTGCAGACATTCTTCATGACCTGGAATACTTTAAGTCACAGCATTGTCAGTTGAGAAAGTCCAATTTTTTTGTATGAATATTTTTGTCGTTTTTTAAATTATTATTTCAGTTGTACCAAATCCAAAACTTGTAACACTCAATTTCATTTCCCTCTCTTTCAGTCATGTTCTACATCTTCTTATCCCCTCCCCTTCCTTGTAAGAGCATGCACAGGTTCAATGACTCATTTCACTGATTACAGTCATAAATCCAATACACCGTTGTCCTAGAAACCTGATTCACACCACTCACTCCCCCCTCCCCCTCACAAAACATATGTAGAGTAATAAACCAACATGATAATATCATCAAGTAAGGAATGTAAGCAGTCTGGCATGCTGAACAGGAGAAATTCAGGAGACGTTATTTAGTTTAGTGGACTGAACTGTCACTTTTCACATGTTGCTTTGAAGAAACTGGAAACCTTAACATGAGAGAAAGAAATATGGTACATTCCGTCAAGACAGAACTGCCTGTGTAGGAGCCTGTAAAACCTATCCTGATGCTTTGTTTCAGGGAAAGATCCGCAACCCATTGTGAGAAGTAATGTACACACTTAAAACTGAAACTTTGACATTTTTCATTGCCGGTGGGCGAGCGGGGGTGGTGGCACACAACGTCCACAATGCAACAGTACGAAGGCAGTTGAAAATTGTCAAAGTTTCCCTTTAACGTGGTACACCTTTCCGTTGATATTTCTAACAAAAATGACACGACAATTCTCTTAAACTGGTGGTGCAATAATAGCTGGCTGCACCTTTGGTGTAAGCTTATGGTTATTGGGTTAACTCACAATTCTGGACATTCTCCTTCACGTCCCAGCTAGATTGGGCCAATAAATAAGGCTTTGCCTCTCTTTGTAGGTCTCAAACTGTATTTCCAAAGGTCACAGTCAGTCCAGATGGAAGAGCTGGAGGAGCTAGGGTTGTAAAGCTTCAGGCATCAACACTTACAAGGTCTGAGGTAATTCCACAATCCTGTAGATTATATCTTCCACAATGATGAATTTTGTTGTGATATTTTTGCTACTGTTCTATCTCCTGGTAACTTTCACTTTACCTAACTCTCAGAGCCATACTGCAGGGCTTCCCATACTGACTGAATGAAGATTTAAAAGGTCTTTTGTTATAGGTGAAATCCTGCACTGAGACCACATTATGGTTTGGGTGCTGGGTTTTAATGGTTTTAACACCCAATGGAGGGATGAGTGATCTATTGCCACTATAAAGAGCATCCCCTGCAGGATAACCAGTTTCCAAGGACCCAGAATACAGCAAAACACTCTGGAGCAGAGGGTAACTCAAGTTCTGGGCAGAGTAGGCTTCTTTTTCACAGCTTTGACTCCCGGAAGGAGATGTGAGGACTAATGATCATGATCATGCCTGCCGCACTAGCTACACTGATGCTTATATGTAAACCAGGAAGAGAAGCTGATGGATGGACAGAGATAGAGATGGAAGAGAAAACCAGTTGGTTTATCAATGTGTCTAATGCGGCTCCATATTGTGGAAGGCAGCATACATTTCCACTTTTCTATTAGTTTGGTATGAATTGATCTACAATTACTTCAAATATCTTAACATTGTAGATAGTTGGTTTATACTGGGATATCTCTAAATAACTCGGTAACACTTTATAATAACTTCACACTATGAAGTATGAGTAAACACTTAATTCATCCTTTAAAAAGCATTGTTTCTACATTAACACTCATTAGTATGCAATTCATAACAACAGTTATAAATGTTTTATTCTTGATCAATAAGCTCATCTATTATGTGTTTCATGATTGTGTTTCCATACTTTATAAATGATGGATTCCCCATTTGTAAATGAAGTATTATATATATTACAAACCAATTATTAAGGAGTTGTAGATGATTAATAAGATAATTTATAAAGTGTAAGTAGATGATTAAGAACGTATTTAGTGCGATTGGTTTCCGGGATATCTGGGACTTCCACAACATGTACAAGCAGAAATAGAGGTTATTTTTTCCATGGTTGATGGCGGACAGTTGAACGGCTTCCAGGGCGATAAGCCACAACCCCTCTCCGGCGCGTCTAGCGCGAATGGTGCGATTGGTCCCCCGCGAGTAACGTGCCGCGAATAATTTGCGTCGTGTTTGGTGTGAACACAGCATGAGAGTGAATATGAATAAAGCTGCTGGGCCTAATAACGTCACTGGTCATGTACTAAGAACATGTTCCAACCAGCTAACTGAAGAGTATACCTGCTTCAAGTATACCTGTTTCAAGTCAGCCGCCGTCCCTGTACCTAAAGAATCTGCAATGTTCAATCTAAATGACTACCCCCTCCTGCCCCATTCTGATTTAGGGCTTTGAAAAACTGGTTCTACAGTATATCAAAAACAACATCCCAGCCAGCTTGGACACTCACCATTACTTTAGGTGCAACAGTGGTGAACAGTTTTAAGTTTCGTCACAAACAGCTTGACATGGTCATCAAACATCTCCATCCTGTTAAAAAAAGCTCAAACACAGCTGTATTGGTTAAGTTGTTAATTTGTATATAGGAGCAATAGAAAGACTCCTGACTGGAAACATTACTGGCATGGTATGTGCACAGCCCAGAACAGGAGGGCTCTACAGCAGATTATTAAAACCATCTACAACATCATTGGTACCCATCAACCAAACATCAGTGATATTGTTGAGAAGAGGTGCCTGCTAAGAGCTCAAAAGGATACTAAGGGACAATACCCTGCCCTGCCATGGCCTGTTCACCCTGCTGCCAAGCAATATAAGGGTATCAGTCACCAGACAGACTTCAGACACATTCTTTCCTCAAGCTTTGAGACTCCTAAACTCATCCTCCAGCAGCTCCAGCAATCTCCGGCAAATCGAAAGGTGGAGGAATCTGTTTTTATATGGTGGTGCACTTCTGCACTGCTATCATTGATTCCATCCTCACCATCACCATTTGGAACACTGCAACCACTGCCAAGGACCAGGGCAGACTGCGGCGTATCATTTGTTCTGCTGATAAAGTGATTGGCTAATCTGCCATCCATCCATCCATCCATCCATTTTCCACCGCTTATCCGGGGTCGGGTCGCGGTGGCAGCAGGCCAAGCAGGCCGACCCAGACCTCCCTCTCACCGGCAACATGTTCCAGCTCATTCTGGGGGATCCCTCCATCCCTTAATCTGCCATCCCTCCATGACTTCTACCCCTCCAGGACTCTTGCTCACTTTGGAGTAAATAGAGAGATACAAAATAATGAAGAATAACTGATGTTGGTTGGTTGATTTCACAATACTCAAATGAAAATGGCGTATATAGTAGTAGTTGGTGAAAGCTTCCCTATACCTTATTTATCCCTGGCTGACAATTATTCAGTCCAGCTTCAATACATACTATACTTTGTTGATTGGTTGTGCCAAGTCATGTGCCAGTGGTCATTTCGATTTTTCCTCCCCTAACTTGTCCCCCCCCCATTCGGCGCTCTTCTTCTTACAACTTCAAACTGCTTCACTGACTTGTCTGTTGCGCCTTCACCCTATGCATCAAGTGCATGTCTCATTATTTCAGTACACATCTCTAAAAATGGAAGTTTTAAGATCATCCAGCATGGGATAAAAAAAACTGGCAGACTGGGTTGATTACTCTGATGCTTCACTGCTTTCAAGCTGCAAATTGTGCATTTGTTGCGTTTTCTTTGATAAATGACATCTTCTTTGATCCCGCTATCCATTTGATTGTCCACCATCAATCCCATTTATTTTGACGTACTCATTCATCCATTGGCTTCACAAATGCCCAATTGTTGGAAAAGTTCAAGGATACGAGTCAATTACTGGCCATAATCATTAAAGCAATGAAACTGTCACAGTCCAGATTGTGTCCTCGAGTGTCAGAAAAGGATATAGAATTACATTCCAACCATCAACGCTACCTATATAGACATTTGAGACATTTGACCCCGTAAATATCAAATAGATCCAGTACTAAAATAACCAGTATGGTAAATAATCTTAAACAAACAACTATCAGCATGTAAATAGGCTACTGCTCAAGAAGGCCTGTGTTTTAAAGCCTGTGTAGGCTACTTTTAATATGGCTTACAATTTTTTCAAAAGATGTTCGTTATATAAAAGAGTATTCACAATTACACCATATCTGAATACAGACTACATTCTTTGATTAGCCCTATCAATTTCACTGTCCATTCTATGCCCTTTACCACTAAAAGTGCTTTTTTTTGGGGGGGGGGGTCAACCAATCAAGCCTCTTTAGAAGAATGCGTCATACCTAGCAACAGGGTCAACCAAACCTTCTCACTTAGGTAAAGGTTTCTGTCTGGTCCTCGCACAGAGTTGCTATGAGAATATTTTAAATCACTCCTAAACTAGGACTTCTTGCTTGCTTTTTTTAGGCTATGTGATGAGCTCTGTGAGAGTTTTTTGTTCATGAACATGGCCCCTGGTCAAATTTTTTGGGACAGCTCCTCTGACTCTGTATACCTTATTTATCACTGGCTGACTATTGTACGGTCCAGCTTCAATACATTTTTTTTACCCTCATGCAGCGCCCTCCTTCTTACTACTTGTAACTGCTTCACTGACTCACCCTATGCACTCAACTGCATGTCTCATTATTTCACTACACATCTCTAAAAGTTTTAAGGTCATCCAGCATGGGATGAAAATCACGGCAGACTGGGTTGATTACTCTGGTGCTTCACTGCTTTCAGGCAGCAAATAGTGTTTTTGTTGAGTTTTCATGATAAATGACATTTTCTTCGATCTCGCTGTCCATTTTCTTGCCCACCATCAATCCCATTTATCTTTATGTCCTTAATCATACCCTGTCTTCACAAATGCCCAATTGTTGGAAAATTCAAGGAAACGATTAAATTACTGGCCATAGTCGTTAAAGCAATGAAACTGTCACAGGGAAATGTGTCTGTCCAAATCAGTATGAAGGCTGTGAAGATGCCAACAGGGCTTATATATAAACTGTTCTAAAGCTCAGCCTCTGCATAGGCTGTGAGATAAGTTATAAGATCACAGCGCTAAATGTCTTCCAGAGGTACTCGTATTATTCACTAAATATTCACTATTGGCAACGTTTCCCAAAGTCCCATACATTTATTTGATAGATAATAACTTTGATCTCTTTGTTTTGCATATACCAAACAATTAAATGTGCCTCAAAATATGTGTTGTGCAAATGTGAGGAAAATTCAACTTTAAAAA
This sequence comes from Anarhichas minor, assembly GCF_050575085.1. Classification (NCBI taxonomy): domain Eukaryota; kingdom Metazoa; phylum Chordata; class Actinopteri; order Perciformes; family Anarhichadidae; genus Anarhichas; species Anarhichas minor. The sequence continues at coordinate 8,629,132 of NW_027466508.1, forward strand.
ACAGTGGTTCTGAATTGTTGACCTGGTGATTGTGCTAGAAAAATAAATGGATCACCAAAGTCATCCTGAGGGGGACATGAATGTCTGCACACATGTCAACTACATGGTGTTGAAAGAGGAATAACTCAAGGCATCGCTTAAATTGCCATGAATCATCCTCTAAGGAGCACAATTGTCTAAATACATTTGCATGAATCTTTCCAGCAGTGGCTGATGTATGTCAGTCTGGACCAAAGGGGGGACTGACTGACCAGCAGTGTAGTAAAAGTAATGTGCTCTTACATGCAAATGTGGGGCTCTGTATGTTAATATTTCTGTGCTATATAGTCGTGCTGTGTGTTTCTATACCTCAGGTATGGAAACAGCTTTCTCAAAAGGAGTCGACAGCCTGCAGTCTCCTCCCACCTCAGTAAGGGAACTGTATACTGCCTCCTCAAAACAGATTGAGAGGAGACGATTACTATTGTTGAAGCCTGTCCAAACTTCACGCCCAGATGCAGTATTTTTCCTACTGACTGTATTCAACCCGACTCAAACCCTATCCAGATTGTGCTTGCACGTTGATCTTAGAATTATGGCACTCTAAGAGTTTCCCCTTACAGTTAAGACAAGATCCTGATATAGATAAAAGTTATTCACAAAGCATCTTAGCCCCAAGGGGAAACCTATTAGGAGTATGGAGGAGGGCTTTCAAAAGGCTTAAGAGTTACTTAAGCATCGGAGAATATGTTGGAAAGACAGAGGTAAGAGAAATATTGTCAAAATGCTGGATGACAGTGAGTAAATTAAAAAGGTGGTCAATCTCATCGCGCTCACATCTCCCATGTTTTGTTCCCACGCCAGAAACAAAAGGTGGTCACAACACTAAGATATTTGGCAATGGTGTTCTCTGGTTCATAGGTTAACATGCCAACCATCAATGCTACTTATATAGACCGACCAGCAATCACAGAAACTGATGAAAGCTGAGCCATTTTTAACACGTTAATATCATATTGATTAAGTACAAAAATTACCAGCATTTTAAATAAACATAAATAAATAATCTTAATAACTATGACTATGTAAATAGGCTACTGCGCATGTTTTAAAACATTTTGTCGGCTACTTTTAAAAGCAGGCCTATGGCTTATTTAAAAGATGGTCATTGCATAAAGTAGTATCCATAATTTCACAACGTCTGAATAGAGACTTAAGTCTGTGATAATACCTTTAGATTTCACTGTCCATTCTATGCCCATTATCAATAAGAGAGTGCCTATTTCTTTTTTGAGATCAACCAATCACACCTCTTTAAAAGAACGCATTGAATACTGCCCCTGGTTTTCAAAACTGCATAATTAAGGAGCTCATAATCATGTGCACATGCACACTGAATTAGCATTTGCATCTAGAAAGTATGATTGAATATTAAAAAGGGTGAAACGTTTAGATACTTGTGCAGTATTTATGAAGTCAAACTAGCCTTTTCTTTCTATCTTCTTCTGCCTACCTTCCACACATATTTGTTTCAGTTTATTGGTACTATTTTCTGGGATAAAATGAAGAAAGAAAATCATAAAAGAGCATCAATTCATATCATTGTGCATACGTTTTCTATTTATTCCTGATTATTGCATTTATACTCACACCACCAATGTGCTGGTAGAGTCTAATTAGCTTTTCTGGATAAATGAATTGGAATTGTTTCCTAAGGGCTGTATGAATGGGAGGGATTTATTATTGCTTGAGCTGTTATGTGTTCCGAATGTATGATTTATAATATGCCTTTTATTTTCTCAATTGCACTCAGTGAATGCATTCATATGTAATAATGACCAAGCATTTCCTTAGTACTTAGGGCTCATTTTTCCTACTACGCGTCCCACAAATACCTTTCTATAATGTTCTACAAATGATCATTTACTGTATTAAGAGTGTCTCATTCATGGCCTCTCAGTGCTTTTCCTCCGTCTAACTCTAACGCAGGAGTTTCAGGATTGGACCCAAACTCAGATGAACTGATTAAGGCAGCAGAAAGAGTTCAATGATTTATTCTAGAAATTAACTTACAGTCCAAATAAGTTAATAACAAAGTATGCATTCATATCCCATAATGCATGTTACTAACTTGGCTTCTTCCCTGGAGTCTCTTTAGTTTTTCGCCTCGCAGGTTTCCATCGTTCATGGTTATACCCGGACAGTGGTTGTGCAACTCAGCTGCGGCCCTGCCAGATATTCACTGCTAATTATTATTAGTCACATTTCCCTTAAAATCAAAAAGGTCAACCTTATTGTGGTGAATCTGTATTACAGTTACTGTGGAGGGAATGTGAATAAGTGTGACTTGAGGTTTAGAAATAAAGTTTTACTGAAGTGTCTTGAATTGTATCTGCTCGTCTCATCTTAGGCATGCTATTTGGTACATGCGAAACTCGCAGAAGTGGTTGGCCAAGAAAATGCAAAAAGTTGAACAAGGCATTATTTCCTTTGGTTAAATGCCATGCTTCACAGCCACTTCATGCATCGTGTTTGTTTTGAGCTTCATTTCAAACAGCCCAATTGTTAAAGCATATCTTAAGGCTATGTCTCTTCTCAAGGACTACTCTCACTGGCTTTTTAAAGCTTTTCAAAAAAAGCCAGTGAAAGAGCCGCACCAAGGTTAACACAGCTGCATCCAGTTGAACCTATTAGCCCCGTTAACTATCTTCAGTGTTCAGGGCCTACAGGCAACCTGACGGACCTATGTTTAAGGTGTAATGTGATAATGGTTGTTTAACTATGCATTCAGAATCACCTTTATTGGCCATGTATAAGTATGAATATATATCCCAAAAAGTATATATATATATATATATATATATATATATATATATATACACACACATGTGAACATAAACTTATAAGCAATGGAATTGAGGTGATAGTGCAAGTGGTGGTAACAGTGCAAACAGAGGTAGTAGTGCAGTATGTCTGATTAATTGCTTATCAGAGTGATGGCCAGTGGAAAGAAGCTGTTCCTGTGTCTGGTGGTTTTGACGTACAGAGCTCTGTAGTGCAGAATAGAGGGGAGGAGTTGGAACAGCTTGTGTCCAGGGTGTGAGGGGTCTGCAGTGATCTTTCCTGCCTGTTTCCTGACTCTGGAGGTGTACAAGTCCAGGATGGACGGCAGGCTGGCACCATTGATTTTTTCTGCAGACCTGACAGTCTGTTTCTGTCCTGTTTAGTGGCTAAGCCAAACCACACAGTGATAGAGGAGCAGAGAACAGACTGGATGATGGTGGAGTAAAACAGATTCAGCAGCTCCTGAGGCAGGTTGAACTTCCTGAGCTGGCGCAGGAAGTACATCCTCTGCTGGGCCTTTTCTCTGATGGTGTTGATGTTGGAGGTCAGCACAGTTGTGGCCTGGTGCCTTCCTGATCTTCTGTCTGTGAAAGAGCCAACTCACATCCTCTTCGCTTATCAAACCTGCAGTAGAACACGTTCAGGTCGTCAGCCAGTTGGTGATTCTCCTCAGTGGGGGGTGGGGGGGGGGTTGGTTTCCTGTAGTTAGTGAGTACTGGCAGGCCTCTCCACACTGACGAGGGTTTGTTGGCTGACAACTTTTTTTCCAGCTTTTCAGTGTAGCTTCTCTTTGCTACCTTGATCTCCCTTATCAGTGTGTTTCTGGCCTGGTTGTACCGGATCCTGTCCCCACTTCTGTAGGCCTCCTCCTTAGCCCGACGAGCCTGCCCGAGTCTTGCAGTAAACCAGGGTTTATTGTTGTTATACGTGCAGAAGGTTTTAGTCGGCACGTATATATCCTCACAAAAACTGATGTACGATGTCACAGTGCCAGTGAGCTCACCCAGGTCTGTAGCAGCAGCCTCAAAAACACTCCAATCAGTGCAGACAAAGCAGGACTGTAACTCCAGCTTTGCCTTGTTGGTCCATCTCCTCACAGACTTGACCACAGGCTTTGCAGATTTTAGCTTCTGCCTGTAGGTCGGGATAAGATGAACCAGACAATGATCAGAGAGTCCCAAAGCTGCACGGGGTACTGAGTGATATGCGTCCTTTATTACAGTGTAGCAGTGGTCCGGTGTGTTTTTGTCCCTGGTGCTACACTTATGCTGTCTGTATTTTGGCAGTTCTTTGCTGAGGTTTGCTCTGTTAAAGTCCCCAAGAACAATGAGCAGGGAGTCTGGGTGTTTGTGCTCCATGTTGTTGATCTGCTCAGCCAGGTGTCGGAGCGCCTCACTCACACAGGCCTGAGGTGGGATGTAAACACCGGCCACAATGAATGAGGAAAACTCCAGCGGTGAATGAAATGGTTTGCAGTCTATGAAAGGTGATTCTAAGTGAGGGCTGCATGATTCCTTTAACACTGTGACATCTGTACACCAACCTTCGTTAATATAGAAGCAGATTCCGCCTCCCCTCGACAGAGCCATTACGCGGTCAGCTCGGAGGAGTTGGAAGCCCGGCAGATGTAGTGCGCTGGGATGTGCTCACCAAGCCAGGTTTCAGTGAAACACAGGTTGCTTTGTTGAGGAGCAGCAGTTCATCCATCCTGTTCGCCAGAGAGCGGACGTTCATCCAGATGGATTGACGGGAGCGCAGTTCGGAATCCCCGCTGACACAGTTTAATGAGCGCTCCTGTATTCTTGTTATTCCACTGCACATGGACTTTATTGTAAAGAAACTGCACATAATACATTACAGAAACCCTGAACAATCCTAACAGTCTTATGTCATTGTTTGGAATAAAATGTCCTTCAAATATCAAACCTATTCATGCAATACAGTTCTGGGTGGCATCGTGGCTCAGGAGCTGTGTTCAACTTTTTTTTTGGGATGAGTTTGTATGTTCTCTTAGTGTCTGCATGGGTTTCCCCCTACAGCCCAGAGACATACAGGTTAGTTTAAATTGTCTCTGTGTGTGCATTTGTCTCTGTGTTAGCCTTGTGATAGACTATTGACCTGTCTGGGGTATAACCCGCATTCCACCCATTGCATACTGCATACTGGGATAGGCTTCAACCCCCATGACCCTGAACAGGATAAGCGGTTTAGTAAATGAATGGATGGATAGTTTGGAAAGTCATTGTAGGAGAGACAATCAACAAAAACTGAAATTATGCTTTTCCCTGGCATGAACTTGAAACAAAGACATACTGCCCAGGGCTATTACTTTATCTTAAACCAACCCAGACAGTAGAGCTGAGCTGAGCCAATGCAGTGTGATGTTTGGAAATATTGTCCACTGATTTCACAAGTTGTCATGTTAGCCTGCTTATCTCTTGTTTACAAGGTTCACATTCCCCACAACCCTAACTTCGTCCTTCGTAATATTTCTGGAACCACTTGAATCTCATTGACCAGCTGGTGGGCTAGTCATTACAAATTCATGCTGTGCAACCAGACATTGTTCAGACCCACTGGACATTTACATTCTAGTGAAGATCCCAAAGTTTCCAAAGATACCAGGTATGACAAAAAGGATGAAATACAGCACCAGTCATCTGCCACTGGCATTTATACAGACTTGGACAGGTGATACAAATCAGGTCTGAGACAAACGCATCTACACAATCAAGAAATGAACCAGTACAAACCAGAAATAAGAGTGATAAATTACTACAAATCAATATTAAAGAACATGAAATAACACCTGGTTGTGTTGCGCCAGCGTTTACACTGCAGAGGACTTATCGTGTGCACTGCCTTTTCAATTCAGCAGGTTTCACATACACATCTTTATTGATTTGGCAACACCTCTGACACACTCACCAAATGTGAGAAAAAAAACTGCAGCACATTGCACACAGTTTCAGATCGTCTCAAGGAAACATGTTGTCCAACCCACAAACATTTAGCAAAACGTTGTACACCGTACATGTATATATGGAATCCAGTTTGGACAGAATGTTTTGTATTGAATCAGTTAAAGTTGTATTTTTTGTAAAATTATATTTAAATCAGAAAACAAAACTTAAGTTAAAGCTAGAAAGTTATTTTTCAAGTTCTCCTCCCCTGCAGCAATAAATCAAAATCTCTTAATGCAGAAAACAGTGACATTGAATTATAGGTTCAAAATTATAATGCAGGTTTCATTTTATGGCCTATTTTAAAAACAACTTGTTGCTGTGGAAAGCAGTGGTTAGGGATTATTATGTTTTTAAAGAAAGAGCAGATTGGCAGCGGATGGTGGAGTAAGTGATACACACAGGGACAGCATCGGGGCAAACACATACAGAACATTGTGAGAGTGAGCACAAGTACTCAGCTCAGAGGTTATTAAAGATGAGACAGGGGCAGAATAAACTTGTATAAAAACAGAGGCACGAAAACAAAAGGAAAAACAAAAGGAAAAGATAAATTGATAAAGTGTCAGTCAAGCAGAAATGTAGTCAACATATCAAGAGGGAAGGAATCACAATAAGTATGCAGGTTTGAAAGATGAGAGGACAGACAATAGCTCCCTAAATATCTTGATGCAAAAATAAGTAGAAAATCAGGTAGACGTGAGAGCAAATATTAGAATTGTGAGTATGAGAACAGTGTAAAGAAGAGGGTTGAATCCATTCTTAGAGATGACAACAGCTTACTGCAAGTGTTGCCGTTTGGAGATGAGAATCTATAAGTGCACCACCATGATGGTGTTGCACACAAGAAAAATGCAGCCCCTTTCAGAAATGCCAGATTAGTACTTGACACGAACAGTGGAGCAAAAGACATGTCCCATCTTTTAATGGTGGACAAGGGGATTAAGAGTTGGAGAAAAACTAGGCGGGCTTTGACTGTGTGGGGAAGTCGATGATTACTCTATTACCAGAGAGCTGTTTGAAATGCTTTGTTTTAACTTTTTCTTTAAACTAACCAGTTGCTGATACAGTTTTGATGAGTGTTATTTTATTTTAGAGCATGGAAATGGTTATCATATACAGTATATCCAACATAATGGTCTTAGCCCCTTTACACTTTCCCAATTTATTTGTTGCCTACTCACCACAGGGGATTGCGCAGGCGCACTTATCACACACAAATAACAGTATGAGGATACGTTGCATTGGAACCATGCAGGAACATATTTTCAGGGAAGCTGCCCTGGACACGTGCATGCACATGACAGCTTCAGAGCATGCACATAATAATACATAATAGTATAGCAGAATAAGCAGTATAGTCTGATTGGAATGCGACTACATTATAATTTAGATTGCATGGATATCTTTTATTACCAGTCGAGACTGCGGCACCTGTATTGTTTGCACCTTGAGTCTGTGTGTTTATATTTGGCAAACTGTGGTCCTGGAGACACCTTCTGTGTCTCTCCCCCCCCCACAATCACACATACTTTATACGTTAGGCGTCACAGCCGGTGAGATCTCATCGCAAGATGGTCTCAAGTTTAAAAATCTGCTTTTATATAATGGTACAACTGGGACATGATATACAAGCACTCTTAATTCAATCCAGTACAAATTCACCTTGTTCAGAATCCGAGTAACTCTGTACCTTCATCTGACCAACAGGAAAACAGACCATGCAAGACTCTTTGAAATGTCCTGTCAGTGTAAAGGGTTAAAAATGGAGTGTGGACAAAAGCAATGGCACACTCTCTTCTGCCATACTAATGGGCTGCTTTGAGACACAAAAAGCTGGGTTCTCAGCTCACCATGGTAACTGATAATAGAAAGGTTTGCCTCATCTTAATGTCCCCATTTGCCACTTTCCCTTTTCTGGTGTAAAGATGAGCATTTATGTCATGCCATTATCACTCTGCTCAATAGTTTTAATATAGTTGAAATATTAATATTTACGCTAAATGTAACAAAGTCCATGTTAATGTTTCAAAGGAAAAACAAATGTTAGGAGCGAAATAGGACTCCTTCATCCCTTGTAGCATACTATTTGAAGGTTGTTTTTATTTTATACGTCTCATGCAAACCCCCCCCCCCCCCCCCCCCCCCCGTTTGTCATATAATTGTCACTTGACGTGAAAGTGCCCAGAAAAGTAAAGGGGAAAGCAATAGCCTTGAAATTGTCTAAACCAGCTGGCTATCTTAAGGTGTTAGTAAAAAAACAAGTGTTTCTTTCTTTCAAAAGAAAGAAACGGGAAAGGATGTGTTTCACCAGAATTTCATCAGACTGACTTACTTTTAAAAGACAAAAACAATTTACTGTCAAAAGATACATTGTAGGATTGTGCTTGTAAAACAAAAGAAGCAATTTGATGTCACAGTTTACGTTTACTGTCCTTTGAATTAACCCACGGACAAACATGGCTCCAAGTTAAATCAAAACGTTGCTCTAGCAAATGCAGATTGACCTCTGCCCTGAGGCAACTATCATCTATCGTACCTGTCTTTGTAGTGTGATACGAGAGTAAAACAAACTTTGTCAAACTTCAGTATCAGTTTTGAAGGTTACATTTCAGTAAATTTAAATATTCGTTTTTTCCTCTTAAAATTATATTATATATATATTTTTTTTTTAAATGAACATATTGTCAGGTAAACATATTTTTATCTTTTTAAAAGTATGAGCGCCAGATTCAGTGACAGAGATGCGTGTCTGCGACAATACTTATTTTGTACTGTAGCTAACATAAAGCACAGCTTCATTACAGATTATGTTAAGACCACACTGTAGTGAGTCCTTTTCTTTCTCACTCTTCCACACTAGAAACATTCTTCTAAAGCGCAGTAAGCCATAGAACAACTTGAGGAATAAAAGATGTCTCTTGTTTCAAAAAGGGCAGACAGGTGATGAACCAGAATTTGTTTTTAATTTCTTTAGTTTTAATGCATGCATGCAGTAAAACATTATTTAACACTGAGCTACATTTCTACTATATGTGGGTGTTTTGTTTGACATCGTAGTCGTTTTGGTCTTACCACTACTAATGAGTTAGACCTAATGAGTAAGTTAATTTCCATGCCAGTGTTGTGAGTGGTGGTTTTACAGTATTATCATGGGTTAATGAGCGTGGCATAACACTGGGTGGATTTTGGCTCCCTTGCTAATAGTGTAGCGCCAACAGTGTAGCATTACTTTGGGGTGTCAATTAGAGTTAAAACCTTAAATTAAAAAAGTTGAACTAATGTTTGTCAGACTGACAGTACTAATTGCTGTAGAAGCTTCATTCATGCAATAACCCCAACCCTTCTATATTTCAGAAGTTTTTGGTACAGATTTTACCCACTAATGCTCAGAGTTCCCAACTACGTTATTTGAACTTTAATGTCCACTCTGATTCCAACTGACCGTGAAGCTTAGATCGCTTTAAAGGGCTCATACGCATGTGTAGTCAGACTCTGGGTCTTTATCCCAAGGCATTTCTGTCTATGCCCATAATAATATTCACATGTTTTCTGCATTCATGTACACGTCATTGTGATACTCTTATTGATATTCACTGACCATGCATTTGTCATATAAAACAGAAACATTTCAGAAAGAATTCTCGGCAGACTGTCACAAAAGCTTTGACAATTCAATGGCATTAAGTCAGCTACTGATTCTGGGTGGAGGTCACCAAGCATGAACACAAAGACTGAGCGAAAGAAAGAAAAAAAAAAAAAAGGATCAGCCTAACAATCCCTATAATTTTCCAGTTCAGTAGGAGGTTAGGATGTAGGAGTCGGTGGTGGGGAGAGAATGGACGAAACACAATGTAAAAGATGTGAGGGAGTGGCAGGAGACCTGGATCTGCTGCTGTGTTGCATTCATTACTGATGAAAGCCTTTGTGCACGGCTAATATGCAGCTGTGCTCATCAAATACGTTCATGAAAACTTGATGTGGGCTTTCTTTATAATGCTTGTGTTTATGTGACTACATGTGCAAATAAATAAGGGGTTTATATTTCAGGGTCAAGACAGCACAAAGAGCAAAATAAAAAGGAGAGGCTCACAAACAGCAAAGCAGATAACTGCATGCTGACTTGATTTTCTTGCTTTTGTGTTCACCACAGCTCCATGTCTGTCTTTGATAATTGACATATTATTATGTGTGCAGCATCCCCATTTCCATATATTTAAATGATTTAACGCATAATTTGCAATTTAAGGTTTGGTTCATGATGAAGAATCCAATCTCCAACTAAACTGTTTCCCATGACATGATCAAATGAATGTACTGTCTATATCATATTATCTTGAATTGTTTTTCACTGTCTTGGTATTTTGTGAACCTATATGCTCCACTCACTACACTTAGTTAGGTCTGGAGAATAGTCCTAGATGTTTATTTAAAGACACACCTCACCCATCCAAATGGCCTATGTCCCTGAGTTAAGCTCCCATTATATGCACACTACTGCATATATTCATATATATGTATTCATCACAGCCTCATCATATATATGTATTCATCACAGCCTCTCCCAAAATAACTCAAGCTTAATTTTTTGTGCCACCAGTGACAGATGTTCATTGTATTGTAAGATATCCTTTTTCTGAAAATGATAATCCTGGTGTACTGACCAAACTACAATGTTTGGACAAAGCATAAGGTTTTCACGCGATGATGGTTCTGAAAATATTTTTTTTCTTTGCTATACCATGTGACTTAAAGCTATAACTAATTATAAAATGACAATGCGAAAATGTGACAGTATAAAAAGGGGTCACTAGTTGTGATGAACCTAGTGGTTTGCTGCACGCAAATGGCACAAAAAAAAAAATCAGGTATGAATAATCAATTCAATCCAAATACTGACAACAATGCTACGAAAGAAATCCATTATGCATGAGCTGTGATGGTTTTACTAATCTACAGAAATAAAACCTAACCAAGCTGAAGCTTGTAAATGTAAATTATCACATGACATATTATCTGCCTTGCAGCCATTTGCCAGTCCAGTGAAACAGAAAGAAGCGGATCTCTAACTAGAAGAAGAAACATGCCTTTCAACTCAAATGCAAGGCTTACTAGAGAGAAAGACATCAGATATGGCACAAGCCTAAACAATTCCACCGATAACCTTCACACTGCAATGCCCCTGAATAAATGTCAAATACTATCTGCTGTTTGCTCAGTGGAACTATTGCATGCAATCTGCCCAAATTGAAGTGAAGAGCTGCGAGAAATATATCTTGAAATGACGGCGTGTAAAGTTTCTGAAGAACAGACAAGATAAAACATTGGTTGATTTCTTCATTTTCACGAGGTCCCGTCATTGTGGAAGTTATTTTGTCCATTAAAAAAAAAAAAAAAAAAAATACAATTCTGTATTTATATATAAATTAGTGCTGCGAAAGTTAATGCGTTATTATTGCATTAACCCATTAATTAATTTGCTGACAATTATTTGATCGCGCGTTAAAGCATTTTTTTTTTTTTTGTATTTTGAAACTCCGTTGCTCACTGGCAGCGGTGGAGAGAGGCTTCGGCAGACTACCTTGGATGCAGCGTGTGGGAGAAGTACAGATGAATAGAAGCAAGACAAGCTAACAAGCCACAGAGAAGTGGATACAAACTGCAGCCAATTAGTGTTGTGGAAGATGTCGGTCTGAGGAATGTTCTCAAGGTGCGTTAGCGTCGCGTTTGGTGTGAACGCACCTTTAGGATCGCAACGAATAACAGCACGTATGAGCCTCCCTCAAGAAGCACCATCACAAGAAGAATACACAAGTTGTATGAAAAGGTCAGGACTACAACAGCGACGGCGTTACAACGTGCACCAGCTGTTGCTCTCACTGGAGACTACTGGACATCGCTGGGTAACCATCATCACCTTGGTGTTACAGCATTATATTGATGAACAGTAGAGCTGCATTCACATGCTCTGACTGCCATGAAGACAGACATTTTGCTGAAACATTGTATTCATGTTACACAGCAGTGGAACGTTTCAAATAAAGTCAGCACACTGAGCACAGATAGTGCAAGAAATATAACTGCTACTGTGTAAAGGGAATACTGCTGTTAAAAAGCACCTGGTTTTTTTAAAGCGTTTGCAAATCAAATGTTATTGCCCTTTTGTTCATATAGCAGTACTTTTAAAATAAAAGTGCGCAATACACTACTTTTGAATTAATTATTGAACTTTGCCATAACAATGAGATTATTCGCGATTAATATCGATTACAAATTTTAATCGTTGGCCATCACCAATATAAATACCTTCTGCTGCAGTCCCTTTTTTGGGTGTTTGAGGCAATGCATGGAGGTGATCAAACCATGAAGACCTGCTCTTTAGGTAGTGGGCTTGCTATACTGTTTTCATTGAAGCAGCCATTTTACATTGAGAATTGCTGATGAGTTTATACCAGTGGCGGGCCGTGCATTTTATACCTAGGCCTTCACTGTTGTCCTGCAGCTGAAATACCCCCTTATAACCACATGATGGCGCCACAGTTATTATTCGTTTCTAAGGCTGTAACTATGTACGTATTAAACCGTTCGGTACGAGGCTTACAATACGTTTGAATAGTACTAGAGCATTTGGAAAATGCAGAAGCTTATATTCAGGAAAATATAATGTTTTCTGCGCTCATGGAGGACAGCGGATCTCAGTTGGTCTGGCTGTGGGACCCACCATCATTCCTTAATGACAAGTCGCAGCCCAGAGAGATCGTCTTATGATTTTACTTTCACAACTTGAACATTCTACGTACTGCTCTGCAATGTCTTTCCTCATCTCAGCCCCCTGTGTCATGGTGTGTGGTACATCTCACTCGAGTCAGAATGCCCATATTTTATTGGCTGAGCTGCATCACATGATGTGATTCACTACCCGACTAAGCCTCTGCTGTTAAGTTTCGTTTCACGATAGTCACGTGCTTGCCCACTGACCAATCACAGCACACTCTGCACCTCGCGGCAGAGTTGTACATGGACACCGAGCTGCACGTAATGCTGACGTCATTATAGGCCAGCTAGCAGGCTCTGATACGTCAAAGAATACGCCCAAGATGTCAAACTAAAGATCTCATTGGTTGAAGAATATGACAATCAACAATATCGTCCCCATTCACTTAAACTGCACATGGATGCACTTGTGAGTCTGCAGGCCTCCAGCCTCTGTTCTTACCTAGAGACACAGAGGTGAAATCTGATTGGATAAAAGCTCAACTTAAAACAAGCTGCACTGGAAGCAGAGCAACTGAGGAAGACAGGAGCTGTGCAATGAGAAAATAAGATAATGGGAAAAATATTTTTATAAATTATAATACATAAATCAAAAAATATTAAATTATAAAATAGATATAGCTTTGTGATTCTGTTTAGGCCAGCAGAGAAGGCCCTGACGGCCCACCACTGGTTTATACTATACCCTTCACAAATAAACATCAATGGACCTTGACAAAAACAAAAAAAAATGATTACTCAAGTACAAATAATAAAGCTTACTCATGGATTTACATGTTTTGTATACTGTACTTTCAGATTTGGGCATTTATGCACCAATGTCAAACATTAAATGGTCAAAACCTTAAGGACCTGGAACTACATGTGTCTCTATCTTGCACTACTACTTAGTTGCAATAGTTAAAAACTTTTTTTAATCCATTAAAAATATGCATCATGTAATAAAATTAAATTCACAAAACATTTTGAGATTAAGATTTTTGAGAAATGTAATCTTTATCTAGAACACATTCGTGAGCACACTTTGATGTAGCATGAATCATCCCAATATTTTCTCATTCATAATTTGCAGATTTTCTTCCTCATTTCCTCAACAGACCGACGAACACTAAAGGTCCCTCTTGTTTGAGGATGAATTTCTTGTAGTTCACTCTTGTATTAGGAGATGCCTGGAGACTAAATAAATCATGCTTGAGCAAAACCAATCACCCTCAATTGGAGCATTGATTCAAAGATAGAGTTGACTTCACAGTGTCTAGGTTTTCATTAGGGACTACACATATATATATATACTCATATAGAGTTGAGTAGTGCATTTGATACTCGACGGGTGTGAGATATAAATGAGATGATGTAATAAAGGTCTCAGATGTAGTTACAGTATTGCAGCACTTTGCTCCCCTCATGCTTGCCTTAACCTTTTAATATACTGTGTAACAGCGTATACTTGATCCAACGGGTTCCGGTTCTTTCTAGCATAGCCTGGTGCTCCTCATTAAATTGTGTAACCTTTCATTGAAAGTTAGTGCCCTCAGATCTGTACACTTTTACTGCTATCTGCTAACAGTCACCCACGTCATCTCCTACCTGTGTCAAAGCTACGCTCAATTCTCTTTTGTTATGATAGGAGTTCAACATGGGGTTAGATTATAACAATTTATTGTAGCAAACAGGATTCTTTTTAATTATTTAAAAAAAGAAAAAAAACCTACACACTCTACAGCAGCCCAGAATGGACACCGACTCTAGATATCTGAAGGTAGGGATGCGTTCCGAAACCCGGGACTGTGTAACAAGCACAGACATGTTAACGAAAGTGAAACCTAATTCAATCGGCAACCGCTGCTATGTATAAACAAGCACAGCACGCACGATCAGCCTAAAGCTTTTTTTTCGTAAACTTCTCTTCTGGCTGAGACAAAGCAGCCAGGAGGATAGAGGACAGGAGTAATGACTGCTACTTACTGATGTCTGTGTTCTTCATTCTTCATAAACTTCACTTAGAAGTGTTATTTATCTCATTAACATTTTACATTTGTTTCCAGTGAGATATTAATAACTCTATATAGTGACTTTGTAATTGTAAACACAACTATTGCTGCTCTATAAACAATATTTTTGTATATTTCAAACATAAATTTGAATTCTGAATTTATTTGTTTTTAAAATTCTATATATTTTTTTTAAAAGCAACTATTTAGTCATGTAGATAACCAACCAGGATTTAGTTTAGATTCAACTTTTTTAATAAACATGTTTGAAGCATCAATAGTTTCCAGCCTTTGGTCAAGTTCTGTTTTTAAAGCTGTTTTCAGCTGCTCAGTTTGCAAGAAATCTTTTACCGATTATTCAAATTTTAAGAGACACATGAGAATCCACACAAGAGCCAAACCTTAAAGCTGCTCAGTCTATGATCTATGTTCTTTGATCTACACTCACAGAAATATTTAGGCCTAACATCCCAGAACCTTCATAATTACCAGCTAACAACGCACCGAACTGAACTATCATAAGCGCTAAGCAGTAGTAGCCTAAAGGTTCCTCTGACAGACGTGCAAAGAGGCAACCCAAATACAACTCAGCTCACCCAATCAAGGCATGAGCTGTAGCGCCTATGTTCCCGAAAAGTAACAGGCCAAGTTACCAACTTGCCTGTCACCGCACAAACACAAAAAACAGTTCACCACATCCCTCCTTTATTACCAACTTGCTTACCCTGATGAACCATTAAAAACCTACTGCCACTGTGCAGCAGCAGTCTTCAGGTTCCACCTGCAAGGTACCTGGGTCCAATACCCAGACACCCAACAGGCTGTGCAATGCT
Organism: Anarhichas minor; assembly: GCF_050575085.1. Classification (NCBI taxonomy): domain Eukaryota; kingdom Metazoa; phylum Chordata; class Actinopteri; order Perciformes; family Anarhichadidae; genus Anarhichas; species Anarhichas minor. The sequence continues at coordinate 8,644,516 of NW_027466508.1, forward strand.
CTTATTACTGAGTCTTGAACTACCCAGAACATGACCATGATCACAAAAACCAGAATACAAAACACCAGGAACTAGTTTCCCTCAGTAAAACCAGGAGCAGCAACTGCTGCAAGCTTAGGACCAACAGAATCCAACTCAAACCTGACACCAACGAACAGCGTTCCAATAACTCCTCCACAGAAGCCAAACAGAGGAAACAACTTTTGACTGCCTGAACACAAAACAAACTGATCCGTACAGAATTTAACACCTAACAGCAAGAGCAGCCCATACACAGCTATCACTGCAGCCCTCTAGGTTGCCAGCCAAATCAAATCGTTTACAGGATATTCAACCTTCGTTTCGTTATAATGCATCTCTACTTGACTTTTTTTTTTTTACAGGGCTTGTACAATTGCAATAAATGTGTCCATGAATATGAGATATGAGTTAACAGATAATTACAATCCCTCCTCCTTATTGTGGAGGTTAGTTTATGACATTTTGGCGGTTTCACCTATAGTCTATGGGCATAGCTATGGATTACACTTGCTGTCTTTTTGATTCCTCACACTTAATTTTGTTTTCGAGAATAATGCAATGCACAGAGTGTAAATTCTTCCGTTAATGCCCAGAGGTCGCGCCGTCTGCGGATGCTCGCGCTAGTATAAAACAAACCTGAGGGGAATTGGTTTGTGTGCGGACCTAAAGGCTGCTTACACATTTTCCCACACCACAAGTGGTCCCTCCACTTTGCTTTTATGTGTTAGGATCAGTTCAAGGTCTTGCTGTTTCGAATTTACCTAGATAGCAGCCTTGTACTCACTAAGAAGCATGACAGTGCTCCCATGCGGTTGTTGGTCCTAAAGGGAAGTAGAGCAAAAGCAACCGTATGCTCAGTCAGTAAATACTTTTTGTTGGCACACAAACAAACAATGGGTTGTTAAAAGCTGCTCTCTCCACAGTATGTATATACAATTTCCCAATTAATACAATACGTTTAAGAGGCAAGCAGCAAAAACACAGCTTTTACAGTCCACAAAAGACCACCCTCTTGGAGACCCTAATGTTGCTGGATACAGCCAACTTAATATGGCATCTGTACCCAAATAATTTGAAGCGATACATTTGGACCCCAAGGGCCTGACTCCTCGTACTCCTCTTAGCAGGTTGTGACCAGGAATTGGCCCACACCATCAAGGCACTCAGAGCTGGCATATAATTCTTTGGTTCAAAGTCATTTTCTCAGTGGTTCAAGAGGAACAATGAGATGTCAGATAATGATTTGGTATTAATGATACTGTACTTTCTTCAGGTACTAATAGATGGCTGTAGATACAGCAGAAACACCAGTCGAACACCATCTCCTGGTTGATAGCACCGTGTTTCCCTTCCCGTCCACCATGTGTCTTTCTCACTGTTCATACAACTCATATACTCACTACTTTTGATCGTTGCATATTCACAAGGATGTGTTTTATTTGTGAGTCCACCAGGACAAAGGATCCTAATTGAGTTTCCTTTGACATTATCTTGGTGGTGCAGACGCAACAATTACGTGCCACCACCTAGTAAGGCGTTGCTAAGAGGTCATGGTTCATTACACTTATTTCTGTGAGATCATGTTGGTTAGTCGGCAGGTGAAAAGAAGTGGTTAGTTACACCCTGTGGCATGAGGGTGGAACATGTCTCTCTACTTTCCAAAATCAAGAGTGGAGTTAGCAGTGACAAAGACAGAAGTGCTTTGCAGACAGAACACATGGAAGAAATTATAAAAACTAAAGAAACCTCAGAGAAAATGAAATGTTTTTTTTAGTTTTTTTTTTATCAAAACTATTTTTAAAAAATCCATCACATTTTCACTGTGTAAATATGGCAAATGCATTTTCAGCAAGTATTTGAGGACTGTAGCACTTTATATTAATTTATTAATATAAAGTGTCCATTAAGCAGGCACTATTATTATTTTTTAAAACCACTGTCAAATCCATACTCTGACATGTAACAGGTACATTTTAAATAAATAAATACTGCCAGTTCTTTAATTAAATGTGTTCATTCTGATGCTAAAAGCAAAAGTATTGACAGAGAGCAGAAAACCCTTTTTAGTGCACAACGCTGCTTATGTTTCCACATAAACCACTGCTTAGGCTCTGGGCTTCATTAAGGACCAACTACTGTTATGTTGTCCAGCCTTATTAGCTGCAGTTGCCATTTGAAGTACCACTCAGTGCCCTGGGGTTATCTGCAGCTCTACTAGTCAGTACCTTTTAAAGGGCTAGCATGGTTTCAACACCTGCTGTGTGTTAAGAGTAACCATGGTGCTATTTCAGATATTTCAAGCTTAGCTGGCTGGAAAGAAAAAGGTAATTTGTGGCCATTGGGCGAATATTTAAAATCATTTGAGTTTTGTACTACTCAGAGAAGGGGCAAGGCAAGTTATATTTTCTGTATACATTCTCTGGTATTTTATCATGGTAATAAGTCTACTATTACATTGTTAAGAGAACTCTTTGCGTGAAAATAAAGTGTCTTCCATATTTTTTACTGGAAGGAATATTCAGAGAGCTTTTCCGCACCATTACCTATAAAGTGTTAATACCATAAACAAATATAATTTCCATATATTTCTCAATTTCCCTGTGGATCTTAAATGAAGAGTGGATTTACAATCATTTTGGTCCTTCCTGCCGGCTTCTCTTGACCCCTTTCTTTCTGTTCTGCTCAGTCACTTATCTCTCTCTCTCTCTCTCTCTCTCACACACACAGATCAATTTAGATTAACGTGTAGTCGGTAGTCCCTTGCTTCCTCAGAGATCTGTGGCTGAACTCAAATTTGTCAGCAATGAGTGCAGAGCATTCCTTGTGTAAATGTGACTCCAACATTTTATTTATTAGGACTGTAAAACCTCTTCACCTCAGGGGCCAGTGAAATCACACACGCTGGCAATGGAAAAAAGGGTCATAGTGGAGGCTGATTTAAGTGTAAGCACTGAGAATGGTATCTGTGAGATAAACTAGCTGGCATCAATCATGGACATCAAATCAGCTGCATTAATTCCCCTAAAAAGCAATGTTCAACAATCCTTTGCTTGTGTTGGTGTGAGCAGTATCATAAAATCACCAAGTGGGTCGCGGCTCAAGAAAAATATGCTTTCAGCCAATGAAATTGATACTTCCCGGTGCAAGGTCACTCCGGTTGATTTGCACCAGCATGAAAATGGGCCCCAAGATATTTTATGGGACAGTGTTCGGCACACAATATAGCCTGAAAGCATTCAAGATGTCGCTGCAATTGAATTACATTTCCTTTAATCTTGAGTCTGTATGCTCCTGTGTATTGTGGTGTAATATCCAAAATATAAAATATGACAATTTTGGGTTGTTTAGAGGTCTAAATGTTGTATCAATACACTTATAACTGACACAAAGTTTCTTTGCCACATCAATTTGTAGGTGCAGTTTTGACAGGAAATAAAAAAAGAAAAATGTTATCCACTCATTTATCCACTGAACGATTTTCTCTTCCAGTGTTTTACTGTCACAACACCATTGCCTTTGAGCAGCTTTTCGTGTTGGCTTGAAAAACCATCACAGGCACATCGTATCCTTGTTATTTGCCAAGCTTCCTTTCAGCAACTGGCTGTTGCCCACTGGAGCAGCCACCTGGACAGGCCCCTGAAGCTAACAGATATGTTAGCTTTCTCTTTGGCTGCAATTGACTTTCCCTCACCTGGCTTGTGATTGTAGCCAACTGATCTTTGGCTCGAAGTAAGTAAGCAAGGGGAGACGGAATTGAAAGCAAGGAAGTGAAGGGAAAAATGAGGTAGGATGGGAAGGAGAAAGAGGTTGTATTGGGAGAGAACATCAGAGATAGACTGAGGAGCAAGTGAGAGGGGGAACACCTGGGACTTGGCCTAAATCCAACTTGGACATCTTGTCACACCTGTAGCATTGTCCGTCTGCCAAGCACCAGTGAAGAGAGTAAAGGGGTAGCCATCTGCTCCATCATGCCATTCTCCAGTGCGCTGCCATGGTAATGTTCTTCTCCAGCCAAATGTACAGCAAAGGCATCGTCGATAGACAACAGCGCCCAGCCTCTACCCGCGCATTCCTCAGGATTGTGCTGACTCGATTGTTGATTTTCTAAATTAACACTGTCTGGCTATTGCGAACATAGATGTTAATCCAAGATATTGGGGACTAAGGAGGGGTTAAGAACGGGATATCAATGATAAACCTAACCAAGGAGTGCTTTTGAGGATAGAAAGACATCCTCTATGAAAGCACTAAAAGTCTGTCTGGGGTATTGTGAAAATCCATCCAGTATTCATTGTGAATATTAATTTTTTACCTCATATACTGTCTAGTACGTGTCATCTATGTTGCTACACCTATTAGGCACACTCAAAAATGTAAGATTGAAGAATTAGTAATGATCAATATTTCATCACGGTTAAGTGTGTGTGCATGTGTTGCCAGATGTTGCTTTATTAGAGTGTTATCCTTCTCTTGGTTTCAGAGGGCAAAACAGTCCAAAAATGCCAGAGTTTTTAGAAGTGATCTGGTGGCATTTCATGAACGCATATACAGTCATATACAGTTTTAGAAAAAAAATCATCAGCAAATTCTATAGATTAGGATTCTCAAATTATTTTTACTCTGAGAGCTAATTTGACAAAATGAAGGAAGTCGAGAGCTACTCATAGCACCACATTGTACACCACCAGAAGCAGACATCATTTCTGTCTTACTTAGTTATTTTATAAAGTTTCAGCCACCACGTGTCATCACCTCTATTACAAGGTGTTGGGCCTTATTTGTCAGTTTTCTTTAACAGTGGCTGTTTACTTTCATCTGCTTTATCTTTTCTGTTTGGAAACCAGTCGGAAAGTCGCATGAAAAGTTGCTGAAGTGGCACTTGACGTTCCATCTTTTACCGTCTGACACGTTCTCACAGCAAGTCACATTTGTCATTGACACTGTGCAAAAATTAAAATAGTATATTTTTTGCCTTTTATTGGCCTGGCCACCTTCTTTTGTCATTGTCAAATCTGGTGTCTGCTTGCTAGTCTTATAACATATCCTAATGTTACAGCGTCACTGATGTAACCTAACTTCAAGGCAGCGTAATTTGACGGCTAATTGGCAAATCTTTTTTTTTTGTCAGAAGGGGTAGGGATGTCTGTGAATTTGATTGGATAGACATTTAAACAGGTTTGCAAAGGGACTTTGTGTTATCAGATTTACTTACGTATTATTTTAACTTTTATTGAGCCAATCAAAAAACAGGCAGCGAGGTCACCAACAAGTAGCTGCGAGGTACCAGTACCCTGCTATATGAGTTATATTCTAAAACTGATCAGAGGACAGTTGAATTCACCCTACATACAGCTGGCTTATCTGAACCTAATGAATAACACTACTGCCTAATAAAGCCACAAGGTAATGGAAACCACAAGTAGGGCCCACATTAGGTATTAGCCATTCAGATACATTTGACAATATAATCAAGTCTTATTTACAGTACATCATTCATTGGAGTGCTTTGTTGTTTGTCCAAAGTCATAGGATTTCAGACTTCTCTCAGTTTACACAAATATATTATCAAATGTTTTAAATAAAAATTAAAAAAAATCCTTTTGAACTATGCATTACAATGAACTTGGCTTTAATAAAGTAGGCTCCACTTAAAAATAGAAATACCTTCCACTCAGGACATTTTGGAACACAGGAACTGGCACATCTATGTATCTTCTATTCAGTCTTTCAGGGCTCACTATTTTAGCTACTTCAATCGCAAGTACAAATCAAATTCACCCACTTCAGCTAATTTAGTTGCAGTTTTAACTTTTAACTTTTTTGTGTGCAGAATCACCATGTTGATAAAGACCATATAACAATATGTCAGACAAAGTGAATAAGACAGCATAGAAAATGTGTTAGAGGCCTCTTAAGTTGAAAAAACTGACTAAACCATTTTACATTTTTTTATTTATTGTATTGTGACATACTTGTTCATTTTTATTAATTTAAGGTTTATTGTTTACACGCTGACTGAATTATCAACATCATGAGCTGTCTATTGAGATACCACCTAAAATAGAACTCCAAGTCAGTGGAATTAGACAAAGCCCATGGAAAAAACAAACGGGTATGTGGCCGGAAATGCTAAGAAAAGGAACAAATTCACGTCTTTTTGCCACTGCATTGTCTAAATCACATTATCAGATGTGACAGAAATGCTGCAGGCGTGCAGTGCTCAATAGAGGGTAACGCAGTTGTGTGAAGGCCTCTTTTTATCCTATGTTCTCAAAACAGGCATGGGGCTGTAACTTGATCAAAATAAATTGATACTTGTGAGTAGGCTACCCATTCTCACTTACAACAGGAGAATTTACAGTATAAATTGTTTTCTATATCAAACAAATCTTCTTTACCAGCCAACAATATACTGGTTGAAAGAACACTTAACCAAGCATTTATTCACAGGGGATTTAAAAGGAGTGTCATTTGTATCTATTTGCTGCCTCTCTGGAAGGTATTGGGGAGGTATGAGCCTGGGAGCTTTGTACAATATTGAAACAGATGAGATTCTTATATATAGTCTGTGCAGCATGGACTTTGTGTTGTTTCACTGTATTATCAAAGCAGTGGTCTCATTTATTCAAAACTCTGGTTTATAATTTAATCAATTTATCAAAAGCAGTAATAAAATATCTGAATACATCTTTTGGAGGTTTTGAAAATAATATTGCTCACGGGTAAAATTGGTATACTTTTACCTGCTCGGTATTTCTAAAACGTAATTTGGGTTTTAAATAATATATTTAAATCTACATCTTCACAAAATACTTTTTAAAGGATCTGAATTTTTCTATCCTAAAACATCCTATTCTTACACTTGATACGTTTGTATTTTATAGATTATGAATTCGAAAAATATGTATGAAACAATGCAGCAGTGCATTTTTTTGTTGTTGCTTCTATCTGACTTCCACGTCCTCCACGTTAAAAGAAAAATACTATTTGATAATGCACTTTTCACAGTCGTTTCAGAAGCAGAGCATGACAATATGAGTATACGTTAGGCCTATTTATTGTCATGATCCCTGAGTTTGTTCAAGTGCCTTGCCTCTTGTGTCCCGTGTTTGTTTCACTTCCTGTCTTTGTGATCTTTCCTCCTTTTTTCTCTGCATCATCTGTATTTGTCATATTTGTCATTTGTCAATATCATCATCTGTACTTGTCCTGTTCCCTATAGTTAAGTTTCCTTTTTTTTTTGTCATTTCAGTATTTGCTGTTTTATTTTGTGTTACTTACCTGTCCTCTTATTTCAGAGCACTTTACTTCCTGCCTGTGTGTGTTTTCCCTCCACTGTGATTGTCTGCCCCGCCCCTGATTGAATCCATCAGTGTTTCATCACCTATACCTCCTAGTGTATTTAAACCCTGTGTTCCCATGTCTCTGTGCCAGTTCGTCTTACCACCTCCTTGTCTAGCGTTCCAGCGATTTCCTTGTATTTCATGTTCCTGGTGTTTGTGATCTCTGCCTGATTTTGCCTGACCTTGTTTTTGCCTCATCCCTGCCGGATTTGCTTGCCTGCACTGACTGCCTACCTGTGTACCGAACCTGTTCCGATAAGTAAAGACTGTTTTTCTACATCTATCTTGCTGTCTGGGTCGTGAAATTGAGTCCTGTTTTTTTTCTGTTTCCACGGGGTTTAACATTTATCAGACCAACTGCTTTAATAACACTTCTCTATGAATCCTCTTAGAAAGAGCCCAACTGTTACATTTTCCTTTTAAAAAAATTAATAAAAATAGGTCCCGCAGCTCTCAGAGGATACCTATAAATAACCCATCCACATTCAGATGAATAACTTTACATACCCCAATCAAAGCTATTATCAGTACAGCCAATAATGTCACCTCTGCAAAACCAAGCCTACTAAGGCAAACATAATGAACAATAGCAGAACTGTGGTCTCTCTCCCCTCACCATAGGAAAGAGTGGTGATGATTGGGAAATACTGTAGAGTGGCCAAGCTCGGCAGAAATAGGGCACACTGATCTCTTTGAAACAAGGTGACTGCATGGACCACCTAGTGAGATCACACTTTATTTGAACTGGATACAACTGTGAGTAAGCTACGAGCTGATACATGGAGATCATGATTTTCATGCTGGGCACAAAGGAAACTATTCTGCATATTTATAAGTGGACGGCGCAGTCCTCAGCAACCCTTTTACTCATCTGTTCCGTTTTACACAGCATTCTGATTTACATAAAGAGTACAGGAACAACTTTATCCAACTTTAATCCAGTACAACAGCACCGCAGTAAGAACTGTTGAACTCTGCTGTTTGACAAGATTTGAGGGTTGGGGTACAAAATGACGTGGTTGCCATACAATGCAATTTCATACGACCATACCAACAGTATCTACATTTATCCCTTCAACCCTTACAAGTAATCTCAAACATACACAAATCCTTCCAGAATAGATGCTGGGACTATATGGGAGAAATATGTCATCATATTTCAATCGTTCACTAGATGGCTTCTCTTGTGCGTTCGGGCTGCTGAGTAATAGTTTTGACCCCCTTGATTAACAAATTGAATCTTCTCAATATAGCCCGACAACATATAGTTCTGTTTTTTAATTTTGTCTCTTAACTCTTAAACACTAGCAAAAAGTATGTTGTCACAGGAAACGCATCACCTGTCGACTTTCGAAATTCCGTTAGATTCAAGCTGATACGTTGGTCTGTAGTGATCGGTAAGCCAAACTCTCACCACCCATGGAAATTGATTAGAGTGGAGGCAATGTCAGACTGAAAATGGAAACTAGAGTGTAACAACTTGACAATTCTGTTTGATATCAGGCATGCAGAAAACAGACAATGAAGAGAAACGGTATCGAAGCAATGTCGGCTTCACAGTCAATTAGCTGGTCTGGGACTGCTGACAATTTGTATTATATTAGTCTATTTTAAACTACAATCTGCTTTCTTAGCTGCATGGTGAGATTGTAGTTGGTGGATAGCAGTGGCATTTGGTGTACAGGCTGACAGGATCGGAGGATGTTGGGAGCCACAGCGGTGGAGTTACCCTGCTGCAATTCTAAATACAGTACACCAATGTCGCTGGTGGCAGCCACGGCAGTAACTGCTTACAGATATAACTTGAGTGATAGCATTCCAAACAAACAAACCAAAAATAATCCAGTGGAGTTGGAGGGGATGATTCTGCTTCCATTGTGAGAAGTTGGTTGAGGTTCAGAGATGATATGATTAATGTAGCTTGCTTCATAATTGGAAAGAGGCATAGTTCCAGACACAGATGCAACAAAGTGACCTGCCTGCTGCTACCTGTGTTTAGCTCTTAGTGTCACTCTTTTTTTCATTCAATTACTTATTTTTATTTTCATTTGGAATGCATTCATTCCATGTCCTATAGCATTTTTGTATGCCCCAGTCCCTTTGGGGTCTTCCTTTATTTCACCCTCCTTTATCTTTATTTTCAAATTCTCTTTTGTCTCTCCCTTTGTTCTGCTCGACATTTGATTTATCTGTCTTTTTGGCAGTTCCCCTCTCTCCATTTTCTGTTAGCCACATTCTCTCCCTCCCTCTTCATGAAAGGTTTATAGAGCAGACAGGAGAGGCACATTTCGGGTGCTACTGATGGAAGAGACTGCAGGACATTAGCTCAGTGATGTCAGAGTGATTCTTTTCTCTCCCCACTGATGACTGAGAACAGTGTTAGACCTGATGTATGATCTTCTCTTTTTTTCATGCATCCTTGAATGCCTTTTCCCTTCCAGTCTCCTTCTATCTTTCCTTCACTGAATTTCACGCTCTTTCCTCTTCTTTTTTTTTTTAGTGGCAATAGCGCGTTTTTTGCTTTATCTTACATTATTAACTGAGTTTTTTTTATCATTCTCCCTCTTTGCCTCTCCTGTCAACTGGGCTCTTGCTCTGCCCAGTAGAGTTTCCAAAGTTTGTATTCGAACAACACAGTCATTTTACAATACAAATTACTCCAGTTATTCCATCGTCCCCAATTTCAGCTACCTGAGGATAGCTACCGGGGAAAACAAAAGCACTATCCTCTTTGGTTGCGCAATGGTTGACGCATTTCCTTCTTGCTGTAAATCAAGCCTTCATACATAATTGTATGGTGTAACCAAGGCTATATAGGGAACCAACCTAATTACAGATGTTGTCATTATTCTATAGCCATTACTTTCTGCAACCAAAATGTACTTAAACAAGAGTGAACCTCGAATGGGCATTCACTCGATGGAGAGAGCTCTGCGACTTTAGTGATTTTTTTCTAGATTAGTAAGTAACACAACCTGCCTATTCATTAAAACAACAGGATTTTTTACTCTGCCTTTATCAAAGCAGTGTGTTGTTGAGGCTCTGAAGAAAATGGAAAATAATGACTACGGAGGTCTCACAAAAGGAGATACCAGTCACTATTACACCAGAGATCACGGTGTGAAGAAACCAAACTGCCAATATTATCTGCAGTTATACCACTGTAACATGACCAGTAACTCTCCAAAACTCAGCAGCAGCCTCATGTCCTGCTCATTAATAACCCAAACAGGAAAATGAAAAACATTCATCCTTTTGGGGGACTGATCTCTTTTCTAAGCAAATCCTTTTTACTCCTTTGGAAAAGCTACAAATAGAAACATCCCTCACACTATATTCTTTCATTTTTATGTAACTAATAGAATATCCTGGAAAACATGGTCACAAGCCTTGCATACATACATATAGACAGGATTAGCATATACCCATAACTTCTTTACTATCTGTCCGACTAGAAAAGGCTAGTCAAAACAAGAACCAGGGTAAGTCTAAAACAACTTGATTCTTGTCTCCAGTATCCTGTTATTTTTCTTTTATGGATGCTGAGAAGTGTCCTTGAAGGTGAGATAACGTCTGCCAAACTGTTAACTGAAAATGGGGACCAGCACCCCATCTGCAATTCAAGAGAACCAATCCAAAAATTGTGTGACATTGAAGACATCCAACGATGGTCCAACAGTGCACAGCCTGAGGCATTTTGAGACAAATCTGATCTACAGCCAGTAACCTGGTTCTTAGGAACCTTTTAACTTGAGACAACCTCAAAGTGGTCATTCCCGCTTCCAATGGGTCTGCAGGAGTCTTTTGCTCCCATTCCTTAGTGACCAAATTATTCTGTAGAATATCTGTAAGAGGCTCCAAAAATCATTACCAGAATCTATCAGTGGCTTGGAGATTTAGGTGCCATCATGAACAGTAATACCAGCTTTTAGCTATGGCTTTCCACAGCTGCTTCAAAATGTTTTTACAATGACCTATTCTGAGTACATGGTCCTATTTTCTCCCTTCACAGAGGAGAAGCATGAAGTCAATAGTTGAAATGAGTCTGAAATCTCCTATTGTATGTCCAGCAACCGCCTTAGTCCGGTTGAACCGGTATACCGCCCAGCACTAGTTCAGAGCAATACCGATGTTCTTTTACGTTGAATGGAGCCAGTTGATTGAGATGCCTTCAGGCTGCCTTGAATATACTGGAGTGATTATACATCCTATCTAGCCTGTCAATGTCTTATCTCCAGGAAGAGCCGGAGGACTTGTTGGGAGAAGGGCTACCTTTCTTAACCTGCTGCCACTGTGACCTGTATGAGCGGTGATGGATGAATGGAAGGGTAGTTGCTGGGTTGTACAAGAGCCATGTACTGTATGTATCCTGTAGGGTTTGTTAGTTTGTCCTTGGAATCGAAATATGCAAATTTTAGTGCTTCATTGTTCTCTCTGTAATGAAAAGACCCGATACATTATTTTCATCTACACTGTAATTTGACAGTTTGACCTCAAAATATGTCTTCGCTTTCAAAGCAACATATGTCTTCAAAACATCAATGCTGTGCAGAACCGGAGATGAAATAAAGTCCCCTTTTTAATTTCACTATCTATTTCTGTTATTATAAGTACAAATGGTAATTGCATGTTCATATCTTGTTATGTGATTTATTTTGAATTGGCCTTTTTTGTTTTTAGCCACTTTAAAGCCACGATAAGCCTCTCAGATACAGGGATAATCTTTTTTGATCAGATGAAATAACAAGCGCTTACAAGAAGAACTCATAGATAAACCCTAAACCAATCCAACAGACTGATATTTTAACATTGGTACATGTTGTGAGAGAGGGATCAAAAGAGAGCAATCTAATCCTTTAGGCATTTTGGGCAGCTGTTCAACTATGTTCTCTTTCTATTGCTCCTCTCTCTCTCTCTCTCTCTGCCACACACATAGTGTGTGTGTGTGTGTGTGCAAATGCGTGAACATATATTTATTTGACTTGATAGTATATACAGAAAGATGTCCTGTCTAATCATGTTGACATGTTAGAGGGCTACAAGAGCACTTTTCATCAAGGACTGTAGACTGCAGATAATAATAGAGAAGCAGTAGATTGTGACTTCCTCCAGCATTTGATATTCATGTCCCTGTTTATCAACTTATCTCTGTCCTGCACTAATTACATATCTTTTGTTTCATGCTTTCTCATGTCTACTCCTGGTCAACCCTGGCCTTGACGGCTGTATTGTTTTATGTGATGAGTTACCTATGTCAAAGTTTGTCTAGTAAAGTGTTCCAAATTGTAACTCCTGCTACTAACTAGATGAACTTCTAAATAGGTAACCGACTTTATTAACCAGGCTAGGAAAATGCTGTCTTTAGAGAGAGCATCTTGAAAGAGATTTAGGCTATGCGCTATGAGGGACCCCCAAGAGTGTGCAAGACAAGTGGTAAATCCCACTGTGGTGCTTAGGATTGTTAGACAATTTTTTGTCATCTGACTCCCTTCAAAAATTGCTTCATCAAAGGATGAGCAAAAAACTATCTCAGGCTATAGCCTGAATGGCAAGACAAAATGGCTCTAGCATACGCCTTTAACTGTAGATGGGGCCAAATCGTTATCGACCAACCTTTGACGGAAGGTTAACACGAAAGGCATCGTGCTCACTGTTACAACCCGGCTCGTTGAAGAAAAAGGAAGTAACATAAAACCAGATGCTTTAAGTTATTCATTTAAAAAGAAAAGAGTTATTTAGTTAAACATAAGTGAATCGGAGTTAACAAAACGGCTCAACAGTGCTAAAAGAGGGTAGTTTTTTTAAATCAAAGAGAAAATTATAACCAAAAGATACTCTAAGAAGTTAAGGCTTTCAATTATCTAAAACAAAAGCAAATGCAAATAAAGACTATCTACTCTAATTCTTTGTCCAAAAGTACAGAAAAAATAGGAACCACCTGATCTAGTGTTAGTGTTTCTAAAAATCAGTTTTCTAATATGTATGTCCGAGATCAGTTTTATACAACTTGACACTAACCTGGTCCAGTCCCCAGGATTAGTCAGTCACAAGAGCGACGTTCTCGAATAACAACACACTGCACAAGTAAAGCCTGGCTCCAGCCTTTATACTCCTTCCAATAGCCTTCCTTCCCGTGATTAACATGTCGGACTGGGTGGCGCACCAATCAGGTTCCTGGCTGGAGGACTACCTGAACCAATTAGCGGCGAGAGTCTCCACATCCGCGATTTACCTGAAAGAAATTACACGCACTCACACCCACCTGGGTGTCCGTAACGGCACATTTGCAGGACGTCCAGGCCCAAAGCCATTGTCCAGTCTCTTGGAGGTGGAGGATCGCAGCATGCAGCTATGACGGCGTATTTCTGTGCAATAGGAGCTTCCACAATTTCCCTGTCTGTAGCTGCACCATGGTCCGGAACCATGGCATCATGCATTCTGGTGCCGCAAGATTCTATTCCGGAATATGAGTTAACAATTGAGGAATCAGGGGACCTGGGGGATATGCGTAAAGGACAAGCCTGGGCCACGGTTGGTGAGAGAAGGCATACTCTCCTAGTGGAGGGTGGTTTAATGTGTTCATGGAGAACCACAGTGCGCAATGGGCATTCTCTCATGAGGCGAACAGATCAACCTTCACCTTCCCAAACCAGTCGCGGATATATTAAGTCTGCAGTGCGGTTTTCTACTCCAGGGGTGTGATAGAGAGTAGGTGCCTGTGAGACTACAGCAGAAGAAACCTGGCTATTTCTTGCAACTGGGCTGAGCACACGCTGCCCTGACGGTTGATGTACGGTACCGCTGTCATGTTGTCTGTCAGGATGATGTCAGTTTTTCAGCAAAGAAACAAAGTGCCTATACTTTCAGTAGTGTGGACAGCTCCAGACAGTTTGTGGGAGGGATGGGGAATTTCCCCGTTTTCCACTAAAAACTTGACACTGGCACATCCCACTCCATCCAGAGAGGGATGCATCACTGATATGTGTGACGACGATCTCTCGAGGGAAGCCCTGACGACGGAACTCGGGGGGTTTCAAGTATGCCAGGTCTGACTGCATTGAGGGAGGGACGATCTGCATTTGCCTTTTGAGTTTAACTGTATTGAAGTGGAGGCCTCTGTATTTTTCTCTTGTCCCAGTGGGACAACCACATGGCCTGCAGACATTGTACCTAGCAGGTATCACTGACAGCACTGTCATCCCTCTGTGGGGCACATTGTGTGACATCAAAGATTTTAACGCCTCCAGCGTGGCTTAAAAGCTTCGCTCTCTTGGTGACTGAATTAATATTCACACCAAGGTAAACTTAACAACTGGGTGGGGAGCGCAAAGCTCTTTTGTAAGTTTATGGTGAAACCCAGTGTTTGCATGTGCTGTATGACTTCAACTGTATGAAGTGAAGCTTTCTCCTGGAAGGGAGTCATAACGTTTAGCTTGCCTAAGTAGGACAAAACCCTGATCTCGCTTTTTCTATGAATTGGAGAAAGTGGGCTAAGCAAGATAATAGTTTGAATGGGAGTAAATTGTAATGTAGTTCAGAAAAGAAAGTACGCGGATTGGATAACAGCAGTTGATTTTGAGACGATCACTTCCCACGAAATCTCGACCACCCAGCCAGACTGGCAAAAGGAAGATAATTGGTAGGGCCAGGATAAGAGCTAAGCCAACCCAGATAGTAACCAAGGCTATTCCACTACCCACGCTGCTCTTGGCTAATGTCTGGTTGCTGTAAATGCAATGGATGAGATAAAACACAGGCTAACCCAGCAACAGGACATCAGAGAACGTTGTGCCCACATCTTTACAGAGATCTGGCTTCATCTGGGGCGACCGTGGTTTACTAGGTAGAGAGGGTTGTCTGCTAACCGCAAGGTCACCGGTTCAATCCTCGGCTGCAATGTGTCCTGTGTCGAAGTGTCCCTGAGCAAGACACTGCTCCCCGGGCGCCTGCATGGGCAGCCCACTGCTCCCTACATATACAGGGATGGGTCAAATGCAGAGAATAATTTCCCCACTGTGGGACTAATAAAGGAATGTTTCTTCTTCTTCATCGTAACATCACAGATCAAGCTTTTGAAGCTACAGCAGCTCTGTAGGACTGTTTTTAATCTACAGACTGGCACTTGTTCAGGAATGACATCAGTCAAAGGTGTTGATGATTTGGTGATCACAAAGAGGGATGCATGGAGAGGTGAGAGCCCTCTCCATAGACAAAAAAGCTGTCAATCTCCACTGCCCTCCATTCAGCCGTCACACATGTTGGAAATAACACCACCATCAAAATGTTGTTTGTTGATTTGAGTTCAACATTCAACACAATCCCCCCCATGAACCCGATGGGCTCTAGGCTTGAGTACCACATTCAACAACTGGTTATTAGATTTCTGCACAAACACTGAGGTGGAGCAAGTGAACAGTTTTAAGTTCCTGGGAATCAGCATCACAAACAACCTGACATGGTCATCACACATCTCCATCCTGCTAAAACATTTCTTGAGGAAATTTAACACCACAAAAACCTCAGTTACCAAATACTGCACACACAGTGAGCAAAGGCGCCTGCAAAGAGCTCAAAGGATATTAAAATACAATACCCAACCCTGCTGCCGTCTGGCAAGAGATACAGAAGTATCAGCTGCCGTACCACCAGACTTCAGGGCAGGTATTTTCCTCAGACAGAGACACCCCTTATTTCATCCTCCACCCTTCACCATTTAATGTAGTTTCGCTTTGTGCGTCTGTCTGTGTGTTTTTTTGCTGTAGCAAAATGGGACTAAAAACTGCATTTTGCTTTACTATCATGTTTTGTACAATGACAATAAACAAAACCTTAAAAGTAATGTATTCCCTGGAAGATGAAATGCAGGAACTTTCTGTGCTTGGGAAATGCATTAATGTGGAAATACGCATCTCTCAGGTCGATGGAAGAGAACCAATCGCCAGATTGTCAGAATGTGAAAAGGCCACTTCATAATGCACGTGTTGAACAGAGACAAGTCCAAAATCGCCCTCATCCTGCCTGTTTTCTTTGGTGTGGGAAAATAGCAAGAATACAACACGTCCTCCTCTCCTGGAGGGACATAGGAGGTAGCTTCCTACCCCAGAAGCTCCGCCAACTCCTGATCATGGTGTCGTTTTTGTTTTATGTATTTATGGAAAGCAGGCTCTGCCACACTAAGCTGTGCTCCATAAGTGGGTGCATGCACATCTGTGGGGCATCTGACAGAGTTTTCAGCCAATTTGTCATCTTCTCCACCGCTATATGAAACAAGTGTTGGTTACCTACAGCCTCTTAAGGATCGGTGCTGGCTGTTGTACTGAAAACACATAACGCGTCATTGTTTAACTCTGTGTGACCAAACCCTGAGTCTGACATAGGTCAAGTCTGGGATGTCCACCAACTCACCCCAATGGGTGGGATGTGGTTAAAAAAATCTTAAAGGTCAGTAATGCACATTTTATGTGAGAAATTGACTGGGCTGTGCCTGCTGCATTGTGACTTGTGTGTGAAGCTTTGAGCCTCTACTTTGAGTGGGAAGGGTTGGAGGGAGAAGCTGAAAAATGCTCAGTGGGGGCATAAGCAGAATGGCTGAGAGGAGACAACTCTTTAGAGGAAAGTGGGTGGCCCGGATAAGGGCCGTTGTGATTACCGCGATGGCACGGAGCTTACTGGGCTGCAGCCGAAAGTGGAGGATATCTCGGCAGGGAGGAGTGGTCACTGGAGTATGTTGAGGACCAGCAGCAGCAGCTGGAGGGTGCCTCTTCTTGGAGTGAGCATCTTGGTGTCTGTGATGCTGTGGCTAAAGTGCAACTTTGCTCCAGAAGATGTTTCCTCACCCTCTCGGCTTCCTTGGCTGCATCATCGTTTGCCATGCTATAATTCTTGACACCTCCACCGTAGAAGCCCAGGTGATGGTCAGGACAGTTATCATAGTCTTCCCGATGTCTGTGGCTAGCTCCGGGGGGAAAGCAAAATGTTATTTTGCACTGCAACCACCTGAGCGGCACATTTGTGCGAGCGGTACAACTGGTCCTCCTCCATGGAGGACAGGAGCTCTGGAAAGCAAAGCCATAGCAGAGGTCTTCTCTGGATGATGCCTCCGCCTAAGAGACTGTGAGCAGGTGCAGGTTGTTTAGCCCGCATTGCAATGACTCTCAGATCTGCCGCCATGTTCATGATGCTTGGCAGGTCCTGAAAAAGTGCCTTAGAGGCGGGCAAATGATGCGTAAAAGGAGAAAGTCGCTGCTGCAGGGCTTTTGGCCACAGTGGGGATGGAGAAAACTGCAAGTGCAGGGCTCTGTATTCCTCATCATCAGTAGCCTCCAGTGCCACCAACACGAAAGAGGGAGAACCAGGAAGATAACCCACTATTCCTGACCAGCAGACTCGTGCCCATCACAGTGGTCCTCATGTGGGATCTCCAGAAAGTCGCAGGGGGAGATATCCAGCTCATGGTATCTTGGCGGTCTACCCAGCTGTCATCCCTACTACCTTCAACACGAAGCGACGTGAAAGCCTCAGCTCGTCACCACAGCTCCTGCATAGACAAGCAAGCACAGTAAGCAAGCAGCCTGCAGGGTAAGCTCTAGCGCGGCGTGGACTGTGCCAGATTTCACTGCTGGGGTAAAAGTCTGATGGAAGGATGTGGCTGATTCGGCAGCCAGTACACAGTCGAACACAGCTAGACCTCTTCATCTTCTTTACTTGTTGACTGCTTAATGCGGAAGAAAAAATGAGAGTGAGCTTTGGTCGCATGGCTGTTATATGTTGAAAGTGCGTATATAAGGGAGGCTGTGCAGGGTACAAGGTCGCAAAAAAAATCTTCACGACTGCGCATGCGCACAGGGATGAATCCAATAGAGACAGCTCTTAGAGGTTGAAGCCTATACGAAATAGAACCGAGTTTGATTCTTCCCAAATGTAGGAGTTCTTTTTCATTTTTATTATAAAGGGATATGCTCAGAACTCAGCTCTGCGTCCACAATTTCAACAGTTCCTGTGAACTTTTAATATGCTTTTACTGAATCCTAAATGCATTTCTTTTTTTTAATGCAGAGTCCTATTTTTCCTCTTTAATTAATGCACTCCAGATTTTGCTGCCAAGTAAGAGAACTGGTTCTGTAACGCTTTCAAAAATGTAATCCATATTATAATTGGGAGGTTGAATACTTTGCTTCTTTAGCTGTAAAATACAGCTAGAGCTTTACTTTCAAAGTAATTAAAAGCTTGGTTAAAATGCCCTAAAGCTCTGTTTTTTGAGACCAAAGTAAGTGTTTTCAGTTTTGTGGGCTGTTGTGATTTATAATTGAGTGTTGCACATTGCAACCCAAGTATGGCTCAGATTATGTAAAGATTGTCGACACAAAATGTCAGTGTATGTCCAGGTATAGACTGTAGCCAAAAATGTTTACTTTTATTTTTCATTGTAATGATTTTATCTTAAAACGGGCTTGTGCACTTCCAGTTGTATAACTAAGACTATCTAGGAATGTTTCTTCACTGATTCTGTTTTTTTGGTGGCTTCAAACATTTTACCTTTCTTAATATAATGACGGACAAAGCTCAAGTAGCTCATGTTCAAATAAAATAAAATCTGATGCAAAATTAAGAGTTAAAAAATGATTCAAAGTCAATAAAAATACACTGATCATGTTAAACAGATGTGGATTGTTGTAGGTGACACAATACAGGCTACTGTGTTGTGACATTGAAAGGTAAAGCCTCTGAAGACAGTATCTGAAACAATGGCAGTTCAATCAGTAGAGACTTCATTAGAATTTAACAATAATTACACATGGATAGAAATTGTATAGTGCAAAGTCTTTGGCGATTGGGCTCCATCTTGAAGTAGGATAATAGAGGGCTAGTGATGCTTAGGTCAGATAAGGCATAATCCCCTTGGAGTCCAGACACTGGTGGTTGGTGATGAAGGGAGTCCGATGATGAATGAGGAGCACGACTGTGATGCCGACTGGAGGGGGGAGGCTCGCATCCGATTCTGCTGAAATGACAATTGACGGCAGTAGATGTGATTGGTTTAAGGATAATGTGCAGAACCTGGTTGGTTAATTTAAAGTGAGTGCCCACAATCAGCGGATAGAGTAATCACAGGTAGAGAGAGACTGAGAGCATATGAATGAAAAGGAGTATAAAGACAGTCTTCCTGACTGAACTTCCGCTTAAGCTTCATTTTATGGTTGGTTCTGAAATCATTCTTTCTGAACTCACATACAGATTCTTGAAAGGAAAGGTCAGCATATGTGGACGCAGTATGTTGCAAGGCAGGGACAGTTTCATCAGAAATCACTGCAAAATGTTCTAATTGCTACAAATACAGTCAGATGTCAATTTGTTTTGAATAAATACATTTTATATTGTTGTCTCTTACTTTATAATGCTGAAATGAGGTAAAACCTGTATGGATTCTGACAGTCAAATACACTGCATGCTAGTATAAATTAGCATAATAATTCCTTGGGGTGGTGGTGATTTAGTGTGATATATATTTACAGCTACAGAATCTTCCTTCTGGGATATGCCACATAATATGCCAAGAGACAGGTTTTAATTATGATCTCACCAGTATGCTGCATGTGCCTTGTGTTGGCTCTGATTAGGGCCTAGGGAATCAAGGCTGTAATTGTTTGTGCTAAGCGAACTGTGCGTAAACGTGTGTCTTTGTGAGTGTGTGTGTCTCAGTGATGAGAGTGGTTGGTCACCCATAGGGCTTATGTTTCTACTCTGAACACAGGAGAAGTGATTTATTTGCTCATGGCCATGCTGTGCGTCCAATCAGCATCAAGCACCCTAGGGTGACACCATCATGGTCATCTCTTCTGCAGGAAATGATGCAAGCTCTCTTGAATTACATAGGGTGTGAGACCAATAAAATGGGGCCTATTCTTGTCACAGCATCAGATAAGGACCGGCTGCTGGATGCATTGCAGCAATTACTGCAGGCCTGCGCTCCTCGGCTGTGGAATTGGGAAATGATCATCTGTGAAGCACAGCAGAGTACCATCGCCTCCAGCACAATAACTCAACATGTCCACTTGGCTATGTCAGCTCTGCATGAAGAGAGAATCTGAGAGATACAAAGACGGAAGGAGAAGATTAGATGGAAGTAAAGAAAAACAAAGGTTATGCTTCATAGAAAGCTTATGTTATATTGCATATTTCTATACAAGTTATTGGTCTGTTAGAAGCTCCTATATATTTATGTCATAGTTTGATGTATATAATTTTTTGGCAGAAGCATTCTATTTTGGATGGATCGTCCACATTCAGCACACTAAAAGCTTATCCTCTTAAAACTTTATCAAAGATTGTATACAGGGATTTCTATAATGTTCTTAAAGAATCGGTGTTCCTTCTGCACAACCCTCTTTATCGCTGCATTTTGGCTCATGGCTACGATCATCTCCCAGTGGAAAGGTATGTGCAATGTTTCTGACAGGGTGACATCCTCCCTGTTGGTGAGGGTTGGTGGGAGCACAAAGAGGGGCTCAGTTGGAAAAAGTCTTAGGTCAATAACTGTATTACACACACCGATTGATCCTATGGAGAAAGGTACGATCACATTTAATTAATGAGCGACAGAGACAGTTTGTGGGGTGGCTCTCTGTCACTGACCTGGAAAGGAAGACATGAGGGGAGAACACTGCGGTTGAATGTGAGACAAAGGGAAACTAATGATCTGCCTATGCATTTATATAGCATGTTGAATAAGCCTGTTGAATAATGTTGAATAAGCCTATAATTGAATAAGCCTATAATTATGTTATTGCTATTTAATGTGTAATTATGTAAGTACATGAGGATGAAACCACTGGCCTTTGGAGGGATGGTATAAGGAACTATAACTATAAATAGTTTAATATAAATGTTACCCATTTAAAGAAAGATACTCCATACATAAATGTAATATTAATGAGCGTATTAAGAAACAAACTCTTTATGACATTAATAAATTAAGTAAAAGTTCCAAGTCAAATATCACTCCATCTTGTGACAATCCATTGCTCACTGTAGACTGATAAATGTTTGTTTTTCAAGCCTGCAAAACTCAGAGGAAGAAAAGCCTTAATCCTTTGTGTATAATAGTGTGTATACATACAAAAAAATGAAACGGTTTTCAGTGAGCTGCTAAGTTAGCTGAAATTCTGTCTTCAGCAAGACCATCTCCTTTTAAGATTTCATGAAGTGGTGTCCCTTATGGGTTGCAATATCTCTGAATTGTTTCACTTTTCAAGTCGGCCTTCGCATCTGGTAAGCGAGAATGTCTGGGCTGAGTGTTTGCTTGACAGGGGCAATCTGGCTGCGTGTGGGCACTGATGGCATTTATGTGTATATTTTCAAGCTGCGTTAGGGAAACCTAGCAGAAAGATGTTCTGGTACAGACAGAAATGGAGCTTTCTCAAGGCTCCAAAAAAGAGATGGATAAATGATTGGACAGGAGAGAGAGAGAGAGAGAGAGAGAGAGAGAGAGAGAGAGAGAGAGAGAGAGAGAGAGAGAGAGAGAGAGAGAGAGAGAGAGAGAGAGAGAGAGAGAGAGAGAGAGAGAGAGAGAGAGAGAGAGAGAGAGAGAGAGAGAGAGAGAGAGAGAGAGAGAGAGAGAGAGAGAGAGAGAGAGAGCTGTGGAGACATCACAGTTTGCCCATTCTTTGTTTCTTACTGATAAACATAATTATACAAGAATAAAAGTCAGAATCAAACGGTAGACAGTATTGGCTAGAATAGAGATCAGCAGGATACGAAAACATTAGTGCTCAGACAATAACACAACATATAAACAAACTTGTAGTTTAGAGGAGAAAACAAAGGCAAATGTTAAAATTAGCACTCAATCTGTCAGTTGTCAATGTCGATTATATTTTGCAGGGCAACGTTGTGGTTCAGCTTTGGCCTGCTGTAAATGCTGTAGTTGTACATGCGTTTTTTCTTAGCCTAGTCTTCAGAGGAATTCTATTCATAGTGGATGCACTTGAGTGGATGTTCAGGATCCGTGTTCTCTTTCTAAGTAGTGTGAACAAGTAAGTGTGTAATGCCTCGGACCTTGATGCCTGACACCAGGGTTCATGTTCTTTCTCGCATCAACAATTAATGTTGCAATGGCATATTAATATTTAACCATGACAACCACAAGCCTAACCAAATATTTTTCATGACCTAACCATATGTAGTTGCCATTTATGTACTATAGAAATTACAATGTTGGCAGAGCATGTTAAAAAACATAACCCTTTAATCAGTTTATACTTTCTAGTATAAAAAAAGCTAAAATGGGACTTTATTCACAACTGATTATCTTACCACTCATGTAGCCCATTTGACTGATGGTCCAACGGACAGATGGTAATGATGGATAATATATATATGGACATAAATCATCATATATGGACCATCATCTCAGAGACCAGATTCCTGTGTCTCACAGTTTTAAACTTCTGATTCTCTTTTTTTTTTCTAGTACAACGCACTATAAAGGATAAAGGTATAATGTGTCTATTTCAATTATGGGTGCATTATCCAATAACATTACCCATCATGAATAGATCTGTAGAAGTGAAACGTGTACTTTTATAGTGTAAAAAGCTATTTTTATTGTATTTTTTATTTATTACTCATTTATCAATCTTATATTTCTAACTTCCACTTTTCCTTCTCTTTTCTTTATGCCTGGATCATTTGTTTTTGATTGATCCGTGCTTGTTTCTCCTGAGGGGATCGAGGAATGAGGAACTCTGAATTCAGAAATTTCAAAACAAGAAAATGTATTATTTTCTCAAGTGAAAAGCCAATTGTGAGCTGCAAGTTTTTCCTCTGAGAACACAAGACAACAATGGCCTGAATTATAAATTGGGACTCTTTTTAATTCTTACATTTTTTATCGTACTCTGTATACACTATTTGTTCATGGTCTTATTTGTATTACTATCCTAATAGTTGCCATTTACAGTTCATGACCTATTGATAGAGATGACCCTCTGGTTGTTCTGGCATGAACTGCTCATGCTTACCCACGCAAAAGCAATTTGTTACACTGGTGTTGGATGATATCCAACCAACACAGCATGCCCGTTGACAGCATTGTTTTAATAACGTAAGATTGTTTGAATGAATTGTCAAAGGTGATAAACAGAGTTGCAGGCTAACATATTTTTTTAAACCTGTTAAATATATTGAAAATTTAAATATGAATGACATTACAAATATATTTTTTTCCCCAACTGATGTTCAAACTTGAAATGTTTTCAACAGAGTTCCAAAATGATAGGTGGGCTATAATTGAAGGTAGGTAAAAGGTGACGTGTGTGATATCCTGCTGGGACAGTCTCTCCTTTTTGCCTATGTAGGGACCTTGCAGATAACCTCACACTGCAATTAATCATACCAACCTTAATTATCTCAATATGAAAGGCAATTCATCCTTCATGTGTTAAAAAGATGCTAGAAGTTTTGAATCTAATCCAAATGTGAGATGTTTCATTATGTTGATAGCTGATATGCTGTATGAGTTTGCGGACTGGGAATATTGGATTGAAACAGGGTATTTTCACATTGTCACCATGTAAGGTCTTTATTTTGGTACCCAGGAAAAATAGCTAATGGGGCTCCTAATAAATTAAACTAAACGCTCTCCACAGAGAAAAAGCTAAAAAAAAATAACAAGCCTAGAAACATTGAGAAAATGAAAGTGTTCTTTTCAGCTCCATTCCGCTGCCTGTCTCTCTGTTTTCTATCTCTCCCCTTTTACCTGGTTGGCAGTCCCACATGCTGACAGGAACTGTCGAGTGAGAGATCTCTCCTGCAGCAGACGGCGGTGATGCCTCATCAGACTTCCAGCAAGCCCTGTGGCCCCTGATGGCGCCACAGCTGGGTGGATGGACATGATCACTCACTCACAGACAGGATTAACCCCCCCAACTGCATCTGTCTTTGCTGTCCTGTTTCTAATCTATGTCTCCTGGCCTCTGTCTGTCTTCCCCGCTTCAGACTGCCTCTATCCCACAGTGCTCATGTCCATGTCACAGTGGTGTTAAGTCTAGACAAAGCAGGCAGAAACCCAATGTGTTGAGACCACTATTTACTGAGCAGGTGTTCACAGTATTGAGAGATTTTGTCAGTAACATGCAGTGTTGTGTCGTAACAACACTGTTAAAGCAGTTGACTTAAAGCAGTAAAAACTGTGTTGGGTAATTGTATCCATTTAGAAATCCTCGTCTGAGACTTCTAGGTGTTAGGGTGAAATAGTCCAACTTTGCATCAGATGGTATAAAGATGGAGAGATGAGAATGATTTAGAACAAGCCCAAACAATCCTTACACTGCACATTCTGTATCAATTCTCTTCCATAAATTAAGAAAAAGGCTTTTTGAATTATCACTTTAAAATATCAAAGTCTCTGGGCTTGTTTTGTCAGAAATAGAGACGACTATCATTTGACTTTTCCAGCATTAAAATAATCCGAGGATAGTCTTCAGACACGTGTTATCTCTGCGTTACTGAAAATGCACTCCTTAATTTGAATGTCTTATTTTCTGCCTGAAAGTTGTGATCTCTCCCCACTCACCATAAAATGGAAAGGAACAGCATCTGAAAGGTCTTTAAATCTGACTTAAATATTCTTGTAAAAACTTTTCTTTTGAATTTATTCTAATCAGCTTTTAGATAGATTTTGGCTCTTTTGATCTCCAATGATTTCTTTGCTCCTGTGCCTTGGTGTCGCAAAAAAAGAAATCCCTCATGGAAAAAGGCAGAACTTTAAGACTATGCAGGGAACAACTTCATTTAGTATCAAAGGAGACCCACATTATAATACTGGATGGTGTATTGTTATCAATGCCATCACAAGGAAAATGGTGACCGTGATTAGGCTTTAAAAATAAATAACGCTTTGTTGGTTTGGTTCATGAAAAATGTGCTGGATATTTTAATAATTAGTCTGATTAGAAAATCTGACGTGAGGTTGAAAAATAAAGAAATAAAAAGAAAAAACAAATTATAAATACATTCGATATTTAAATGCATTGACACACAGATAATCTTTACAATGGTTCCAATGCAATATGCAGCGCTAACTTCAAAGCTTATTCAGTTTAATTGCCACGGTCGTTCGACTTCCTGTGGTGTGAGGTTCACACCATCACACTGACATGCCTTTCAAGACACACAGAACAGTGTCATGCTGATTAGTTTTGATAGAGACAGCTTAAATTCGATCACAGGCAAAATGGGTTGAGGAATGGGGGGTGGGGGTGAAAACAAACTACATGAAAGTGTCGCAGCAGAATAAATAGTTTTTTGCTTTTCATGTTCCTTTAGTGCTGTTACTGACCGGTAAACGAGATCCACAGATGTAAACTTGGTAACCTACATATACAGCATTAAGACCCCACCTCATTCCTGGGGTAACTGTTTCCCTTCCTGCTCAATGTCATTTCTAATAGTGGGTTTCTAATTTTTTTTTTTTTTTTACATCCTCAACATTTTAACAAATACACTGGTTGTTCATGCATCAAGTGTGAATAACATTTTTTCCTGAGCAATGTGTCATGTGTGAAAAAGCACTAAGTTGCCCGACAGGAGGCATAATAATGATTTTTATATTGATTAAAAACAAATAAAGGCTGTTTGTCAACACACATCATTTGAATTGCGAAGAAAAACAATCATTTTTAGATGCGTGAGAAGTTGGAGTACGGAGAAAAGTAAAAGATAACATTAACACATAAGAACTAATTATGTTTAATATAAAGCCCAGCAAATGCAGCATATATTTGTTTCCCACTGCAAATGCTTCCCTCCAGGGATGCGCCACATGTCTGGCTCTCCCCAGCAGTCTCCACTTGTCAGATGTTCCACCGTGATACAGGAACTAATTGGGCATGAAGGTGACAAACCAAGAAGCATCCTGTACAAGCACTCTGCAACAAACACCTGTCATAACCAAGAATATGGCCAGTTAAGTACCCAAAGCTGTGTGTATAAGAACTGCCAAACTGATAAAACTAATAAGCGACCCTCATAAAGCAGATGTGGCTGTGTGTACCTACCCAATAAAAATATCAGACTGATTTCACATTTTGAATCCATGGTAATTCCTAGAGGTAAATACTTCTGTTACCCAAAAATAGGAATATAGAGATTGGCACCAGAGGTATTGCTCATAATTACTTTCAATATGAGCCCATGAAGTTCAACAGCGCCTGACCTCTCTGCCTAAAACACTCAGATGAAGAATTCCTTTAATAGACTGTGAGCGTGAAAACAAAGGTTATTTAATCAAACAAGCAGTCAGGTATTATAACTTGCAGGAACCTGTCATCCAAGCCTCTTTCTACAGCCTTCTTTTGAACCCAAGACAATCTTTGTAAACAAAATGGCTGAGGTGTGAGTGTTGACTGAAGATGTATTTGTTCCAAACAAAACAATACTGCAGCATCAAATATTCATAGTCATCTGTGATCAGCAATGCATACACCGCCACTGATCCATATGGAAAAATGCTGCTGCCAGTAAACACAGACCTGATACATCAGCGGGAGCAAAAATAAGAGTGTGGGACGTGGAGTGCACGAGCAATTTGCAATCGCATGGAGAAAATACATGAAAATACATGAATTTCCTGAAAGATGTTGCGTCTATGTCAAATTGGAAGCACGCACAACCCTTAAATAAATATGATCCTTAGGAAAGTGGCTTTCTCCATCCTGACAGCTTATTTTCTGGGCAGACAGATGAGCGATGTTTCAATGAGTGTGACAGGTAGAAAGTGGCTGACAGTGATTTTCTGTTTTTTTTTTCCTCGACGCTATGAGGCCAAGAGAAGCCTTTCCCCAGAGAGGTTTAAGATGGAATGAGAGGATATGTTAAGTGACGAAAAGAGGTTTTCTGATTGAAAGAGATTTTTAGAGACTAAAGTATTTTGGAAAGAGGTTGAGCAAAAATGGGAATGGAGCTACAAACGCGTTGGCAGCAGCAAGCCACAATAATCTTTTTCAAGTTTTCTATTAGTCGTGTTCAGTATTGACCCAAAAGTTGAAGACTTTCCAAGAAAATGTTTATTTTTTTTAAATTATACACTAGACTTTGCATGGTCCATTTCTAATAGCTTTGAAACAATGTCAAAAAAGCCTCATAGCTTGTCTCACCCTCGCAGATGATGCACTAATTTATTTGTTGGCTATCTTTCAAAACACACAAGGTCACCACAGCAGGAAATGATAGCATCAAGCCATTTAACAAACAGTGTGTCTGCTACAGTAAAGGACAAGTAACCTCTGTAATGGAACATTTCTACTTGGTATATATTTCTACTTAGTATATTGTGTAAATGCTTAAGTGCTTGTACTTTTGCTCTGAACTCAGTAGATCTTCATCCTTTGCGTTTAACATACATACTCAAATGTATCTTGCTGTTTGTGTAATAGAAACTTGATATTCTTATGAGTATTTTATATTCTTATGAGTAGAACTGTGTTATATACTGTACTTGTTGTGAAACAGTCTATCATAAGCTTGCATCATGAGACTTGTGATCCATGCAGCAGCTGACTGCCTGCACCCATATCCTCTTGTTCTCTGTGTTGGAAAACAAGTACCTATTGTATATTCACATGTTCTATGCCTTAAAGATAAAACCTGTGTGTCTGTTGTTACACAGATGAAGCACCTCTTATACTTTTACTACCATGGCCTGCATGGCCTGAAACAGGATGTTCCCAGTACACAGGCCCCCACCCTTGATCACTCTTGTATATGCTTCTGGAGTGCACACTTCTACAGACTCTGAGTGACTCTGTGCAACTGTGCCTCTTCTCTGGCCAGAGAATAAACACTTTTAAAAGACAAGTTCTGTTTGACAATATTCTTCATTTCAGCTTTAAAAAGACTCAACAGCGGGTAAAATAGTTTTTCCACCACACCTCACAGAAACATTACATAAGAGAAAGACAGCAAAAAGTTCCATCACTGTAATCAGACCAGCTTAAACTTGTCTGCTGGGATTTTAATGTTCTTATAGTGTTTGAAATAAGGAGGGTTTCAGTGCTCAAGTTCAGTGCTGCTGAATGCATTTGCAGAGCTTTAAAGGTGAGCAGAAGGATTTTGAAGTCAATCCAGGGTTGTAGCCAGGATGCCTGCGTAAAAGTGAAAGTGAGTTGGTTGCAGGTCACCGTTCATCCTCAGCCATGTCAAATGAATAACAATGACACACTAGATACCATCTTGCAATGGGATCCCACCAGCTGCAAAGCCAAACAGTTAAGAGTGTGAGGGCCCCTTCCCCACTTTTTACCCCTCTACTTCCAAGCATGCTTGCTCGGACCCTAATCGCTCTCTCTCCCAACTCACTCATCTATGTGACGCAGCAGGCTTTCAACTAACTCAGATGTACACCCATGCGAGTCATTTTTAGGCAGTCAGTGCAGTGAAGGAGTATGAAGACTGAGAAAGGCTGTGTAGCAGGACTTTTGCCCAGGGGACTGCTGTTCGTGTCCCATGTGAAACCAAGTTAATGTTGTCTTATTTTGAATAAATGACCAAATACATAATTTGTAAGTCCCCTCCACATTGCCGTCCCTGTAGACCTTGTTCATGGCATACATTTTAAGTTGTGATAGCAGGAAACGTACAGGTGTAATCATTAACATTAATTAATCAGGGCTGCATAACATTTAGGTGTGCACGTTTCAGAGTACTGGTATTATGCATGCTGGCTCACATCTCAATGGAACAGAGCCATTGTTAGGGTTTTAAGTAACACCTGTGCTTTTCCTTCTATGACAATATGTCTGCTGCTGTGAAAGAGGTCTTTTGGCAGGACAACAACATTCATCAGGGCATTGAACAATCGTTTTCCTAATCTGATATCATAATGACTGTTTGGTTGGGTTTAGGCACAAAGTTAAAATAGATTGTGGTTTGGGGTAGAATAAGTACTTTGTTTTGGGAAAAATTGTGGTTTGGGTTAAAAGAAACCAGTTTTGACTGTTGTGTTTTCTGCTGTGTCAGATTCCAAATTGTTGCCTGTATTGATCATCTGATTGCTTACATAATATAATAATAAATGAAAGGATAAAAATAAAAAAAGGATGTATGTTTAGAAGTGGGTCCTCTAGGCTCTGCAGCCATACTCTGGCTCACTGTCTATACAGGTAAAAATAACCCACTGGCAGATTTTTGCTATAAATACTTAATACTTGTCTTCTCCACAGCCATTTATTACCTTGGGATATGTTTAATAACACCATTCTAGGAGAAGTCAAAGAAACACACGATGAATGGGCTCAGCTATATACAGCGAAATGAGAGTTGAACAGAAAATGTTAATATTCAATGTTAAAATTGAAGAGTATACAGAGTGCAAAATACCAAATGTGAACTTTATTCCCCAAAAAGCACTGTTTCATCTTTACTACAGACTTTGGCTTCATTTCAATTAAACACAGATTTTTAAGTACTTGCATTTTTAAAAGAAAATAACAGTTATTGTTTAGTGCTGTCACAGAATGAGATCTAAACTAAACGGACTGATTAACTTCCTCGACTTTTTGAGAGTTACTGCTTGTCAACCCTCGCAGGAAAGATATCTGCTTACATCCTCCGTTTATACCAGACGTAGCTGCATATTTTAGAAGTTGCTTAGTGATCTTCACACTTTGACTGGCTCAGAGATTGCTGTCTGCCTATTGACCTTACGGGAGGGAAAAGTAACCTTCTACGAGATTCAACTGGCTTTATGTGAAATTAATGTGAGAGAGTGTTTTGTTTTCATAGACAAGAGGCTATTGACGCTTACCTTTTATATTATCTTGATAGGATCTGGATGAGCAATGAGAGTAATTTCAATGCAGGACGAATCGAACAATCCTACATTTTAATAAACGATTCTGTCAAATGCACGGTTTGAGAAGAATGTCTTTGAAACTGCAGATATGCATCAAGGGAAAATATGACTAAGCCAGCAGCCTTACCCATTGTTGCTGAAGCAGGAAAAATACCCTGTCAGTAATTTAGAATGTGAACAATTTGTTAAGATCCGAAAACGATGGCAGCAGAATAATTATTTTTGACAAGTCAATTGATAGATTGTCAGGCTGTTGACGAATTGCAATAACAAAATCCTGTTTCTGTCAGCCACTTTTGTGTATTACAACTTCCCTTTATATGAATAGGACATGTTTAACATAAAAATTGACATCTGATTTGATGCAATCTGTCATTTACAATATATTTCATATTAAGAGATCTGCACAAATGGCATTTATTTTTAATGAAAAAGAGGTTCCTGTCTTATATAGGAATGGTTTATAATATGAATGTTACTGTCATGGCTTTAAGCAAGAGCAATGGATTTGCTGTGGAACTACTAGACAGTGGTGTGCTACACAACAGCACGTACTGAAGTGTATTATATAAAACAATGCTATCACTATGTCAGCAGTTTACCAGTGAAGACTATTTATTTTTGTGATCCAACCAGTCATATTGATGATTAGCCTCGACTAGGGGTGTTTTTTCCAAATTTTGGCAAAAGTGCTCGTAAGTGTTTTCTAAAACAACCTGTTCTCACTCACAACTCATCAAATATCGCTGCTTGGTCAGTGTCCCATCGCTGCCGATACTGACCCATCAAGTCACCCTTTAGTGTATGTGTGAGATGTACCAGGCTTCCATCTAACTCCAGTGTAAACCCATCCAAGTCATTACTGACATAGTAAATTACAAGTCAACATTGATTTATTTTACCCTGGTTTTGTTAGATAACTCCCATACTTTACTAAGGCCATTTACATCACAAACATAGTTATATTACGTAACAAACATACTTATAATTAGCCCAAACCATAGTTGTTTCCCAAACCTAACCATGCACTATGTTGCTTCAGTAAACCTATGGAGTAAGTCAACCTATGTTGAGAGATTACAATGATTACAAGAAATGACAATCAAGAGACTAAGAGGATGTACCCCCAGTCAGTCTCAGGGCACAGTGCTGAGCTGCCCTCTCTTCGCTTGTGAGCCATGGTAGAGACAAGTAGAGGAGCACATTCAAATATCTATTTTTCTTTGGATAAAATATCTGATAATTCAACTGTCTTCACTGGATTGCTTTCTTTCTTTTGCAATTTCTTCAATTTACAGTTTCAGTCTGCAAAATTGGAATTCCAAAAGTCTCTGTTAAATGTTTTTAATGTTATTTAATTTAATTTGTACACACACAACCTCAGCATCATCATTCAGAAGGAGTAAAATGAGATTCCCAATAAATGAAACAAACATTAAAACATTTGAAAATGTCTAAATGCTGCTACAACGCTTTAGCTAGATAACATCAACACTGGATCACAAAGTGCTCCCATAATGAGGACCTGAGCGCCCCCAAAGGGACAATTAAGAGCAATGAGAGAGTTGTGCTGACACCGCTGATCTGTAGAATAATTAACACCTCTGCCCTTCGTGTTATCCCTCAGGAGAGACCTTCTGTACCACAGTGGTGTCTGCGGCTGCTGGAAAATTTTAAACCACTGTAATAAACACATGCACCTGCACACGTACATTGTTGTGAACGTTCAAAAACAGACACACTAAAGTAAGGACACCCCAGTCTTGCATGTTTGCTGCCTTTAAATAACATGTAGAGTGACATGTGGAATACACATGCAGATACATTCTGGAGAATTCCTTTAAAAAGGGCAATGGAGCACTTTTAGAGGGTTAGGCTTCATGTGTTGTTTGCTTTGTTAGACAGTTCATTCAAGTGTAACTCATCTTGTAGTGTTAGAGTTTTGTTTGGTTACATTTAAGCTTAAGCTGCCCATCAGTTATTTTCACAGCTATTCTGTCCAGTCTGCTTCCTTCAGCAGCAGATAACGGCGAGCAATGCTTTTTTAATTATTCAGCCATTCACCTACTTTTGGTTAAACTTGGATGTGTACTTTGTAATCAATATGGCAAATGCTTGAGTGAGGTCCAAGTTCAGACTCCATTTCTGTCTCGAGACTCTCCCCCTCCAGTACAGTCGGTGAATGCTGACTCGCTTCCCCAGACACTGGCAGTCGTCCCTCAGTAAGACGTAGTATTGAGCAACTTCAGACTGTTGCTCAAATTAGATCTTAAAAAGAGTTATTTGCAAGTGATTTTTGTGCCTAGACATCAGCAAACTAGCTACATGTTTTTTTCATTTACAAATGGGGAATCCATCATTTATAAAGTATGAAAACACAATCATGAAACACATAATAGACGAGCTTATTAATCAAGAATAAAACATTTATAACTTGTTATGAATTGCATACTAATGAGTGTTAATGTAGGAACAATGCTTTATAAATGATGAATTAAGTGTTTACTCATACTTTAACTAATGCTTCATAGTGAGTAGTCATTATAAAGTGTTACCCAAATTACTGTTGAAAATATTCCTCCCAATTCCAAGTTTGTCACAATTCTGAACATGTCCATCATTTTATTTCTGTTGCACATTTGGGAGGTAGGGTGAGGGGGGAACTTTAATTGCCATTTGATAAAAGCAGGATGAATTTGTGAGCTTTTGAATAGAGGAAAATTCTCTTTGAGTAATTGTTAGTGTCATAAGAATAGGCCAGAATGGTATGATAACTCATATTCTCAGACCTTTACAATCACGCAGTAAAAAGAAAGGCAGGCTTTATCACCGACGATCCTTCACCACTGCTTTCATACTCCCATCAGGCAGCCGCTTTATCGAACCCCTGGCCAAAAAGAGAACTTCCCAAAACTTCCCCACTGCAATATCCATTTCAAACAAGGCCAAAAAAAAGGTCACTATTTTGCACACTTCCTCTTTAGTCATTCATATGATTGTTTGGGTTTTAATGGCATTTCCTTTCATTTTGTCTGTGAGCCCCTAACTTTAGACAATTTTCTATCATGTTTATTCTTGAATCTTTGAAACCTGTATGGATGACAAAAAAGAACAGCTTCAGTTCCCCCAGGTACCTGATGCCTCCTTGTTAATTTAGCAAATTATATTCCCACTATTTTCTTTTCATTCTACTTATTAGAATGGTTGGGAAATGAACGAGGGATATAGCCGAAACACTGAAGCACTGTTTTTTCTTTCTTGTGCTAATCACAATCTTCTTGAAGGATAGAGTGAGAAAGGAGAGCAAAGAGAGAAGTTGTGGGGAGATTTAAGAGGACCCTTGGCAGCAGCTTCAAGAGTCATACTGTAGAATAAAGTGAGGGGGTAATGTGGCTAGGCTGAGCAGGTGAGGAGCACTGAGATCAGCCTAGAGGAGAGATAATTACACAGAAGCACAGGGATTACCATGATTCTAGATGAAGTGGAAAAGCCATGCAAAGCATATTATTACGATGAGAGGAAGTAGAACTAGATCTTTATGTAATTTATCCTCTGTGGCAGCATGAGAGGAGAGGATTGAGGAACTTATTTATCCCTGTAGGAGTTCAAGGTGTTAAAAAATAATAATAATAATAATAATACATTTTATTTATATAGCGCTTTTCATAAAACTCAAAGACACTTTACATTAATTAAAATCATCATATATAAAAGCAATACACTAAAAACATAAAATACACAATAGTGGTCACACATTAAAAGCAGTTTTGAACAGGTGGGTTTTGATTTGAGATTTGAATGTGCAAAGGTCAGTGCAGTCTCGGATGTGTTTGGGGAGAGAGTTCCAGAGGGAGGGGGCAGATATGGAGGCATAAAAAACAAGCAGGGAGACATCAAAAGGTGTCAGCCCACAAAAAGGGGCTCCAACCATATAGCATGAGTGCCACAAGATCAGTAAACAGATCTGTTCAACAGTGAGATCACCCAATTTACATACGCTTTTTCTGTATTCGTTTTTTTATGAATTGATGTGCGTGTTAATATTAGGGGTTATGCCTACTAATCACATTCATCTATACAGAATGCTGAGGGATTACAAAATGCATACATAATGAAATATACATACAGGAATACATACGTAATATGTGCTTAAATATTCATGTGTGATTTTGCCTAGTATCCTAGCACTTGTGGTTTCTCACATTAAGAGCAGAAAGCCGAGAAGCTATGGTGATATGATACCATGAAACATGCTTTTGCTCAGAAGAAGGGAACAAGCTTTCACACTTGTATCACAGTATACAGGCACGGTCTAATTTAGACAATATGCCCTGTTTATCGAGTCGCCTGGCTCATACAGCAGAGAATTAGTGTGCCATTACACATTCCTGCCAGCTGTGTTTTTGTCGGCATGTAATTAGCCATAGTAGG
This sequence comes from Anarhichas minor, assembly GCF_050575085.1. NCBI lineage: Eukaryota > Metazoa > Chordata > Actinopteri > Perciformes > Anarhichadidae > Anarhichas > Anarhichas minor. The sequence continues at coordinate 8,679,160 of NW_027466508.1, forward strand.
TAAATTAGTCTCAGAGGAGTGTGTGCTCTTCATGCCCTGGCGTTGTGTAACATAGACTTGTGGGACAGAATATGTTGATTTATTACATATTATAGATATAATTATGATTAATGTTCAATTATTGTATACAGTATTACCTCATGGGTCCCTTGCGTAAATCTCCATCTCTATCTCTTACCTCAATCTTACAATACATACTGTAATATCAGGCTACATTACTTCACATTACAAGAAGGCTATTACTACAGAAGACAAACATGACTTCTAATGATTTTGGAGACACCCCCATCCTCTGACTTTTATCCTTGCTACACCACCTGGCTATCTTTTCTGTTTTCTTCACAAGAAAAAGTGAAATGGAAAAGGTTTGGGTTGTTGTGCAGCAGATTGTGGATGAGTCATCGTTGAGGGCCTGTGGGCAGAGAGAACACCTCAGGGGTGTCAGGGTGGTGCTTTCAAGCCAAAGTTGATTGGACCCACTGTGAGGGCAATGAAGTCTGGTGGTTGGCACTGCTGATTATCTACCAGGTGTATCACAAGCTAGTCATTATCCCTAATCTAATCAAATTAGAAGATCCTCAACTACGACCCAAAATCCTCTGGGTGAGTTTCTGTCACTTGACACACTTAGCTTTTGAGTCCATTGTTCTGTTGTTGTTCTTTTTTTTTTAGCTGGGATGATGAGATCAAGATACAGATACAAATGCAAAGGTACACACTTATCATTATTACCATGCAACCAACCATCCTCTGACAGTGTTGATGCCCTTGCATATGTAAGCCTTCATCATAGTCCACAATCCCATTCATTGGTCATTGGTCTTTTCCTAATGACAGGTGTGTATGTTTGTATGTCTTACTCAGTTCTAATCGTCTCTTCATTAATCTTGGAGTGTTAATAATCAATTGGATTTTCTTTAAAAGCGATTGCCAATTTTACTTTGATGAAATGTATATTACCTGTGCTACTCCAACACTTTCTCTCTGTTATATTCTCACAGCCTCACTCTGACACATCGCCCTGTTCTGCCAACAGAAGTGTGGAGAGAATGTTTTCACAGTTAGCACAGCGGATTGCATACATAGTGGCAAAGCTGACATCAATGGCAAATATTTTGTTAAACCCCAAGTCTTCTGATTTGGTGTGTTAGGCTTCATCGCAGTGTTAATGCCTTCAAGGTTTCTTATTCTTTTTTTGTTGTTATCCTGTAATCTGTTGCAAGAAAAGTAAATACAAAAGATTGTATGTTTAGGTCAGGGGTTGTAGAAAATATGTCATTACATGTACAATTCAGGTAGGGCTGGAAAAGCAAGTTGTTTAAATTAGAATAAAACATTCAATGGTCAAGTGCACACAAACGAGCAGAGTTCAAGCACATAATCAGAACCAATTCATACTGCAGCTCTGTGAAACAGCACTGTTGGCATGTCATTTGCAGTGTTCTCTCTCCTTATAAGAGGTATTGCTGCATTGTTTGGAACATTATTATTATCATCAATATAAAACCCACAATTGAAAACAAAATGTACCTAGGAAACAACCCATCTATGGACATTTTTCTACAGCACTCACAGAGAGCCAGTTGAAATGAGAACAGTACAACAGTACTCTTCAGCTTGCAAGACACAGTGAGAAACTCGCTCACAGTGGTTCTCTGATTTCAAAAGACAAAAAATGAAATGGTATAGACTAGAGCATTGTTTTATTCATGATGGAAGATACCTCTGACAGGGACAAACTTATACACGTGTTCAATAAAAACATTTGATATTGTGATAGAGTGGCAATAAGAGATATTGCAAACTAGTATTGGAAGTGTACAAAGAAAAGCAGGAGAGCATGAAGCATTGTGAAACTCTCTACAAAACGTCTACATCAGGTAGAGTAAAGGTTATGCCTCAACAAAAGCTCCATGACATCAAAGTTTGTGAAATATTTTGATGCCCTAAAAATGTCGCCAAAGTCCTGAGAACTCCATCCTAAACAGAGATTGTGAGGTGGATAAATATGCCTTCATTTTTCATCCCGTCTTGCCAAGGCAAGCAAACGACCCTCCATTTGCTAAGGTCTTTGCCAATAAAGACAGATATTTGATATCTTAAGATAACAGAAATGATATTACCCAGAAGCCATAACTGAGTCCTGTCAGAGAGGAGACGGAGTGAGTGATTGCCCCCAGATATGCAAGAGCTGATCTATCCCATTAGGCTTTGGTGTAGGCGCAAGCCCTGAGCTTGTGCCGCTGAGGCTCACTAGCAGTTATTGCCTGACATGAAAAAACTTCTTCAAGCGTAAAGTGTCAGAAAGTAGGATTGATGCTTCTGCTCATTATTGCTTCTGCATTTTGGGATGAGAAAGGTAATATTAGCTTGGAATAAAACATCTTAAAGTGATGTGATTGATATTTCTGGGGACCTTGTGGCCGTTTAGACTTCAACTGATAAAACAAGGATACCAGGGTAAAGAAAATGAATGATCATTTGTAAGAGGAAAACATAATATAACATAAAATAGCATCCATGTGGGTAACACAACATTTACTTTATTTCAGTAATCAGTGAGAGACAAAACAATTTTAAAACCGCTTTGATGTACACACACATACACAGAGAGAGAGAGACCTATGTATAGTACATACATTATGGGACATATTGTGGTAATATAAACGAGTGCTGGATATTGGGAGCTCTCAGGAGTGTTATGGCCAATTTATCCACTTGATGTGGTCCACCCTCTGTGGCCTTCAACATTTTACAGCACGACCTCAAAAGTATTGTTTGTTTCTGATGTACAGTACAATATGATCTGTGCAGAGAGGACAAGAAAGGTCTCCGACAAGATGATTGTAGGAAAAATGCTTTCTTTAATGTAATCAAAATAATATTACAAATATAACATGTCAGTCCTGACTTACAATATAGCTGGACCCAGATTCATTGTTTCTCTTTGACTTCCCACGTTACATACTATACACTGGCTTAAGGTGCCTTTCTTTGTGAGACGGAATCAAGGTATCTGCAATAATTGAAGTAACAACAGCCAACTTGTGTCATGATTGCTGCTGACTTTTTTCCAAATTTTGCTATTGTGGGGGACAGCAGACATCTACTGCAGACATCTTCAACCCTCGCCAAGTCAGACTGAAACTATTTGGATGGAGATAGGATTCCTGGTAAGAAAATAAGTATGACCTTTTTAAGCATATTATCTCAGACGGGGGTCTGGGCGCTACCAGGATGTTTTAGACCATTTATTGAAATATTCCCCACAAATCTACTTTGAACAAAATCATAAACTGGCACTGGATAAAAAATACACTTCAACCTTGGGGCAACCTTCTTATGGGGCAAGACTGACTTGTTGTAACAGCACCCCCAATTCCTTTAGATTAAAATTATCCTTCACAGTAGATATGGACTTAAATACTTCACAGTTAATTAAAGGCATACAAACTACTATCACATTTCACTCTATTTGATTGAGGTGATCAATGTAAGTGTGAAAATAGGCCAGACCAGGACCCATGCCATTTGTTAAAATACATTACCATTGTAACTCAGGTGTGCTACCCCAGTCGAAAAAAAACAAAACATTACTTATAATAGAAATCCTTAAAATGAATCTACTCATGAATCTACTCTATCTATGAACCCATGAATATGCATACGTAATTAATTTTCTGTTAAAGTTGCATAATGGCGATTGGCTTTCAAACTACTTGTGATATCACAGATGTGTAAACACAGATTTAAGGTGGACACAGAAAAAACAGACTTCAAGTATAAAAAAAACATACATGATTCTGCACAATGAAGGTCTATATCCAAGTGTAGTAACAAAAGGCAAACAGATTTTTGGGTGGATGGGACTTTTAAATACATCTAAATCCATATCAATAGAAATAAAGGGCTTCTGTTGATATCCTTATTGTTTAAAACTATTAACTGATCCTCAAGTGTGCCTCAGATGACACTTCCGCTAACATTGTTCACACAGCTTTCTTTTTATAATTCTTTATGTTACCTGTTATAAATAACAGCCACATATACTTAGATGTGTGAATACATTCTGGTGACTGTGGGTTTTTTAAACCATAACAACGTCAATGGTCTTTCTCGACATTGTGTCAGACACCGTTGGAGCCACATGCTGCCTACCAACCAAAGATAACAAAGACAGATGGGAGGTGGAAGGAAGCCCCAGGGGACAGGCCTTATGTCTCATTTTCACTGCGACATTGGCACGTGTGCGCTTGGTATTGTCACCATTGTTCACTAACACAGTGTGCATCAGCTGACCAGAAAGCTGCATCACATCCTGTCTCAGAGCTATTGATCTTGAGTTACAGGGCCTCACGGTATTTTAACGAATAAAGGGGTTTCCTTGGCAATCTTTTGCAGTGAGAGGGGCCCCAGTGACCCTGGTGTCTGGAAGTTGCATCATTCAAACACACAAAAGTGCAGCTTACAATTCCACCAATCACATCATGACACCTCATGGTGTTTTGCCAATTAAATATCTTTGGATGTATACAGGTTTTCTTTATTTATTTCATGCATGATAAGCCTTTTCTCTCACTAACTGCCTGGATATTGAGAAAAGATTTGATGAAATTAAATTATCTAACAAAAGGTCAAAATCAAGGGCATTCAAAATCTAGAAAAGAGTTTTGGAAATTAATTGTAAGGCAAAGGCTGTTCATCTTTTGATGAATTGTTCAACCTACTTTTGTATATGTCTATCTGTTTTGTGTGCATTTGAATAATTAACACTATTTTTGGTCAAGCAACACATTGGCTAAAACTTAACTGCCTAGAGATAAATGCTTTCAATATAAATTATATGCAGAGTATTTGTATGTGTTACATTAGAGGAATGTTAATATTAAAATAATGTTGCTTTAATTGGTAAATGAAAATAATAATAATCACGTTCAGATTACTTTAAAGTATTTTTATTCAATGGTTTGGCACTCAAAGTATCTCAAAATCATTACTTTGACCAAGGCTGCCTGTTTGTATTTGAAAACCAATTTTTTGTTATAAATACATCCGCCTCTCTTTTTCCTGTCCTTGTTGATGGTCAAAACTGTGAAATTTGAATTCCTCAATGGAAAATGTATGGGCGTATTCAATAGGCAGGCAGCTGGGTTAAAGAGCAATAAAAGCAGCTTGGGTATTGAGGAAGCTGATAAAGGAAACCCCTCTGAATGGGAGGGGTTGGCCCGCTGGACTGCTTTCCATTGTTAACCATCTGTAAGTGTGCCTCATACACACACACACACACACACGCTCACACACACAACTTTTGGGCTCGAGCCAGGGGGTGGTGTCAATAGATTCATTGGGGGATGGGCAATTTCTACCGTTGGGAGTAATTATTCTGCTAAAGGTTGTTACATGGCCTTTTTTTAAAGGAGGGGGTTGGGTGCTGAGAGGTCACTTAAGGAAATTGAATTTATTTCAGTTGGTGGAAGGGAAAGTTGTCGTTCGGAATTGATAGATGCGATTGAGGACATTTTGAAAGTAAACAATGGAATTTGGATATCACATGTGTTATGGGAGATCATAAATAAAAAAAACACAGAAGAAACATTAGCGAAATAAATGTATTGCTGGAAAGTGTAATTGCAGGACAAAAAAAAAAAACAACAGCAATAATATGAATATGAATAATATGAATGATATTCATCAAATTGAATTCAAATAATGCTTAACACTGATTGGGTCATCCGATGTGACATCACCTTTTTCAAACTGAGCACAGCCTACTTCAAACCAGTGAGAAGAGCGCAGACCACAGACACAGACATATCTTAATTAAGGTTTGTTATTAATATATGCATTACTATAAATCAAGGTAAATATGTATTTTGATTAATTTACACTACAAACTATTTTAATTGTTTCACAGAACACTTTGTGGTCATGCACAATCACATTAGTTAGAGTAAAAAGCCGTCGTTATACTGTTTGCTTGTGAGTTTTAAGTTTGCAGAAAAGCACACTGAAATTTGCAGGTGCAGGTTTATCAAATCTGATTGGACATGCCAACCCTTCCCTGCTGGCTGAATAAATGGCCGTCATACCCACAGCAGGGTGAGAAGGTTACAAGGCTCTGCTTGTGCTCACACTCACACTGTGCGTTAGGCAAGGCCAGGGCAACTGAGCATGATTGACCTCACACAAAACTACAAGCAGACAAACAATGTAAGCCATGTCACCTGATTGCACTAGCTACGGTGGCTTTTTTAGTGTGAGCTTCCAAAAAGGCACACACGTGTTCAATTGGTGCAGAATGGGCCGAATGTCTTTTCTTGGAAACCAGAAAATAGCGAGAATAGAGCATTTTTCTTCCTGTCCCCATCAGGAACTGGAATTGCTAACTTGAGCTACAGTTTCTGAATCTTGGTGGAGACACTCCTCTCCATGGGGAAGTCAGACAATTCAACCTAATACATCAAAGAGGACCTGCCACTGGCTGGCCGCATTACATTACAGGACAATACAGACAGTAAAGACTGATCTGCTGGGAGCATTTGTAGCAAACAGAACAACAGAGTCATAGGTTTCAACATGGACTGTTGAGTTTTTAATACATCCATAATTGTAGGATACAATTATGGATGTAGGATCTGGACCCTGGTCCTCCCTCCTACCATGGCCCTGCTGACTCCAACTGCTGATATCACTTTTATTATTACTCACATTACTAATTCATATTACCGATACCATTAATGCACATTATTGACCTGCTTCTTCACCAGAGTCTCTGTGCTTTCTCGCCTCACAGGTTCCTGTGTATCCGGGTTATACCTGGACCAGGTCTTGCCTCCTGCCGTGGTTCTGTTTGAATGTGCTGTAATTACATTGAATGTGCTGTCATTCACTTATCCTGTTCCACACATGACATCTATTGCACTTCTGTCCATCCTGGGAGAGGGATCCCTCCTCTCTTGCTCTCCCACAGGTCTCTTCCTCTTTTCTCCCTGTTAAAGGGGTTTTTTGGGGGAGGTTTTCCTGTTCCGATGCGAGGGTCCCGGGACAAGAGGATGTCAAATGTGTACATATTGTAAAGCCCTCTGAGGCAAATTTGTAATTTGTGATTTTGGGCTATACAAAAATAAATTTAATTGAATTGAATAATTATGGTATAGTTAATTGTACCCAGAAATCTTCCTGGGAGAAGTTACAGAGATGTTATGTATGAATGTGCAGTCCTGAGGGCTGAGTAACTCAAAAGGAGTCCAGAGCTTTTATACCCACTATGCTCCCTGGACTTTCTAGCAGGGCCCCTGCCTTAGGATGTTTGTTGTTGTTTAATCTGTCTTGAGAAAATGCTCAGTGGTAACACGGTGGCAAAATACTTGGCAAAAGGGGTTCTGATCAGGGGGGAATAGGGTGAATGTCTGGGTGTGTTATGTCCTCCAGGTTAAAGTTCTTGCTGGCAGGTGAAAGGAAGCAGTTGGCAGCGGAGTGCGAAGCAGGAAAATTGGACATTTCAAAAGTAGAAAGTAGAAAGTGGGAGAAGATCAACAAAAAGGAAAAGAAAATTGAAATAAAACTATGTGAACAGTCTCCACTGTGTGCTGTTGACTATCATTTTACAAACATGGAAGCTGTGTAGCATTATGAGTCATGTGTCATGTCACTGTGAGACCATTTTGTTTCACAGAAGCACAGCAGTTTGTGTGGTTTTTTTGCAACAGTCTGGGGTCAGATGATTTTCAACCGGTTTTGCAATGTGGAGGTTTTCGAGAGCCCGGAGTTCTCGTCAAAGACTATTTGTATATGACTAATTTCTTAAGGACATGTTACCAAATAAATCGTACTTCTAATAACTAAAATAAACTGTTTGCTCTTCAAAGCTCTACACACAGCCATCTCTGAAATAGATTGTTTGTCATTGAGGGGAATCGTTGCCGGCTATATATCACTACAATCTGCAATTTTAGTTTGCCATGACTAACTAGAGGGGTTTTAGTGATACCAATGTCTCTGTAATAATGTATTACTATTTTAGCTGTACTGTATTCTTAAAGAGCTCCGTCCTTCAATATTATTGCTGCACTATTGTGATTCTAGTGTATTATTCATGTCATGAGCAGAACATTGTGACCACTACCTAATCCAGTCTTGAGACGATCAACGCCCACAGCCAACCACCCAGATAGACCTGGCACAGAAAGGGGAGTCGACTGCCCAAGGGAGGAGACGGAGAAGAGCTGGGATGGCAGCTAAGTAAACCCAGCTAGAACCTAAGGCTACTCCACTACCCAGTCTGCTCCTGGCCATGTTCTGGTCTCAGGGAAATTCAGGCTAACCCAGCAATGAGAGGTTGGTGACTGTTTTGCCCACATCTTTACAGAGAAACTGTCTACATCTTGGCTTTCCGGATCAAGCTGCACTTGACGGGCGGCAAGTAGGACAGAGCTCAGGACTCCCCGGTGGATGAGAGGATCTACGATCTACGATGCTTGGTGGTCAAACAGTCAAAGCAAAAAGACAAAGTATAAAGCCCCAGTCAGAGATAACAGATACCACAACAGTGGTTATCAACTCTCTTTGATTGCCCAGTTTTTCGTCCTTTTTTTGCGTATTCCCATAAAAGGGTTTTTTGGCGTGTTGTTGGACTCTTTATTTTAACAAATGGACCGATCGAGTGCCAACTACTTCCGCATGTGAAGAAAAAAAGCGTATTATAGCAAAAAACAATGTCGTTATTTTTGGCCAAATCAAAGTGAAATTAATTTTATTAATTGAATATTATCTGTGATAAATACCAATAGACGAATGCATTTTCTAAACTGTGTTCTATTAGCTGCAATACCAATAGTGTTAAAAGAACTTCAGCTATCGGAACCAACTAATGAAAAAAATCCAAAGTGGTAACGTTAATGTATGTTTTCAAGGAATTATTCCACATTTCATTTGCAAGTAAACGTCATTGATAATATATCAAACAATCAGTGAATGTTGCCTGAGATTTTAGAGAAGGCCTCTGCTCCAGCCAATGTGGGCAAATGGCCAGGGAACACTACAAACATATCCAGTTGTTCCGTAAGAGCAAGACCAACCTTGCAAAGTGAATTTAACAGTATTTGGTCCCTAAACACTTTGCCTCCTAAGAGAACCTCTAACAATTGTTGCACCTGGGTCCAGGTAAGCTTTTTATAGCCAGATTCCATCCAGAACTCTGAAAATAAACTGGTCTAGACCAGGGGTCTCATTTATAGCAGTCTCATACACAAAATCCGGGACTGAACGAGTCGGATGCCACTTCCCACGCAAAAGTTGTGATCTACAAACACAAACTTGACAGAACGTGCGCTCCTGCATGGAAACTTTGACCCATGCATACACACAATATGGTGACAGGGGAAATTGTGATGCAGATGGTGAGGTGGTGAATTGAAGCCAGACTGTTTCTACTTTTGCCTGTTTTATCAGTTATATTGCACTGCCACATTCAAATCTGCCCTAGTGACCTCTCATGACATAACACACTCTGCCTTCTCCAGTCAACCAACCCAGCAAATCTTCACCACCTGCGCTTGTGGATTGTGTAAATTAGCAAAATTTGGAAATAAAGCCTATGACAGCCCTCACACAATCACTCCACGTCTTCATTTTGAGTCCTAATCATAATGTCAGCCAAGTTCACCATAACATGATATTACTGATTGTCGCGATCATTTTGGAAGCAATCAGTCTGATTACTGTAAATATTGCATTGACCATGTAAGGTTGAATGTGGGCATGTAGAGGCCGGGGTATGAGGATGATCCACATGTGCACATTCCCAAGTTGATTTGGGCTTTATAAAAGAAAACTGCGCACTTTTTCCATATTTCCTTATTTGTACGTATGCAAACATTCTGTGTGTATTTTACACACTGTTTTATATATGAGACCTCAGGTTAGGTGTGCAGCATAAATTACCATGGCAATCTAGCCAGGTTAAAAAACATTGAAAATACTGGCTTTAGGCTCAACATAACCCCCTAACCCAATAATCTCACTTTGCAATACACCCCTTTAGGGACAGCCATATTTCAATAATACAAAGATTGTCCATAATTTACTGCCAAAAAACATATTAAGTAAAGCAATTACTCATTATATCTCAGTCCCAGTATGTATCAGTAAGTGGTTTATTGTTAGTGATGAAAAAGCTGACCTGTGATGCATTTCAAATGACAGGAACAATGACTTCCTGCTTCATCTACCAGACTCCGGGCTCCACCAGAATAAATTCAATATCCATTATGTAAATATTGTGATTTGTTAAAAATGTTTTATATTGGACTTAAAATAAAGCATTATATTGTCTCAACATTGTTGTTCCTGCACCATTAAAAAAATGAAACCGACAATGGGGTGAATGTAAAAAAGCATTTTAGGATTTTTATAGTGGTCAAATTGCAGGACAGTACACTGTAGTAGGATTGACAGGCAATGACTTATAAACTACAACTACAGAAAAAAGGTTACCGTTTTTATTTTTATTAGGGCCCATACAAAATAAAACAAAAATGTAATGCTTGAAATCTGATGCATTAAACAGCGTTATAGCTAAAAGCATATTTTCATCTCCAGTCCCCAGAAAGGTGAAAAATTATACTAACATCATATACATTACATACAACAAACATAAAATACTGTTGACTATGTACATAGTCACAGGATGTTGTGGTTGTTTGATTAGTTAATAACTGTTCATAAAATCAAAATGAATGATTGCATTCTTGATTCTACTTTCTTAGCATCTTTGAAAAAAATAATAAAATTCAAGGGAAGTTTTAATGTGGATGTTTTAAATGTTTTTTTTTTTTTTGCAAAGTAGGACAACAGCTAATATTTTCCAGCACATATTCGTACTACGTTCATACGGGTGTAATATATTGTTTATCTGACGCTTCAGTAGATGGGTAGCCAGCTACATTTATTGACAATGTTCGGTTTTATTGTTCTCAATGGTGAGCGGAAGATGATCCAGGCTCTGCACTGACACTAATACGGCAAGGTGGTGACCAATGCTGCATGTTCATGTGTTGGTGGAGGGGGAGAATAGAAGATGTGGTGAGGAGGAAGTTAGCAAGAACGGATAGGACGTTATCAGAAATGCTAATATTGCTTACAACCCTTTTTAATGATGTGGTATTTAAAGGCAGTTCTCTAAAAAAATCCATGAAGAGGAGAAAGTCCAAGGACTCATTTTTCATTACCAATAGGAAGGAAAAAGATACCGATTGTATGAAGGAATTCATCTGAAAGGTAAAGTATGCTGAAAAATTGTAAAGTACATTCTGGGGTTTTTCCTTCTCTATTCTGCAGTGTAGGTGACGTTTGGTACATAAGGCAATTCGTTTTGAAGATGTATTATGATTCATTCATTAATTTCCTTTTTATTCAGGATTCCAGGGGCTGCAGCATATTGGCTACATTGGGTGAAAGTAACGCTTCGGAAAGACACCAAAGTATGTGATACTGCCTTTGCCTTGGAAAAGCTATATTTTAACAACTTGTATTATTATAGTATTGTGTCACTCTAGCAAGCAAGATGGATAGCAATATTATAAAGAGATTTTTTCAAATTTCAGTGGGGTTTTAGTTGTGCATATAAGCAAACAAATGCATGAGCCAACAGGGAGGGACTAATAAAGTCTTACAATGCTAACCGGCCATAAATATGGCACATTTTTTTTTTTTTTATATATTAGAAGTTGATATTTTCATTATTTATGCAGGGCAACAATGACCTGACCTTGAGATACTGATCTCATTCGTCTAAAGGTTTTTCCTTCAAATAAATGTCTGTCAAGTCACTATCTATCGCCAGATTATGTAACACAATGGTGATTGAGCCAATGGCTTACTGCATTTGCATTATTACCAACAGATGGCACGAGCTCGGGAAAAACCACAAGCGTCACACAGTTAGTGAAGTGCTTTCCATCAACCAGCAGTAGTTGGTCAGCCGGAGTGGGTAGGCGGAGCTGACGCAACCCGCTCTTCAAATCAATTGTGTGTGAAGCGGCGTACTGTTTTTTTCAGGTCTCTGCAAGTGTTGCGAGTTAACGGTCACTGTCATCGTCCTTTTCATTGTTAGCAATGACTACTAATGATGAAACTTCAAAAACAAGTGCTAATCAAAATAACTGCCAACTGAATGACGTCAGGGGGAAAAGAAAGTCTTAGTTTTAGTAGCTTTCAGGGAAGTCACTGATCTGCTCTCAGTGATAAGAGACGATAACTCTAAATTACCAAGGACAGAAAACTGCAGCTGCACTGCTCTCTGTAGGCTGATATTGTGAGATATGTTGCACTTCTAGCCACACTCCAATCAGCGATGTCAAAGCCATTAAAAGCTGATTGACAACACCTGCGTGTGTTCCTCCGTTGTGTGTTGAATGGGTTGCATCTGGGTCTATTTCAATATCATTTCTCTGCAAAATTCAGACCAGGCACAACCCAGTAGATTTCAATGCCATTAGCCACCCTGCTCAATAATCAGCTTCATTTGCTAAGAAAACAAACTCGGGCCAGATGGCGAGGCTGATGAGTGTTCATCGATCTGGGGTCCCTCCTGCACACTTGCTTGATTTTCGAAATGGAGGGGATGGCCTTCTGAGGGGTAAGGGAAACTCAGGGGCAGATGTGACGTCCCTCCTCTATGCTAAGCACAACACTCAAAATGTGAGCGGTATAAGAGCCCTTGGAGTTTGAAACAGCCCCCTTATGTTCACTTCAAAATGTCTAGGTATCTTGGTGACTCTCTCTGTGAAATAGAACTCCTCATCAAGACATCATACGAGCATTTTAAGAATAACCTTCAATGTAGTGCAGTTTAGTGTATTCAAATAATGTTTTTAAATAGTCTCAAAGACATATTTGACAGGCGATGTCTGATAATTAAAGTTGTTTGATGAGTCCTTATTTCTCACTTAAATCAGTTACCCTTATGTAATCGGAAAATGTTACTCAAGCAACATCTAACCTTCAGTCACCTCTGCCACTTTCATGTTTGCACAGACTTATGCTCAATTTTATATAAACAATATTTGTGAAACCCTTTACATGGTGTCAAAAGCAAATATTTAAACAAAACGCAAAGTTGATTTCAACAAAAACTCTGTTTCACAATATAGCTGTTATCTTGGCACTGTAATACCACAGAGTAGGTCTTAATATTTAAATCATCTTTTTTTTTTTCCTTTTAATGTTTCAATAGATAGTGAAGATTTCAGAATTAAAAGTGAGCAGCAATTTCATCTGGATTTGACCCAAGTGACCTTTCTACTCAAGAGGATGAGATATTATTCTCACATTCCAGTGAGAGAGAGAACAGGCAGCTTATTAAAAACAGTCCCTCATTACCATAAGACATAGCGAAGCACTTGGCTTCCTAATCTTTGGGAAGCTCCAGATGAATATCTATCCATGACCCCGAGAGCTGTTCTGGGCAGTGTAGCAGAATGCAGCATTTCCCTGAGAGGAGAAACTGGTGGTTGCTGTGGATTTTTAGCCAGTGCTGTGGCCAAATAACCAATAACTGTTGTCTCTGTGAAATCTTGTTTCACCATAGTGTGAATGTCCTTTATTGGCAGAGACATGGGTTGCTGAATATTGGAGAAGGCAAAGCGAAGGAAGGAGACAAACAGATGATTTCAGAATCAGGGTTGCACACATTTAAAGTTTAAAAAAAAGCAAGAGATCAGAAATGCTTTCAAGACAGAAGGGAATATTAGCCTGTTCATTGAGCTCATTTTCAAGAATGAAAAAGATTTTACGAATCTGATTCTCATCTCGGGCTCAGATGAAGATCACATGACTTGAGGCATGGCAGAACCTGAACCCACACCAGGGTATGACAAATGCAGGAGTACAATTGTAGACGCTGAGTGAATACCAAGTGATGTGGATAGAATGTGATGGTGAGTGCTATCTAGAAAAGCTGGCATGCCTGGCTTCAACTCTACCGGTAGCAAGAGACCATGAATCAGATTGAGCTGATTATGCTGCTGATTATGTTAGCAGGAAGACAGACACGCAGCACTGATGGCAATGGAGGAAGCGGCCCGCCCTTCTTAATGAACAACTGACTTATTTGCTGGACTTGCACAGATAGAATCATTATGTTAATATAAGCTGCTTATTTTAATGGTTTGATATAGGTGCCTGGGCTCAGAGTGGATGTTTTGACATGACAAGTCAAAATCTGATCATGAATCTCAATAAGGCACTTTTGTCTATGTAGTTTGTCTTTGAAATCTTATGAGAGAGGACACTTAAAAAGTGTGAAGTGCCGAACATTCTTACATGCCGTAAATCAGGTCTTTAGAGATGTGTTACTCTTATAATCCTATTATACCAGCCCATGTTGTCTTCAAATGAAATAATATTGCTTGTAAAGTTTTCAGAATATTGTACGAACAATAATTATTCACCCCAAAACATATTTTTGTTATTCATTTGTTAATTTCCAATCATCTACAAATGCCAAATCCTACTTTCAAAAAGTATGCATATCTTATTTTGGGTTTGTATACATATTGACACATTGGATATACCTTTAACTGCTTGAAGACTGACACTTGGCAAACTAGTCAGCAAAAAAAGGTAATTGTCTGATAGTCATTGCAGCATGTCTGTGCTCTGTTTTAGTATCAAATTCAAGTCCTTTGATAATTGTGCCACAAAGCAGCTCAACTTCAGCTGCATTAGCCTTATCTTCTTGAGGTATTATCATTCGTAACTTCCAGTATCACAGAAAGTTCTGACCTGTGCTGTACCTGACTAGGCAATGATGCACCATTGTGTTATTGCGGTAGGTAAGATCTTAATTCTTGTATATGCATAATTTAAAGTGTCAGTGACACGAAATTATGCAAAACCTCTCGGGTGAAATATTGTTGGTGTCAAAATAATTTTTGAGAGACAAATATTAGAAATACAATAAAAAAACAATTGAAAAATCTAAATTACTTGAGGGCTTACCTGAATAAAATGAGGGAATTAGACTTGTTAAGGTTTAGGTTGTAATATGATCCCGGGTGTCAAAAAACCCAAGGTAAAATAATCAACTGGACTTTTTTATTTCAGTCTGTCTTTAATTCGTTTCATGAGCCTTTGTCATAATGCAAAGCATAAAAGGCACAAAAAAGTATGAAATATTTCCATTGAGTAAAAAAAGAAAGGAAAATAAATGTTATCTGAGCAGTGTGGGCCAACTGTAGTATCTTTCGTATAATGGATCCAATCCTTTACATCAGCCAGTCGTTTGTGCTACTGTACTCACTGTTGCAAGCAGCCGACCAAATTGTTCCTCCTGTGACAGTTATTTTGCGACAGAGAATATATCCAGGCAGTCTGCCAGCTTTCCTTATCTCCTCATCATATTTCAAATTGGCAGTAGCTTAAGATAACTAGCAAACCTGTTAAATGTATTTTTCATCATAAAATGGATGGTATAACGATATTCTACGTTGGGTTTTTTTTTCTTGATGATGTCAAACCTGAATGTGTTTGGATCACAATCAGAGTTCATCTAAAAATGTTTCACCTTCCATACAGTATTCCCAGTTTAAACTTTTAGCATTTAAAAACTGATGGAAGACCCTCTGAGAAAACAAAGCTCCCATGTCTGGCCTTGTAATTGAAAGGGGGAAAAAAACACAATAACAATTCCTCACATTTTCAGTATAATTTTCTTCTGTTCAGTTTCTTTGTCACAGAGCACTATATACATAAGTTGGCTTCCATACAAGTTCTGAACTCCTTTTAGTACATTTCTGGTGTGGATTGCTGCGGAATCAGAGGTGGGCAATAGAGCTTCAACAGAGAACACAGGTTTTTTTTCCTGTTCCTCCCCTCCCAGCATTAATGACTGGAGCATTCCTATTACCTGCTCTGAGCCCTGAAGATGGGATTCCTGCGGTGCAGGCCGGGAGCTGCTCTGCTGCGCTGCATTGTGATGAGTTCTCCACTGATGTTTTCCTGCTCTCACTCCTCTCAACTCTGCCAGTTCTACTTTTCTCTCCCGCCTGTCTTCAACCGCGGTGTAGTCGCTTTCTCTATATGTGTAGTACTTGTGTGCTTCTTTTTTTTCTATTCCCCTGCTGAATTTATGTGTACTCTTTCTGTGCATTTTCTTTTTACATGCATGCACATCTTTTCTTACTATTCTTACTATGAGCAAGCTGCTAATGTGGATTTGAATTAGATAGTAATGCAGTAAAATGTTTTAATTGAATCAATATACATTTTTAGGTGGGCTAATAATAAAGGAATCAGGTTTTCCAGATTCCAGAAATCAGAAGTCAGAAATCCAGAGTTTACAACCCAAACCAGGCTATTGCCACCTTCAACAGAAAAACAGTTCTACACTATAAGAAAGAGAAGATTGCTTCTTTTAAGAAAGGGTAATATTTTATTATGATGGATTATGCTTTAAATCAGCAAAATATTTGAAACAGACTTACTTTCTGCAGAGTCATTATGAAGATAAAAGCAGCCGAACGTAATGAATCCATACATTATAGTCATCACATGTGCAGTGACAAGACCATGTGAGAGTTTTATCTCCAGAGAAAGGGACAGAAATTTCAGGCTCCTTGATTCTTACTGCCAGTCTCTCTCCTTATTTTCATCGTCTGTCTTCTCCCCTGTTTTTCTCTTTCTACTAATGCTTCTCTGTGTTGTCACTCCACGTCCCGCTATCAGACACCATCGTTTTCTCATCTGTTCATACTCTCTTGGGAACCCTGTTTGTCTCCTTATTCCCTGTACATCCTCCTCTCCTACATTCTCTTCCTTCCCCAGGAGTCTCCTGTCACCACCTGTGCTCTCAGCGGTACATCTTGGAACAAACAACCCAGCGACAGTAGCGTGATATGGACAGAGTTAAAACTAATATAGATACTGGAGGATGTAGAATATTGCATTGACGATTAAATGCTTCAGTGGTAAGTCTCCAATACTTTTCTAATTAAAACTTAGAGAAATGTCCAATATATACGTATATGTGCTTTGTGTGTCTTTAAATGTCGGTGCATTTAAAACATGCGTTCCACACATGGACTTGATGAAGCAAAGATGAAGTCCGTATTCCCAAAACCACCCCTGACTGCTTCCCCAGGCTACCGCCCCTCCTACTTTCACACCCATCCTCTGGCTAGTTCTGACACGGGAACTTCTTCTGCTGTGGGGTTTGACAGGAACTGCTGTCTACCCTATCTGAACCTGCATGAAGTCTGGGTCTCTCATCACAGAACTGGATGCCTGACAGCTCATCCATTCAGCCTGGCCCCACTAGACTTTGCGCCAGTGCTCGCTGCCTTAACTGGGCCTCCATAGAAAAACCTCTTTGCCGTGTTGACTGTTGAAAGCAAAAGGCCATGGAGCTGAAAATGGCCAGCCTGCATGGTACTCTGGCCTCGGGGCTGTAGGGTGAATGAAATGGAAGGGGTGGAGGAGGAAGGGCTAAGGGATTGAGACAAGGAAAATTAAGTAAGGCAGAATGAAGAAAGATGTTACAGTCAATAAGTAACCTAATACAGCAGTGGTGGGCAGACCAGGCATTCCTCTTCTCAGTCCCTTGTGGTTGCACAGAAAGCCATTTTTCAAGTTAACTGAAGGATTTGGGTTAGATGTAAAGGCCCATGAGAGTCAATGTGGCGTTTGCACTATGCATTGGGAACCTGTGTAGAAAAAGAAAAGAAGGCATGCTGTAGAGCAAATATTAATTTCTCAGCGAGATAGATAGATAGATAGACTAATCATATTAACTGACACATTGTAAATTAACAAAGAGATAAAGTATGTATTTCTGTATACATCTTCACTCTCCATAGCAACTGAGAAAACTTCATATTCTGATAAAGGATGTGGCTGCAATCAAGTAAGTGGACCTTGACTTTTTGTCAAATACTAATTTGGTGGTAAAAAAATATCCTTCAAGCTCAACATGTCTTAAACACATTCAATAAAGGTTGAAAACTGGATTTGTACATTTGTTCCATCATTCATAAACTGTTGATGGATTAGTTATAAATATCGACAAAAAAATGAATTGACACATAAAATTACTTTATTTTGTAATAAAATGTGTTATTCGCCATTTATAAAGTGTTTATAAAGTGTTTATAAATACTTTATTTGGGATTAAAGGAACGTGCTAGCAAAAAAAAGACAAAATTAAAAAGAAAACATTCTTACGAGTGTTTTTTTTTTCTTTTCAGTTTGGTACAACACAGTGAGAGAATATCAAACAACAATATAAACACACCTTCATTGAGAAGAATATGGGCACAAGACACCAATTTAATCACTTAGACCTAGATACTGAGGAGCTCAACCAAAATAGCTCTTGTGTTCCGCCCCGCTTATTCCCTCACGTCTGAGTGGGTGCACCATTGCTGAATAACCTCCTCCACACTCTGATGGTGGCCAGCTTCTACTACAGATGGAGGGAAATTGGAAGGATAGAAAAGGAAATAGGACAATCTAGGCCTGAAGCAAATAAAACAGAAGTGGGAATCCATTTTATCATCCAATTATCATTTTGGCCTGACCCCTGTGCACTCAATATTATTAGTTTTAATAATAGATTTAAAAGTGCTTTTGCTACATCCTGATTAGAATGACTACATAGAAATATAAATGGCCATCTTATAAAATAACTTTACATTAACTTGTGTTAGTATAGGTTGTACCAAAGGGAAATTAGACCTACACATGCCCATGTAAATTAACATTTAATTAATCATAACAAATGTTTCTTCTTACAGAATGCACATATTCAATTTATTAAAAATAAAAAAACAGACTCAGCATGAAGCCCACCAGTGAATAAGCATGATTAATCATATCATGCTGAGACATTTTCCGGCTGTCATTTGCCAGGAACCAGCACAAGTATGAGAAGTGTTCCTTCACATGGAGTGCTTACCATTGTTATATTAAAAAATAATGTCTGGATGTACAGACAATCTGGTGCGAATAGAGTATTGCTGATAGGATCTTCACACAGCGAACTGCATAACTTGTTTGCGAGATTAAATGTTTTAATATCCAGGTGCATGAAGTATAGTTAAGGGGAAATGTAGCATTCATCAAACTGTCAGAGAATCACACTTTGAAAAAACGAATCCTTTTGAGAATTGCTGGCACAGCGTAACAAGTCACAGCAATGAATTGTACAGATATGTCTAATGCCTTGGTGGGCATTAAATTGTGAGAAATAATAATACATTTTTCACTTCAAAATCGGTGGCAATACAAAGTATTTTACATATCTTTCTGTTATCTTATAAAACTCAGATATGAGAAGAATGGGTGCATCTATGCTGTTTGGGCTGTTCACGAGACACCTACCTCCAATTTGATGAGTTGGCAACTACAGCCCTATACTAATGATATTGTTATGCAGCCACTGGATCAACTTTAAGATGTTAATAGCAACATCCAAAATAGACTTCCCCTAGAAAACTCTTGTGCTTATTGTTTTTCTTATTATTTCTAGATGTCTTTTGGTGAGTGATAGCATGTGGAGGATGCATGCTTAATAAAATGCTAGTATAGTTGTCACTCTTTAGCCTACTCTTAGCTGTTCCTTCAGTGACACTGTTTTTCATTGTTTGCTGCATGATTGACAGTGGCTTGTTCCCAGACAATCATCGCTGAGATGAGTGTTGGGGACCATTGGATCCAGAAACAATAGATGGATCCTCAGTTTAGGTTCAGTGGATGAATGTAATTACATTCATTAGACAAATATAAAGTGAATATAATCTTAACACAACAGTAAACAGAATTACATGGATACACGTTTTATTGATCACATTGTGACAAGAGGACTGCTTTATTATAACATCAAAGTTACAGATACAACATAGACTTTTCTTGTGAATTATTAATCAGAAACAAACTCCAATCACACAGAGAATTCCTGTATTCAGTTGTACACCAATTATTTTGATGACATTAGTGTGAGTGGTTGCCATACCAAGTTGTCCCCCCACTTGAAATCAGGGGACATTCAGTTCCCACAGGCCTAGAAAACGTTGTCTGATGTATTATATGTAATAGCATTTCATTTCCCTGTTGCACAATGTGCAGACACCAGGCGATTTTTTTGAATAGAAGGGGTTGCTGACCTTTAGCCCGCATGAGCTACTTGTGAACTGTGTAGGCCTGTTTATGTGCCCTGTGTGTGCTTCCGTCACTCCCGGACACTCCAGTGGCAGCCAACAATGACCTCCGCCAGCATGTCACAGTCCTGAGCTGCTCTCAGGATAATGGAACAAATTATGCAAGGAGCCGAACAAAAATAATGAACACACACGCTCCCTCTCTCTCTCCTTCTCTCGTGAAGCAGATGTGATTCCAGTTCAAACCACTGAGAACATTAACTTTCCACTTCAAATCTATAATTCTCATAGATAACCTAAATTGGAGAACTGCACTTTGATTCAGTAAACATGGGGACCTTTTGTGCATTGAAGGGTGAGCTCAATTCCTCAAGGAGTCTCTCTACCTTAAGACCTCTGGAACAAGCAACTCAAAGCATGCTCGCAGTGCAATCACAACAGCAATGAGAGCCCTCACCAACGTTTTTAGTTCCACCCACTCCATCAGAAGAAAGAAAAAACCCCACCAGAACAACTTCTCTCATTCAAGGACCCAGAAAACATGAATCCGGCCGAGTCTCAACACACTATCTATACATTCTGTTGCAAAGCAATTCCTTTAAATAAATGATGTGATTTATTGTTTCAATAGGAATCATTCTACGACCATGGGAAGATTAGACCTTTGAAGCTGAATTTAAAGTTGTGGAGAGAAGTAGTACAGTAAAACTAGGGTGAAGGGTTAATTAATGTAATGATTCATCTAAGTGAAAGGTAACATCTTCTTCCAGCCTACAGGCAGTTTTGGATGACATACACCGGTTAAAATACCCATGTTGATATAAATACTTGTCTGGAAATTGTTAGTATATTAATTAACAGAAAAGAAGTAAGCTACATCTTGCACACCTAGCAAATATGTCAAAGGTCGGGTGATACTTGGTGATTTTGCGATAGTATTTATTTATCTTTGTATATTAATTCATGATTTTTTAAAGGACTTTAAGTACGAGGGACCCTAACAAACTTCTTTGGATCAAACTGGGTGGGATGGGTGACATTTACTTGGTTGGATGGTGACATATCCACCACTAAAACAGATGTTGATTGTTTTAGGTGTGCCAGGGGAGTGCAAAGGGAGACACACTGGGCATAGATGCAGGCCAGCACAATGGGACTGAAGTTAGTAATAAACCTCAAAGTAATTGTTACAGTTACCATAGAGACTGGTAGTATTCCATATGGGAACCTTGCAGAGATTAAAGCTTTTGACCTCAGTATGGACCCTTGTAGGCAGTAAGGGCTAGCACAAAACTCATCTAGCAAGAGTCATTTGTGGATGTTATTTTGAATATTTTTTTGCTCTCTTTCATTCTGCCTTCAATAAAGTCTGTTTGCACCAATATGCTTTCATTTTTAGGGCAATCCGCTCTACTTAACATCATTCGACAGAAAATGTTTTCTGGCACAATAGAGAGCTTAGGCGGGGGGGGGGGGGGGGGGGGGGGGGGACTACTTACAGTTACAGTTTATATTGTTTTTGGGTGAACTATTCCATTAACTAGTATTCTTTTGCTATAAAAGCTAATGAAACATCATGGTTTGGTGCACAGTTTAAGCATCAGCTTCTTATTTTGTCTTTCTCAACATTAAACATAAAACATTTAATTTCAGTTTTGTCATGTACACATACAGTAAGTTTCTGAAATTATTTCTGGAAATCCAACTGTTAAAATGCAGCCACATTGTCTGAGCAGAGAAACATTAGATTGAATGTAATGTGCCTTGTTGTTCCAATATGCTTTATGATATGACAACCGTAGCTATTTGTTGTACTGTTAAACCCTTCTAGTCATGGTTCAAAATATTTAAAATAATCTGATATGAATAATAATGTATATATACTGTATATCCTTCTGCACAATGATAGTCAAATACAGTATAAGGGTGGAGGGGGAATCATATCCCACCAAAAAAATTAAAATCAAACGCAAGAAACACAACAGATTTCCTTGACTGGTGCCGGTGTCAAAAAACAGATGTGCCCAAAATTGCTGAAATGTGCATTATCAATAATGAGAATAAGAAGTTAGAACTTTCTGAATAAACTCCAATAAACTGTCAAATGTTTGGAGCCAACTTGTAAGAACTGCAGTTTTAGACATTTTGTGTGTTTGCTGCTCACTTGTTCAACAAGGTGAACATTTTTGAATGTCTTTTTTTCTTCTTTTTCAAACCACCACTTCAGTCTTGTTTTCTATTAGAATGATGAAGATATAATTATTCAGCAACAAATAAGGTCGAAATGGTCATTACAGATAATCTGATTGCTCATGTAGGGAAACAACACTGCACCAGTGAAATTAACTTGCACCTGGGCTGGCCTAACACACATAATGGAAACAGTCTGACCTACATGTTGATAAATTGGCCGTGAGTCAATTTTGCTTCATTTCATTATTGGGACAACAACATTCCTCATCTCCTCTGGTAGGCCTATGTATAACTTTATCTAACCCTCTCTCCTATTCTATCTGTTTCACACTCACATGCGCACAATGATCCTCTACTGAAGGCTAGTTCAGAGCTTTCCAACATTTAACTTTACTTTTCTTATATATAGTACATGTGAATATTTTCTAAATTTGTTATTAAGCATAACACTTGGACACAGTGCTTGGAGTCATGACGTGAATGTGCTTATATTCACATACTGAATTTGTGTGAATACCAGCGCACTCACCTGGTAACATCTGGCACTTGAGAGACACAGAGGGTGGTCAGCTCAAAGAAAGCCAAAATGCAAAAAGACCAAAAAAAAAACAGAAAGAGAGACTGGTAGGCACAGCGAGTGCAGCATACATCCATCACCTCAGACAAAGGGTAATCTCTAAGAAACTCTGACAAACCCTGAGGGCAAACAAATCATCTTTCCGAGTGACAGACACGCTCCCGTATTCTTGTAAATACATACAATCCTGCTCATTATGTGATAGGGTATTTGATACTGCATTTTATATTATCTATTAGTCAAGGAAATGTAAACACAGGATGTCCTCCCCAGATCATACGAATATGAAGAATCCTGCCGTGGTATAGCAGCACATATTGACATGCAGTACTCAGAGGAGGATTACATTAGGGTGCTGTGACTGTATGGCCCAGATAGTTGCAACGAGTAAGTGCCAATTGATATAAAGGTGTCACTGAACGGCTCTGCCACCAAACCCATTTTGATTAAGTCCAACAAAACCCAGTCTGATGTCTTGATGACAAGATCTTCAGTCCCAGTATGAAACAATCACTCCAATGCAGGTTCTGTCTGGAGACTTGACGCGTGCCCTTATGAGGAAAAAAGAAATTGAAAGCACAGTGTCATTCGTGACAAAGGGCGACACATTTCTTCGGAATAAACACGGTGTGAAAAAGTGAAACAAAAATCACATTGGTGTTCTTTAACCTCTTCTAAAAGACTGAGATTCGTTTCTCATCCCAATTAAATAAATTTGCACAGAAACTGACTGTTAAGACATTAGATCTTTGACGAGGGGTTACGTTTTAAAATATGTACTGTACCTTTTCAAACTCATGCTGCAAATACACCTGACCTCAGTAAAATAATGGATTTCAACTTAGACATGTCTGAAACAAAAACCTTGGAAGAATGCTGCGTTACAAATATCTTGTTTAAGTTTGGTATTTTGTGCTCAAATGCTTGGTTTTTGGTGCATTAATTGGAAATTTAAAACGCTGCCTCGGAGCATGAGGAGGAAGAAGTGTTTGAAGTTTCTGTTTCAAGGAAGAGAACAATTGTGTATTATACAATGAGCTCAATAAATATCTAGACAGAGATACATTTAAGCTCCATACTCATATTTCAGATGTGGAGCTATGAAAAGACAACACCTAGTAGGCTAAGTGCTCACTTTCTACTGTGATGAAGAAGTCTATACAGGAGTCGTAGCGTGAGCAAAACTTGAGTGTAAAAATGTGGTTTTATGGGGAGTTATGTGCTTGTTTCTCTGTACTATCTGGTGTCTTGTCATAATCCTGCGATTGCCAGACAACCAGCCGAGCCTTTAGAAAAAGACTATAAAAACCTATTTTTCAGACAGTTGAATGGTGGCATCTTAAGCCCAAAGCCACTGGTATCAATTGGTTGTTTCTGCTATAATCAGGACAACTTAATCAACTACAAAGAGAAGGCTTTTGAAATAACGTAAACAATGGCATTACATGTTTGAGGGACAGCTGCAGAGAAAATGAAGAAATGCAATGAGACAAAGATCCAATTATATAATGAATGACAAATGTTTGTAAACCACCTTGCGCTTCAGCTCCCTTTATCCACTTTAAAAGCAGCAGTCAATTTTAAAATGGGCAGGAAGAGGAGTCTAAGCCAGCTTCTTGTGGGAGAAAACTAAACAAACAAGGTAACATGATACAAGTCTCCAATATGCTGCCTGGGATACATGAGGTCCCTTAAATGCATGTCAGAATCATTACCAACAACATATGAACTTGATGATTGGAGAAAACAATATTATTAGAAAAGATAAGTAAGAAAGAAAATGAGACTTAGTGGCAATCAAAGAAATAACACAAATACAGCCATTTAAATGAGCCACAGAGATAAGTAAACAACAAAATCTAAATATTTTCTGCAGGTTAAGATAAACATACATTCAGTAGTGCTGTCTCCCTTTTCCCTTTTGTACACTTATTAAAATACCAAACTGAGAGCATCAGATCACTTTCCCCTTGGTCAATTCCAGACATTGACGGGAGATCAATAAGACATGCTGTTCTCCTCTTACGGTGTTTGAAGATCATTTCAGGATGGAATGATGAATGGCAGAAGAACAGGCTTAGCAGGAGGGGGAAATGAGCTCGACGGGGAACAGTGGGTCAACCAGGTTAATGATGTTGGCCGTGATTATTTGCAGGTGTGAATGATCTGAGATTAATCATTTACAAGCAAGGCCTAAATGACAGGAGGTGAGAAATGGCTATGATCAAACTGGAAGTGTTCATGAGCTCCACAAAACCTTTACTGAGGTGGAACACCAAGATGAAGTAAAGCGAAATAATGCAGGTATGCACTCTCCACTGTGTGTGTCAAAGGACAAATGCTTAAGACATGTACCGTGCAAATATGTACTGTGGGGATTGGAAACCTTTGCTCATTGTGAATACTAAACCAAAATACTGGATTGGCTATCATGACTTAATGATAGTACTGACAATTTGTTAGAAACTTTAAATGATTACTTGTGTCCGGAGAGTGGCCAATTCCTTGCTAATTGTCAACAGTATTCTTAAAAAACCTTTCAGTCCACTAGCCAGTGTATATTCAAAAAAACACGTGACTTCTACACCGTTTTATATTTAACAGATCAGCTGCGTATAAATGACTGTTTGAGAGACTCAAAATACTTTACATGAATGCAAAGTCACTCTTACGCTGAGCTAAAGACACAACTTTAAAGGTGTTTGTAGAATCAGCTTAATTGTACAAAGAGATGTATCTGCATATTTTGTTTCTCACAGGGAAGATAACCAACACTGCACTCTCTGCGACATGACAGACACGTTGCGCTCAGTTGCTCGACTGGACCAAAGCAGATTACCCAAGGCGCTGACAAGAGGAGATGTTTTTAAGACACATTTGAGAGCCCCAGAAAGCAGCTGATATAGATTTACCGACTCTGTTTAAAATGCATCCGCACGTACATCTAGGCCCAGCTGTCTGTGAGGTGCAATCAGCAGCATAGTTCTGGGAATGCTGTGGCATCATGGGGAATGTGTGGGTACAGTTCCAGAAGAAAAGACTTTGATATTGCAATCTGTATGTGATATATAAATACTCTCAGATAATATGCAACCAAAATGTTAACGTGTACAAGCATATACATTTCCCATTATGTTTTATCATAACCCTGCGGTAATAATAAAAACAACATCTGGTATTTAATGTGATGCATATATTTGTCATCATTTGGGGACATACTGTCCATAAGGTTTGAGGGATGTGTACGGAGATTGTTCCAGCAATAGATGCATCAGTGAAGACTCTTGGGAATAATACGATTTGACACATATATCGCAGATGCTGCTATTTTATTGTGCAGCATTTAAATTCTTGTAATTCCATATTTATGACAAGGTCCATTGTCACGAGGCGAACATTTAATCACCAATAGATAGGCATGATTTTTCTGCCAGTGGCCTGTCATTGTGCTATAAGCACACAGCACGAGTCTTGAGCTAATCAATGAAGTGACCTCCTACAGCGCTGTTTATGTCTTATGCATCGGACACATAATTGATTTATATAAGTGGAATTATTTAGTTGAACCAATCAGATGTTTTATTCAGTGACCAGAAAGGTGTATGGGTACATGAGCTGCATGACTGAGCAGCCTTCCTTAAAAAATGATTGATAGGAAACTGAAGCAGAGAACAACATGAAGGTCACATCCAGTGTATTGCTGTACAGGCTAGCAGCAAAGATAACTGTAGATGTTTTGTAAGTGGTGGGGGTGATGAGAGATGGTTCAGTGTATAAGTGGGATATTTCATACTGTAAAATGTTGCAACAGTGATAGATTCACTATCACAGATGCTACAGGCCTACTTTTTATTTCTCAAAGGCAACACTGAATCGACTGATTACTTGTGATTCGTCATGTCATTATACATTCAAAATAAAACAACCTTTACCTTGAGACATATTTTAAAATGCTTCGATACTTTTTACCTCAGGCCATTCCTTGTACTCTGAGTTTGTGCACAGTCATAATTTATAGCACAAAGCTACAAAAGGCAACATCTAAGGTCTTGGAGTTTGGCAAGTGGCCACAACCAAATGACATGTAATCACAACTTCCTTGGTTTCAAATGTGGTCAGGGTCTTTTGCTGGATGCAATTAGTTATACAATTAATAATTAAAATAAATATATATTTATTTATAACTTCTCAAAAATGACTGACTACAAAATGCAGGCATTAGGGAAACCAATTATTCAAATTAAAACAGTTACAATTTCTGATCAGAATATTTTAAGCTAAACTTCATGCTCACTAAATGCTAAATTCTCACATTTGACCTTTGCAGACAATTTGCATCTTTGTACGTGGACTTATGAAGATGAATAATTAAATTCTGAAATTATGTTAGAAAAAGGCATAATTTCAATATCCCTATTATAGCTACATAAACAGACTATTGTTCAACAGTGGCATTTTTGTACTCATCTACACTTATATACTTAAATTACAGCCAACAGAATGCAGACAATTGGTTTGATCATACCATTTATAATACTAAAGTAGTTGTAACTTAAAAGAGTAGTTGCATGTTACTTTAAAGGAAAAAGAGGCACACATTTTATTTATTTATTAATTATTTTGGTGTGTGTGTGTGTGTGTGTGTCCAATGGTTACGGTCCAAGCACAGAGAACAGAATGTAAATCCCTCTGAGGCAGTTTATAAAATGTGATATTGGACTACACAATTAAAATTGAATTGAAAAAATATATATTTATATATATAATATAAAATATATTTATATATAATATATAAAATATGGCTGAAGCTGTTAGGAAACTGAAGAGCCACCACAAGCTTGAAACAGCAAATCTGCCTTTGTCTTTTCTCAGTAAATTCAGTCTTAAATGTTTTGAATATCAGCGGATTGATTGTAATTCACATGCATTTTTTAAATTAGAATTAGAGGTGCCACATTTTTGCACCTTGCAAATATGCACTTTATGGATGCCGGTCTGAACTCTACTCTTACAAAACCGTTGATGCACTGCAGAAGGTTACGGTGTGGCATACCAGATTGACAATGCAGAGATACATTTCTGGGAACGAGACACTGACGACAAAAATGGAGACTTGGACAAATGTGAACTAAGACATACTGAGGATATAACATATTTACCCAGAATAACAAACTACAGGGGTACTGCTCTTCACTTTGAGGAGCTGATTTAATTGGCCATGGTTGATGACAGACCCTACCGCACCCAAATATAATTATGTCTCCAAATCCAACCCCTTTTGTAACTGTGCCATTGCACCTCTGTGCTGCCCCTGGATCTGGTCATTAAAATACCAAAGATGTCTTGTCATGGCCACGTGAGCCTTTATTTGCAGAAAGAGGGCCCTTTTGATTTTGAAACAGATCCAGGCCTATTGAACTCCTAAACAAAAAGACACCTCCACACCCATGACCTCAGCTAAAACCAATAATGAGGTGATAGGTAGTCTCATTAGTTTCAGTACAGGTTGCATGTGCTTTGACCCAGTACATCCTTGAAAGGACCTGAGATATCAAAGCAGATCGGAACTGAACTCAGACAATGTCAAAAAAGTGAAATGAGTGAAAGGCTAGTATAAATGTGCACCTGTCCAGAGAATCCCACTTCTCAGAGTAAATTGTACAGGCAAGAGCACACAGGCTGTGTTTGTGCTAGTTCCATGGACAGAAGCAGAGTTTGACGCTGGGTGGGATTAGGAGGACTACATAATCAGTGGGTGTGGAAAGAATTGAGTGGTTCCATTACAGATGTTTTACTCAACAGATGTGAAACTTGTTGCATATACTACATCTCAATCAATGAGCTTGGTAGGGCAAAACATTGAGTGTTTTGTTGTTCATATGGTCCGAAATCCCATTCACAATGTAGGAAATAGTTTACTACAGTTAATAGGCACTAACTATCTGCATTGGAAAAAAAGTGGAAGAACGGTTGAATGAGGGTTAGTTCAAACACACTTTACCACTACATGAGACCAAATCACAGTTGATATTATGGCAATTCAGTTAATGTGAAATGGTTCGCCATGAACTCCTCACTCTTCAGACAACAAAACAAGACTTTACCAAAGATCTTTCAGGTTAAACCTTTAATATTAAACTGGAGTCTGTGACATTCAGGTGACAGACGCTGGGCCTCATTGACAAACAGTGCATACACACACATTTGTGCTCAAATCGTGCGTACGAACATTTTCTTTCAATATTGTCCGACCTGAATTTGTTCTTACTCTGCAAAAAAAATTCAGGACTGCCTGAGACCATGCGTACGCACACATTATGAAGGCCTGTTCAGCTGACTTAATGTAAACACACCTGTTAACTAAATGCATCTCTTATTAAAACCACATTCGTTAAAAACGTATTGAATAGACAACGCTATTTCAATCAGGAGAGACAAGTCAGATAAAGAAAAGATAATTGTTTACTATAAACAGATGATATGTGATGATAGAGTCTTTGGCACTTGGGCTCTACAGGGAGATTTGTAATCGAGGAGCGTCTGCTCTGAGCAGCAGCAAGATAAAGTCCAGACACTGGTGGTGGTGGCGGCTGATGAGGCTGATAGGATGATGAGTTGATGAAGCTGAGGAATCTGCGAAGACTGGGCAGAGATGGGGAGGTGGAGGGCCGCGTAACAGCAGCATACTGAAGGTAGAGAGATAACCATATTTAGAAAGAGACAGCAGCAAGATGATAGGCTAACGGTGTAATTGTGTCACTGTGCTATTGGATAGAAGAGACCAGCTGATCTAAACAGCTGATATCATGATTGACAGCCACAAACAATAACAGCAAGGAAATACTGAGTGAGCATGCAAGGAGTGAATGGCAGATGTATGAAAAATAAACCACGGGCCTAAGCATGCAAGAGTATGTTCTTCCTGACTGAACCTACGCTAGAGCTTCATATAAAACCGTTTCACCCTCATTAATCATTGTCTTAACCCTTGTGTGGTCTTAGGGGTCAAAAAATGACCCGTCACTACGTTTAACAGGGAATTATTAAACATAATTTATCACTAAACTAACTTCAATCCGGGCTATTGCTCTGAAACACCATTGTTCTCTATAATTAAATGTAATACTGCCTGTTACAAAACCGCAATAGCTTGCAAATTGTATTACTCTTGTATTTCCTTGATGGTGAGCTTCTGACAAAGAGTGAGAGTGTGTAAATCTTTAGCATAAGACTATCAAATCTGTTCCAACATAAGCATTCTTAAAATCCCTCTGCCACCACGTTACTCCGGAATGGTTCTGAAAGTGTAAGATCTGACGTTCAGTTTTTACCACAGCTCTTTAATAAATCATTGTGAAGAGAATCTTTGCCATGAGATGGCTTTCTTAAAACAGCGATGGCCCGTTGCTAACATATGGTCCCACAAAGTAGAGATGAACAATTTTCTAAAGTGCTGTTTTAAAGGCTATTACATATAGAACTAAAATGGAGAGCAACAAAAATAAAGTTTGCCCAGCTGGCCTCAAGGATGCATTTGTTTTACCAAGAGGAATCACAAGGACAAATGACAAAATACAAAGGGATTTACAAAGGTTCCTCAATAATGTTCAGTATGATTACAATAAGGTAGATTGATGGACATTAATAAGTCAGTCTGATAACCCTCTGCGTCTGTCCATGAACATCTAGAGGTCAGGGAAGCTCTGAAATAATATATTACATTTAACACAATATGAAACCTTCTAACACATTCCAGCAGAAGTGCCAGGGTTACGGGCAGGCTCGCACTCCCTTTGCCCCTCCTCTTCCCCACTCTAACTAATGAGAAGCTTTAAATGAGGAGGTTTGGATAGTGTTTATCTATGTGGCTCTGAGGGGGCCAAGGTGCCCTCACAGCGCAGAGGGTGACTGCTGGGCATAATACTTCACACATCAGCTGCCTCTCACATATGGCTGTCCTCGCTTGGCCATGGTTCCTGCCCCATCTGCCTTCCCACCTCAGTCCCCAAAGTTTGTTTTTCCAACCAGTGATTGGCTTGCGTCTGATTCCTTATTGTGTTGCCACATCGCCCCAAAAGCCAGCCGTCCTATCGTTCCATGCCCTCTTCCTCATTGTCATGCGCTCATAACAAATTTGTCCTCCACTCAATGCAAGCCCAGCCACCCTCCTACCCCGTAACCTTCCCTCCATCCCACCCCCCTGGATCACTGTCCTCGTCCTGCCAAGCTTGGCATAGGGTCACATCTGGAATGGAGAATTATTACGGCCCCATCCCTGCCCTCCCTTCCATCTATTCACAGATGGCCAGTTGATTTTTTAAGCCCTCTACAGTGAATGCAGCATGTTGGCATATAGAAGATGGTTAATGTGGGGGGGGGGGGGGGGGGGGGGGGGGTGCTTGTTGAGGACTGCAATGGCTAAATTGTTTTTGGAAAACAGATGCAAAGATAATTACTTAACAGTTCACACTTATACTTTACATCAAAGTAATGATCGGCTCAGGTGACCATGGGAATCTGCCTCCTGTTTGGTAAGGCCAGAGAGTAACACACTGATATATTCAATCACCGAGCTGGACCAGGTTAAGAGGGTTTGGATTGATGAAGCAGAGTATGACCTCTTTGGCTTGCAGTTAGGCTGGGGAGGGATAAGGTTAAAGCTGACATATGTTACCTTTTTTAAATAGTGACGATTCACTGGCATTTTTTTCTGATGCTTGGTGTCTGCTTGATTTTCAAACTGGTCACGTTTTAACTGTATATTCAGCTATCGCCGAATTGAATGCTTATAGTGTAACAGAGACCAAAGGCTCCTTTACCTGCCACTGAGCCATAAACCGTATGTTACTCTGCACTCAACATTGATTGCATGGTATGGAAGAAGCACTGCATGTACAAATGAATACTTGAGCTGTATTTGCACATAATCACTGCACTAAAGGGAGGAGGGGAATTTTATAAATTTGTCGACAGGGTTATCTGTTCACGTGAATACAATATCATATTACATCTATTTTCTGTGTTGAATTCATGTAAACATTGTACTCTATTATTTTTTTCCCATTATGTCAAGCCTGGGGATTGTATTTTCCAGCCAATTATGTGCATCAGGGAGTTATGAACAGCTGCTGAATGCTCTCAGTTGGGTAAGGTGTTGGCGTTTACACTGGCGTAGTATGTGATGATTAAAAAACAAAAGCCACAAGTGGTGGACTGCATATTAACTCTGTCTCATGAAGCCTTAATGTGTCATTCCAGCTGCTACTGCTCAAATGGATGTACTGATTCTATAATTTGAAAGATCAATGTATACAATACAGCTCATTTACAAGAGTTTCATTTTCTGTGCAATAAAGACTAGTTGTTAAATACACATATATGACTACATCATTATTCTCCTGATTAACATTTACCTCTGCTTCATCTAGCATTCCTCAAATGAAGGAATGGTTTGTTGATATTTACGGGTTTTGAACAGCCAAAGTAAGTACGAAGTATTATTATTTTAGAGAATGAAAATGATCAATTTTATCAAGTACATTTTAACTTGTACTGTGCTGTTTTTTTATCTTCATAAATCAAAGTAGGAATCCGGTTCGGGATTTGGACTCCCATGATTGGGCATTTTCTTTCAGTGGCATTTGTAGGTAAATATGAGAGGAGTTCATTTGAAAATGTGCATCACCTCTTTACCCATCAAATACCAAAATCTAGAAGCTCCTTACAGCTGGTCTTGTTCAAGAGTTTGGCAAGTGCACCCTGTAAACAGCCACACATTGTCTAAAGCCAGAGGGCTGATAGTGAAGCCAAAGTATGACTGCCCACATTTGGGCAACATTTCTATCAGCTGCTTATCTCCAAAGAATACAAAATAATGGAACATCTCTCATCATTTTATTAGTATGATGCATGTACTGTATTTAGATTGGATAAACAGTGAAAATCTGTATATTTAAGTCCTTTTTCAGAAACTGTACCATATCGTAACATTTTAAAGAGGGTGTGAAAGGAAGAAAAGTCTGCTCGCTGTCTTCGCCGCCACGAGTGGGGGTGCCGAGTCCAACTACTTGCTCTCCCGCAACAAGCGGAGACATAGCGTGGTGAGGCCGCATGAGAAGGTGCGTCGGTAGCGCAGTGTCTGGGAGGCATCCGTTACGGAGGGGACAGCGTGTGTTTGGGGGATGGCTGATTCGTGTAAATATATTTAGAGTGGAAGGGTTTTTCTTTATGTATGTCGTATGCTGGGAAATTGGGTATAATTAAGAAAGATGTAATGTTGTATGTGTGTTTTTTTAGAGCTTCCTGAGCAGCTTCCAATGGTAGCTGGGGGGGAATCCAAGTGGGGGTGGCTGGGTTGCTGAACATTCGGTGGGTTGAATTACAATCTTTTTGGGTTTGTTTTCTGTTTGTCAGTTGTTTGTGATTACTTATGTTTTCGTTTTCATTTCTTTTCTAGTTAGTGAGACGCTGCCTTGGTCTTTTGTTTTGTTTCTTTTGCTTTAAATTGCTTGTGATGCCGATCTGAGCGCATGGTCTGTGAACTCCTCCTGCCCACTAAACCCGCTGTCACTGGTTGCTCCACACAGTTAGATTTGTACCAATAAAAGAGTTATATTTTTATAGCACTGCTTCCTGTGT
This sequence comes from Anarhichas minor, assembly GCF_050575085.1. NCBI lineage: Eukaryota > Metazoa > Chordata > Actinopteri > Perciformes > Anarhichadidae > Anarhichas > Anarhichas minor. Next base: position 8,712,721 of record NW_027466508.1, read on the forward strand.
GTACGTGCCTTTACGGTGTTTGAACCGGGTTTCTGTGGTAACGGGGTGCTACAATAATACAACTATGTCACTTGCAGTGATTTCCCACAGCGACTTGCAACATTCTCCTCTTGCTATTAAAAAAGACAGTGTCAGAACTTACTGTACTATTACTTTGTACATTCATACTAAAAGTAGAACATAGGAACACAGGGAATAAGCCTGAACAACAAAGGATAGAATACAGATTCACAGGGGAGGTGGGTTGGTTATACTAAAATCATAGCAAATTGAATTCACCATCATAGCAAAAGAAACCAAGGTTGCTAAAATAGTATTAATCGTTTCGATATTTGGCACAAAAACGGTACAGTGTATCAAAAATAGATTTAAAAAAACAGATGTCAAATGAAGGAACAGTGTTTCCATTTAACCATTGCAACTTGATTCATCTGCACCAACATTTTGTGCACACCCAAACAACTGGCCTGGGGAATTTCTTTCTGAAATCACATTTGGCAAGTTTCCCTCAAATACCCCATTCCCCTACCTCATAGTAGCAGCAAAGGTCTAACTATATTTAGCATCAGTGATTATTATCTTAGTATTACTGTCTGATGTTGTTATAATTCAAAGTTGACTATATTCAAAAGGTACAAAAATAGTGGTTCATCCTTTAGCACTGACTTGCACCTTGTTGTGACCTCTGAAGCAGACTTAGCTGACTGCTGTGCAGGTGGTAAAAGGTGATGGATATGTTGAACCGACATGCTAATCCATGGTGTCTCTAAAACCTACAGTCATGTTAGGTTGACTAAATTTGATCTCGACGGTGAAACGTTTATTCATTCCATCTCAGCCACATTATACTAATCTGAAAGAGAGGAAAGTCTTTTTTTTCTTTTTTCCTGCTTGCATAGGGAGGTCAGAGAAGTTCTGCTATTGAGCAGCTCCTGTGGAGTGGGTAAGGACTATTGGTGCACTATCTTGCTTAAAGACATTTAAACAAGTTGGATGCTAGCAGTCACAGGGTCCTGAAACTAGGCCTTCCAGTTGAAGGGTGCTGTCCCTGCTTGCACGAGCCTACTGCTTATTTAATAGGATCTACTGACAGGGAAGGCAGCGGGATGTTGAGTTTGTCATGTTTGTAGGATCATTCCTGACCAGCCAAAGCCTTGTATGTGACATTATTCTGCTATAAAAATGAGAGATGGATTCATTACTGCAGTTAAGGAATGCACCAGCCTGGCAGTGATTGCAGTGGACCTTACATACCCATGCTGTCACTTTGGGTGAGTCATGGCCCGTTGTTAGCTTGAAAACAATGGGCTAAATTTAAGATTTCCCACCACAAAAAGAAATGAACAAATACAGAAACAGAAAATCAGCTGATGATATCCACTCATTGTTAGCAACTTACAGTAGAGCAAAGTGCAGATTCTGTGCCTTGCTAAAAGATAGTTTTGTTTTTTTATTCAACCTTTTTATTTATATAAAAGTTAGGGATTTATTGTACGCATTATGGATAAAATAAACATTGTCATATTGCATTATAAATCGAATGATCATTTTATTGTGAAATAAACCATTTGAGCTGAATTTTTCCTTAGTTATATTTTCACTGCCTTCCACAGGAAGTATGTAGTAAGCTGCCCTTGCCTCATGAGAACCCCATTTCCTGTAAACTGCTGTGGTGGCAGCAGGAAACTGAACCACTATTTTGAGTTGTGGAAAATGTGATTGTTTTTTTTTTTGTACGGGCTTTTTATGCCATTTGGAAAATTCCAAATATAAAAGAAAAAAAGTGCTAAGATAATTTACTACTTCAATATATCCTATTGTGTATAGTCAATATTAACAAGGTCACAATTGTTTAGAGACACTGCAGCGTAGCAATAGTAATGGCCAGTGCTGCTGAAACATTGGAAACCACAATTGGCCTTCTTCTGCAGTGACAGAGTGGGCTTATGATGGCCACTACTGATAAAATAACCCAAGGACAAGCCCTTGGGCAGGATCTGTGTAGCATGTGCTCATAGCTTGTTTCTGGAGCGATAGAGAAGCCATGGGAAAACTATTTAACGGTGATGGTTTGTTCAAGTTCAGTGATTTAAATAGCTCTACATCACAAACAAGACAGTCGGAAAGGATGTTGCAGAAACAAGACAGGAATAGAAGAAGAAAAAGAAGAAATTGAACAAGATTCAACAAAGCAATAACACAATGCAAACTAATAGGTCTCTCTTGTGAGGCGTACTCAACACTAGGCAAGTGGGTAACCTTATCTGCAATCACTCTGCTTTCTGCCACTAAACAAAATGAAACATTTTCAAAACAAGCTTTGATAGTTTTCTGAGATCATGCACACTTGACTCCAGAAGTAGCCTGGAGGTTAGAGAAACAGCATTCCGACTGAAAATGTGCCAGTTCTGGACTGACTACAAAAAGCTGAGTTAATACGACTCTTACCCTCAACAGCTACCATCAAAGTTCAGTTGAGCAAAGCACTGGACCATCAGTTGTTCCAGAAGAGCGGCACAGTTGTAAGCAGAGAAAAAAAAAAACATGTAAGGGCAAGTGTGAGTGTAAAACCCTGAGTGGGTGTCACACTCTCCACCTTTCAACTGCGTGCTGTAGCTGTTTGTGTGTAAAAAAAATACCTTCTACATCAACTTCTACATCTGCATCATTTGGTATAAAGTCAACATTATAAAATCAGTTTTATTTTACAAAAAAAAACACTGAGCTCTCTCCTTGGAAATTTGTCTCTGAAAATACACTGTAACCATGAAAGTAAGTTTATTATTCATTACATCAGCTAGCTAGCCTCGTTTTTTTTGTATCATTGTGAGAGTGGCAGAGGACTGTGAGCTGACTACTAATTTACCTTCATTTTGCATTTGAAAGTCACAGCGGTTTGTGTTATTACGGCTCTGTCAGGCTGGTGGAGGCGGGATTGATGGGGTCGCTGAGCTGTTCCCGAATGTACGTATGAGAATAGAGGTTGCAGTCTTTTTTTCTCATCAACACCTATGACACTGTGATGAGTGGAGGCTTGTAGTTTTGACTGACAACTAAATGCGGAGGCTTGTCACACACTTATATTTGGATAAGAGGCAGAATGGGACTCTAATTTCAGGAAGCATAGCAAGCCGTGGTTATAGAGTTGTGTGAAAAGAGGGGTTATAAAGGGCGAGAAAGGGGAGAGAAATGAGAGAGAAGTTAAAAGTTAGCAAAAGGGTGTGAAGTCAAGAGGAGCAGAGACAAAAAACGAACGAAAAAGGAAGAGGAAGGAATAGCTTGAGCTTGTATCACCAACAATGTGGTGCATAACTCTATTAGCTTACTAGGACCAGCCTCATTTTACACAACAGCAGGCAGAGTTCTGTACTGAAGTTAGTTACGTATGTTTTTGTGCTGTTCCTTACTGTTATCTCATCTATTTTGTTTATATTGTAATTGCTTCTATTGTTTCTGTTTTTACCATGTAAAGTGTCTTTGAGTACCCTTTAAAGCGCTTTACCAATAAAATGTATTATTATTGTTGGTATTATACAGAAGCAAACAAAAGCATATCAAATAAAAGCAAGAGCAGAGAACACTCATGGAACTCTTGTTCTATGCCAGCGGAGCTTGGCTGCTCAATTGACCCTAAGGAAAAGAAGTGGTAAAAAACATTAGGTGCAGGGAAAGGTATTGTCTGTAAGAACTGAGAAGTGATGGCTCAGCAGTGAGTACCAGTTAGGGAAAATTGGACTTTAGTTGCACTAAGGAGAGCTTAATTGGGTCCAGGACACATCCAGATATATTTTTTTCCTCTTCCTTCAGACAAAAAACATTTTGTCTGCAGTTACCATTAATGATCACTACATGTGTAGTTAACCATGTTGGTCAAAAGTTATACCATTTTTCTTTTTTTTTTTTTTACAGTGGGGCCAACATATTCATGCTGTTGATCTGTCGTAGCATCTGTTCGTGAACAACATGCCAAAGAGAGAAGCAAGCATTAGGACATGTGAGGGAGACTGGTTGATTTTCTGCCCTCTCTCTCCCTCCCCCTCCGTTTTGTTTACATAGTTGATTCATGATGATCTCTAAGGTAATCAAGAGGGAGAGGTAGAGGTCACTCCTGATGGTGTTATAGGTCACCCTGATCCCACCGTCTCCCCTTAAACTCTACCTTTGTCTCGGTCTCAGTCTGGTTCATTCTTTTTGCAAGAGTGCTTGTATTACAGATCCCAGTCCCCTAAAAAGCAGACACTAGTTGGCAGTTTATCTTACTTCACAGCCCTCCACCACAACAGAACTCCAGCTGTCATGGCAGACATCTTTCCAGCCACCACACAGAGGGAAGAAGAGGTTCAGTCCAACAGAGCTGCTCTGCTGCCTCTGACTGTCAAGCCCTCCTAGGAAGTAGGAAGCATGAGCAAAGGGAGATTTTTCTCTCTCCTGTGGCTCAGTGTGCAAAGCTAGTTATTATCACCAGGAGGAGGTGAGGGAGCTCCTTATGAGGCAACAAGTTGGCAAGTGAATGCATCTCTTTCTTCCTTTCCTTATTTTTTCTTTTTCCTATCTACCCAACAGAGCTTCTCCCTCGCTGTGCTTCTTTCACCTTTCCTCTCCCCATGCCTTCCTCTCTGCTCCTATTCCATATACAACTGACACCAACACAGGTAATTCTGACTAATGTGACAAATAAACTCTTCTAATCTCAACAAAGCGGCTGTTTCTTCCGACTGTGCATTCATCTGTGTTAAATCAAAGGTTTTATGCAAATAAAGGTTTTTACAGGGTCTTACTTTTCATCTAAATAAGCAGCCATATCAGGTTGTAAGCTGGACAGCTTTGAACTTACTACGTAAACAAGTGTCAGGCTTCATGCTGAAATGCAAACCTCCCCAACATTCACCTGTCAAAAGCAGACTTTTTCTTCTAAATTACACCTTTTCTAGCGAACCAACATCTCCCGTGGAGAGGTTTAATTTTAATCAGGTGTGTCTGGTGAGTGATTCACCTGCTCTACTATTTGAAACTCCTGTGACCTTAAAGAGCTTAGCACAAAATCATCACTTCCACCGCGGAGCCGTTCTGTATATGCAAAGCTTTACGCTGTCAGCTGTGCAAACTAGATAAATAATGTCGGTAAAGACGTCAGATTTGTAGGCCTGTGCAGTCTGGTCAATCATATTCCAACTTAAATCTCCAAATAAGCTTCACATACTCAATTTTTTCATTCAGCTTGTGGGGAAGTACATTACTGTGTTTAGGCATGGCAGTAAAGGCATTTAAACATTAAAACAATACATCAGCATTGTAGGGCCTGTCGGGTTTTGTATGCTGCTTACGGCTGGAAAGCACATTGCCAAAGCACAACTGTCTTGTAAGCGAGGGTAGGTTCAGTGCAGCAGAAAGACAAAGCATCACCCTGCAGTATTCATGAACATTTTTTAGAGGGTTGGTTCTGAGTGCTCTTCTTTGTACTCGCCAGTCTACTTATCCTGACCTACATTACCTATGTGTGACAACAAGCAGTTGTCTGTTGAGTGCTGTCTGCTCTCCAAGGGAGGGTCATGTTTTACTCACAGCATCTTTTACTCGGTTGAATGTGCCAAACAATTGATTCATTAGAACAGGTGTGAATAGTGAAATCTGCAACTGAAGTCAATTTACCCAAATCCCTATTAAACATGTTTCCCCAGCTTTTCCAAGTGGTATCTAGCCGTGCAGATAGGTATGGTTGTTCTGCCAAAGTTTTTAAATCCCTGCCAGTGAGAATGATGCTACCACCCCAATACAATGTGGGTGAATAGAATTGTGTTGTGCTTAAAGCATTGAGAATTAAAAGAAATTATCAACTGCATGCATTTCCCGACTGCATTATATTCTAAGTAGCAGGGATTGTGTTTGGAATGTCTTTAGAATCTTCAAAATGTACATTTTTCATATCTTCAAGGATAATACTAAGGGCATTACTGCATTTTGTGATTACAATATTTCAAACTTAAAAGAAACAACATGTTCACCCCATGACCAACTGCCATGCAACATAGGAGTGTGGTCCAGTAGGCTATAACAGAAGGACTAATGACATCACTTGTCTCTTGATCCAACACACCCTTCAGACTGAATTAGGGAGACCAAACATGTCAAGTAGATCATTTTTCATATTCATTTTCTTTTCTTTGACATCATTTTGTATTTACTGAGTTTCTCAGTAGTATTATTGTGTACATTTGACCTGCACGTAAGCTTATAGAAATAGTTGATACTGAATATTTTAGTTATCTGAGAAAAAATTATCACTATTTCTCCGCGCAAAATAAAAAGGATAATAAATCGTGGGCTCGGATATCAATAAATGTAAAAAATGTATTAGGTTATTGTTCTCTGTTTTCATGTTTTGAACTGGTGATTTAATAATCAGTATCCCCTCATGATATTTAGTAGGCATGGGCAGTTCTTCATATGACCTTGCTAGTCATCAGTGGGCATCAGTTTGTGCCCCAGTGGTCCTGAATGATGCCATCAGGAATGGATGTGGTCTAGATACCACACAGGCCTCTCGATACCATGCCAGATGCAGCTTTGCCACCCGTGGCAGCATCTCAACCTTTTGAAATTTAACGGTTCATGTACATCAGGGCTGAACCATCTGGCTTTTTCCATGTAAAGATGACTTTGGAGGTGATGAAATGGACAACATGATAAGTACAAAATATGCATTTTTAATTGTTTCGATCTTTGGTTTGTTGCCACATGAAAGTAGTTTATGTGCTTTTAGCGGTGTGTCATATTGTCAACTTTGATGTATCTTGGATGTCATTTTTCATTGGTTGTTCATCATTTTCCATAGGCTAAGACAGGTCTCTGATCTCTGTTCTTATTACAATATACTTATTTTCACTGAAGTTATCTTGGTGTAGAGAACCAATCTATGCTAGCTGTTGTTCCACTATAGCCTCATCCTAATGATGTAGTTTTGCGTATCTAAGATCCTGAAACATAATATTGGTCTCTGTGGTTAAGATGCAGGACAGATCACTTTCATAGGTAAATGTGCAAGACCCTTGATTGGGAGCATTTACATTTGCCTCTCAACAGCTCTCAAGACGTCAATGGCGAGCTGTCAGCAAGATGCTCCCAGGACATCGTAATGGGAACTGTGTACATTCTGTCAGTGCATTCATGTAAAATACGAGTGTGTGCTTACTGCTGGAACATGCATGTGCATTGGCTCAGACTGCTTCTAGAACTTTGAAAGTAGTACCGGTCCGGAGACTCCGCATCGAACTTGTGGAGCAAGGTGAACGCGCTGACGAAATAAACGTGAGGCTTCACGCTAACTTAATTACTTGAACTACTGGATTCCAATAATGCAAACCGAAATGACCACCATCAGTATCATTTTATGTGAATAAACATGTGTAAGTTAATGTTGGTGACTGTCTTTCTGGGTTGTCACTGTAGTCCAACGTTATACAATTGAGTTTTTAGGTAATTTCACATCTCAAATACACGACAGAAAGTGATTGGGGCTACAGTTGGGTTGTGGAGGAACTGAGTAAAACAAAGTGATGTGCAAACAAAAGACGGGTCAACATACAGCAGCATACAAACAATATACGGTATTATACTCCGTGATAGCTCAGTGAGCATTTTTCCTTTGAAAATACCTTTAAAACAACTGTCACCGGTGAAAAGACGTTCAAAACTGGTTCAAAAGTGAATTGTTTTTAATAACACGACCGGCTGCTGGGTGTCTTTGACAGTGGAAACGGTTGTGTTACTATGACTACATATGTAATTGCTACATATTTAACCGTAAGCATTTTTAAGTTTAAAAGAAGTTTAATTGGGGCTACACTTTTTACCGTTATGGTAAAAAGATGTTCAAAAGTGGTTCAAAAGAGAAAGTTCTTTGCACGATTATTGGACGACGTTGATTAAACGTTCACGTTTAGACCAATTTTGAACTTCTTTTCAACAGGAAAATGCTCACTGGGGAGGGGGAACGAGAGGGTGGGTGGTCCTGTTGGTGTTGTTAATAGGTTGATGTTGTGAGTGTGTTTCACTGGGTGGAAAATTTGAAAAGTGTTTTGATTAAAACAATTAACCTTTCTCAAAGAAAACAAGTGATTGATGCATCTACCCGAAGACTTTTAACTGGTTTCCACTCATTGACCAAACAACTTTTCCTTTTTCTCCTTATATTTTGGTGTGTTCGGCAGTTTAGTTTGTTCATCAGTCATTAGGCAGTTGACCAATAAGCAAATTAGCCAATAAGTTGAAAAACCTTGAAATTGAAAAAACATAAAGAAAAGAAAACTCATATATAGTCACTATTACAAATGAATGTAAACAGGCAAAGCGCATGTCATTAAGTAGTTTGAGACATTAAGCACCTGTGACATATTTCGTAATTTATACATGTTCACCTATTACATGCACATAAAGATAATGCCCACTGCCATAAATCTTAACACCAGGCAAACTCACACCGTTGTTTCTGCCCCGCCTAGAGGCAGCGGGATGAGAAGATAACACTAATATGTGCTATCAGAGGTGCTTCAGCAGCTCTGATAGCACATATTAGTGTGCCACACATGTCGTTCAGGTGTCACTGAAAAGCCGTGATTTCACAGAAATATCAGTATGCACAAAAGGAAGAACGTTTGTATGGAAGTCTATGAGAAAATGACCCTACTATTTACTTGATTTATTACCCATACAGTCCAGTAGAGAGTGGCGCCTGCGTGAGTAAAAACAAGGGAAATTATATTGTAACCCAAGCACCGCCCTTCCTACTTGCTCGCTGAAAAGGTTGGATGAAGAGGATGTTTAGCAGCAGTGTGTTCTTCCTGATTGGCTCGCTATGCTTAAGCAAATTTTCAGTGTGTGTGCCCGTGGTTAGAGGATAGTATTACCCATATAGTCCAGTAGAGGGCTTCGACTGTGCTTATATAACTAGGGTTACAATATCGTAAACTTCATTCATCCAAATCACCCACCAACGTTTTTAGTTTGTGTTGATCTGGCTTGCCTGTTTCACTAACTCTCCTATCATTTCAGGTCCTGCCACTCACACCATACAATCACTCATTCCCCTCACCTGCAGCCCATTCTCTCATTAGTCCCTCAGTATTTATATCAGTCCACTTGCACTTGGTCCCTGCCATATTGTCTTGCGTGTTACTACCGAGCTCTCCAGCGTATCTCTAGTTTCTGAAGATGATCTGCCTGTTCCGACCCTGCTTGCCCGTTTGGACTTTGGATTTTCTGCCTGCCTCTTTTGGATTTGTTTTCCTGAGTGACTGATCTCCTAGTTTTGAACCTGCCTGATCACTAAGTAAACTGAACAATCCTTGTATCTCTGTCTCTTTGTCGTGCTTTTGGGTTCCAGTTTCCAGATGTTTTGTTGCAGAATACTATTGTTACGCTGCAGTTTATGATTTTAGCATTTATGGATTTTTTTAGTCCCACCTTTTTGAATGAACATCCATTCCAGTTCTGATATGAAATATGGATATGTCTCATTGGACACCTTTGGTGCATGATACTGGTGAGAAGTAAATCAATTATTTTATCAATAGCTTAATCTTTTGAGCAGTCAGTTGATCGATACATGAATAACTCAATCAAATAACATCTCCAACTGACTTTCCAAAAAAAAACCTGACTAAGTTGCCTGCAGCCATATTATTTGATGTACATTGTGACACCCTATTGTAAACTTGTGTCAGGCGCATTCTGACACATTTGAGACAGCACTGTCACTGTCCTTTTGCCACTCAACTGACACTTGAAAACACGATGTTTAGATGTGCACTGGGCTGTGATGTGAGCTGTAACAAAAGCCCAGATTCACAACACACACACAGTTACACACTCACTCACACATACACTGTCGTCACTCGCTGTGATAGTCTGTGTGGTCCAGGGGAAGAGACAGGCAAAGAGAGGCAGAGAAGGAGCAGTATGTCTGAAGGGGGAAACATTAGAAGGGTATCTCTTATGGTTTCCATTAAGGTAACAGAGATGTAATGGCAGGAATGTTGGACCAGATAAGAACAGAAAGAGACACGAATGGAAATGGTACGCTTTTATTTTACTGCTGGCATGATTTCACAGGGATTTTCTATATAAGGTTGTATTACTGCACCGTACAGAGGACAAGCAAAATATAATGTAATACTAATGTATAATATGTAGTACTGATTTATTTGTGTAGTGGCAACTCAAATGGAGAAAGAGCGACAGCTTGTACCATTGTTGAGTGAAATTGAGAACCCTTAAAGATAATATCCCTGATGCTGGTTAGGTAAATGTCAGATAGTTGCATTCAAACAAATCAAACACCCAAACCAGGGAGTCTTTGTGGTATGTGGCACACATCTCCGGGGAGTGCCTGTTATTTACACCCTCTCATCCTGTCTAGGTTGGTGCTTTGCGGATGCATCACATTCTCACTTTGTTGTAGATCAGCTTTAGACTGCTTTAACTGTCAGCACTTTAAATCCCTCCAGGCCCATTCTATTTGCACTAGCCATTAGCCGAGGAAAAGGCCTCTGTATGTCGCTCAGCTTATTTAGCAACTCTTTGTTTGTTTTTTCCTTGCTGATTCCCATTTGATCGTTCCATTCCTCACTCCTCATTGATGTGGACTGCGTATTACTGTTTCGCTAGTGTTTAAGTTTATACGTTTGGGGAACGGTTGGGGATGGTGGTGGGGGTTCAAAGCGCGAACGAATGGTCTAATCACATGCAGGCATGCTGTCTGACGCTTTAATCGCCTTTGTCAGCCATGTCTCTGAGTTCTGAGAGGGGGCCGGCATCCCTACATGATACCCACTGCTGTGTTCATACTGGAGACACATAAACTTTGAAAACAAAGGGAGGAAAGCAGAGGCACAAGTCTTTGATCTGACTAAAAGCTGCCAGTTGCCGTTGCTGGACGTTGTATACAAAAGTTTGGTGCGCCCAAGACTGAGTCTTTGAAAAGCTCCAACAGACAAATGTCTCACAGACTTTCGTTGTGGTCAATTGACCAAGCCTTCAGCCCCAAAGTGAAGTATTATTCTGGTAGAGGTATTTCAATCAAGTAGCCTCTTTATGAGCCCTCATAACTTCACTACAGCTGATAGAAAATGTCGACATTTTCACCTTAAGTGTTCAACCCTTCTCAAAAAGTCAAACCTTTCATGAGCTGCAACAAACTACAATAAGTTTTCATATCTAAGTTTCTTCTAAAGGATTAAAAATCCTATTTTTAGAGGGAGAACTAGGGGAATAAAAGGAATATCTAATGCTTCATTTTTTTTCAAAAAAACATCAACAAATTTGAACATGCATTTTCTTTCTTTAGATAACTTTATGAGTGTTTATTGAGATTATAAAGCATATTTGTTCCGTTTCTTTTTTTCTTTCTTTTTTAAAGTAGCAATTTCTGGCTTTTGTAAGAAACACTTGTGTAGAATACTATGTATTAAATTATCTACAAAAACATCCATGATAGAATCAATGGATCCTTGTCTAATGTTGTGATACAGGTGTGTTGTTCTCTACCTCACTGGACACAACCTGTCAGACGACAGCAGCACTGATGATGTGAAACCTAAACAGACAGAACTCCTGGCACTGAATCACATAATTGCTTGGAAATGTAATTTATGTTCTTATTTTAACAAAGAGAGTCAATATGGCAGATAAAGAGCACAAGCTATTAAGGTAAATTCAATTATCTGCCCCTCTAATTTACTTTTCCTATCATGAGATTTATCATGCAGCAAAAGTAATTGGTGATTGTGGGGGTGCATGTCTGCCTCTGTGTGTGTCTGCCTCTCTGTGTGTGAGTGTCTGCCTCTGTGTGTGTGTGTGTGTTCACATTTCTGCATGCATACTGATATGAGTGAAAATTATTTTAAAATAACAACACAACACACTGTTCATATTGAGTTGCATTGACCTCAGGCTGGATAATGAATCTTTCAATTTGACATATCATGCAAAGATGTCAAACTCTGCTTTAAGGCCTGACCTTGTGACTTTACAACACTTCCACACGCTCCCCTTTTCAAATCATTTTATATAGAGAGTAGACAAAATGGGTAGCTCAGGATATATCCCAAAGATCATTTTCATAATGACATTGTGGTATCGCTCAGTTAATGATGGCAGAGCTAATTGATATGATACGATAGGATCAATGGAGCAGCACTGACAAAGGAGAACAGGTTCAATGTAAGAAACCTGTCCCCAAGGTCATATTCTGTTTCTGTAATATTGACCTTCCTGTTCCCTCTGTCCAAATAACATCCTGTTATTGTTGCACAGCCATTTAGGTATCTGTCTTCTCTTTTACACGCTCTCTCTGTGATGGTCTCTGTGACAAGTTATCAAAGTCTAACAATGAAATCATTTGTATGTTAAAACAACTTATAGCTGATAAACTAAATAAAAATGATTATGATGTCCACAAAATTACAAATCATTAATAGAAAAGGCAATCTCTGGAGAAAATGTGGTGTGAATGCTGGTTGTGGAAAGGCTGATGCTAAACTGGATTGCTGGCTTACATTTGGATAAGGCAGCAGATGAAGGAGTATGAAGGAGTGATATGGGTGGTTCAAATTATGAAATCTCAATCAGCTGTGGTCAAAATTTCCAAAAATTATTTATGGCTAATATAACTTGTATAAAACTCCTTATCTATGAAAGATGTGGAATTTTATTGTTTGAATGGAGTATAAATCAAATAAAAATCGAATTTATGCTTTTTCATGCATTTAAGAATGCATGAAAAAGCAGCTGAAGCAGTATCAATATATGGAAAAGTGGGAAAGGGATGAAGGATGCAAAATATAGAAAATGCAATGAAAGAAGTTCAAATAGTAGTTTTAGAGCAATGATTTAAATGAGATTAAGTGTACAGAAATGTGTTTCCGTCAACACATTTTTTAAATCATTAAATATAAATGTAAACATAATTCCCTTATACAAAAATATCACATTTATTTCTGATGCACATCATTTTTCTTGTAATAAATAAATGCAATAGAAATCCACAAATGTATGTGTTTAAAATATTTTAAAATTTCATCAGAAACATATTTGGATTTTGTTTCGTACATGTATAAACCTTTGAACCTGCTTGTCAAGGAGTTATCTTAAGAATTATCAATATGAAATCTTCCCCATTTTTAACCAATCATATGAGTGTTACAGAATAGTATGTGGAAAAAAGAATCAGGAAAACGTAATTTTATAGTATATCAAACAAAATCATAAAAAAAGTCGTAAAATCGGAAAGTCATGAAATAGTATGTTGGAAAAAAAATCGTAAAAAGATCATAGTACATGTTAAAAAAGTCATTAAAACGTCATACTATACTTGTGTAGAATAATGAAAAATTCATAAAAAATTCATAAAAAGTCACAGTATAGTATGTGACAAATACAGTAGTATATAATGTCAAAGTCATTAAAAAGACATAATATAGTCAGTAAAAGTCATAAAAATAGTCATAGTATAGTCTTATGTGTCAAATATAGTTATAAATATGTAATAGAATATAATATAATATAAAAAGTCATAGTATATTATTTTGAAAAGAAAATGTAAAAGTCAAAGTTTGGTATGTAAACAAAGTCATAAAAAAGTCATTGTATATTATGTCAAAGAACTCATAGTCTAGTATGTCCAATAAATGTCCAAAAAAGTCACACTATAGAATATTGAAAAATAAATATTTACAAAGGAAAAGTATAGTATGTTGAAAAGGCCATAGTATATTATTTCGAAAAAGTCATTAAAAGGTTATAGTATAGTGTGTCAAATATAGTCATACATATCTAATAGAATAGGAGTCAAAAAAGTCATAGGTCAGTGTGTCAAAAAAGTAATGAAAAATCATTGTATAATCTGTCTAAAAACGTCACACTATAGTATATCGAAAAAAGTCGTAAAAAATACAAATATAGTATGTTTAAAATGATCCATGTAAATCATAATGTGTTGAATAAAGTCATTAAAAAGACATTGTATACTGTGTCGAATATAAGTACTAGAAAAGTAATAGTAAAAACCCATAGTATAGTTTTTTGAAAAGTCATAATATAGTATTTTGAAAAAAGTCATACTTAAAAATAGTCTTATGTCCTTTTCAATAGTTTGGGGGGGGCGGGGGGGGGGGGGGGGGGGGGGGGTGTTGGACATTGCTAAAATCAAGTTTCTGATGAGCTGCTGTTTGAATTGGTTTGAATGAACATCATAAGAGGAGGGGGGAGGGAATCGGAAGAAGACTGGGAGCAACCGTGGCTTTTTCAATCAGAGGATCGGCGGTTCGATTCCCGGCTCCGCTAGTCGCATGTCGATGTATCCTTGAGCAAGACACTCAACCCCAAAAATTGCTCCCGTAGCTGTGCCTACGGTGTGATAGAATCTGAATTGTAAGTCGCTTTGGATAAAAGCGTCTGCTAAATGACTGTAATGTAATGTAATGATTTCTTATCTATAAATCTAAACCATGCGTGCCAATTGTTTGTGTACCATACCCACCATGTGTTCCACAGGTTAAAGGGGAAGGCACCCAACCATTTCCTCTATTTATACACTGGATGATGTCATCAGTGATGTCATTTAGCCTCTCCCACTTTCATAACCCTTGAACAGTTTGTTGTGGGAGGCATCATTGCACTCAATGAAGAGTTCCTGTTTCATTGGTGTGGGTTATCCCACATCTGTCAGTACGCACGGGAAAGTGCGAGGAACCGTTTATCGCTTCTTGAACCTTTAATTGTGATCGATTCAGCAGTGTCAGTCATCCTTGCACTTTGCCAGGGCTTCTAATTCCTGTGATGGAATTTACTGTCTATTTTTCCAGTGTTGGTTATTTACCTTTTATTATAGCGCTATCCCTCATGGTGTGAACTGGCTCCTTCACAGAAGCTGTCTAGAACCATTATTTCGGTGCTTTCTATTCTGCTACTTGAATAGTTAACACATTGCATCTCTTAAAGGTGACTGCAGAAAGGCTTGAACGTGAAATGAAAATCACAAACTTGTTGAATGGTTCAATATAACAAGCACATGCTTATTGTGTCTTCAAATGTCCTCAAAAGCTTACAACATACAAACAGTTTCCAGTTAATACAGGCTAAAGGATAGCTATCTCTTTCAAAAGAGTCTGGATACATAGAGAGGCAAAACAGTTCTTATCACTACGGCACATTCATAGTGCCATGCATTATTATTTAAATGCCATCATTTCTTCCTCTGTTTGATGAAAAGTGTGTGTGTGTTGGTGGTGGAGGTTGGGGGTTAGCGTCAAATCAAAATTGTCACTTGTGACTCCTGAATCCCGTTGTGAGACATACATACATATTTCCAACCTCCGTGTCTCTTACGTCTCTTTTACACAAGTGGAGGGAGAACACTTGTCCTTAACTACAACATGATGAATACCTTCTCTCTGTGCTGAAAAGATCTACTCTCAGTTTGCCTTTTAAGCAAAGTCAACATGGAACAGTACTTGATTAAATCTCATTAGCACTGGTATTTGAATCAAGGACCTTGATAAAAATATGTAATGT
This sequence comes from Anarhichas minor, assembly GCF_050575085.1. Lineage (NCBI taxonomy): Eukaryota > Metazoa > Chordata > Actinopteri > Perciformes > Anarhichadidae > Anarhichas > Anarhichas minor. Next base: position 8,728,288 of record NW_027466508.1, read on the forward strand.
TACTCTAAAATATGTAATTCAATTTGCCTGCAACTAAACAACTAAATGAAAAGTGGACTAAAGTATCCATCAGAACTATATGCAAATTATCTTCTGTTAGGTATTTTATAATTAACATATAAGATGTTGTCATAATGATGATCACATTTGTTTCTATTGCATAAATATGTTGCCGATTCATGCATGGTGTCAAATTTGTGTCATATTTTGCCAGTCATATACAAATCGACTTTGATTATTATGTGTTCAGGTTGTGTGTTAGCTCAGGTTAGGTCCCATTATGCACTTGTTGCTGCTCTTTACCTACCACACAGTCTACAATGCCATTCACATTTCACACTTTGTGACAGTTTCCCAGCTGTGTGATCTGTTATGTTCAGAGAGACTATTGAATGTGATTGACACATACAAGAGGACAGCCTGTCATTTATTTGCAGGTATGATGTAGGTTTAATGGAAACTCTTACCAGTAGGCCAAACATTTATTTTTTAAGAGAAATCCTCCGCAATCTTTTTAATTAAAATCTGCCTTCAGGCGACTAGTTAGATACAAACAGAAAAAGCCTTGGTGCATACCAGTATGGGGTAAAACATTCCCTCCATGGTCAAAATAAAAATGAATTTGATTGAGTCCTCTTCAAATAATAATTCCACAAATAAGTTATCTTGACGTATTCTAATGGGTTCTTTTGGTACTACATTTTTGTACACATAAAGCACTTATAATACCATCCCAGTTGATTTTGAAAATCCAAGTGTGTAAAGACGGGTCTTGAGACAACGACAGACATGAGTTATCCATCAAGATTATTTTAGTTTTTAATATTCTTTTTCATTTTCTTAAAAACAAATCTCTTCAGCACCAATAAACTATCCAGTTGCAGGTTGTAGGAAGTCTTTGTGTAATTAGGATGTGATAGTCCTGAATGAGCATTTACAAGGACTGCAGTCTGGGAAATTAATTAACTTTAATCCTTAGACAGCAGTATGCCGATTGATGGGTGGAATCACGAGAGCATACAACCATATGTACTTCTGCAATCATGATGGAATAGTTGCCTGGAATAAATGTAATGGTGTTCCATTAGCTTCCATGGTCTGTCATTTTGTATTGGAAAACACTAAAAAGGACATTAAAACCCGTTCCAAAGCACTAATACTCTAAGCAGTAGTCCAAAAGGTTTGTTCACTATTCTTCATGAGGAACTAAACACCATCAGCGAGGTCACATCTGCCACTGCCAGTGTATGTTCCACTCTGAGCATCTAACACCTAATAACCATTCATTACAAATTAAGCAAACCACATTTCACTGAGCAAATGGGAAGCATATAGTTTATCTCTCTAACCACAGGCCAGTATTGAAGAGACTTCAAATTGGTCTCTGAATGCTTATCTAGCTGAAGGGTGAAGTGCAACATCTTATCTGAGAAACATTAGTACACATATTTTCAAGCACCAATTTGTTTGCCTCTGAGCAATCAGGAGGGAAAAAAAAGCCATAGCAGTAATCTTTTGTGTGGCAAAAATGTGATCTAATGTAATGAATGAAGAATAATTTGCCAAAAGCAAGATTTGAAGTGTGTCTGTGTCTGGTTGGGTTCAAGGTGGATGCACACGTCCATTTAAAACCCTAAAACACAATTGAAAAAGCCATTTTTTTTATCTTATCCAGGCACTGTGCGAAAGTAAACAGTAGAATCCTATTTGACAAGGCAAAATGGGAAAGAACAAAAAAAACCAGGTTCTCTTGGGAGAAGAGAAATTAAATCAAAGCCATGACTAGCCATTTCTCAACCAACTCATACAAGGACAAGAGCAAACATTATTAGTAATTGCTTTTTTATTTGATCTTTTCATCTTTTTTTCAGATTGATCACAATGAACACAGCCTTTAGACGATAGCAGTTGAAATAATCCATACAAATGAATGTCTCTGGTCTTTAAACCAGTTGCCCATTGTAGCATGGAGCCCTATGCTATGAGTGTGGGCTTGGGGGGTGAGGGGACGACACTGACAAACATTGGGTGCTTGTTTTAACTAACCAAAATGACATGTTGATTCTATATGTGTAAAGCAGTGGCTGTCTGTGTGCACCTGCATCACTCAGGCCATGTCCACACTACTCCGTTTTTACTCCGTATTTGCTACGTTTACACTGAGCAGCCACACTACGCCGGAGTTTTGGAGCACCCTAAACGGAGGGATCTGAAAACTCCGGCGAGGTTGGAGGTGTTTGAGAACTCCGGGGTTGCGTTTGCGTGTGGACGGTCGGATACGGATGTGCTTAGAAAAAATTACGCCCACACCCGTGTTCGCTACTGGATTGGTTCTTGGCAACCATGACGTCTCCGTCCCTGATTCGTCACACTCACTATCACATGACCCGTACCCGGAAGAAAACAAACTGGGCTACCAGCGATTCATTTCAACATGGATAACTAATTGCAAGCGTTGCTGCTAGCACAACAGCTAGCAGCAGCTATGCAGTAAAAGTCTGCATTTCTGTGGAGGAAGCAGCTGTTATTGGAGTGATTAGCGAGTGGCGTGACCGGCATCAGCCCTATGGAGCAGCTCGTTGTTTTTAGATTCTAATGAGAAGACATGCTGCTCTAACGTTTTACTTCTTCCGTTTGGTAGCCTTGAGAGACCTTAGTCTGTAAGTATGTATTTATGGAGCATGAAAATATGTACGTAGATATATTCTATTCGCGTGTTTAGTATAACATTTGTGTTGTATTAAATGCTAATCGCGGTTAGCATTTCTCCATTGGCGGTAATGTTAAAATTAGCTTAGAAGCTAGCTAGGCGGACATGTTACATGCTGGCTATATCATGGATTGTTGTTTTGTATTCGTGTAATGTGTATAGGGACAGTTTGTAAAGCCATATTTCATATTGTGCTTCCACAGTTTTACAAATAAAGTTTCACACTGAAGTCTTGAAACTCTTCTATGGATTCCATGGTCTTTATTTCACGGATCTACTGTTAGCGATCTGCTAAGCTTTCCTGCACGAAGGAAGAGCAGAATAGAGTGAGAGACGTGTGTTGACCACATGTATGGACCTATATTCTAGTAAACGTTTACGTGTAAGTGTTGATTTTAAAGTAAATTTGATGTGAGAGAGATAGACCCGCACCGCTGTAATGCTAATCGCGGTTAGCATTTCTCCATTGGCGGTAATGTTAAAATTAGCTTAGAAGCTAGCTAGGCGGACATGACGTTCAGAGCTACTAGTGAGAACAGACATCAACAACACGGAGGAAACGAGTGAGAGACCACATTGATGGACCCATAATCTAGTAAACGTTTATGTGTAAGTGTTGATGTTAAAGTAAATTTGGAGAGAGAGACAGAGCGAGTATTTTTTTTTTTTTTAACTAAGCAAGCAATTCACTTCCTGTTTACACCGTCACGCGCATGCCCAGTGTAGTTAATGGTCACGTGCTGTCCGCCTTCGACGGCTGCCGTGTGGACGCAGATCAACTCGAGAATGATGCTGAAACTCCCGTGTGGACGGAGATCGTTTCTATTTGACAAATCTGCATCCAAGGAGAAACGGAGTAGTGTGGACAGGGCATCAGAGACCAGAGGCGGATAGCCACATTCAGCAAGGCCCTGTCCTAATCACTTGGTAAAATCAACAGTCTCAAGTGGGCAAAAATAACCAACTCTAGATTTGAGTAATGCACTGCAAACAGTGTATGATGCCAACAGTGTGTAATTAGACAATAATGAGAGGCCTTGCATTATGCTCAATCTCCAACTATGTGTTGACATGTTAGACAGCAAATAGCCTGAGAGAGGGGCCATGGCTTTAAAGAATACCTTCCATCCACTGGACCCAGCTCATTTCCTGCCCACAGTTTGCGAGGGTAGACAGCAGCTAGGCCAGGGGATCTCCATTCAAGGGGACAGCACTTTAAATGTGCCTGAAGTGTGACAGTGGCTGTTTGTGGCAGCCAGACTGAGCAAAAGACACAGTCCTGGGGTGACCGCTGCACTTTGTTTTAATTAATGGCCAAATAAGCCACGGCAATATCATTTCTGTGTGAGTTGGAATTTAATCTATAGTACATGTGTAACAGAAATTAAATAAGAAAAGAATCGTGTAGTCAAACAATAAGGGGCATGAAAGCGCATCAAGCACAAACACACACACACACACACACACAGTAGAGAATGCTTGATCCAGCATGAAGACTAAGCGCAATGAGATAAAAAAGAAAATAAACCATGAAGAAAAGTGTGAAAGTGTCACATTTGTTTGGGTAGTGTTTTGACCTCTCTTTCAGCCTTCACATTACCTTTAAGGGGCTATGCATTTAAATGAAAGGCAGTGTGCTGCTGAAGTGCCCAAGTGTTTGTGTGCATGTGCACACATATAACAGCATTGTTGTCAAGCTCACAGTCGCAGTGCGCACTTTGAAAAGCACATTTAAACTGATTGTATGACGTGAATGTCAGTCTTCCTTGATTTATCCAGATATTTGAGAGAGATAATAAAAAAAAAGTCGAATTCAAAAATTACCATAAATATGTTACTCCTCTGTCAATTCTTCCAAGCCCTCTCTAAAAACAGCCTCTGCCATCTCCCAGGAAAAGAGCATGGGTAAACCGAAACCAAATGCTTTGCAGACGAAAGAGAAAAGCTAACAGTTGGCTTTGCTCCCTTAGAGGCGAGAAAGCAAACAGCAAAAGTAAGCAAATGAATAGTGAAATGAAAAAAAGATGGCAAGTAGGTAAAAGATACAGAAGAATGGCAGAATGACAGGAGAATGTCCAAACATGTATCTCGATTAAGAAAAAGAAGCGAGAACAGAAATACCAAAATACTCAGATATGACATGTCTGCAAGATAGAATGCGTTCTATCTGCCGTCAGGATTCCAACTCAGCTCAGAAACACTGTACGATAAACACACCAGGGCCATATGAATGCTAGTCACTGTTCCCTCTCATGGCTGCTTCTAACCATAGATTTGGTGATTGTAGTCATATTTTCCAAAACAGATCTAGTCTAATAGCCTACTGTTCTGCTTTTTTTTTTTTTTTTTTACTATCAGAGTATATTAGAAAAAGCACCTCCCTTATTTCAGAGAGTGGCCGAAATGTGCCAAAATTTTCAAAAATAAATGTCTGTATCATTTCTTTTAAGAAAGCCTGAATGTGAAGACACTTGGTTGTATAAACCGTGTACCTAAACAGCTAAGACATCAAATCCAAAGTAACTTTTGATAAGAGTTTCAGATGTCAAGTTTCTCTGCAAAATATGAGAATTCTAACATGTATCGAGAAGGAAGGAGTACATACATAAACAACACAGACTACTGAAAAAGAACCTCTTTTAGTCCTTAATAGAAAATGCACATTCTGGTGGACCAGGGCTTTATAAGCAGTCACAAGCTCCACAGATACAACAAGCTCTCCGCAGAGACAGTAAGGCAGTTTTATGATCACCAAGGAAACCACTCCACTTTCAATATGGCAGGTTTCTTTTTTGAAAAAAAAAAAAAAAAGTAAAAACATGGGACACAAGAGATACGCATACTAGTTATTGTTAAAGAAAATAGCTGCCCTGTAAAAATCTGCTCAGTAAAAATATTCAAACTGTTATGTTGCGTTTGTTGCTTTTTGTTGTTGGTTTGAATTGTATTCTAAATCAGCTGGCTCATTAAGCTTCAACAGTTATTGTATTCGATCCAGCTGGACCTTCGGGTAAAAAGAGGCGACATCTCAAAAGCACTGAAGCCAGCCTGCAAAGACGCAGAATAGAGAGGAAAAGAAACACCAACAGAAACCCAAACGAAAGCAAACTCACAGAGTTCGACAGCTACTAAGGCAACGTTTGCCAAATACAATATAAGCCCATGTATATTGCAACACAACTATATATTAATTTAATAAAATACACAATATAGCTTTTGTACACATAACAATTTGGCTCAAATGCACAGAAATTGCAGTAAAATCAATAAAAATATGTCAGTTTTTTGATGTAAACACATCTAAATTGAATACATTTACACATATAATGATATTATGTATAGTGATAATGTGAAGGGACAATTTCTTGTTATTTATATTTTTGGATATTTGTCTTCGAAACAATGGCAGTGTCCTTTGCAGTTCTTTGAGTTAATACTTGACCCACTTGACCTTAACTCAAGGACACTTTTTACTGAGATTCCTCATTTATTTTTTTTCTTATAAAATGTATAAATATGTAGTTAATATTTGGACACCATACATGAATTCATACATATAGTCATCTATATAATCATATAGATTTAATCTTTTCACAGTTGAGGAAAGAATGTCCCTATTTATACAACCTGTGATTGCCTTAAGGCAGAGTCACACACATGATAATTCACTGTACACAAGGGACAGAAAGCTGATGATGTCCATGTATAAGACAATTACACAGATGGCCAGTTGTGTGTAAGCATTAGTGTGTGTGTGTGTGTGTGTGTGTGTGTCTGTAGGGTCATCAGTGCATGTGAGTGTGTCAGCATGTGTATGAGCAAAGTGTAGTGCACATGTGTAAAATGTGTGTACAATTGGTGAATGCAACTACACCAGTCAGCAACATGAATGTTTAAATAGAGGCGTGAGACAGACACAGCTTACACGTGTGGCTACAAATGACAAGTGAAACATGGTTACACTGTTAATAATTCTCCTTCAGCGTAGCAATTAAGCCCCTCCGTCTCCAAGTCCATAACCAATCCCTGCGAACACACACCTGATTAACCAATCATGTTCATGTTCAGATACAGTATCCATCACATATTAAACACCTATATTTAAGTCAAGGGAGATAAGGTTGTTTTGTGTATTTAGGTCTTTCATTGTCCAAAACGGATTCAAATTTGTTTCACTGTTTTCGCATCGATTGTCATGTCTGACCATAAATAGTCCTTTTTCATTCAGTTTCTATGGCCATCACATATAACAGAAATCCACCTACACACACTTAGATATGTAGGATTTCACGAGAGACCATGAACAACACACTTATGAGCTGGTGGGCACTTAGATAATAGCTTGCGAGGTGCCAGAGGCATAAGCCTCTGCAATTTGCTTAAGAATCCAAAACAAAAAGAGTCTATAAATTCAGCAGAATTCAGATGTTTGTCACCCAGTTCCTTTTTGTTGGTAGGGATCCCAGCACCAAACTGGTGCCAAATGACCGACATAACAAATGTTCCCATCGTCCATCCAAAGTTGGTATTTTTCAACAACAAATACAGTGAAAAGAGCTCCTAACAGAAGAGCCGTTTAACCTTTTTCATTTGTTTTGGTAACAGTTTTGGCATGAGAGTTTTTAGAATAGCATTATATTCCTCTCTCTACCTCCATAATTCTTTTTTTTGCAGTCCTTTGTGTCACTTCCTGAGTGTTCCAGTGGCCTCACTTCCTCTGCAGTCCTGCAATAGTTTGTCGATGTCTCTCACCACCTGGTCAGCGTCCATTCTATCACGGCTCGCGTCGGGCTCGACCTGCTCCAGAACACGCTCCATTTCCCCTGTGGCCTCTTGGCTGATCCGAGAGCGGGCCTCTGCGAGCACCTTGGCCACTGGGTCTGAGGGAGGCAAGGGTGGGTAGACCCCCTGGTCTCTGCTTTGTTTGGTTGGTGACAGGTACTGACCATCGGGAGGCCCGTAGTGGCCGGAGCAGGTGGCAGGAGGCGGTTTGCCTTCAGCTCCGTCAGCTGGGCTTTTGACTGAAGAGCAGGGAGACATGGTGGAGCAGCCCTTGGTAGGACTGCTGGAGGCTGAAGGTACCTCTTGAAGCAGTGGACTGAGGGCTCGTTTCGCCTTCAAGTAGGGCTTGACATTGGCGACCAGGATGGTGTGGTCACGCCTCTCTTTTCCAAATGTACAGAACGTCTTCTTGCCATTGAGGTTGACAGTCTCGTAGGTCTCTGTCTCAGGCACAGTCTCCATGCCCGCTGGCACGAACATATTGTTGCGGTAGTCAACGCCTTCTGCCTGGTTTCCTCCAGCGGGGAACTGGGGCATCCAGCAGCGGTCAGAATGACCCAGTACCCGGCACTCCTCCGTACAATTCACACAGTCCTCATCTGCAGATAGAAAGAAAGGGAGGGGATGGATGGAGAAGAAAGAGATATTTAGGTCAGCAGTGTAGAATAGGAAAGTGTAAAACCACACAGCGAGAGGGTAATTCAATCATAGTGCCATGATGAAACTGAACTGTACAAAGAGTTGGAGCCCAAAGTTAAGCGGAGCCAAATCTAATGAAATTATATAAAAAGGGAAGAGCCAGCTAAGGATGTCTCATTCCAAACACACATGCAAATGCATACACATGTGCACGCACGCACACACACACACACACACACACACACACACACACACACACACACACCTTTCCAAGGGACTGGGGGACACCTGCTAGCATTTTTCAAAGCTCTGATCAAGGGGATGGCAGAGCATACAGAAGGGTTGGGGAGGGAGCGAGAGAAAAACAACAACAGTTGAGGTTTGGCAAAGGCATAGTGGCGTTATCATAAATTCATGTCAGTGGGCTTTGAAGACCTCCCTAGACAGAGAGCCTGTGCCAAATGGCTTGTGCTTCCTCCCCATGTGTTTGTGCCTGTTTATTTGTGTGCTCCTGTTGTTGTTGTGTGTGCATGCATGTGTGTATAAGTGTGTGTTTGTGTTCCCCTCTTTCATCTCTATTCAGAGAGATGCAAACTCTGGCTGATTATTGGAGTGTTCATGCCTGTGTCAAACCGATCCCAAACTTGGATTAAAAAATTATAATTAAAAAAAAAAGAGAGTCGCCCGTTTATTTTCTCCTCTTGGGCGTGAAGTGAAGAAAAGAGAAAAGAAACGGAGCATCTGTTGTCCCACAAATGGAATTCTTCCATCGGCCAGGTGGGATGAAACCAAGAAAAGAAAACCAAGAGAGCCCAAATAGACGGGATTCTAACAGTTGGGACTATACTAATGAAATTGCAACTAGTTCCTTGTTTCTCATTCTCATCCACACATCAGAGAGCGTGTTTGGCTCTGCAGTGGCGTGTGAGCATTTCAGTATGAAGCCTTTACAAACCTCCATCATTCCTTCAAGTTAAAAAAAAAGTGTAAACTCAACAAGGTACAGGCTAGACAAACCCAAGAATGAAAGAAAACAGCAGCATTCAACAATTTTTTCTAGTAAAATCCAAAGGTTGCTTGCACAGTCTTCTAAACAAATGCAGCAGCTCAGGCCAATTTGCCTATTGGTTCTGAGATATGCTATGCAGATATGCCGGTTTGTGAAGACAAACACTTGTTTGTTTGCTAGAATACACTCTTTGGAACATTAACTGAGAGAAAACTGAGGCAGCTTTCTTTGTTAAGAGGAATTACGCAAGTCTATTCATAGGAGCTTAAATCTGGCATTGTCGATTTTCGACAGTAATATTTGAGCTAAAACAAAGTCGTATGTTTCGCAATTGCATGTTTTGTAATGAACAGAAAACCGCTTGTTGTCACCTTTCTTCTCCCCTGCTGGTAATAGTTTAAACCTAGCTTCCTCATGATGAATCTTTGTCCTCGTGTATTGAGTGTAAGACCAACACCACATTTTAAATCAGTCTAATTTGTCTTCCTGTAACAAGCCTGTTTGAAGCCTGAAACCAAAGTCAGTGGGTGAAATTGTGAGTGGTATATTAATGCAAGGATTGAGGAATGAGGCTACTCAAAGCTGTATCCTCCAACTAAATGTGAGAAGACAACGACACGACTGGACCTTTACAGTATGGCGGGTGTGCCGCTGTAACGACCACAAACGCGGGACTAATACAATCTTTCATTGATACAAATAAGCGGGCAGAGTGGTCCGTGCTTGAGTGCACTTGGCTCGGCTGTCTTTGCTGTGCTGCGGGTCGGCAGCCCAGATTCCTGAGAGACTGCCCTCCTAAGCTGTAGAGATGAGCTTAACACTTCACAAATGTTTGAAGAAGCCACACAGCGCCGGCAAAAGAGAGCCTGACATTTCCTACGTCGAGGCAGTCATCTGAAGAGGAAATAAGGTGAGCTGGAAAAGCGGACGCCGGACCACTTTGAGATGGACTACATTTCAATCCGCACACACTCAGAAGCACATTTGCGCGTGTGTGTGTGCCTGTGTTTGCGCACAAGTGATTCGAGATTTGAGTGAGAAAGAACGAACATGTCAAAAGCACAAAGATCGATGATTGGGACGGAAGCTTGTACATGAATAATGCAAACCTGAATACACTTTCCGACCAGAGCACGCCATAATCCATCACCAAGCCACAAAATATAGACCCTACGTGTAACCAAGCTTAACAGCTCGACAACCACCGCCCCTCACACACCCATCTCGCATGCATTCCAGACACACACAATTAACTTGGCCCCAACAATGTCTTCATGCTCTCAGAGGTGATTGTCCATTCACCGTGTGCATATTAAAGCATAAATAATCCATGCAGACATATTTCCCTCTATTTAGTCGGAGGAAACCTCTGATAGATTATTTATGTCTCTGCTGCACGTTCAACCTTGAGGCGTTCTCGTATCTACGGTTAACAATATGACATATGAGAGCAAGGGTGACATTCATCTCCCTCCGTCCCTCCCTTTCTCTTTCTCTCTCTCCCTCCCTGTCTTTCTTCACAATGGCTCCACCAGCTCTCCGGGACGGGCAACAGAAGCTTCCACCAAGGACACATTTGCCTGTGATAATTTGGCTACCAGGGACGGGGCTCAGTTGCTTTGCTGTCCAGTTTCCCTTTCAGCTCTGTGTATGGTCCAAGATAAATTACACCGATGGCTACACTCAAATATGCAATCACAGTCAATGATTTGATATGGAACAATGATGAAGCACACTAATAATCAGCTTTATTCATTATATCTGAATAAGCAATAAATCATTGAGAAAAAATAATCATATTACCATATAAACTATTGTCAAATAAGCATTACTATTTCTCCATCAGCTAAGAACTGCTTATACTGCAAATCTATTTCATGTTTTATGTTGATATCCTTTTAGTAGAAGCCCTCAATTTATCATTGCATTATTTTCTTTACGACATTATTGCTTCTCATTTTTCAGATGAAATTATTTGTTAGTACTTGTTGTAAAATCAAAACATCAAGAAACCTTGAACCACAAGATATCCATCTGTGTTTACAACAGACACGCAGTATTTGTTTTTTAATCTTTCAGTGGTCACTTTTCTTTTTTTTTGAAATCATGTTTGCGATCTTGGGCAGTGATATTATACGGCGAAAGAAAAAGTTCTGCTTAAATCTATTCTTCCAAACAAGGCTTGAAAAGGACAGTACATATTTTAAGCACATTGGCCCTGAACCAAATAGGAACAAATGTAAACAACAGGCAATGCAATGCATGCAATGATATGCAGCAAGAATTTTGAATTATTCCATATAAATTGTGACCAAAACATCCGAGGCAAGATTCTGCTTCATTTACAAGTCGAGTGTCACTGAAATTCTGACTGAATTGCCCGGTCAGGAGTTTGTATCGTTGAATTTCTATTGCAGACACTTGACCTGGACCCCTGATTAAAATCAGATATTCATTACACCTCTACTGACAACCAAAAAGTGTAATTAACTCCACACACTCTTTTGTACTTATAGATACTTCTTTTCAGCGAGCAACCCGAGATATCTTACCACCTCTCTGGCAGGGTTAATTGCCTTGCTTTAGGGCAGAATAGCAAGACTGGGTAACAATGAGTTAGATAGGACGGCTATGTAGCTGCCAGTTATCTTTACTGCTAAGAGCACATGAAACAGATATATAAAAGTAGTTACGCTGCTCTAAGAAGTCTGTGCGAAATAGCAAAAGGACACACGGTGTCAAAGAAATCTTGACAGATCCAGAAAGTCCCTTAATACAGCAACATTGCAAAAAGAAGGAGAAAAAGTAAATGATCTGGGTTCACCGTGTTATTTGTCAACATCAGATGCTGCCGCACCTCGTAACAGCACCCGGGGTGAGATAGACTAGTGAAAACTAAAGATAGATGAATGAAGGATTTGTTAATTACTTTCTGAACCAATGAGGTGCCTCATTAAAATGCAAAAAAAAACGAACAGCCCCGACGTGTATCTCTTTTAAGTGACTAGGACATTTTTAGAGGTAGTTCTTGCAGAATAAACTCTGCATAATTTGAATAAAGAATTTGAATAAAGAATTCCATTTAAAAGCAGAGTAGAGCATCTAACATGTAGTGTGAGATGGCTTTCCCAAGGCAAAGACTAAACAACAGAAAGCTACATCTATTGTGAATTTAAATTGTATCTGTAAGCATGACACCGGATGTGTATGTATGAGTTAATTTATGGAAATATATATATAGTTTTTCTTTTGTTTAAAAAAAAAAAAGGTCAGATTCACAATGTTGTCGTCTCTGCTTTCTCTTAGTTGAATGCCCTGATCTTTAGCACCTGGAGCAGTGAGCCTTTGTTATAGTTGGTTGATTTACAAGAACAGGAATCCCATGCAAGTGCAGATGCAAGAGAAAAATGCACAACACACACACACACACACACACACACACACACACACACACACACACACACACAGATACACACACTCAATATCCACGATCACAACTCCACTTGATATGATTCAAAACCCAGCGTCCACTGTAAAATGTCAAGATGGAATGAGGTTGATATTAAAAAACTCCAATAACCCAAAGAGGTCAGGAATAAATGCTGAAAAAAACCCAAACACTTAATACAGTTAAACCCAGCAGACCACTACATTGTGTGTGCTGCTGTCATTTAGCTCATACTCATGTACAAACAGCCACATTTTTATTTCATCTCATATCATGAGAGTTATCAGTATCATGAAAAGCTCCCGCAGCCATCTCAACAAGATGCTTCTTCTACTGAGCCATACAATGCCTCTCATCTCTTTCCACATTCTGAAAAAAAATGCCCCTCTGTTATCCTTCCAAAAAAGGCTTTTTACTAAATTAGCACTTAATTAACGAGGGCCACAGGCCACGTAGAATCACACACAGGTGGGAAAGAAGGCACGAGGCTCTCCCTCAACACATATTAATAGAAAGCAACTGGTCACCATTCCTTGAATCCCGAGTTGTTTTTTTTCCTCCTCTCCTAGATTGAATTTTTCAAACTTCCAGGGTGGAAGCTTTCAGTACAGTGCATGAAGGATGTGCACCTAAACCTGTGAGTGTAAAAATGTGCCTGTGTATCAGCGTGTGTCATAAAGCACGGTGTGATTTCCCTAAACACCCTTTTTCCCCCCCAGACGCCTGCCCCCCTGGCCCTGCATGCCCATCCCTCCTCGCTTTATTACCCAGCCCTGTGATTAATGTCCCTCTGTCACACACTGTGGTTCCTGTGGTGGGAGGGAGAGAGGAACCAAGAGAGAGCTGTACACACAGGGTATTGCTAGCAAAGCAGCAGCAGCGAGCTGAACACACAAACCCCCGTAGTGTGGCAGAGTGTTCGGTAAGTTTAAAAAGAAGGTGCAGGAAAGTTAAATAAAAAAGCTATAAACACATAATAATAATTGTATCACTCATCACAGTGGTGGTGATTCCTTTTACCATCATGCACACCTGGCCTATAAGAATGGAGAATGATCCAAGATAACGTGTCTGTGTGTGTGTGAGGTTGTGTGTCGAGGTTGTGTTGTCGTGAATATCCCCCAACCCAGCCAAGGTGGACAGGAGGAAAGGCAGCTGACGAATTGCGCAGAGCATCTGTGACAGACCATGACTGCACCTGTTCACCTGAGGGAGCTCACAGTGTGTGTTTATGTGTGCATGCATGTGTGTGTTATTGTGTTTTTAATTTCCTCGCCTACTGCCATCTAGCCCAGCTGATCCATGCAACCCCCCCCCCCCCCCCCCACAATCAGGGTGACTAAATATTTGAACTGCACAGATGAGAGAGTCTCCACTCTGACTGAGCCTAATGTTAAGAAAATATCTTATGGCTTCTCAGGTTGCCAGTCTTCAGGTGGGGGTAAACGGAGTGTGCGTTGGAAATTTCAGATTTTGTTTTCTAAGCAATAAGTTTAAGACGAGAGGGACACATTTTCCCGGTCGAAATACAAAAAAACAAATGTTATATTCTCTGTTAATGCATTTTACAGTTGCCGCTTTTTCGAATTTTTGAATAAAAGAGCTGCGGATTTATTATGAAACTCAATATTTATTCTGCTGTGAATTTAGTTTTACCTTGACACAGACCCAAAGAAATCAAAATGTTATATTTCTCATCAAGTCAGATATCGAGCGAGCTATTTTACAGGTCTTTCTCCTTGCGCAGCATTGCTGCGGTGAAATTGAGCACATTACTCTGGTGCATTGCTGAATCTGATATTGTTATGATTCTAGAGCAGAGCGTTGCTGGGAAAGCAGGTTGTTCTCTACAGTTGGCAAGTCTGTTTTGTCAACATTATTTCAAGAGATTACAATACAATAGTATTTCCATGAAAATGCTGTTTCGGTGTATTCACCATACTTTGCTGTGAGACCTGCAACTTATACTGGCCTACTGCTCGGCATGAAATCAGTAAACAGCAGTTACTGGTGCCCATGATGTGATATTAAAGGCTAATTTGGAGTAAAGTGCATTTTTAAATGCATTAATAGTTTCTTTTCTGGTAATATAGCTGTATTCTGTATTCTCTGATAATGTAGCTGTATCCAAGATAAAACAATTCCATAATATAATGTGATTTAATTGTTGGTTAGCGTCCGATCAGTGATTCAAAGTTCTACTGTGAGTGTAGCTGTTCGTTCAGGGAACAGGTTTGGATTGTTTTGTGCAGTGGGTGGCTTAGCACAATGAGAAGGATACTTCTCTCCAGTGTAGTAGCTTTTATCACAGTGGGAGGCAAGAGAATACCGACGCATGGCAGGAAAAGCTTGGCAGCAGCGGTGGGAGTGCCCGGTGGCTGGCAATGCCGAGACTGAAACAAGGACATGTATCGCAGGATCAAACACGTCCTCTCTTCAGGCGTTCCCTCACAAACTGCAGGCCTCTCCGTCAACTAATGCCTGGCTAAGTTGTTCAAAGAACACCCTGAGGAGAGAGTATTTATGCAACGGAGAGTGAGGGATAAAAAAAACCCAAGAGGAGGAGGAAGAGGAGCATAAGCTCATATTCAAACAAAAACAAACACACAAAGCCTAATCAATGATGAGCAAGCAGAGCTGTGTGCTGTGGGTGACGAGAAAGGTCTGTGGGTTGTAGAGATGAAGGGCATCTGGAAAGCCGCGTGGATGTTGTCAAACAGCACTTTCCCTTTTACACAAAGCAGCAATGAGGGCCCTACAATGCACAATGTGGTCCTTATAAATACAAATTAGTTTGCAAGTGACCCACGTGGTTATATAAAGGCCGCCGCATGCGTGTACACGTGTACGAATATAGTGGTGTGTTTGCCTGTTTCTGTCTGAATAGAGCAGAACATAATGTGCACGTAAACTCTGCCAGGGTCTGCAACTTCAGGGCATATTGATTTATTTTTATTTTTATGAAGTTCATTTAAATATACTGCATTAAAATATGAATGGCTTTTCATTGCATTGCGTGTGTTTTCACTACATGCTACAGACTTGTCATTCACAGTTTCGCCATGTGTTGCTTGCTATAATCTCAATCATCAAAGGGTTTCTTTGAGCTTTAATTGATGGTGAAGGTCGGCCTTGAGGCAACTGTGTGAAAAAAAAAGAAGGTGTGTGGAGGGGGATCTCACCGTTTCTCTGTTATCTGTTAACAATCAGACCTCAGAATAAAACACTCACCTCAACAAACAGGTTTAACTGTAATGAACGGCCATGGGAACCTATCCAAGGCCAGAAAGTGCTGAGAACAGGCAAACCAATGTTTATCTGTAACCACATCTGTGACGTGTGACAACACTCTTTAGAAAATTCCCACTGCTGTGTTGAAGCAGCCTATTCAACCACGTTCCAAGCGTTCTTCATTGAGTCGGTTTTATCGCTGGCGACAGAAAAACAGAACCAACACGGAAAGTAACTTTTTTTTGTTCTTTTTTCCTCATTGTGTTTTCAGAAAACTCAGATCATTCACTGTTCACAGCAGTCAGAGACACTCAATAAATAATGCAAGGTCAGTCAAAGAAGATCCTTGCTTCAGCCAATCCAAAACCCTCTTTTCCAACCTGTGACTTAAGACCTTGTATAATTCACATTTCCTCTGGCTACAGCTCACTCTTCAACCCCACTTTCTTTCACTCCTTAAGTGTTCTAATGGTGGAGCGATTGCAGCAGAGCAGCCACAGGCAAGCTATTAGATATAGATGTCTGAGAGGAACAAGCCTTACATCATCCTGCTAAAATCAAGCTATTTATACCTATCAAACACTTAACATGGAAAAGCTATAACCTGGAAGAAAATAAATATCAAGCGGTATACTGCAGCATATGTTGTATGATTTAGAACAGTCCGCTACAATACATTCTGACCATATCTGTAAATCATATCCTGCACTTTGCCATAAAGACATGAAACTAATATGAAAGCTGAAAGAAACCAACACGATTAATCCAGGTTAATTTGGATTAATTCAACAAAGTATAAAAGCTGCTAAGAACGCAAAATACAGGAAAAATTACACAAGAGCAAATATAAAATGTACCAATCTTCACAGATAATCACTCAAAAATAATTCTAGACAGGTTTAAGTTTACAGAAAATATTGTTCCCCAGCAGAAAGAAAGAAAGAAGAAAGAAAAGCAAAAAACACATTCATCCTATAATTAACAGGCGCACTGTACACAGTGCCAACACCTGCACTGGCACATGGAAACGCATACGTACAAAATAAAGCATGTACACATAAGAAGGTGAGCCTATATACAGTATATCACTGATGCAAAAAAAAACAAAAAACGTTCTGTATCCAAATATTGAACATAAAGTGAGGAGAGGTGCTAACAAAACAAGCCTGCTGCATAGCCTACTTTTAAAATGGGATTAGGTGGTGTTGTTTGAGGCAGACATGTAAGCAAGAAGGAACAAAGGGACGCAAAAAGCTATTGGTCAATCGTATCTTGCTACCTTTACCTAGAGAGAGACATGGAGGGCGGCACAAAGGAGGGCGAGGAGGCAAGAAGGGGACTTATTAGAAGATGAGGAGAGAGAGCAGCATGCTGAATCAGTCGCTAATCCTCCGTTTCCTCTAAGCCTGTGTAATTAGGACATGGGGGATTGCACCGTGACAGGGGATGCTTCTGGACCGCCTTGCTTTTTCCCCCTTCTCTTTTGTTTATTTCTTCTCTCTTTAGCTTGGGTTTATGGCAGTTTGTCATCTAAATATAGCCTTCTTGTGTCTTTATTGTGTGTGCATCGCAGCATGCTCACTCATAAGCAACATAAACAGACGCAGCATGCCTGCGCCATGTTTTATTTCTACTCACTACTACTTACTGTTTGGAGATGTGAACGAGAGTGCACTTTTTTTTTTGTGCTGCTTTGGTCGCTGTGTGACACCCTTAGATTATATTTGCGGAAATCAAAATGGGCTGTTTCAGTCAAACAGCACTCCACCACACGCACACACACACAAATACAAACACACCATGTTCAAAGGGTGGCTATAACTGAAGAGCCTCAGGAGAGGGAGCACAGTATGGACCAGAGTTGAGACCAGAAAGGCTGATCAGCATCCTTGTGCATGTTAACAGCCTTAATCTACTTCCTTCCCCCAGTAGACGGCAAGGAAAGTTGCCTTGGCCCATTTAGAGAAACGCTGCTCGCAATAAGTGAAGTGAGAAAGAGGAGGAAAGAGAAAGAGTAAAGGGAATAAAAAGAGGAAGAAAAGAAAAAAAATCAGCCGAGAGAATCTATGACTCACTAGCTCATTACAGAAATGCTGTTTCTATCCAAGGAGAAAACAGGTTTAAAACACCCTATTAATTAAGGAAAGAATGAAGGGAAACCTTTTGTTGCTAATTGGGTCATCTTTTGAAGTGCTTCACTCCAGCAATTTCTTTCCACATTCTGGCCATATTACTTCAATGATGCTATTTCCAATACTCTAGATTTGAGAGATCTCTTCTTTAACTGATTTAGCGCCTACAATCAGGCGCTGTCCTGATAGCTGGCCTCAAGCAACGAGGACAAACAAATCCAACATTGCGGGGGCTTCATTCGGACGATCCATCACACAACGCTTTCACGTTTGTTGAGTTAAATCCCTTTCTTTTATTGTCTCTTTCCCTCTATGTCTGCGTCACTGTTTGTCGCTCTCTTTTGAACAAAAGGGATTTGAACAACTCAGGGTGTCATGGCTTTGTGCAAGTAATCATTCCCACGTGTGCTGCTTTAGCAGGATTAGGGAAAGTGTTTCTGACTCTCCGTCTCAACAGAGCGATCAGTGTGATACAACAACACACACACTTACAGTATACAGTGGCATCGTATTGTCCTCACTATTGCATCAGGGTTCTGCGGTATCACACAACCTTGGCCATTTTAGAGTTTGTATGCAGAATGAAAGTAAGCTCTGAAAATGTAAATTCATCAAGATCATGCAAAAATAGATGGAAAGGCCAATTCTGAAAGCCTTATGATTATTTGACAGCTTGCTGCCACAAGCAATAGCTTCCCTTTGGCTGTAACAGGTCAAACTCAATAAAGACAGTGTGTAGGTGAAACATGTCAAGAACCTAATGCAATCCAAGAAGGGGCCAGAACCTAGGAGAATGAATTAGTCACGGATGGTGCTGACTTGGGGATACGTAAAATGTTTCAGACATCATAAACCAATACAGAAAATAGCAGAAATCATGTTTTCATCACAAATACTAACCAAGTCATCGAAATTCTTATCCAGGGTTTGGGAGTAATGTGCTTTAGTAAAATAATCCAGCCTGTGGTTGGAGGAAAAGCTCGATGTGCCGAGGATTTGCAATGATACCTTTTCAGATTCAATTATGCAGATTGTGATACATACTGTACTGCACCACCACCAGAACCTCCACCAGTATTTCTCTTGAGAACAGCTGTGACACTCTCACATTGATTCAGCTAAACTAACAGAAACATAGCTGTGTAAAAATAGTGTGAGCTTGCGCACATACCCGATGTGACACCAGTCCAGTGTTTTCAAACAGACAGACCAAGGCTGATTACTAGTGTGTGCAAATATTTTTTGATTTTCATTCCACAGACTGGAGCGTATCAAGTCAGGAATTTCCACTGTGTATATTATTTGTGTGTAAATCACATGGAAACATGCACTATTTACATGTAATTTGGCAAATGAACGGGACTGTCCATGCTGGAACACGTTTTTTGGCAAAATAAATTATAAACACCGTTATCTATGTGTGAAACATTTTTTTTTAACAGTAAAGTTCAATCCCAGAACTTTTTCTTTGTCCAGTTCATGTCACTGATACAGCGTGAAGTCTCGAACTATCAAGTACTAGTATCGTCACTTACTGCAATAAAATGGGAGCGCCCTCAACCTGACTGTTACATCTGCCAAGAGAGGGAAAGAGGTGTGAAGACACACAACCTGTACAGCCACCTGCCGTGCCGCATATCGGCACACCACTCTAAATGAATCCTCCAGCACACTCATGAGACTAATACATGCAATAAGAAAACGGCACACTTTAGCATGTAGGCATTTGATCAATTGTGCCAATGAACAGCAGTATCCTTAGGTCCCCTAAGGATATTGGCGGGTGTTGAACAGAGGCTAAGTGGAAAGGTGGAGAGAGGTAGGTTGAGTCGATGGTGTTGGCTTTCTCAGCCCTAGGGCCTAACACATTTAGAGAGCTAACTGACACACTTTGGATGTATTAGCCACAGTGAGCTCTGCCAACCTCTCCTCCATTTCTGTTGCACCTCCTCCTCCTCCTGCTATCGCCGTCTGTCTGTCCATGCCACTCCATGCAAGACTGAGGAACATGCCTAGTGTTTCAGCGACATTGCTTTAGCATCGATGTTCCTCTGTTCCACAGCCAAATTGGTGTTTGCCGTCTAGACACTGGTTGCTTGCGTCTCTGTATGGATAAACATGCGCACACACTAACACTCTCCCTCGTCTGTTTATGAGCATGATTAGATTAAAAGAAACCGACGGAAATGCAATAACGGTCTATTAGTCTACCCGTCAGGAGGGATAATCATTTCAAATAGAAATGCGTTTTCCATCTCACTATCTAATTTACACTTTCTTTGCCGCTTCATCTGTTTCACTCCTGAGACTGGGTTATGAGCAAAAGGCTTTAAAATAGACTGGGTTAAAGTCCAGCGCACTGCAATAAAACACAAATAAATAGAAATGTATTGCAATAAATACAGCGGATTGAGCTTGTGAGAACGAAACCCCAAAAGCTAGCGGACCCCAGCTCTCTCTCCCTCTCTCGCTGTCTTTGACAAATGCGTGCATTGAATTGGAAGGTGAGAAAAACAACTCAATCCACGCTGCCCCATTCTATGTGGTGTTTTAAGATTAGGGTCAAAGATTAGAAGGCTTACACAAGATAAGAATAGGATTAAAAGAGCTCAGAGATGTAGAATTACAGATCAGAGAACTGCTGAAAACACACCTGAATTGTAAACAAATTCGGCATCAGCCACAAAGTCCAGGCATCATGGAGGGGGGGGGGGGGGGGTGAAGCAATGTATTCCTGATGAGAGGCAGGGAAGTGAATATTATGGAAGAAGCATCCAATATTCCAGAGAGGAATTCAGCACACATCACAGGATGCCTCTGTAATGGACTCCAGAGGGGCCTAGACAGACAGACACACACACACACAAAATCCACTACCACAACCCCGCCTGATCAGATTCACAACCTGGGCTAGCAAAGCACTGCAGAGTATATCTATTCTGGTAACTCTCCACAGTAGACCCTCTACTGCAGCATGCCACTGTGTTACAACATGTTGTAAG
Organism: Anarhichas minor; assembly: GCF_050575085.1. Classification (NCBI taxonomy): domain Eukaryota; kingdom Metazoa; phylum Chordata; class Actinopteri; order Perciformes; family Anarhichadidae; genus Anarhichas; species Anarhichas minor. The sequence continues at coordinate 8,749,241 of NW_027466508.1, forward strand.
TCAGTGAAGACAGTTAATGTAATTTCTTAACATTCCAGTAAATGCTGGAAAACAAAATGCTTCGACTGTCTAGTTGGTTCGAGAGCTAGATTTCCATGAAAGCCGCGCAGGCTCTTTCCAGTCGTGTGTGGTAGATTGTTTGGACAAGTTCTTTATTTTGCTTGTCAAATTACAAAGCACATGCCCGGACACACACACACACACACACACACACACAACCGCATGCATACGTGCACACACAACCGTAAGTTGCCTCCGAGCTCCAATGAGTTCATGCAAATTACAAAAATGCAAATTCGGGTGGTAAGGCTCAGCTGTCCTCTGATGCATTTGGAGGAAAACACGACAAAATAGGGGAACGCACAATGAATCTATTTCCTTTAATCTCGACAGACAGAAAGACAGCCTAATCCCAACACTGACTGTCTTTCCACCCCAATGCCCAGGCTCTCCCCATTCTGCCACCCTCCTCCTGCATCCCCTGCCCTCTGGGCTAAAATCACAGGTGCAGGCAAATGCAAACCACTGGGTGGAAAATGCTCGTTGACAGCATTCTGGTGTTTGCGATTGGTCAGTGAACAATGAGGGAGTTTCCTGAACCACTTGTCGTACTGATGGAACAGCTGGACACCAACACCAGACACGGATCAGGGTGGGAAGAGACCATGCGGAACAACAGGAAAACTAAAATGAGATTTAGCAGAGCTTAAGCTCACTGTCATTTCTCAGAAAAATTCACAAAGTACACAAACAAAGCTAAGTCTCAGTTATTTGCGAGACATTCGCTGCATTCAAACGTTTCTGACTACATTGCAAATGGGTTTTCAAGTAAACAAGGTGCACAAAAGGAAATAAGCTTCTTTATACTGTAGGATTTGTCAAATTTTGCCGTCTTCAAATTGTCATAATTTTACAGCTCAAAGCTGAAAAAGGAAGATGGTGGCAATCACCTGTTGTTTGATATGTCTTGAATTCTGATGCGGTTGCCTGGATACAGCAACAGCAAAAAGGGTGTTTTTTTTGCCATTGTCTGTGTGTACTAATTGACTGACTCGCTCTGCTGTCGCTTGCCTCTTCTCTTTGGAGCACCAGCAGACAGACAGACACACAAGTATACGCAAGTACGGACCCACAGCCGAACCAGCTCTCACCCACATGATCATCCTGAGCAGCATTATCACAATCTAGGGAACTAGATTATCCCCAGGCTCAAAACTCCATCCTCTCTGATCCCCACTTGGGAAGGGATGAGAGGCAGCGCAGGGGACCATCAACCAGATTTCCCACTTGTTAATCAAGGGAGATTTTCATCACCTTCAGGGACAGATGGGAAACTGTTTTCAAAACATCCTCCCGGAATGGGCATTATGCTATCGAGGAAACGTCCACCAATAGCAACAACTTCACAATGTTTCTAAGGAATCCCATAATAATCGCAGTAACTGTTTAAAAAAGCTGCCGACATTTCAATTAATGTGATGCATTGTGTGGTGCCTCCGACAAATGTATGTGCTGCATTTTATCTAAAGTGTAATAAAATTCAGCTGCAATAATGCATTGCTACACTCTAGGACGCTTTAATAAATATTTTCAACTTGCTCCCAACTAACGGCAGCAACAGAAACATGAGTGAATAGAGTGAATACTAGTGGGAGTAACATATATATAGGTTGAGTGGTGTTCTGAGTGGTGTTCTCTTTAAAGCCTGTTACAGGAAAAAAAAACTGCACATCTGCAACACTTTCAAACGTCTACCTCGCCGTGGTCTGAATTTCAATGAAGTGCCTGTGTGTGTAAACCAAAAGAGGAGGTGCAAACACCCACAAGCTCTGTATGAGGATCCATCACACTTACTTGTTTACACTGCAAGCTTTCGAAATCTCCATAATAGATCTTTGTTGTGGTTTGGGGTGGGATGGTGAGGTCAGCTGTTAATTGGCTGCTGGTAATTACAGATGCATCTTAAGCTTGCTGACATTGTCCGTGGGGCTTTGGAGACCTGCCTTGCAGCAAATGCACTGCAGAGATTACTGCAATGCTCAGAAAATGACACATCTCCCATTCCTGCATATTAAAAAAGCAATTTAAACGCCTCATCTTAAGTCAAACCTGGTTTCCACCCTGTCATGGAGCTATTGTAGACATCACATGCTCTGTGTATCATGTATTCAGTGGCTTGAATTATACTTAGGTTGAGCGGGTCCACCGTGTTGTCTTTTACACATTTAAGATCAGATCACCCTGTTTTTTATTCCACTCCCCCCTTCTTCATTGATATGTTCAAACTCATCACTCCTTCAACTCTTCCGTCCTTTGCCAGTAGCCACGAGGATGCGTTCGCCCCTCTGTGGGGCTGTTTCCCCGGGATGGGAGGTAGCGCAGGGAGAATAGCAGCCACCCAATTAAAGCTGTGTTGGCCTCGCAATTCCTCAAGGTATTGCCATGTGACAGTTTAATTAACCAAGCCCCTTATCTTAATTTAGCAGGATCAAAAAGTAACAAACTGAGGTTATCTGAGAAAAACACTCCCAGTCGCCATCCTCACATAATCACCATGGCACACACACACACACACACACACACACACACACACATTCTCTCTCACTCCTATTCACCGTCACTATGGTACAGTGCCACACAGTTATTTGAAGAATTCAAACAGCTAGCTTGTATTGCCATCCTCACAGATACCGCAAAGGACTATTTATGGTGCAAATGCTTCACGTTATATCCAGTACAGCTGCCTGCAGGGGTTGGCCTAATGACATACTTGTACACACTGTGGCGAGTGTGTATGTATGCGACTGGGTTCAGGCGTGTCTTAGCAGGGTAGGTGTTTAGGTTGACAGTTTTTTATTTTGTTTGAACTGGTGGCTCAGTGACTGCAGGAAGCCAGGCACCATGCTACTTAAGCCAATCTCCCATGGAGCCTGCCTGCTGTCCCGCCCCTCTTCATTAACCCATCCACGCATGAGCTCTTTCTACTCATCATCTGATCGCTCATCAACCGGTTGCAATGTTTCTTCCTTCCTTCCTTGATTTTCTTTCCTTCAATCCACCTATCGAGTTTGTATTTGTTTAATACATGCGAGCCCTATCACTATTGCTCTACATACCTTTTCATATATCCAATTTGTCTTCTTTTTCTGACATTTGTGAGCATTCCATCAACTGTAATCGCATAAACCACATTCCCCCCTGTCTTTGTTTTAGCAATTCCTCTTCTTCAAATAAATACGCCATTATCTATAGCACTGCAGGCAGTGGATGAAAGGACATTACTAGTTATGGTTGAGCAGAGAAGAAGTCCTGATGCCTTAGACAGGCCAGGCCCATTTATCTCTCTGGTTCCTGATGCAGTGCAACATGGAGAAACAATGCCCCAGGGCACCACAAATATTCATTCACATGAGAAAAGGAAATAGACTAGACAAAGCGGCCCTTCGCTTGTATCTTACTGATTCAGTGGAAGTTGTGCTGAATTCACTGTCTTGGGAGACTTTTACCAGGCATTTCATTTTCACATAATCAAAGCTGAACAATCTGCCACTTGGATTTTTTTTATTAATAATGTTGCCGCGTACAATATAGCAATACTGGGCAGAATATTTGACAAACGACAGCATTGTGTGATCCAAACCTCAGAAAGAATCAGCTGATTGTAGCTGTCCCACCAAACCCATACAAAAGCATAATATAATATAACGGCATGCATACTTATGCCACTTTCCCACTGGATCTAGGTTTGTCAATTGTACATTGTCAGTAGCAAAGATGCCACTTGTACCGAGCGTAGAGGGTAGAGAACACAGCTATTGAGTAACACAAAATATACATAAGTGTGCCAACCAGTTTGCTAATTCAAAGTAACTGTTCGAGTACTGAAAAAGGGCAGTAAAATGTAGAGATAAAACCCACACACACACCGACACACACACACTAAATCACTCAAAAGACAAGATTTATAATAAGCATGCAGTGGGATTGCGAGGAAAATGTGTTTGGTGAGATCAGAGACAACGTTGTGTGAATAAAATATCTGTGCCACCCGAGATTTCACCTCCCACAATATTGTTATACCAGCTGATGAGAGAATTCACTTTAATTGCAAGAACAGGCTACAGGTATGAATTTGTCAGATATATTACATCTGTTGAAAAGCTAAACTATTGTCTATGAGTCTAATGGTGTAGGTGCTTGATTTGATATCATATTTTTGTTCATTAAAACACAAAAGGAATGGAGAATACTGTGCAACTCCATGTAAAATACCAGTTCCACAGCATTATACTGCAAACAAGAACATGTAAAAAACACTACATTTAAGTACCATTCACAGTTAATAATTTGTTTTTAAAACCTGGAACATAAACATTAAACCCTAAACTGTTATGTGTCATTATCAGTTGTTTGCAATGTTTCATTTAATGTATGGACTCTAGCAGATTAGTTTATTGTAGTCTGAACTGAAATGGATCCAACTAAAGAGACAAAAACTACAGATGGCAGCACTGCTTTGACTGTTACAATACCGACAGAAGTCTGTAAGGACGGTAGAGCTGCAACTTCTGTTTATCGATTCATTTTTTTTTCTCCCATTAATCAACTCAACTTTTACTTGCCTGTGAAAGATTAGCAAATAAGGACCAATTAACCAACTCATTTATTCTCATCAACATTTTTGCAATACATGTAACTGTTTGTTTAAGCTATTTATCAAGTGAAAATACAAATCACCAACATTTGGTAACTATTACATTTTCAAGACACATAAATCAATGCTGAAACAGATGAGAATGGTGATATTTATGGCTTAAAATCATACGTAGGAAGTAAAAGATGCTATAAAAGCATCGGTGCAAGAGTGTGGTTACATACACACACACACACACAAGCATGCACATGCACAAATGCCCGGCTGTCCATGGACAGAGGACAGATGGCCACGGAGTGGCTTTGGTCCAGGAAGTGACGATGTTCTGTATCATTATAATCTGCTCTGTAGTATTCTCCCTACTGCTGTGCCGGACAACATGCTTCCCCCACTGAGAGCAGACACTGGAACAGCTCTTCTGCTGCTCTGTCACACATTCTCTCAGAGTGGTGCTGTGACAACAAACTAACTTGCATTATGAGTGCCCTTTCATTCAAACCCAAGAAACTTGGTCATTTCACAGCCCACAACCACCATGATTCGATGCAGCCAACAGACGTACCCAACGACTGTGTAAATGCACAGCAGCAGCATTCTCTGCAACACACAGACACAAACACAAGGCCGCATGGCACTAGTTCAGATTCTGAGGCGGTTTGTTGATTTCCGTGAAAGCTCACTTGGCACCGCCCATAAGCTGAAAAACTGTCGCAACATCTCCACTCTCTGAATCCAGTGTCAGAGATTCTGTCTTCAAATATCTATCACAATTTGTTATAACAACCTATTTGCCTGTGCTGTAATCACACATTTAACAAAGCTTTCCAACGAGCGGTTCATGCCTGGAAAAAAAACAACAAAAGAAGAAGAAACACGTGGGCTGCGCTGCCATAGGGCTCAGGCACACAATGTTAATTAATTTCATTTATAGCACAGACCCACATCTACAAGGTTGTTGTTCATGTGATTAGAAAGAGAACAACTGGGAGCAGAAGCATATCTTTCGTGATGACGGAGCTGATAAATACACTGGATTTTCTCTACTGCTGTCGGTCGGGGAAAATATCTTACACGTGTGTGTGTGGCAGAACTAGATTGGCAGGTTTTTAGTTTTTTTTACCTGTGTGAAAACATACACTCTGGAGGATACTGTAGGTTACTAGTGTGTTTACAGCAAGCAAGTCTGTGTGCATGTATAAACTGTAAACATGAAATATGCAAACTCATCAAACTGCCTAGCCTCACTTTCTGAGTTCTATTACACACAAATGAGGCATTGAAGCAAACACATTCAAATTCCTCTGCAGGTGAGGCCTCTGACGAGAACAATGACAACAAAGCAACTCCAGCTAGATCGACAGAATGACATAAAAAAAACGTGTTAAATAATGTGAATGTAGCGTCTGTTTTTCAGAGAGGGGAGCGAGACTGACACAAAATAATTACAATATCACTGAGGGTTTACTGGACCCAACAGTGGATGAAACTTTAACAAAATGGTTGAAGAGTGATTAACTTTAAATCTCCATGACTCTGGACTAATCTTACTAATCTCCATACTCGGTGCGCCTTCGTGTTTTAACGGGCCTTGAATAGCATTTCTACAGCATTTAATGGCGGTGTGTTTTATCAACGTCTAATATGAGTGAACACACACTTGGATTAATACCCTGTAATGTTCTCATTACAGAACGGTGTGAGGAGAAAGGGCTGGCCAGCCGTGAGCATTTAGGGGCAGCAGCCCTCGTTGGAAGGTGCAGGAGAAAAGCGCTCTCAATGGGATCTTTTAAAGATGAAAGTCCAATCATGCTATGATGGGAGGTCGTAATAGTGCTTAGAGTGAAATAAGACATATTTTTCCATAAACATGCCATAATTATTCACTGCGGCAACCAGGGTGGAGGGATAATGCCAGAGATTTATAGCCCAATTGGTAAGAGTCCGAGATATTCATCAATCCTCTCCAACGCTGTGCTGCCACAGTGCTTGAGATAGGCTCCACTGGCTGAATGAGGATCAGGGGGTGAGCCGCCATGCAGGCGGGCTGAGGTTTAGAGCTGGAAATCACAAAACCCACAGCCAGCCTAGCCCAATATCGCACACACTAAGCACATGAGGGAGCACACAAGAATGGACATTACCCTTCGTGAACCACAATCATAACAATGGGATTTAATAAAACTTTGTGTATTAAAGGAAATAGACTAATCCCTATAAATCGTCCATAATGAGAGAGAAGAAATCCAAAGACTGTGATATTCCCCCCCCCCCCCCCTTCACCCCACAAGATTTTAGGCTTTCCACAGGATTCCACTAGCTTAGCCGCAAATCACCTCACTGCTGTGCGATACCGCCATATCCGCTAAGAATGGGGTGAACACACGATCTGGCACACGTGTATGGGCACACAAACACACGCTCACAAATCTTATTTGACTTTGAGTGATGCTTCCTGGAGAGGTCCAGATTGCTGATGGTTCTAATTTTCCACACCAGGAAAGTAGCTGGTGATGTTGCCATGAATCAGGCTATCAGCCCGGCCAGCGGCAGGGCCATGTTGAGCCGAGAAGATGAGGCGCAGGGAAAAAGATGAAAGGCTCGGAGACAAATCCTCTCCTTCCAATGGCTAGCACAAACCGAGCATCTGGCTGCGGTTCTCAGATGCTTGTTTTTTTGTGATCTGCCGCCCAAGATCAGGCCACAGACTTTTACAGAAGGTTTACAACACAACAGACAATTCACAAAGAGAAGCCAAAAAAAATGCCCCCTAATTTGGTGAATAATGATGACGGGATGAAACAAGCGGTAAAGGTTGTGGGCGAAGAGGAGCTCTGAAAGTCCAGCTCACGCTGCGATGAGAGGGTTCACCGGAACGACGCACGTGCATGTCTCCATCGGAACAACGGCTGTAAACACACTCGGATGGCCTTAATTAATCATGTTTAAACAGACAGATGTGATGGCATCACATGAAACCATGACTCCTCCATATGCTACCTGTTCGGAGTAATGTTTGTAAACTAACTAATTACAATGCTCTGAAATGAAGCCTCTCTCTCTCTCTCTCTCTCTCTCTCTCTCTCTCTCTCTCTCTCTCTCTCTCTCTCTCTCTCTCTCTCTCTCTCTCTCTCTCTCTCTCTCTCTCTCTCTCTCTCTCTCTCTCTCTCTCTCTCTCTTTGTCCATTAACCAGCAGATGTTTGTCCATTAACCTGCAGAACAATTACTTTAACATTGTGTGAAGAATCTCACGTTAACAGTGCCCTCTCTGCACCGGAGAGGACACTCCGAAAACGTAATCCATCTGGCTAACTTGCTAATAGGAGGTGTTGTATAACAAGTAATATTGGTTCTGCTTTTAACTTTGAAAATTAAAGTTCTGGCTGTACTGATTTATGGGGCGATGAAGGTACATTTTTCAACACATTTTTCATTCAAGTGTAAATCAATGAGAAATGATTGTGTTATATTTGTTGTTGTCACCAATGATATATACAGGACTGGGGGTGATTTCTGCAATAAAGCCTCTTGATCACAAGACCAAAGGGTATGGAATGATATATATATACATTATACATCTTAATATCATGTATTCTGTATATCACAGCTAAGAATAATCTGTGGGAACTTTGTCACTGATCCAGCTGTTTTAAGACAAGCATAACAGCAGTAACTGGTGTCTTTTTGTCCTCTTCTGGTGAAAAAATGTCTAAAAGTCAGCTTCATGATTGAGTCACATTCTGGCCGTGGCTCCATCACGTATCCCTTTGGGATTCAATGCCCACTGGAAATGTTTCAGAGGAAGTGTGCCTTCAAGCAGCCTGTCTCTGCTCAGCCAGATTTTGTGTTGCTTTGTTTATTTGTTCATTTGTTTTTGACATTCTATTGTGTCTGAACAGTGCGTTTCTCTCTTTGTCTGCCCGTCTCTGTCCTTCTCTCGCTTAAACGGAAGACTTCACATCGTAAACAATAAGTCACCCCTCAAGGGGAACATGGTCAGCCATGATAAAAGCACTTGATAATTTATACTTTATAAAAAATAATATCAGCAAATGACTTATACAAGCATTATCAAACGCAGCCAGAAAAGTAAGAAGTAATACATTAGTGCACTAAGGCCAGTACAGTTAATGTATTACTTACTATTTGTGACGAAAATAACATGTCAACATTGAACTCATAACACGCTCATTGTGCTGCATGTTGAATACAAATTCAGAATGATATGAATTCTAGGTGTAGTGCGCATCTACCTATCTATGTAAATGTGTCAGAATATATCTGTCCAGTGAAATATGAATGGCGTTGAATGGAATGCCCTTTTCCAAAAGGCAGATAAAGGTTTATTGAAGGCCAGAGTGAGCAGGATAGAGGTTGTCATGGCTACAAGTGTGAAAAGGGCATCTGATCTAACTTCTGACCACTCAATTAATCTTGGAATTGCATTTTTGTATCAAAGGGTTCAGACGTGATTCAAAATGAATTGCTGCGAATAAAAATAAAGAGGAAAGAGATTGGAGGGACTTGAAACACTTTGAAAAAGTACAGTAATGCCAGAGTCTTAAGATTAAGACTGCCACGAGGGAAGATTGGTGAATGTTTAAGATGGATTAAAGTCTGAATATTGAGTTTGCTTGGTCTCAGTGTGGACTGGTAGAGGAAACCTAGCATTCAACAAAACAACAGATAAAGACTTCAAAATTCAAAATTCAAATTCAAAATCTCAGGATTTTACGGAGGAATAGATGTTAAGTCGCACCCTCTCCTTGCTTGGAAGTGTCACAACGCTACAATGGGGCATCAAACATCTATTTTATTGAACCACTTATATTTATTGTTTTGGCGATTGTATTTAATTGAAAATGCTCACCATAAGCATAATAGTGATGGTGAAATTCATCAGCACTATATCTTAATATAAAGTGGGCTCTCATGGGTGTTCCTTGTTCCCAGCAGGATTATTCACGTGAGATACTTACAGTAAGATATCCTGTGATGTCGTTATGTCAACAGGACTTCCATATTTGACATGTTGTAGGATAAAGAGTGACAATATTATATGATTACCTAATGACTAGAATATCAACTGCAAAATAAAAAAAAAAAGCTTTTGAGATTGTGTAAAAAGGAGATATGAGTCAACAAGTGCTGCATAAAAGACACTGAAATATCTTAGATAATGTTTAAGATATCCTGCAACCAAAACAAACAACAGGCAACATGTCTTAGGAACATCATACATTCAAAATATATACTGTACATGCCTTCAGATCCAGTGCACTCACTGACATCCTCAGCAGCATGAATTATTAAAACACCTGCAGCGAAGACCAGCCTCATATAAATATAGGAGTATAGGATTAAATATATAACACCATCTTTTATTTGTGCACAGAATATGTCTCTGTGTGCATTTACATCATTGTTTGTGTGTGTGTGTGTGTGTGTGTCGATAGTTTTAGAGTGCGAGAGCAATTGACAAGGCATGACACTTCACTTATTTAAGCTACTCACAAGATGAGGGATGATGTGGGTGTGGGGTTTTCTATCACCCTGCCGCAAATAACGGGGAAAAGTCAATTTCACCACCTTCTACTGCGCTGTCATATAGGAACACATCTCATGCTGTCTCCCCTCCCTGTATCCACGCTCTCCTTGTAGTATCACGTCCTTCTCTGTCCCACACATGTCTCCCTGTTAAAACAAGTCAGGCGGCTTGATTATCACACTCCAATCGCAGCTAATTAGGACAGGTCAGCTGGTACAGTCAAACTGTATCCCTGTCAGACACGATCCCTCCGTGCTCTTCCATCATCCCTCTCTCTCCATATCCTCAGACAGCCGTATCAGTGGGTAACATCTCCCTACACCACTGCCGCCTGTCTGTTCGTGATAGCGACTACGGCAGTCATCTCCACGGAGGCGAGCGATGTGCTGCCAGCCACTCCGCCAGAGCCAGACAAGCCCGTATCAGCGTCTGCTGCAGACGCGTTGGAGCATCAATTAATGGCCTTTTAAAAGTGGCAAAAAAAATGCATTTGATATACTTCAGCTTAATTAATACAATTTTGCAGGGCTAATTAATCAATTTGAGACCGGTCCCTAGTGCGAAGATGTCCAGATTATGTTGTCTGGAAGGAAACCGTACGGAATATCAGAGAAGAAGATGAATTACAAGTATGGACATGAGAGTTGCACGTTTGTTCTATCAATGCCTATGACCACAGGAGAGCAAGCATGAGGAAAGAAGAAGAAGAAGTCAGGAAGAAAAAAGCCCGAAAAGGCTGGCACAATCAAAAACAAAAAAAGGAGAGAGATACACAGTTGTGTTTACACTTTAGGCTACAACCTAGAGACTATAAAGGCTAAGAACTGAAACAGGGTTGGGGATTGATTGGGACTTGAACTACATGCTTTGTGCACTTGTAGTTCTGTTTATACTGAGCCAGTGAATGAGGCTGCAGAGTCCTGGCAGGCAAGCAGAGAGAGCTACAGATAGTAATTGGGAGGGCTATGCTGGGAAAGAAACAGAGGACTTAAAATGGGATGAAGGGGGGGGGGGGGGGGGGGGGAAGGAGGGCGGTGGGGGTAGTAGATGCTAAGTGCTGAGATGTGAAGAAAATAAGCCTGCAGGAAAACGACCCCAGGGACAGTGACCAATGACAAGCTCCCTTTCCTTTTTTTTCTCCATCTGATAATAGACATACCTGTGTGCCTTCATGTGTATAGCTCATGAATGTGCATGTATGGAGCTTTTTTATGAACCATAGACATCAATACATGGAAGCAGACACCACACTTCCTCTAATAGCTCACGTTTCAGTTTCCCTCTATTCATTATTTCATTTTTTACTAAGCCTCATTAATTAGCCACAAAATTACGATAATAAATTACCTGTACATGAGCTGTACTGCTTAAGACAAATTGGCAGATGGGACTTACCAGGCACAAGGTGACCATCTTGCGATTCATCTTAAACAGCAGGAGGACGTAAAACAGACCTTTCTAAGCAGATGATATTGTAATTTAAGAGGCATACAGTCACACCATAGTATTGTTTTGTCATCAATTCAAAGTGAGGGATGATTTGCTGCTTTGGATCATTCAACTGGTATCTTTGCAACTTAATAAAGACACACTGGAACACTGCCAGAGCGATGTTCACCACCCCTCACTCGTCACTGCTCTTGCACCATGCCTTGGCCTCCTGCCCCTGGCCTCCCCCACAGCTTAGCTAAGACCCCATGTTATTGGCTAAACACAGCCAGCTGCAGCCAGTTAACTGTCTAATCTCGCATCAATCGATTTCCCCAAACAAGGAGAGGTGGAGAAGTGAAACGAAAGTCGTGGAGCGGGGGTGAAAACACAGTGGAGTGTGAGAATAAATGAGAGGGCAGCGGTGAGGGAGGAACCTGCAAAAGCAGGTTGCAGCCTGAGTTTCCAGCACCACCGGGCTTGTGTGTGTGTGTGTGTGTGTGTGTGTCTGTTGGTGCATGAGTACGACAGTCTCTTGGTCGAGACCATAAAAAAGGATACTGATCGAAGACAACACACAGAAAACAGAAAGGTGGATGGACAGGCTGCGGTAGCAGTATACATCCACCAGCTATGTTGTATTGGTACAGATTTTACTGACTGACTGCTGCCGAACACACTCTTTGCTCCGTTTGTCACGGCTTTGTGCGTGTGTGTGTGTATACATGTGATTCTCTCAGTCCCTCACGGACCATTAAATAGGAACATTTTCAAAATGAGAAACATATGGAGCCTTTTAATTGGCCAATTTCTCTTGCCAACGTGTGTGGCTTTTTTCATTCGAAAAACCAATGAAAAGGAAAAAAAAAGAGCTATCTATTCAGACATGCATATTACAGCACAGAGTGTTGCACAAATTGTCATTGTCCTTCCGCAAAAAGAGAAAAACAGCCCTTCTGTTCCCTGGATTAATAGCACCATTACACAGAATCCATGTTCAGTATACCGCACTGTACTTCTGGATCCCGTCAGTGAGATACATACTTCTTGGTGTCAGGACTTTAGTGAGTTTGTATTTCTGTGGGAATATCTGTTTTGCCAAGCAGGTAATGGCCCACGCCGAGGTACATGACTGGATGAGGCTGCAGTGAGAAATTTACCATAGCAACTCCTGTCCTATTCCTTCCGTCAATATGTATAATCTTGGCTTTCTTGCCTCCCCTGACCCTGCACTAATCATGTGAGGTGGCTGGGGTAGGGAGGACTGCAACAACCCATATCTGGGGAGTTATTGTTCTACACATGTCATGTGTAATCTGCCCGACCCACCGCGCTTAGAATGATTATTCATATTTAATCACCACACTACGAAGCTACATCTCCTGCCGTTCACTAAGTCATTTTCCATGTTCCATTATCAAAGTTTCAGAGACGGGTGCTCAGGGAAGGGGGACTAAATGGAGAGGCTGAAGAAGTTGGGCTTATAAAAACATAATGGGCTTGTCTGCTTTGATAAACTGAGGACGTGTATAGAATGCACACTCGCTCACACACACACGCACACACACACACACACACACACACACACACACACACACACACACACACACACACACACACACACACACACACACACACACACACACACACACACACACACACACACATTAAATGAGAAAAGTGCAGAGAACAAAGTAGCCAAGAACAAGTTCAGATTGTGAGTGTTCAGGCAAGTCAGGACCTCAATCGCTGATACAAATAACGTCAGCACCGAAAAAGAAAAAAACAACAGATTGATAGTCATTTGATTAAAATGTGTCTGGCTCTCGCGGCAACGTTCATTCCTCATGCAGTCAAATTTGCCGTTGAGGTCTCACCTTGTTCCAAAGGTGGTGGTTTCACGCCTGTAGCCTTCAACTTGAGGGCTTCTTTTGCAGACATATCGCAGCAGGAGCCTTTGTTGGTATCCTGGTCGCTGTCAGCCTGGTCACTGTCACCATGACCACTGTCTCTGAGGCTCGCTCGCTCTGGGTCTTTGAATGTCGAACTACTATACACATGAACCACAAAAAAAAAAAAAACACACGGGAGAGAAAAAAGAACATTAGTACTCTGTTTGGAAGAGAATTTCTCTCGGCCTTTTTTACCCTCAGAGAAAGTTTAGACACAACATGAAACATTGATGAGCGTCCCTGAATGCTTAAGTAAAAAAAAAAATATATATATATTATAATAGGATTTAGAATGCAATGAAATGCTTCTAAAAATATTGTACCAGCAGTACTATCTGCTAAAGGAGACTAAAGATGAAACAAAAAAAGCTGAGCATGTTGTGTGTGATTATATTTTATGTATTATAGAGAATACTGTTAGCGAACAATTTTAAACCTCCCTGCTATGACACAAAACTATTAATTGTCAGTTTAGTTACTGTTGCTATAGTACTGTGTTGGACTATAGGAGAAAATAAAACAACGATCTGAGATGTAGTGATTGTTATAGATCCCAACTCTTACCTTTGAACAAACTGTTGTCTACTACCCATATAATTAGGCTCAGTGGGGAAATTGTCCGTCTGTGGGGAAGGAAGAGAGAGAGAAATAAGGTATGTAGTGGACTCTAAAAGGAATGAGTGCTGCTGTGAAACAAGATCTCCCAGTGACAAATGATTAATTGTGCAGAGAAAAAAAAGAGTTAGGGGACAGAGTAGGGGCAATACAATACTGGGAATGTGAGCTCCATATTGTTTAGGTTTGAGCATTTCATTAACCACATAAAGCAGGCTAATTAGCCTGTCTAGAGTAAACCGCAGAGCTGAACATCAAATCTGGCAGACATAGTCAATAACTGCTTTGATTGATTGAGCATGGAAAACGTGTCAGCTAAACATCTACTAACATTACATCACTATTTGTACAGAAATTAAAATCCAATTTGCTGGTTCCTTACACGACATTACTGTGAGAATCTGTTGATTCTGAGCCACAACACTATATTTTTTTTGCTCCAGAAACTGAGAAATTGTTTGTGAGGAACTGTGGCTTGTATGTGTTGAACCATGTGGTGTTAGTTCAATATGGGGCTACATACACAGGGGGCTTCATGCTATGTTGTTCGATAGAAAAAACACACATACTGTACACGCTTGTGCACACGTGTACACAGAAAGAGACACTAAGACAGTAATGTCCAACACATACATTCACACAAAGAAACCGTATAGCATGTATGACAAAATACATCACTATAATGGAATGCTGGTACAAAGCCTATACTGCGTAAACTGCACAAACACAGCTCAATCTTCAGCACAGTATGCAGCAGTGCATCACAAACTGTATCAATCACATTGGCACTGGAATGTACTGTCTCTCTCAAAATACAGAGGGTTTTTAATCATGTCAATTGATCGAAAAGGTCACAGAGATCCCAGTTTCTTCCTGGCATTTACAGAAGTGCCTGTCAACCTAACTAATAATGAAAACAACTAATGTAAAAGCAATCATGTGTATATACTTTGCTGTAAACCACAAAGAACTTTTGTAGAAAGAAAGTAATGTGTTTGTCTTTTGTTTAAATGATTCCAGGAATATTTCAAAGTCCCCGTTGAGTAGAGATCGCGTGGGCGATATGGAGAAAAATCAAATATCACGATATGTTTGACCAAATACCTCGATATTGATATTGCAACGATATTGTAGGGTTGACATTTGGTGCTTTTACAAAATATTTACATAATGAGATTTTTGATAGATAATCATCAGTCATGTGAACATAATGACTAAGTGGGTAAAGGCAACTAATAGAACAGCTAGACGAGTCTACTAGTTCAGAAAATTACACATGATAACATTTTGAATTTTTGATGGTTTACACCGACTTCAGAGATGTTGGCAAACAAAAAATGAGTTTGGAGCCTTGTAGACCAGCTGCTATAATCAAACAACAAAGAGATCTGTATCTGCCAATATGGATTATCAATGATTGGCAATTAGTATTGGTGGCAAAATAACGTGACCGGGGATATCTAAAAGTTATATTTGCTCCCTTTTTTTCTTTTGTGCTGATCCGATCTGTGACTCTGATCCGTGATACTTACTGTAGTACAGCCTTTAAGAAAAACAAAAAGGCAGGTAAAGACAACACATGCCATATTACATTACCAAGATATCCAAAATCGAAGACGATATCTAGTCTCAAATGACGATATCGATATAATATTGATATATTACCCAGCCCTAATAGGAAAGGTGAAAACAATTGGCTTCCTGAATTGATGGCAGTAAAATGTCATGTTTAGTGAGTAATGTGTCCCTGAGCCAGGCTTTTTCACATGCACAGCTTGACTCAGTCAATAGAGTATTTCAATGTCATCCGTGCTCTGCGGTGGCTCAGTATGAAAGAGTGTGTGAAGGTCAGACATGCCACCTCAGTACTTTGACCTTCCATGCTTTTGCCAACCCCTTTATCACTATCTAAACACTCTATTCCAACTCAGCCTTCACCAAGATTAAAAAAAAAATACACCCACTGACTATATCAAAGGCTGGAATCTGACCACGGAGAAAGAGAAGAATGGATGTTTGAAATTGTTTGGCATTGAAATGATGACAGCCTTTCTCAAAAAGGGGAGATGGAAGTCTTTATAATAATGTGCCCCTTCTGTACTTGTATGACCAGGGACTCGTCCTTGGACACACTTTTCATTCAACTCAGCACTGTTGGCAAGGAATGAAAGAACATTAGCAGAAGAAAAGGTTTGATTGTGACAGGATTTAATTAATTTTCCGCAGCTGTACACACAGAGCAAATATCAAAATGATATAATGTGCACAAACTAAAAACGTTCTATTTTTTTACCCACCGTAGTGGGTAGTGATGAACTAAACTTGAAATGGCAATGGTCTACTGTACTTTGATAGTGTTAAATTAATATACACCTCTATATCCTGTAGCATGGTATTCACAGCTGTAGTTTTGTTCTTACCAAAAGAGAAAAAAAAAAAGTAAAGCAGCATGTGCTCTTCATCCATCTACCGCCCACCAGCTCTACAAGCCAATAAAAAGCACATTACGCCACTTCATAGAAACCTCTTTCCTGCCAATTAGAGTCCAGGCTGATCTTAAGCCTCCATCTCTTCCTTTCTGTCTATAACTGCCCAGCCCTTTGACTACAATGGGCCACTTTCCAATTAATGGATCGATAATGGCCAGTATACGCTGCTTTGTACTTAGCCAGTCAGAGCCAACAATGAATACAGGATAATTTGAGAGGGGAATGATACGTACATCCTGGCTAGATATCCAGTAGTTTTGATATTAATATCAGACACTGAATTATACAGTACATAAATTCATTTAGCATCGCAAGTATCATTGAGTATTTCATGTTGCATGCTTGCACTACTGGCCTTCTAATTTCCCCTTGTGGGACTTGTTGAAATGAACTGAACAGAATTAAACCAGAGTGAAATGAATTGAGCTGAACTAAACTGACCTAAATTGAATGGACTTGAACTGTGGAATCTGTGTTTTTGGCCTCCGAGGCTTTAGAGTCTGACTTGCATATGGACCGAAAATATGAGACTTTGACCTTAGAGCTTCAGAGAAGCACGGGACCTATTCATCACAACATGAGTCCAGCAGTTCGGGGTCAATGCACTTTGTGTAGATATCAGCAGAGGTCAGTTTCATTGGTAGTGTGGATGAAAAGTGCAAACGCCTGTTGTTGAATTGTAGGCCAAATGAATGATATGTTGTGTTTAAGTCCACGCAGCAAGGCCACAAAGGTCAGAGAGATACTGAGTACAATGAGGCTGAGTAAGTGTAAAAAGCTGCACTCTATTCTGTATTCCTATTGAGGCCCTAAGACTGACCGGGCAGACAGAAGCCCGATTGAGACAAATGGGAAGAGCATATCGGAGTGCTATTCTACTCTCACGCCTTGCTGGTGCATTTTGGGGCATTGGCCGTTTCTACGAGGCTATGTTTCTGTGTATCTGCTTGTGTGTTATGTGTACATGTGTGTTCGATATTTCTTAGGTATGGGTTGTGAAAGAGGACAAATTGCAGCGTCTCTTTCACACATCATTGGACAGCTCTCTTTTATTCACAAGAACAAGAGCACACCCCCTCCCTCTACCTACTCTGCTAGGCATGATACATGCATTTGTCCTTTACGGTCTTCCAAAAACACACATAGCACCACTCACTCCGTGTGTATGCGTGTGAGTGCATGCGTTTCTCCGTGTCGGAAGGTGCGAGCCGTTCCAAATCCACCATAACCTTGTCAGTAAGCCAAAGAGATCTGGACTGCAGTTTTTAATTTGATAAACTATGTCTCTGTTGTGTTTGTGTGTGTGCAACGTTACCACCAATGGAGCTCTAGATTATTCCTCTTGGAAAACTGTCAAAGTAGCTCAGCAACAGCCAAATGAGAAGGGTGGGTAAAGGATAAAACAAAGCGACATTGAGCTTAAATGGAAAGAAATGCCACCAGTGAAGTGGGATGCCGCATGAGCAGGAAATAAGAAAACAGAAAAAAAGGTGAGCAAAACGGCAAACAGAGAGGATTATAAAGGAAGTAAGGGAAAAGGGGTGGAGAAACTAGACAATAATTAGACTGCATTGATTACCTAGTGGCTGAGTAGCAATTGTAAGTGATCAAATCTAATTAGCTGGTCCTATACATCTTCCTGGAGATAACAGAGCAATCAATCAATGGGCTTAAGTGAACTTAAAGCCATCACAGTCTACTGCTTGCTAAATATCCTCCACTATCTTCCAAATAACTTACAAGAGGTCAGGTCCAAATGAATTCCTGAGAAGTAAGGAAGTGCCACTGATGCCGGTAAATGGAGACTAGACAGATTTCAGTCACGGTGAGGTCTTATCAGTCCAGATGGACACCTTGCTAATGATTCTGGACGGTACTTAAATTCGTAAACGAGCGTTAGACTTGACTTGAAGACAAGTTTGGATTTCAAGGTGACATTGGATGGTTTGGGCATTGTTTAATATTTATGTAATTGAAGTATTTTATAATGCCTTTATCATATTCATATGAGGAGGAAGTGGTTTGTCTGAGGGAAAAGAACATCCCTTGTTGTCAATGAGATGGTGTACTGCACTTGGACTTATGTGTCATCCACCAAAAATATAAAAAAATGTATTTGTCTCAAAAAGTCTGATTTATTTAGAGGATAAATATAAATGGCTAATATTGGATAATTTGTATTTGAACCACATCATTCGCACACTATTTGCAAATTATCCTGCAAAGAAAGATGTGGTAAGACAGGTACAAAAAGTGCAACCTGTGCACCAATTCGTTCAAAAAATGTCCACCGACAAATAACAAATTAAAAAGAAAAATTAACTTTTTCCAAGGTTCCCTGATGAGCTGTGTTGTGGACAAAGGTACAAATGGTAGTTAAACCGGCATCTCCCAAGTGTGACCAAGTGCAGCTATATAAATGGAACTGAGCATGCATGCTCTGGATAAAGTTAAGAAAAAGACTATAAAAGATTTGGTTTTGCAGTCCAGAGAATTTACCAGCAAAGGATCACACCTTTGCTGGCTTTGTCTATTAGGTTACTCAACTGAACCATACAGCTTTTTATTTTTTAGTTCTGTTAGTTTCAGCTGGAGATCTTAGACCCATCCATTTATTTTACTTTGAGAGCGGGATTTATGGCCCATGGGCCGATATTTAGTGTTTTCAAAAATTAATTAAAAGAAATTCTGTGTTTTGTTTTCCTAGCTGTACGGAAAAACATACTGGAACCTGACCCTGAAACCTGCGTATTCAACTGGTATTTTATGTTGAGTTACAGCCCTCGTTAATGGAACATTTTGAGATAAAGAATTAATCGTCTCCTGTTGCTTGGTATCTATAAAGCCCAGTGAGTGCTTTGACTGACTTCAAATGCTCTTCACTGGTCTCACCACAACAGAAGATGAAAAAGCCCTTGCCGCAGGGTTTTGTGCAGAATGATTGGCTACAGTGCACACCTGCATACGTTTTGTTGATTTTCCTCTACACCACAATGTTTGTCACAGGATGGCTGGTAACCATAACTGTCACATGAATGAGTGAGCTGACACTCCATGTGACTGATGGCCCTAAATGGACTTAATGCATGTACAATGTCTGGCATTATGAAAAGGTTGCTTTTTATTTTTAATGGATAGGACACTATCTACCATGGAATATTTCAGAAATGTCTGCAGGAAAGGAAGAACGTACCTCAGTAAGGCAAGAGATCATGCTGAGGAATTAGTGCCAGTGTAATAATAACATATCACTGCAGACTGTACCAGACTGCATCGATTATTTGTCCCATCCCTGGTGATAAGTCATTTAAAGTATCTCTCTTAGGGTCAGGTCTCTCCTCTCCTCCCCATCTCTAATGCTGAACTAGACTTCAGTACCACAAATCTAAATACCACTCAAGCTGAATAAAGAAGCCCCCATCCACACATGCATTAGACTTGCCACTGAGTTGACATATTGTGACAGTGTTTATTGTAGAAGTACTATGGGCTGTTTGTAAGAATTGCCGGCTTATTATGACGCAGTCAGCTCTAATCCAACTTCATAGTCTCATCTTGTTAATCATTTTGCAAAGATTCATAGCCACATTCTTTTCATTTTGCTATGTTCATTTGGTTAGGAATGAGGTTATTGTTTCCCATAATTAAATAGGGCTAAGTAGCACTTTGGAGGCTTTCACATACAGTTGTATAAAAAGCATGACCTCTAACTTGTGTATTCACTGCTCAACAGCAAAGACACAATATTCATAATTAATATGGACCCACTCACAATGATTGCCTATTGTTTTGCCTGACCATACAGTGTCATTACAGCTGTCTATTAGCAGCCTAGTGGAAAGCATCAAGTTGTCTTTGTGGCACAACTATTCTGTTTTTTCATCACCCTCAGTCTCAACATAGCCACTTCATATCGTGAGAAAAAGGCACACAAATGAAATAGTTGACATTCTAACCACACACTCGGTAGGGGACTGAAATCCTCGATAGGTGAAATACAAAAGAGAAAAGACAGAAAAAAGGGATGCACAGGGCAGGGGGAGGGCTGAGGTGGTTGTGCTTGCCTCTTTTCATCAAGAGAGACGAGACACTACTTCAAAGCTGATTTCTTTCAACCTGTGCGGTTACTGCTACTTTAGTATTCCTTTTTAAGGAAGACCCCGAGCAAGCATAGTTATAATTTTCTCTTTTGTCTACAAATGACTACTTTGGTCAAATTTCTAAGGTAGTTACATTATGTACAAGTGGGATAGCTATAGTTGCCTTTAAAGGACCAGTGTGTTAGATTTAGTGGCATCTAGTGGTGAAGTTGCAAATTGCAGCCAACTGAATACCCCTCCTTTTCCAAAGGTGTCGGGGAACTACGGTGGCCCTCGCTAGAGCACAGTGTTTGGTTTGTCCGTTCTGGGCTACAGTAGAAACCTGGCGGTGCAACATGGCTATATGACTACGACTCTATGGAAGGGACCCACTCGCTATGTATTTAGACGGCTCAAACAAGTTAATTCTTCGTATTAAGTAATTATCCACTGATGAAAACATAGTTATGAATATTATATTCAGTCTCTACCAGTAAAGCCCCCTAAATCCTGCACACTGTTCCTTAAACAGCTATGAAAGAGTCTGTCTGTGTGGGTTTTTGGGGGGGTTTGCAAAAAGAGCTACATTTATCTTTTGTAATAATGTGTCATTGTGTCGGAGAGGAGAGCTGGTCAACAAAGCGTTGTTAAAATGCAAAACATGATGCAAACCTCCTGAGAGTGTGCATATCCTTGAACATGTTTTTCTCTCTCACTTACACAGTCCACACACACACACACACACACATAGCATTACAGGTGCTGGATATCATACAGTCTTGCCTATTTTATGATGCATGAGGAATCAAATGACGGGCTGAACTGAATCCTGCATAAACACAATGGCTCAGAAGGCTTGTCTTAATAAGCATAAAGTAAAACAGCATAATCGGTTTAGGACAAATTATAAAAAATATATAGTAATCCGTTTTTCTGACTCACATCCATGTAATTGATTTATTAATGGACTGATTAAGCTATTATTGAATGTATCATCCTTATCTAACTAAAAAAGGACGACATTATCCATAGAGCGTTATGATGTTGACCAACATCCCCTCGGGTAAAGATTACAATAAGCTGCGACATTGGAAACACACAGGCTCTATAGTACAGCACGCTGGCCAACTGAATCTTTTTTTTCTTTTTTGCTAAATTGGAAGTAAACAAAACCAATTTGACTGTGACCCTTTTTACAATGAACCTGTGGTTAGAAATCAAATAAACTGAATTCAAGTGTTTCAGTCGAGGAACCCGAACCTTTGTGACAGAATATAAGACTCAGTTTTTAACCAGAACAAACATACAGTATGTTCAGCTGGATAGAGAGAGGATTCAAATGATCTAATGCGTATATGCTACAATCCCCCAAACTATGTCAACAATTACACAGTTTCACTGTCTTTGTGTCATCCAGAGGTTAGGGTGTTTGTTTTAAGGCTGCTCTATTGTCCGATATACAGCAGTTTTGGATTTGCAACAAGTAATAGGGATGTGGCGCTCGTGGCTTCGTGACCTTTACTTTGCCAATCTCCACCAGCTCTAAATATATCTTAATAAGGGGTGACAGTGGAAAACAGGTCAATGATGCCATATCTCCCAGTAATGAAGAGGTTCTGTGTTGTAAATTACAGCTTTATAAACAGATTATCTCTTGGCATGTTTCTCCATCAAAAACAAAAATAAACAATATTTTCAGATCTTGCTTTTTAAATAAGAAAGGAAAATAATAAAGAGTAATAATTTTCACCGGCAGGACACAATGGAGAACAACACACATGTATATTTAATGACATGAATTAACTGGTGTCTGGGATAGTGTGTATATGTGTTACTCCTGAGCCATTACTATGAGGTGCAGTCACATATGTACAGTATGTATGCAGTGCAATATAATGAGGCAGCCTGTTCAGGCCTTGGCAGTCAACAGTACACCAGACAAAAAAAACATGAGACATAAAAAACACATTCTAAGTCACAGTGTACAAGACACAAAGAGTCTGACTGGAAGAGGTTGTGACCCCATCTTTATCCCCCCCCCACTGGTCTGCAGTTGAAAAGGGCAGGAAGCACTCCTCTTTCTAATATAACTCAAGTGTTACAGGCCCAGTTATATTTGCAAGTATCTTCTGCAATATTACTTCTGTATGTCTGTAGTTCCTAGCAGCATTATCTTTTGAAAATACAACAACACTGACTATTCAGCAGTAGGTCTCAGAGAAAAAATACTTTTCTGCTCTGAAGAGAAAGGGCAACACAAGACTGCACATGTGTACTCCTATCAACGCAATCCACTTCTGTGGCAGTTTAGCCCCAGGAGTAAAAGATAAATGTGGCTTTTGGCATATATATTTATCCAAATACAAAAAAAAAACCTAACACAGCAGTTTGGTAGCTCTCTTAAAATAGCAGTATTGTTTTCCCTCACTACTTGGGAAGTTTTGTGTAGACACATAACCAGCTGGTCTGGGTATAAGCTTAGAAATAAGGGCTCTTCCTGAAGGGCTGAGGTACTACCAAGAACCATTTGCTTCTGAAGTACACTGCTGTGCTTTTCTTTTCAGGGTTCTTTGTAAGACTAATGGTTCCATTATGAACCATTTTCATTCAAAGAACCCCTTTGGAAGATAGAGATCATCAACGATTATTGAAAGCATTCGTTTTTATAGATCCTCCCCGTCGACACAGCCCCAAAAATGATGATTGTGAAGTGTGATTGTTGTGGGTTGCCCTGGCCCATTAGGAGTATCATAAGGAAACCTGGGTGTGTTCTAGATGAAAGTATAACCTCTTATGCTGGGTTCTAGTTAGAATCCCCTTAAAGGGCTGCAGGTGGAACTAAAAAGGGTTATCCGATAAGAACAAGACAAAGAAAGCTATATGGTTGTAGTCAACACATGTATTTCTAAAACTTTCTTATGATAATTGATAAAGGGAAAGAAAGTGAATAAGGAGTGGGAGAGAGAGGACTTTTCTTGAATTATTGTTGAATTATGCTGAAACTGTGGGGAAAGGAGTAAAAAGAAAGGAAAAGGTGCAGCATGTTAACTCGGTGTGTAAGCTACTATTCATTCAGTACTTGCTCATCGATAGTTACAACAACTTTGCTGTTCACTGAAGTCTTGAGTCAGCAATGACCTTGCTTCACCCTCATTAATCCAAAGCCAACTCAGCCCAAAAATCCAAAGCTGTTACAGAGGTAGCAGGCGCACTGTACATTTTAAGACAGACATGCATGAATGCAAACAAACAAACAGATGTGGTATGTTTATTGAGCAAGAAGCCTATAACAACATTTAAAGGGAGAATGACCCTGCCTGATTCCTGTATTTTTAGCTGTGTTCCGGACATTTCTGGGGAAATATGGCAAGACGAAACACCAAGGGGACAAAACTCGTTCCAAAGCGAGAGTGAATCTGGGGTTTGCGTTCACCCACTGGTGAGCAACTTAAACCGAATTAAGGGGGCGTGTGCTTCTGGTGTTGTTGAGCTCAGGAGGAGGGACCAGCTTTTAATGTTGCGTTTACAAACCGCAACTTAAATCCTACTCATTCTGCTTTTAAAAGCAATACTCAGACATTCAGAGTGTTTGCAACCTTGCATCCTAAATAGGGAGTGCCATCAACTTGTTTTTCTGGCTGTTAAAAGCACATCTTTAACAAACTTTCATACTGATATTTTAAAGCTCTCTTATCCAGCATTTATATCAAATTTGACGACTGAAACAAGAATTTTACAATGTAGTGTTGAAACAAACAATCCATAAATGTGGTCTGGTTTGCAGGTTTATAAGACAGAAGCTGAGGGCTTGTGAACAAAAACAATAAAAGATAAAAAATTATTCCATTTGAATTGATGGAAGAAAAAAAAAGCCGTTCCGTGGATGAAAGGATTTTAGATAGTTCCCCCAAGCCCAGAACCAAGGCCAGACGCAGATATATAAACACACAAACATACACACACAGAATGCAAGCGCACATATTGTATGTCTAATATCAATACATGCACAAGGGCACACACACACACACTCCTGGGTTCTCCCTCTGTGTCTCTCCAAGCGAACACATACATACACACACACGCACACACACACATGGACAGTGTGTAGTTTCACTTCAAGGTGACCTATCCGCTGTATATGTATGAGGTCAGAGGTATAGAGGCAAAGGAGGGGGTGGGAAAGGGAGGAATAGGAGACAGGAAGGATAGTGTCCACACACCTGGGTAAAAACTGACAGTCAAGGCTTTAGGATAATGCTCCGTTGTCAAAGTGTTGGACGCCAGTTGCACCGAGTCTCTTTTAAGTGTGTCTGTGGTTCATTAAGTATCTGTCAGAACAGCTTTAGCATTAATCAGCTAGCCCAGAGAAGAAACAATCACACGTAATCTCAAGCTCTAAACCCTGCTGACCTTCTCTTCAATGCACTGATAAACCCCCCTTCAAACCGAAGTAATTTTTAAGACACACACAGGCCCAAGCTCCGGCGCTAGTCATTTTTTCCACCCCGCTCTCCCTCCCCTGTAGTCTATCTGATTGGCTCCCCCCCACAGCAGCACCCATGGCTCTCCACCTGGGAGTACATCGACTCAGCATGTCAACTTGACCTCAACGAGGACGAATTTCAGACAATGTGTGTGGGGAGAGGGGCTGTTTTACCCCATCAATCTGGAACTAGGAGAGGAGAGCAGAGCAGAGGAAGAGATTAGAAGGGAAGAAATACGAGAAGGGCAGAATACACAAGTTTCATTCATCATCTTAGCAGTGTTGAGAGTGTACAAATTGCAAGATCTGTTCAGTGCTATCATTGAGCCAACGCTTCCATCCTGGTAGTTCATTTATTAAGACTGTGCGCAGATCAATACGGCAGACATGTACACTCTGTACTGTTGACAAGATAATCTCATCGTTATGAATTTGGCTTGGGTCGTCAGTAACATGAGCAATTGCATCGCTTATCTGAGATGACAAGACCAGAGAGAAAGAAAGGGAATCTGAAAATGGCAGAGAGTCAGAGCAAGAGCAGGAGGAATCAAGGAAGAAAGCGAGAGAGCCCTAGCTCTCTTTATTTTTTACTAAACAATGCTCAGAGCGATAGATAATGAAATACAGTATTGCAGTACCAAAGAGAGGAAAAATCAATAAGGAACGGAGCAAACCAGCAATTGATCTGAAAGCTAAAGGCCCCAAAAAGATTTCTCCTCTAAGACATAAACCCAGCGAGGGGCCAATTGAGTACATCTGTGTAGTACAACAGAAAAAGATGCAATCGGCCAAATATACCATTTTCATTATGCCATAAGCACTCTGAAGAGCAGACAAAGTCAAACGTTTGGTGACAAATGTTGTGTGCCCGCCACTTAGTGGGCCTTTTGTTTAGGCAATAACATCGGAGAGTGCCGACTCATTCGCCTCCGTTGCCACAAACACATAACAGCCACTGCAGAACACAGTGGCTGTCAATTCCCCTCAGACACGCACAGGGCTTTAGACACGGGAGTCCGATTTCAAACTGCGCTACAGATAGAAGCAGGAACAGTGGAGACAGTGGGATCTCTCCTATTAGAGTGGCGGATCTTCTCACACACAAACACACAAACATACACTGGCAGGATTACATTGTTTGGGATGGCAAAGCAAACCGTTGCTTCCGGATTAGGCGACTGCTATGTATGGGGAAAGAGAAGCCCGTTTAACAGCGGCTTTGTTTTGACATGTAGTTAGGTGAAATGAGAGAAAATTAGATGGTTTTCATGGTATATCCCTCCAATCAATTAATCACATTACTGACGAAGCTGAAGAAGTGCTGAACTGTAGAAGGCAAGGACAAGGAGAGAGAGACTCGGGGAGAAAGGGATAAATCATTTGTCTTATACTAATGAGATGGAAGGTGAGAACAGATTCACATAACTCATTCTTTGAGCAGCATGTTGTTTCTACCGCACATGCCTAGGGGGCACAGTGAAGGAAGATGTGGCGGAAATAAAAGCTCTCGCAGGTTGGACTGGCGCCAAGACACAGCAGAGCGAGTTCCAGTTTGTTTGACTTTGAAAGTGTTTGATATACAGCAAGGAGACCCAGCTGCTGGCGCTTCAAAGAATACATCGCCATGCCATGTATGCCAATGTGGCCCTCTGTGTGCTGCGCATCGCAGTGCACATTACTCTGAGGTCACTCCTATACACACACACACACACATACACACACACATATACACACACACACACACACACACACACACACATTAATATATATATATATATATATATATATAGCCCCATCTATTGCCACAGCTCCGGCACCCTGCTGCTCAAAACCTTAAGTCTAAAAGACCCCAGGAGGGATCTAACAGCCCTCAGGGGGCAGGCGGACCCCACAGGGAAGCCCATTCCAATCTGAGAGAACCAGCGAGACCAGTGCTTCAGAGCACAGCTGGAGCACAGGTGTGTGTGTGTGCGCGTGCACGTACATGAGCGCGCGCACAGACATGGCAGCTGAATCTTTGATTCCTCCACTGTGAAGGTTATGCTTTGTTCTCTTGTTTTTGTGACCTCTGTTGATTCTAGGTTGGCTCCTTGTGCCTGAGTTGTTTGAGCACAATGCCAGCAGCACCAAGGTAAATGCTTCAAAATGTACCGGGGGCATGCACAGAATTTTTGGCACAATCGTCTTTTTCCTCAACAGAAATGCTGTGTGTATTGGAGGAATTTATATGAAAGAGAAAACAGTAAAAGGATTGGGTATACAATGCACAGATTCAACTAACGTAGGCGTGCACTTGAAATGCAACAGAAATACGGGCAACTAGCAGCATCAGCGGGGTCACGAAAACAAGAAAACACTGTCACACAAACAGACACAAATGACTGGCAAAGTACACAAGTCATGCTCCAGAGAGCCATATTAGAACACAATAGAAAAGTAATTACTAAGTCTGATAGGACTTGATCTGAAACCACTTTAAATGCCAGTTCGTCTATGGAAGCTAAAGTACGCCTAACAATGGCACTTGCTACTCAACTAAATGACATGACAGCATGACATGATATTTTGAAGCTCTGGTGCCAGTGAATTATTGCAAGTTGTAATCATCCACTTCCTAGCGATCACAAACAGACTCACGCAAACGCACAATAACTCGAGAGCGAAGGTCCAATGACAATATAGTATTGTGCCCGTGTCATCTCCAATAGGCTGCTTCTTATTGAATGAAGCAAATTGGTTTAATGTGTCCGGCCAATCTGGAAAGTATCACAGAGGTCCACTTCTCATATCCTGTCTCTTTTACTACACTTGAAAAAAAATAAAAATCGCTTTGTTTCCCTGCATTGCCAGATCGGGAAGTCTGTTAAAATAATGAAATTATGCCGCAGAGATAAGTGCTGTTTCCAAATGAATGCACAACAGCTGGCTGAAAGGACCTCTAGTAGCTGGGCAATAAGACCATTGTAATGTATACATACATGATTGTGTTCACTTTATCAATCTATTTATTTATCTATATTTTGACCCTATTGAATTTATTTATAAGTTAAAGGGGGAACTTGTGTTTAGTGGTGGGCATAGTCGTGATTATATATATATTTAAATATTTAGCAGGGTTAGTAGGATTTTTGAGAACCTGCTATAAATAAAACATTCACTTCCACAGCTGCCCCCGATCTCAAACACATTTCCCCGGTACTCGTAATATGTTTCTGCAAAAACTATTACTTGTGTAAATCTTTGAAGAATTTCCAGCCTGGCTCCGTTTAATGTTTTTCATGGAAACGGTGACCAAAGAAAACATTAAAAGTGAGGTTAAAGATTACATATTAACATATCAGTGGGTATACCAGAGAAGATTTCTACCGTTTTTCTTGAAAATGTCAATGTTAAGAGAGGAGAATGGTCTCCTTGACATTAGTACAGTCATCCCCACTTACTCTCATGCATCATCAAAGTGCAAACAGACCCTGGAAAAGTACATGAATACTCAAATGCTGCTCATATTAGAAAGTAGATAGCTTCTGTTTCCCACTTACCCTGTGTACTCCCCTCCTCTCCCCCCCCCCCCCCCCCCCCATGTTCACAAATGTGGAGCGAGAGACCTCTGATGTTTATCGTGACATCTTCCGCTTCCCTCTGATTTGTTAAATGTTATGATTAATTAATGAAGGAGGATGCAAATATAGCTGCTGTTTTGTGCTGCGAGTTACACTTCTGCTACAGCTTCAAGACACACTCGCGCATCTGCACTGAAACAAGCCCCTCTGCAAACTCAAATAGCGCTAATAGCAGCTAATAAAGGAAACATTCATCGACAAAATGTCTATATTTTGGTTGAACAGGGGTCACTTAATTTACTGTTCACCCCCAGTGCAACATTCTGTGGTCTGACTGCGCCTCCTCTCAGTGGTTTCTATCACATGAGCTTGCGGGAGACAAAGAATGAAACTGCCTATTAATAATTCAGAATTTCAGCATGTAGTGTTATGTACAGTAGCAACAGATTTATTTGTGGAAATTTGAAGATACACCCTAAGGCAAGTTGATAATTCTAATTTTTTATGTACTGGCATGCTCAACTAAAACAAATCTCAGGAGAGCTCAACTGGGGGACAAAAGTACACAAATTACTAATGGCTACTTGAACTGTCTCTCATTCCTATAAATGACTGTTGAGACTGATTTTGCTGAGCTGCTCAATCCTGTGAGCAAGCGGGCTTCAGTGCATACAGGTTTACCAAACTCATTCGATAGAAAGCTCCAGAGGAAAGCAGTTATCTAAAGATGAAGGGAGAGGGAGAGAAATGAAATAAAGAGCGCTTTCCTATTCATTGCCTCAGTGGCCACTGAAGTGTGGGAGCAATTTCAATACAATATACAGCGGAGGCTTTGATAAGACTTGTCAGTGGAATCCTTAAAAACAACCCAAGCCCGGTTACATGTGCGTGTGTGCGTGTGTGTGTGTGTGGGTGTGTGTGTGTGTGTGTGTGTGTGTGTGTGTGTGTGTGTCTTGGAGGAAGGGTGTTTCAAGGTTCGGACAAATGCAAGATTGTCCCGCTCATAAAAGAGAGGGGCTCTGTCACGGAGCCTGCCAGCTGAAGGCTTAAATCACATGCCTGGAATACACAATGACGTTACACCCACACACACACACACACACACACATACAATCTCCCTAAATTATGCAGAGTATGACCATTCCTGGAAGCACCCATTTTCAACATCTGCTCCAGCTACATTGTTGGCATGCACATGCTCAACCTAAACAGATCAAAAGGAGTGAACATTTTATCTCTCAGATTGTATACGCACCACTTAAATCATCAAGGTCACGCCTCTTAACTGCTTTTTTCGGCATTCTTTAAAGTCACTCAATATGATATGGCATATATTTTCAGAATGCCATCAAAGACCTTGGTTTGTTATCAATTGTTACAAGACAAATCCGCCTTGCTTTTCTAATTCATATGCAGAAATGTGTGCACATTCTACATATCAAGGATTTACATGTCAGCTTCAGTAATTGTCATTAAAAATCTTTCTAACGAAATAGTGTCATGCAGGCAAATCCAGAAATGTAGTCTATATTCCACGTATTCTTGTCTGACATTTTTCATTAGAGCAGCAGCAGCCTCCCTACCAAGTGACAATGTCAAATCAGCAGAGACGAGAGCCCCTTTTCTCCTTGACACCCTCATCTCAATGCCACCCAACACAAGGCAGAATGCCGCCACCTAAAGGCAGCTTTTATAGCCTTTCCCCCTTTGTCTCTGTACCACCTGCACCTTATTAACACGGATGGTCTCCCACCGAGACAGGATTCGGTTTAA
This sequence comes from Anarhichas minor, assembly GCF_050575085.1. Taxonomy (NCBI): domain Eukaryota; kingdom Metazoa; phylum Chordata; class Actinopteri; order Perciformes; family Anarhichadidae; genus Anarhichas; species Anarhichas minor. The sequence continues at coordinate 8,779,820 of NW_027466508.1, forward strand.
TTAGAGTTTCGTGGTGATTCAAATTACCACACTCAAAACTTATCAAAACAAATCAATATGATAAATTATGGGCCATTTAAAAGTAATGACACAGGAGTCTTTGCATGTTTGGTAACAATGAGGGCAGCGTCTTGAAAAAAGGTGGGAAGGAAAGCGACAGAGTAACTTATGAACCAGTCGGTGGGGCTACAGCCTGGCACAGCTGCTGGAGCTAAACATAATGTGGGACAAAATCCTAAAAAGTATTCAAGACAGAGCGGGCGCAGGCTCGCTCTTTGGAGCAATTTACTGAAATCCCTTCTTCCTGAGCATTGAGGAATTTTGCAGCAGATTGGTTTTAACCTTGATTCCACACTAAGTAATTCCCTTAGCCAACGCCTTAAGCGGAATTAGGCATCATTACGTATCATCCTTCCCCTTATCCCAGGAACTCTCTTAAGAGATGAAATGAAGCTCACCACCGGGCCGGGTGCTAGCACGGTGGTGACAATGATAAGGCCAGCAGAGCTCTGCTGATATGTTCATATCATTCCCCTCTCCCAGCTCGAGACCAAGCCCAGACTGTCCGCCAGTGCACCACTATAAAACATCATTAGAGGCCAGCAGCAGTGTGCAGAGAGTCTGGGAGTTGCTGGCAGCTACAGTAGCCCCACTAGATGCAGATGAAGACAGCAGCGCTAAGGTGCCCTTGTGAGACTGACTGGGCAGGCGATATGCTCTCCCTCTTTATCCATCTCTTTATTTATTTTTCCTATTCAGCCTCTCCTCCTCGTGGCAACTGTAGTGACAGATGGGCTGAGAGGCCTTGGAATCGATGGATGGGGAATTCTGTCTTTGTTTCCTGACATTTTTCCCATAGCCACTCTCCTCTGACTCAGGTTACTTACTGTCGACACGAACAGAGAGAGGAGGCAAAAGCATGGGAGGGGGGGGAGGAAAGTGATATGCCTCTGTTCAGATTCTGAGGAAACTTAATGCCTCAGGCCATCTCCCTCTACACAGGTTTCTGTTGAATAATACAATAGAGCACCCTGCATGCCTGATGCGTCAAGGGGTCCCTCTGTAAACAAGACACTAAGGGATGTGTTGTTGCTGCTCTTGCTTGTTTTCCCTTTGACAGTCTGACGGGCGGGTGAGAAAAGTAAGTGCACAAAATGGATGTGCAACAGCCTCACACAGCATAAGGCATCATCACTGCATTAGCAGGGAAACAGCCTGCAGAATAGGACAGCAATTAAATTGTCCCTCTGATTAGGAAGCCTTAACGGTCTTTGTTTTGACCCTTGCCCTTTGCAACTGGCTCATAATAATAGAAGCAGGGCTGAGACCGTGAGTGGGAACAACAGACAGTGGCCTTCCTCCCTGGTGGGAACACGTCACATCTGATCGCAGTCATCGTCACATCCACGTCCAGCGCAAAGAGTGGGATAGATATCACAGCAGAGAGCCTAATGGAGAGACTAATAGTTACGGTCCATTGGGATGTAACGGAAAGGAATGACATTCTCCAATTGTACCGAATAGTTAAAGGCCATATGCAGAACCTAATGATAATTAAAAACACGTACTGTTTCATATTTCTAGCAAATATAGTTGGAACATATATTTTTACATGTGAACAGTAGGTAAACATCAGCTGCCCATTATCCCTAGTGTAACATACCACTGTTTTAAGCAGGCCTTAATCCTTGTCTGACACGACAGACTTATAATGGGCTTAAGGCTAAAGACACAGAAGTCATCACGTTAGAGGCTTAGACAGCCAAGTACTCCACACAAAGACACGTAAAGTAGCTGTGAAAATAGGTACAATCTGCTAATCTCTGGGATTAAAAAGAAATCGGCCGAATTAACTAGGAGGAGCTCTAGACTTCGATGATGAAATGAGTTTGAATGGTGGCTTCATACAGTAAACACGCATCTGTCACTGTTTGTGTTTATACTGTATATATACGAGTATGCCAGCAGGTCGTACTGCCGTTTCTAAGAGGTCAACAAAATATACCAGGTAGTTTAATTTTGTGGGAACATGTTTTATATTTGTTATTCTAAATGCCGTTTTAGGGATGGGCATTTGAAATCAGCAGTAGCTATAAATGCTACTGCTTGGATAACATTGCATTGGATAACTGTTGTGCAAATCTATCTGAATATTGTATTAGTTCCTATCACATTAACATTAAATATAATTCATATATATAATTATGTGGGCTTTTTAATGTAGTTTAAAATGGAATTGGTCCGAAAAAACAACAACTTGTACCTGATTATAACTAAGCCACAGGCTAAACTCTTTGTTCCTCAAGACTGAAACGACAGTGATTGAGTGATTAATGAAAAATTTCTACATGAAAACGGATTTCAAAAGCCTGCCGTGACATATTTCAAGCACAACTGATTTGTGTCGATGTCACTGGCTCTGTTCTATGAGAGCACCAGAATGACGGTTTAATCCTTCTAATGCTCACCCCTACCTCCCTTATTTTCCCTCTATGCTCTTGGGCCTCTCTGCCTGTCCTTATCTTCTTTTTCTTTCATTTTACAAAACAGGGGGCAAATGTTGACATAGAAAATGGGAGCTTTCTGAGGGTTGTGACGTGGAAATGGTGGCATAACGGTGAAGGAGAGGAGTGCAATTTATCTTACCTGTATGATGGACATGCGGTTAGTAGGTGTGTCTGTAGTGCTGGTGACTGGGCCTGTGAAGCTGGTGTGGCATCCCACGTGGCCTTGGGGCACGCTGAGGTTATTGGCAGTGGGCTTGAGGTACATAACCTCTGACCTTGGTGAGCTGAGTGGCAGGCGTGTCTGGTAGTCAAAGTACATAGGAGAGGTGGCCAAGGAAGGGCTGCTTACCACGTTCATCACATTCATGGCATCCCGCTCCTCCACTTCGCTCTGCACCAGCATGATGTCGTTCTTGTTAATCTTCTTCTTCTTGCCTTTCCCGAGCTGAGGGTGCGAGTACTCTGCAATGCGACAATTGTAGGTACGGATCTCCTTGTTTTCTCGCTTGCACTTGATTGCTATGGTCACCATGGCTGCCAGAAGCATGATGGATATGATGCTTAGAGTTACAATAAGAGGAAGGGACATGTCCCAGTTCTGATTGTCCTTTGTGCGAGGCAGTCCATCTGGAGGACGTCCGTTGGACGCCTTGATGAAGAGCCTGGCGGCGGCAGTGAGCGTTGGCTTGCCATGGTCAGATACTCGGATGATCAGCTCCACAATGGGGTTCACATCGTCCCAGAATGGGTGGGCTGTTCGCACCTCCCCGGTCACTGGATCAATCTCAAAGAGGTGCTCCTCATTACCATCAGAGATCTCATATGTGAGCCTCCCACTCTCGCCATAGTCATTATCCACCGCCCTCACTGTGGTGACAATGTAGCCAACACCAACGTTGCGCGGCACATGGATTTCAGCGGTGTCGTTTAGGAGCAGGGGCAGAACTATAACGGGGATGTTGTCATTGACATCCAGAACACTGATGCGTACTGTAGCGTTGCTCTCCAGGTGTGGAGATCCTGCATCTCTAGCAAGAACCTTAAAGTCAAAATATTTGATTTGCTCATAGTTAAAAGATCTCACTGCATAGATGGCTCCATTAGCAGCATTGACATTAACATAGGTGTTGACATCACCCCCACTCACATTGGAGTTGACTATGCTGTAGTACACTGTGCCGTTCTGGCCGAGGTCTGGGTCATGTGCCAGAACTGAGCCGAGGTACTCCCCAGGGATGTTGTTCTCAGGTATTTGAAGAAGGTAAACGGACTTGGTAAAGCGAGGAACGTTGTCATTCTCATCCAGAAGCTTTACAGTGAAGGACTTTGTGGAGTTTAGAGGAGGAATGCCGTTGTCTTTTGCCACAATGGTGACATTGAACTCATCCTGCACCTCTCTGTCCAACGGTCTGTCTGTCACCACGGTATATAAGTTTTCATAATTCTCCTCAAGTTTAAAAGGGACATTACCCAGTACTCTGCACTGAAGCTGCCCATTCCTGCCTGAGTCCTTGTCTGTGACACGGACCAGAGCAATGACAGTGGCTGGAGGTGCTGCCTCGCTGATGGCTCCCTGTCTCACAGACACAAAGCTTATAGACGGCCAGTTATCATTCCTGTCCAGCACTTTAACAGTGACTTTACAATGGCCTGGGATTGGATTGGGACCTAGATCCTTTGCCTGGACGTCAATCTCAATAACTGGGCTCTCTTCGTAGTCGATTTCACCTTGAATCTTTATGACCCCTGTTCTGGAATCTATGGAAAAGAGCTCCCGGATTCTCTCTGGGGCATAGCCACTAAAAGAATAGACTACTTGTCCATTGTTACCCTCATCAGGATCAGTGGCGTTTAAATCGATCACCACTTTACCTGGAGGTGAATTTTCAGGAATTTCCACAATATACGAGGGCTGATCAAACACAGGGCTGTTATCATTGGAATCAATAACTTTAACATTTATCTGCATGGTACCTGACCGAGGATATTCCCCCCCATCTGTGGCTGACAAAATAAGGGTGTGATGGTTTCGTTCTTCTCGGTCCAATGGCCGTTGAATAACTAATTCTGGGAATTTAGTCCCGTCCCCACGGGACTTTACCTCCAAGGAAAAGAGATTGTAGTCATCGCGTGTTATTTGATAGGTTTTCAGGCCATTCTCCCCTGCATCTGGGTCATGGGCGCTGGTCAGGGGAAAGCGTGTCCCTGGCACTGCGTTTTCAGAAATCTCAATATCAATCTGATCCGAGGGGAAGATGGGTGAGTTGTCGTTAATGTCCTGAATATCTATTTTGATCATGCAGATCTCCTTGTCATTGGCAAACACCTCCATGGAGAGCTGGCACTTGTGGTTTGTCTTACACAACATTTCCCTGTCGATGCGCTGCTTTGTGTACAGCAGTCCGCTTTGGGGGTCCACGTCGATGAAATGCGGAGCTGAGTTCTCCAGCACCCTGAAGTTGGCTTTCTTACCCTGTCCTCCCGGCCCAACCTGATCGAGTCCGAGTCTGGCATCTTTGGCAATGTTCCCAATTACTGTCCCCGGACCCTGTTCCTCCGGGACAGAGTAATTCAAGTTTTTCAATGTCAGGGCTTGAGCCCATAACAGGAGGAAAAAGAAAATAGAAAGATGCATCCCCACTCCGTAAAAGCTGCTTTAATCTCTGTTGTGTTTACGCCTCCTTTGACCTGTTGATATTTTGTTCAAACTTGGTGTTTCTATTAATCGGGATCAAATAAAGAGTTCTGTTCATCATGTGAGGCCTTGGCATTTGTCTTTGTGGATTGTCTTTGCTCTGTCTCTCTCTTCCAGCAATCTGTGGTGCTGAACACCTAATTTATATTCAGCTGAGCGCCCAGACTCATCTGAGCAATAAACGCGATCCAGTCTCCAAACAGAATAGTCATTGTAAGTGTTCAGTCATGCCACCTAAGAAGGAAAACAGAAAAAATATATATTTGTTATAATATATATATATGTGTCAATTAGTCACCCAAATAAAAACACACTAAAAAAGATACACCAACCATACTGCCAGTGAGAAATCAGATCCACCGCTGAGCCAAAAATGAAACAGTGCCCATGTGTAATTCATCTCCACAATTATGGGGGAAGCTTGTCAATTAGTTAACCTTGGGAAGACACTCAGCGCGGAACAGATCAGGGAAATAATGATTCCCCTTGTAGATTATTTACACCATACCATTATAGACAGGATGCAGTTTTAAAAAGCTATCTCTGATGTGCAATGCACGACCTGACCCTGTCTTGATGACGGCACATTAAGAGAATGCCGACTGAAAATGTAATAGGGCAACTTTAATAATGTGGTCACACTGCAGGCGTACAACTGAAGACGGCCTATCGCGGCAGCTATTTGAATAAGTGTGTATAAAATGAGCCTCTTACACGCATTAACAAATCCGCATAATCCGGATATTTAAAATGAGCCTTGTAAAAAAAAATCGTAAATGAGCTGCCAGCATCTCAGCACAGCCGTGTAATTCTCGCCACTGATGCCCTCCGTGTCTCTCTCTCTCGCGCTCTCTCTGCAAAATGCAACTGTCCTTGGAAGAAGCTGTTGCTTCCGCATGCACAGGGATGCGAAATAACAACCGTTTGGAAATGAGCAACAGACGGAGGGGCTTCGAGTGAAGAATCGCACAGCACATAAAGAACATAAAGGACAAAACGAAAACTTACCAAAAGAAACTGCCGCGTGCCAAATAGTCCAAAATAAAAAAAAAAGATATGACGTTAACTGTCAAAACCCAAAACAGTCAGTTGCAGCCGGGGCTCAGTGAGAGTTTCATCCCATATAACCACTTCTCAGTGGGGCTGCCGCCCGTTTCCTCTTTCCCTTCGCCGTGCAGGAGGAAAAAGCGACAAGCCTCCGCTGCTGCACGCACAGGCTACAGTGCGGCGCAGTGGAAATAAAAAAAAGTGCTCCAGAAAAGTATGACTGTAATGTCAATGAGCTGAAGTCCTCTCCGCTGTCTGATTAGGATGCAGCGGCTCGCCTTCTGTCTGCAGTGAGTCACCGTTCTTCAGGAAAGGAAAACTGTAGTCTATGAGGAGGAGAAGAAGAAGAAGGGGAAAAAATCCAGATGTATAGAAAGGTAGATCCAAAGTGGATATTTTAAAAAGGCGGACAGTGTTTTTCTACCCTGTCCCGAAACACCGCTGAATGACTGACTCCCGTAGTGGCATTTTGTCCTTGTCCGCCGTCCTCCAGTCAAAGTCCTCACGGAGAGACAGCTGCTGAGGAGGTGGTCAGCAAACAGCCCCGCATTCAGGCACAAGTCTGTCTGTATCTGTCAGAATAAAAAGGGTGATTTTCTTCAATATATATACGCACAGTCGTTATTTAGTATTCCGTGCACGTAACACAGCCCTAAGCACACAGAACGCTTCCTCTCACTGACTGAAGTCCGTACACCTCATGGTGCATTAAACATTGTCGCTGCTCCTCTGGCAGCCAATGAATTTGAAGAGGTGGGATGAGAAGGAGGGATTCAAAAGCCGCTTCGGGTACAGACTACAAATGATTGGAGGCTCGCAGTTCACCGGTGGTGCATCTGTGTTTTTTCAAATATCACACTTCATTGTTGTTTACAATAAAGGGAAACCGTGCGTTGGGCAGCTTTGTCAGAGACTTAAAGGGGCCAGGCTGGAGACGTTTGAAATGTCGGTTAGGTCATTTATCCCAAACAGACAGCACGGTTTGAATTCAACGGAAATGAATTCATTTCGGCTAAACGAAATAAAGGTGTGCGTTCTCAACCTTTTAATCTGGACTTCATTCAACTGTGCTCAGAGCAGAGGCAAATGTAAAAGAGGAGCACAGATTTAATATTATTCTTAGATATATAATTGTAGGTAATTAAGAATATTAACTGTGGGATTGGGACTGATTGGATTGTGTGTGTTTGTATGTGCCACACATCACCCCAGTTTGTAGTGTTATTCTTCATTTAAAAGGTGTTGCAGCCATCTCCTTGAGAGACTTGTGTTTGAACTAACGTTTCATAGTAAAACAATAAGTCACTGTACCATACAACTGTCCTGCATCAACTGGGAAATTATGATGGAGGCTAATGAAAGTTTTAGAGTAAATGATTGATTCGAAGTGACAACGATATCACTCATAGTAGTTTTCACTATTATACTTTCACAATTATAGCTTTAAAAAACTTAATTTCATATTGTCTCTCATAGTTCTCGTTCTAAAGGAAAGAAACAGCAGAAACTGTCTGTTAGGAAGTTTTTTTATCCAGCACTGGAAGTAAAGCTGAAATGAATAGTTGATTAATAGAAAGGTACTTTATTAGTAATTTATTTTAGCAATCAATGAATTCAATTTTTTCAAGCAAAAAAGACAACCATTACTGATTTAGCTTCACACTCAGGTCAGGATTTGAAGCTTTTCTTTGTCCTATGTTCTGGAAAATTAAACATATTTTTGTTTTCAACTGTTTGTCTGACAAATCAAGCACTTTGAGGAGGTAGTCTTGGACTTAAGAAATTGTAATGGGCGTGTTAAAACCACACAATTAACAGAGAATATGTTCAACAGATTATTGTATTTAAAAAATAATTAATTATAATAATAATAAAAAATGAACCACATAGGGAAACACACTGGATAGGTTGCCAGTGCATCAGGGTGCAAACAGCAATGAAAGCTTTCTTATCCTCTTGCTTTGGTCCAATATTGACAATCACTGAGGCACCATGCCACCCGTACTTGAATCATTTAGCAAAATAAATCATAACTCATACTGTCAGATGACGGCCCTGAGAACTTTTAATCGTCTTTTGACTTGACTGTTGTCATAGGGTTTTGTCAGAGTTTAACGATGCCCTTCATTTGGTATTGCTATTTCAATATGTCAGCTTTGTTCTGTATAATCGTGTAGTCTATCCATGTATAAACATCGGTCCCAACCTCTTTGACTTTCCCTCTGACCTTTATCTCTGACAGGAGGGAATGACACGAGTGTCAGAACCATTTGTTAGTCAGGAGGCGACCGAAGCTCATTATTAAACAGCAGGTTTGATGTACCAATGTCAAGATGATGATAACTGATGAAGGTAAATGTCACATCACTGTCTCTATCTGCATACTGTGTGTGTGTGTGTGTGTGTGTGTGTGTGTGTGTGTGTGTGTGTGTGTGTGTTTCGTCTTGTCTATGTGTGTGTGTGTTTATTCAAATGTGATGCATATTTTGTTCACTAAGTGAACCTTCCTCTGAAGTCTTCAGGTCATGTAGGTGTTCCATGACTTACAGAGCCTGAGACAAAATGCTGAGTAGCAATGAGCCCGGTGTTTAAAAGAATATATAATTATGTGTCAAAAATAATTAAATTTGCTCTCGAATGAAGTTGAATCATATATTATCCTCAAAACCACATTGTTCCCACCACGTTTTTTTAATCATTTGCCCAAATAACCTGTTTGCTCTTTTTCCTCGCCAACTACAATGCTACACACTAAGCTTAAACAATGCCTGCAAAACCACCTGCCTTGATGAAATGTCACCAGTGCTGCCAGAGATAAACCCAGCCATTAGCAGCTTTCTTCATTAGCCCAATTAAAAGGCCCTCAGGAAATGCACTGACAGAAAGCGTATTTGGAATGGGCTGCTGGTGAACAGTTGCATTAAAACCCGATTTCGTAAATTAAATTTCAATCTAATGGCAATGGCCTTTCTTCAGGTGGTAATAAGAGAGAGGAGGCCTCTTCCTGCCTACGCTATTTAACCCATTTTTTAATTCTCTTTTCCTCCCTTTCCTACACTCTCAGATTTCACTTCTTCCCTCGAGCAATAAAAATGTGTAACACTGTTAAAAGAAATTTAAGCCATGAAGACAGACCGCATGGAGTCCGACTGTGAGCTTTTTCTCCATTACCTCTGTCGGGGGAGAAAAAAAATAAAAAAATCAGTTTTGACATTTTTTATACATCGAGAGTTTTATTCCGGCAGCAAACTGTCACTTCCTTCACAGGTACTTTTTACCTGCCTGTTGTTTGTCTCCCACATACATTTTTTCTATGTTGCCATTTGAATCTGTGCCTCTGTTCTTCTTTACACTGTTCAACTCTTCGCTGTGTTGGGGAGAGGGAGAGGGGGAGTAGCACCTTATTGTTTACCTCACTTTGCTGTGGTTCAGCAGTAGAGAAAACACAGTTTGAGTAACTCTTTGTCTTTGTCTATGATAGTATGAAAGCTGAGACAGCAGCACTGATGATATTTTTAAGTAGATGTGTCTCTTTCATTCTTCAAAGGCATAAGCCCTCTGAACTGTTCATTAGTTACAGCATGCATGTATAACGGCATCTGACTGCATTAAGCTATTAATAGTAATGCTCGTTCCTACAGGTGACACGCATGGCACGCTTTACTGAAAGTTAGTTTAACCCGCATTTGACCCTTTATGCTGTATATTATTACAGGATAATCCTTGGGTGTCTGAAAGAGATGGTTGAAGCTGTAGTTCCTTCGTATTTAGTGCCAAACCATAGAACTCAACCGAATTGCAAAAAAATGTACTTGCAGTTTCATTTCAGTTTCCTATTTTACACTCTGTTGCTTGATTTTAGAGTTTCTTCTATATTTATTCTCTGTCTGTCTCTCCTTTAATCTTTTGCGGTAGTAAATAAAGGTTTTGCTGTGCTTCAAATGAACTAGTACAGTATGCACAAAGTCTTGTCCACATGCATCTAAAGGTTACACTTAGTTGTGTGCCATCTCTGTCTGTCTGCCATCACACATGAATCTGAAAATGTGGATAATGGTGCACACTTGCTCCTCTTCTCCAAGGCGTTCATGGTGTTGCGTTCAATTGGACACAGGAAAAAGCCACAGAAGTGGTTGCGGAAAGCATCAAAAGAGAGACCTTGCGATAAAAGCACTTCGTTTGAGATCTTAAATCTTTATGAACGTCATTTACACCTTAGTAACAGCAAATAGAAAGGGTCATTCCTGTTCATAAAATCAGAGTAGTGTCTGAAACAACCAAGTCAAGAGGACGGCTGGTAAGTCAAGTCAGATGTGGATGCATTGATCCATTCAGATGGACTGCCAAGGCTGGTTTAGCACAGTTCATTATGTTGGTCTGAAAGATAATAGAGGTAAGTACTGATGAGCATGGTCACGGTTTACAGTTTGAGCCATGGGAATCTATTTAAATGTTCACTATGCATCCTCTCTTTCTTTCTTTTCTTCCAGCTCTGTCTTTGCAACAGAGCAGCTGAAATCCCTGACCCGGCTTAGCAGTGTCATCAAGCCTCAAGAAAGAAACAAAACAATGGTTTATTCAAAGGAGTTGACTAAATGTTACCCTGCATGTACAACGATTGTGTGCGTGTCGGAACACTTTGTGTCCTTTTAACCGTGTCTATATGTTGATTTCTGATTCATCCTTACATAGGCTGCCACTAATGAATGCTTCTTTTTTACAGAACCGATTGGACAGGATGAATGTATTTTATGGTTCGAGCACAACCCAGATCTGTTAGTGAGCCTGTTTGTACGTTCCAAGAAATATTTTCTGATCAACGCTCTCTGTGTAACAGATTCTGCCTCGGGACAATCCTCACTGTTGGACTGCGAGCTGTAATGGACGTTAGCAGGTGCAGGGGCTGCTTGGTAGCGAAACTAAGATTAATTTTCATCAGGTGTGTCTTTTCACAAGCAAACTGCCGGACGACCTGTACTTCTACATTGACGCCACAAATTAAGTCTATGAGTCAGATGCATACATTAATGCTCTCGGCATGCTCTTAGTGGAATAACCCTATTCTCCCTGGAAAGATCATGAGTGAGAGATGAATTGTAATCATCTCCTATTGCCTTATTAGCATCACCAAGTGCTCCTAAAGAGCCAAATCACATTTGGCTGGCTGAGTCTGGCACACGGGAAATACGTGCAGAATTGAGGGTCATGCTCATGGTCATGCCAACAGTATGCCTTGTATTCACCCACAGCTCCCTTTGGCATAGGTAGGCTTCTAAATTAGTTAGCCTAACATCGAATGATACACCAACACACCTTACACCATTTTTAATCGCCATCCGCTGGGTTAAAAATGTCCATCAACCATCTGTTCTCTTCCGGATCGCTTCAGTCAAAAACACTCAAGACACTTTAAAAGTGCTGCATCTTTATCTCTTGGGTTTTCAACATCACTTCTTTACTTGATCAGATGATGCAGAAAGTTTCAAAACAATTTACTTTTCATACAACAGTGTCCTGTAGAAGAAATCAAGCTGGGCAGTCATTGGTATTAGTAACAGCCTCTTACATCTTCCCCTGCAATGCTTTTGTTTTGCTTATTTGTATTAGAGAGATTAATTAAAAGGAACAACAAACCAAGGTGTTTATTAGATAGCATAAAGGGTGTACCAAAGTGACGGAGAAGGCCCCGTGAGAAAAACAATAAGCAGACAATAGCTTTTCATCAACACTTATTAACAGGATATGATTCCTTTATTTTCCAGGCCTATCAATGTAAGACTACGCAGTCTAATAAAGGTTAATTTGTCCATGTTCATTTGCAAATTTGAGTTATGCAAATTTAGGAATTGTCTTGCACAATTTCTAGAGAATGCCAATAAGGATGATAGTGATATTAACATGCTTGATTCAAATCTTTGCACTCATTGGTCCATTGGACAAAAGCGCATGACAAATACTAATGTATGAAATACTCAGGTGTCTTAAGAGGGTCCATTGCTGTCAATGTAGACACACGGAAGTCACGCCCAAAAGCGATAGCGACACCATCGCAGTGTGCAAGCGTTCCCAAGTGCCTATTTTTCAGGGCATGTTTTAGGTGTGTGTAAGGCGACACAGAGAACTATTCGTTCAAAGCAACAATGGTGCCCACTGCAAGGTTAACGTATGCTGCAAAAGCATCAGCTATATCACAACTGGAGAGTATTGCTTTATTGAAAGAAGAGCAAAGAGCTGTCCTGCAGGCTTTTATCAATGGAATAGATGTTTTCGCTCCTCTCCCGACTGGCTTCGGCAAGGGATTGATTGACAGATGGTTCATCCAATCACCTGCCGGGTAGTTGTTTTTTTTTAAAAAGTGCCTGCCCTTTCCTAAATAGTTTCTCAGACGGTTCTGTGTAACAATCCATCTGGCGGGTCGGGTTACAGAGTGATCTGTGAGAGCCTGTGGGAAGTGTTCTGGTGTCTGGTTGTTTTGGCGTACTAGGCTGTGTAGCGCCCAAGAGGGGGGAAGCTGAAACAGGTTGTGTCCGGGGTGTGAGGTTTCCGCAGTGATGTTTCCTGACGCTCAAGGTGTATAAGTCCCGGATGGAGGGCAGGCTGGCACCAATGATCTTCTCTGCTGTCCTGACTGTCCTTTGTTGTCTGTTCTTATCCTGTTTGGTGGCAGATCCAAACCACACAGTGATTGACAGACAGACTGGTCTCCTGAGCTACAGTTGCTGGTGTAGAGGGAGAAGATCAGTGGGGAGAGCACACATCCCTGCGAGGCGCCAGCGCGAATAGTCCTGGATGTGATATTCCCCAGCCTCATCTGCTTTTACTGGCTTCCCCCTTTCCATGAGTTGTTACATGCATGGTGTCTTTTTAGAATAAACTTCAGTCTTCACAGGAAGTTAAGTTTAGGCAACAAAACCACTTAGTTAGGTTTAGAAAAAAGCGTGATTGACGTGACCGACGATTCACGTCACTATCGAGTGACTAACGACTCGTTACTAGCAGGTGACCATCAAGTCACGTGACTAGGGACTCACGTGAGTCACGGGACTTACGACAGGGAGTGACACTGGGTTGGTTGTTTTGGATGTTCTACTTTTCAAAAAAAAGATGTATTCCTTTCTGTTTTTATGAATGTGCCGTCAGCAAAAGAAAAGAAAAGGCATTGTGTGAAACTGTTGAATGGGATGATGTGCAATATAACGTGTGGGCGGGAGTCTGTGCTAAAAGGTTGCTTTTTATTAACAAAAAATAGGAGAAGTTCAAAAAAAACAAACTTGGAGCTGAAATAAATCTACCATCACAGCCTCCCAGTGAACTGCTACCTTATCCCTCACTATACAGACAATAACTGCAATCATCTTCTAAATCTGGATTTACCATCTACTCTGGTAAGCACGGGGGTGAGCTCGGCAAATGCAGGCTTTGCAGGAATAATAAAAGCATAATGTTCAGGGTATCCAGTAAAGGTCACCACAATGAGAAAAAACACTAATGAAGCTGGGCGCTTTTCTGCTCTGAGTTTATTCATTTTTTTAACTCAAGGCGGTCATGGCACTCCTGCAAAAAGTGCCGGAGTTTTTTTTTACTCCTGGTAAAAAAACGCATAAGCAGGGTGCAAAACGCAGTACTCCCCTTGACCAAAATTACAAAAAGCCACCTCAGGCTTCTAAACCTTGCTGATCAGGACCTTACTCTTACCTCAACCACTTGTGTATGCCCCGTTAGCATACAATGATGCATGACTGTTTGTAATTTCACTGAATAAGGAGGTGCTCTGCACCTACACCACAAACACAACTGAATTTGTAGAACTTGACTGACAAATTGTACCAAAACAATATACTGAAATTCTTGATACAGCACTTTAATAAACCTGCTACTGCTGAGGAACACTGCCTTGTGAAAAGAGAAGGAAGTTGCCTTTCAACATTTGAAGATGCAACACAAAGTTATCTCAAGCTTAAAGCACCACCTACGCACCAAATCTAACCCCATACAGTATTAACCAGACTCTTGCAGGGAGATGAATGAAATATTTATTTATTTAACTTTTTGGGAATGTCCCTGGATAATGTCTATACTGTACAAACACATGTCAAAATGTGTTCTTTGGTTCCATCTTATTCATTCATTTATATCCTAAAAGACAGAAAGAAGAACATGGACTACATTACATTAAAATAGGTCAAAGTGATTTTCTACAGAGGAGATAGAATCATATGGGTCACTGCATTATTTCTGGAAATTCAGAAAGAACAAGTGTTGTAGGATTGTTAAATTACCAACCAATTTTATATAGGTGACCTAGTAGAGTGTCTATATTTGTCTTGAATTGGGCGTACTGTATGCAGGGATTGGATTTGTCCCTCTCTCCTTCTTTTTCACATCTCATCTCACTTTATCTGGACTTTATCATCGTTGCTCTCTCCTTCTACATGGCTGCCTGTCTGTGTTAGCTGCCCATGTCTGTCAAGGATACTACAAAACCACTATGAATTTGCATTTTGAAAGCCATTCACTTGTGTCATGTTTCCACGTAATATCTCAAGGTCTTATTTTAGAGAGTTGGGTATAATGACTCTCAATCATGCCTGATTTCAAACAAATAGGCTTAAAAATACTCCCTAAATGAACTCTTAATTTTTCTTTCCAACTCAAAAACACTTCTGAGAAGCATTGTCATTTTGAATCCAAGGGACTGGGGATTAGAAAACAGGACTTGAGATTTCCTCTTTGGTGTTTGGCTTGACTTGGACTCAACTAGGCCAGCTCAGTTTGTCTTGTCTAAGGCGATTTTGACTTTCGGGATGGTCACAGTCTCACCCTCCGCAGCTGAGCATCCCTGTCTCTTCGTCTTTATCTCTCTCTCCCAGCTGCTATCTCCTTCTTTGTGTGTGTGTGCACGCTACAAACCACTCCTCCTCCTTCTATCCTCCTCGTCTC
This sequence comes from Anarhichas minor, assembly GCF_050575085.1. Lineage (NCBI taxonomy): Eukaryota > Metazoa > Chordata > Actinopteri > Perciformes > Anarhichadidae > Anarhichas > Anarhichas minor. The sequence continues at coordinate 8,795,009 of NW_027466508.1, forward strand.
CTTCCCTCTCGGTGCCCTCTGTCTCAGTCACCCTGTAGCGAACAGGTGTATCTGTCTCTCTCCTGATGAGTTTATTACTCCGAAGTGTCTCCATAGTCCCTGTGGACCCCCTGCCTCCTAATACGCTTAGCCCTCACAGCTTATGTCATCCAGAGTGGGTGGTCTGATAACGCTCCACTTGATCAAGCCATCCACATCAGGGTCCATCTGGTCCACAGTCACTTCGGTCAGCTTGTATGTCAGGGAGTAGACACACATCCACACAGAGTAACCTTCCCCCACCCATTAAAGGTGATGGGAATGACACTGCACTGTGGTACCACGGTGACCAGCTTTCCAGACCTGGGGAACATTTCTAGACATATTTCTTTCTTTTTTTCCCCCTCAGTGAACAGGTATGGAGATTAATGCAGAGAGACTCAGCTTGGTTCCTTCAACACATCAAACTGCCTGGCTCTCAAGAAGAATCAGGAGGTCCATTATGCATACAGCAGATAAACGGCTGAATTCTCAGTTCATGCTCAAAACGTATATACCCAGGTATATACATCCCAGGATTAAATTAATAAAGCTTTAATACTTTAATTTAGAGCTGCAAATGTCCTCTCAAAAATTGGAACAACAAAACACGGTAGAAGGATAAGGTAATGATTATAAAAGCAATGATTTTTTTCAGTTTTTCAAATCAGTACACACTGATGTACTGTCCCCTTTTAAATTAATATCGCAAACTTGTTAGCACACAGTTGTTATTGACATCTCCAGCAAATATGGAGCAACACAAGAAATGTATTTGGAGTCGTGTGTGATGCCTCCTGATGGAGATAGTTCCAAAACTTTCCTTTTAGCTCTGTTTTTGGTCTCCACCAATTCTCGGGGGAAATACTTCTTTCTCTAGCTTCCACGATGTTTAAGTTTACGAACCAAAGCTGGTGAGAGCGACAAGAGTGAACAGAAACAAGGGAAGTTGAGGGCCTGTAAACCAGACATTATGTTGAAAGATGCTGAGATTTTCCATTGAGCTGAGAGGAACTGTGATCATTTGTTGTGGGTTAACCTCTACAAGCGACCTGCTTTCACATTACACAAAGTCATTTCATCCATTGTTTATATAAAAATGTTGATTATAGCAGCTTAAAGCCATACAATGTATCCTATGGTATGTAATACAGTCACAGCATCATGACAATACAACTAATGGAAAAGTAAGTACTTTAGATTGAAGCAAAAAAAGGACACACTACTCTGATACACAGATCAGGATCACATGTCACGAGATGCAATTACAATGTCTCAAGGTTCACAATGTGGTTTCACTGGCAGAGTTAAATGCTAGACTGTATCTTATTTTCATTCATGATACTACCCTCCACTGTTTCTTATTCACACTACAGTTTATCACAGTGCAGTATATAAATGACAGCAAGCTAACACATGTTCTGAGCAATCCATGGTGGCTCCGTGCTCTGATCCTGGGCAGCACAGGCGAAACAGGAGGTAAATGTTTTGCTTGCCATCAACGGAGGAATGATCCCACCCTTCATCTGCCTTGTTTTCTTCGCTCTCTCTCCCTCTCACTTTGGTATTTTTGTCCCCTATCTTTTACTTGCAAATACCTGCGCAGCCCCCAACCCCAGCCCCTGCTTTCCACCAGGAGATATCAAAGGGTTGGAAAGCAAGACAAAGACTCCAACCCATTCCCCATAGAGTGCTGCGGTGCCTGCGCTTAGATGTGCATTGTGCTGAAGTGAGAGTGCAGCACCTGACTCCCTCAGAGCGGCTGCAAGTCTTTGTAGAGTCTCAAGGCCTTGAAGTATGCATATGGGTGTGTTCATCATCAGTAGATGTACACAACAGCAGGAGACAACCTTCTGACTCTATGAAGTGCCTACAGGTGTTACTTACAATGATGTTTCACATGCAAAATGACACGAGCTATGGCACTTACATCCAGTACATTTCCCACAAGCATCAGAGTTATTTAGGGTGTGTTATTTGTTCGAGCTAAAGCAGCTTTGCACTCTTATAAGATGAATGGGCTGAGAAGTAATAACTTAGTGATATGTTGTAGTCAATTTGTACTGTTCCCATTATCCATTCTCAGTGTTTTTTTTGTTTCTTTTTATATTCCCACAGTCCACATCAATTTTAAAGAAAAAAATTACTCTCTACACTTTACAATATACTTTAATGTCTGGTTGTCCATGGCAACCACGTGCAATTTATTTGTTCTCCTTCTGTGGTTACAGAATATGCACCAAGCTTATACTAAGCAGGTCCTTTGAAAGGTCTTCTTCTGCTTTTTACCGCAGGAGATTCATCTAAGACATTGTAAATTCATATTTTTAATTGTGTTCAACTTAAATGGTTCAAGCGTTGCAAAAAGAGCATCCATCTGCTGATATGAATGGTGTGGGAAACACATTAGCACCATCTAGTGGTGAGTTTAGAAGAGCCTTTCTGTCCCATTATGTGATCTCACATGTTTTTCTTTTGTCGTGTGTGGACTCATCACTGCAGTTTTTATTAGCAAAATATTTGTGGCCTCAAAAACACTTGAGTTTGCATGACAACATGCTTTACATGAATACAGAATGTGCAGTACTGTATGTGTATGACATATACTGTATGGATGTTGGAATTAATTCAAATGAATTATCTATCCATCTATCTGTGTTTACTTTCTGGGAAATGCAGTGAGTTATACTGAAACACTGTCGTCATGCCTTGCAGATCAAGTGCTCTGATTACAAGAAATCTCAAACCAGAGCACTAATTATCAGATAATAAAGAATCCTGAATGTCAAGTAAATTATGAATTCACTTCCCGAATGTTCATGTAATTATCTCCAAATGTGTCCTTTTTCAAATCCCCCTTCACCTGTTTGAAAGTGCCAGTGATTCATGTTATATATAATAAATCAGCCCATTTGCCAGAGCATTAGAGACTGCTAATAAGCCTTGCTCATAAAAGTCATGATTCCATCCCCAAACCATCTAAATCAAAGACGTCCATGCACATAACCAGCCTTTCTGTGCACATACCACGGAATTCTCACCATGTGATTTGTAGGGATTTTCTGATTTGTGTCGCTATAATTGGTGTGAAAGGTTGTTTCCATGTGTAAAATGGGAGTCGAATTCCATCTGAGAGGTCCAGTTTCTTTGTTGTACAGTTTTATTATTTGTCTGTGGTTATAACTTCGTTGTGAAATGTGAGAGCAGGAGCTTGAAATAAAGGTAAGGTAAAAATCGAATCCATTTGGGCTGATGTTAAACCACTGTCTCTATGTTTGGCCTTGTGGCATCCACATTTATTTATAACCGTAACATGTACCTGATAATTAATGTAGAAGAATCCACGTCAAACCTAAATGCTTTGAAGTCCACATTGCAAGAATAATTTGTTGTTATGTATCTGTCTATGGAAGTTGATTTATGTGTTCAGGGTATTTTATATGCTTCTGATTGTGGTACAGTACAGTTTCTCCCAATGTATAATGATATGGATGATGCCACAGGCATAATTTTTTATAGCTTGGTAACTTTGAGGGTCAAATTTGTCAAAATCTGTAGGTACAATAAGAAGCCATTGTTCCTAATATCATAAAAAATATCAGGTAAATATATTCTGTACATTACATTATATTGAATACACGTTAAATAGTTGTTTGCTGTGTGTGTGTGTGTGTGTGTGTGTGTGTGTGTGTGTGTGTGTGTGTGTTTGTGTGTATTTATGTTTTTGTTTGTTTGTGTTTGTTGTTGTTTTTATTACAGAACAAGTGAAGACAAGTACAGGGACACATAAACAGCAAAAAGAGATCATACAAAATCAAAATCATGGGGACAAACGCAAACTGAAGGGATGTGAGTGTTAGCGTGTGTGTGTGTGTGTGTGTGTGTGTGTGTGTATTATGTTGAAGCTTGATTTGTAACACACCAAGAGAGTTACTTGTGGTGAAGTTTAAATTATGTATTTCTCAAAATTCCTTTTTGAGAAAGACCTGTGGCGATAGTGTGGTTGCTGGTGGTCTCAGTCATGGTGTTTTAAAGGTGGATAACTTCAGATAACCTATGTGTAGAATAATTCAGTTGATTCACCAGGCCAAAGTCACTTTAGGATGAGGTAGAAGTGTAAAGCTGCTTTAGCGGACTACTGGACTGACTGACTGTGTTCATGGAACCAGTTGATGATTTCTTTATTAATCTCTCCTGCTCTCTGCAAAAGAAGTCCTTCGTCAAGGACCCAGAAAAAGACAGAATCAGAGAGGGTGACTGTGTTGTATGACATATGGAAAAAGTGAAATGATTACAAAACAAAGAGAAGTACAATTCAGGGAAAAATGTACTCCCATGTACATAATCAGTAAATACAGAATAGTGGAAAATGTAATCCATAGGAAATTGGGTCTGGGTTGATGTTATTGAACAGGCATTTCAATGATACAGGTGATATAAATGATGTGGCCGTCAGTCAGAAAATGTCACTGGATGTTCTGGTTTGTTATATATTTGTCTTTGCCTCTGGTATTTCCTTTTTGATCCAACTCTTTTTTCCCAGTCCTCCAATTCCTGTAGTGAAGGCCACGCTTGAGGCATGAGTAAACATAGTAATTTATGGACACTGTGTGTAATTGTAGTCTTCTGTTAGGACTCAAGGAAGAAGAAGGCATGAAATCGCAACGTGATATCTTTTGGGGTCTTATTATGGACACAAGTGGGCACAGTAGGAAACTAAAAGAAAGAGAGAGGGAGAGAGAGAGAGAGAGGGTAAGATAAAGTGTGAGAGAGAGAGAGAGAGAGAGAGAGAGAAACACGTAGACCATGACAGTCTACACAGTGAATTTGTCAAGATAAAATCGTAATATAAAGTGTTATTGAAAATGTATTCATAGTGCTTGTCATTTCTTATTTAAATCATCTTAGTTATATTTGTGAGAGTATGGGTTGTGATTCTTTAAATGTAATGTCATTTTTAAGACATTTTTGTGTTATCAATAGCTGAAAATCAATTATATATAGCTTCTGCCTTTATCTTTCTTTCAGGTTCCGCCTTCCATAGAGCCTGCAATATGAAGGAGAGGGGATAAATCACATTTGCTGCATTCAAATAAAAAACAACCTTTAAAAATAACCTTCAAATGGGTTTTTGCAAATGCATCAAAAATGTGACAGAAACGGAATAACAACCATTAATATAATAAAAAACGTTAGTTGTAGCCTTAACATCCACAGAATGACGCACATGTTGTACAATTGTATGATTCACTCTGGTTATATATATATATATGTATTTGTTAAATTTGATTTATTATCTCAATGTTATGCCTTTGTCTCTGTTTGGTTTACAGCTTAACAGTTGGTTAACAACAACGCCATGTCAAGACTATCACTCTCCATGGTGCTGATTTTGCGTCTGGGACCGGCTAGGGTGCTATTCTGGCTGCTCTCTCTCTCCCCTTGCCCACACCAGTGGGAAGGGTGCAGCCAGCAGGAAGTTCCAGGCAATAACGTCTAATCATTGACTTCACCCGTTGCATATCATAGACGAGCTGGAGTAGTAAAGTAGCCTTCTTCAACCTATATCTCGAGCAATCATTTAGGGCGTGCCCTCATTTTCAATGGTGCAATAAGTACAATTAAAACCGAATAATTACACGAGAAAAATAAATAAGAAAATATATAACCAGCCAACAACAGAACAAATTTCTAAACAGAGTAGTCTAGTAGTACTATAGTAGTAAACAGCAGAGCAGTCTGTAATCACAGTTTTAAATTGGCCTATAGGTGCAATTGTGGTTTAACGTGTGTTGTAAATAGTGTGTGCAGCACAAACACTAAAATCAGTTTTCCCAAATTTAGTGGTTGCATGCGGGAATGAGTCAAATAATGACTATAGGACCAATTTAATAAGGAAATGACATATGCCAGCAAGTTGCCATTAAGGGCTTTATACATTTATGAACAGAAACCAATGTCTATCACGTCTTTCTGTTAGAGATGCCCACCCAACCTTTTCATACAAGATGCAATGGTGAGTAGAATAACTGTCACCGGCAATAAATCTTAAGGCGGAGTGATAAACTGAATCTAACGGTTTAAGAGTGGAGGCAGAGGCGTGCATAAATAATGTCACCATAATCCAAGACAGACAAGAAGACGGCCTCAATTATTAGCTTCATACTGAACATAGGGAAAATAGCTCCCTGCTTGTGTAGAGGTATCCAATTTTTACCAATGAGAAATTTAAACAGAATTTTTTGATCCAGCCAGATACCAAGATATTTATACTCTGATACCCTGTCAATACCATTTCCATTCAGACTGGTAATATGCAAGATATTGTCCACAATATAGATAAAGATTTTAGTGGCTGAGTGTGAATTATTAACAAAGCAATACAGAACTGTGTCATCCGCATAAAGATGGGAATTACAATTTGATAAGAGGGATGTAATATTGTTAATATAGATTATTAAGAACCCAATCTTGAACCTTCGGAAACCCCTTTTGACAGCGGTAGGAACGATCATTTTCCAAAATCCCACTTTGCTGTATGAGAAAGGAAGTCCTGTAACCATTTACAGGACTTCTAATCAAAACTTATATCATAACCAATTGTTGGTTGTCGTGTTTCTGTCGTCAGTCTCCTGCTTTATCTGTACTCAGGTCCTTACTGCATTCTTAAAAGCCAAGGCGTCAAGTTAAGAACAAAGATCTTTGACTGTACTTGTCAGGAAGGTTATACTGATAAGAAGTTTGAGTCAACATCGTCCTCATAGAAAAATAGCACTAATAGTTTGTTCAAACACAAACAAAACTGTATTTATATTTTTGAGATAACTGATCTCTTGTTGTTGGCGACAACACAAGATTGTCCTCTCTCACAAAGAAAAGCCGCAAGTGGCATCACGTTGTTATAACCCCACAAAACCTTCTAGACAGGGAGTCAGGGTAGATACTCGGGCAAAAACAACAGTCCAAATTTGACAAAAGCGTGCAGTTAGTTTCTTTTAATTTTAATCATAACCAGGATCTTCCCTTAACCGTAATCGAGTTTGAGTAGTTGTCTTTACTTAACCTAATCTTATAACCATAGAGGTGGAAGATCTGAACATGCTTGATGAGAAACTGTCTTGTAAGAAAGAGGACTTGTTGGGCAAGTCATACCACCGATAGGACTGCCAGCTCAGAAAATGCGCACATGGGTCATGGACAATGTTTTTTTGTTTTTTGGGATGAAGACTTTTTGAAGTCAAAAAGTCCTTGTTGAACAGAGGAGAAGGGAGAGATGAAACGTCCAGATTAACGGGTAACGCAAAACTACCGGCGGAGTTTTGCCAGTGGGTGAAGGGGGAGCTCAGGCGCTGGCGCCATGGAGGGAGGCCAAGCGTCATTCATCTGCATGTACTGTCCGCTCTGCAGTGACACAGAGACATTTAGAAAGCGGCAGGTTTCCTTTGAACGAACTAGATGTGAGCCACATTGGTTTGGCAATGATAATAATTTACTTGGCCACTTATATCCAAACACACATCTCTTCCTGCTTCTCTCCATATTGCTCTGCTACTACGATCCACAAATGTGTTATGTGACCGATGTGTTATGTGTTATGCGACTAAGTAGTCGCCCAAAGTCTTATTTGATTGGACTATTTTTTGTGGACGCCCCTAAGTGCAGGATGAGTCATCAAACTTTTGAAACCGTGACCGAAGCTAAAGACGTTCTAACACTGTTTCAATGGGACTGTAAATAACCCCAGCAGGCTTGCAACTCTCTTGTAGTCCAATACCTACTGTATAACATTTACTTATAGTTAGCTGTGAAAATATAACACTGTGCAGATATGCATGCAACATTCTGTACAAAGTGTAATTCACTACTTGATGAAAGACTGATACCCAGTCTAAGAAAGGGGTAGGTGTTTACTTCTGCATACTTCCTTTCGGAAATGTATCTATTATTTATAATCTGCTGTATATGTTTACTGTTCAGTTCCTTGGTTATTCATGTTTAGTTTTCATGCATGCGGGTGACAAAATATGCATTCCTGCCAATGGTTTCACACCACCCCACTGTTGTACAGGTGGCGCTAATACAACACAGGCAGGAAAGAAGAAAGGAACAGAGGAACGATTGCAAATGGATGTGAACAAGGCAGGTTTAAACCTTTAAGGGAAATCTGTTTGGCAATGTTCTATGAGGAAGATAACACATTTAACATGCTTGTTAGTGTGGTATATTTTCAGGTCTTGCACAATACAGCGAAGACCCCAAGTGTATTTGTCTTAGATGAAAACCAGATGTGCAGGAGACCAGGGGCAGAAGGGGGGATGTGTAGAATGAGGAGGCCACATACATTCTCTTACTTTCCGCCCAGATGTTACATAACATGTATCCTATATAAAGTTGAAGCGAGAGCCCTAAAGGGAGGACTTTCAGATTCGACTTGAGACCTCCGGGCGATCTAGACGTCCGTAATGGCATGTGTTGCTTGTTTGTAATAAACTTTATTATACCAGCAAGAACAGTGTCCACGGAGCATCCTTCCTCATCACTTCAACAGCACTGTCGCATGAAAGATACGACATTAGGATACAGAACGTGTTTTGGTGAGTAGCACTGAATGTTAACAAGAACGGTTTAAAGGAATATTTGTTTACTTTGAATTTAATCAAGATTGTATGTTCCCACACACCAAAATATGTTCTATTTCCAGTGTATTATATTTTCAATAAGCCTCCGGTGAAAACATAAAAACTCATACATTCATTGTATTTTCTGTCTTCAGTAAATCTTGGAGTCATGATGAATATTGATAGGATGAAATTAATAAGGTAAGCAAAGCAAGTTAATTGAAACCAGCTGTACAGAGGAAGAATGTAAATTAGAGGCAGAAAAAGAGACAAGGAGGATTTGTGGTTTCTAAAATGTCTCAGTGCTGTAAAACCACGTCCTGAAGGTTTAACTCCTCATTATAAACAGTGAACACACAACAAAGGCTCTCACATAGGCATTTGCACTACACTTCAACATACTGTATCACTGGCATAACTTTGAGTTCTAAAAAACTATTATTCTGAGACGCCATTTAAAACATTTCTGTGGCTCCTCAGCAGCTGTGAGCTCCTCAAATTGTTACACCATGTTATCACAGTCGCAACAGCACTGTTCACGATAGCAATATTCAAATAGTGGCTATAGAAACAGAGTAGCAATTTTACAGCACAAAGCGAAGTTGCATTTAAAGGACAAAAAATGAAATAGTTTAGACACAAACCGGCACAATTTAGTTCCAGATCCTCTTTTCTCACAGGATAGTTTGAATTGTCTCTGGTTGGAATACATATACACTTCTGTCGTGTTTCTTATTGCTCTCCCCTTCTTGCTCATCAAAATGAACCTACAGGGCAGAAAGAGGAGGGTGCAAAAACTGAAGGACTGTTTATGAAGAGAAATGCAATCCTAAAGATAATTTGATGAGAAAATGTCATATTCATATACTTCATATTTTGAATATATTTGAATTTGAAGAGAGAGACATCAAAAGCAGGTCTTATCACATAGTGTATAGTGATCAGCACATAACCTTTCTTATTCTTCAACACATATGTACATGTCTATTTTGAAACAGCCTATGTTTTTGATTGCTATAATTCCATTTATACTGTATCACAGTAGCAAACTTGTAATAAGGAGGTGGGTTGCTTGAAGAGGTAAACATGTCATTTTAGAAGAAAGAAAACCACGATTCACAAACCTCTCTGTGCTCACTAAAATGTGCTGTTGGCATGCATACAGTACACACGATGTGTTAGATGGACATACTCTCGGGACACTCTGCTTAAGCTTATAATTTAAAATAATTAGAATAAAAAGCTTAAAAAACATTGGACAAAAACTAATCACTAGAGACAAAATGAATGAGAATACTATATGAATGTATATAATTGACTTCATGTTCCAACTAAATGTTTGTCGTTGTCTTGTAGACTGCCTATTGTGCAGTGGTAAAATTTGACACAAATCAAAAGAATAAAATAATAACCTCACTCCCTTCTGTCATGTTCTCTTTTAGAAAAAAGTTTTGAGAACCCTCTTTGACTTTGCAAAATGCCTAGTTATTTTTAATGTAGATCTTTCTCTCTGCTTCTGTCTCTTCGTACGGCCTGGCAGGCAGACAGTTCCTTAGCAACGGAAAACACGCATTATCCCTCGATAGCAACATCCCCCCCTCACACTCCCACCCCCGGTCCTCACAAAAACATGAGCCTGCACCTCTTCAGCGTCTCCGTTTCCCCAGGTCCTCTGAAAGAGGCAGAAAATGAGTCTCCTCTTTGATGTCGAAGCCTAATGCAGGCAGCACAGTGAACACCGTACACCACCGTGGTAATGGAGAACAATGCCCAAGGAGGTGAGCGGGTGTGACCCTTGACCTTTCAATCCTTCTTTGCCTCACTTAATACTACCACCTACAATCCCTAGCACTTCTCATTAAAGGCCACTTCCCATTAGAGTGAGTCAGTCCCTCAGAGCATCTGACTACAAGGCTTGGGTTATTTCTCATCAGAGCCAGGCTGCATCCATTATGTCGTCTCCTTCTCTGTATGTGTTCCATATTAATATGCCTGAAACAAGACTAGCATGCATAAACATAACAGAAAATGTAGCTTTATTTGAAAAACAGCACCTACATAGAGAATAAGCAAGAGTCTGTCTAATAAATACAACTCCAGCACTGTTTAAGGTGAAGATCTGGATTAAAAACAAGTATCTACGATGCCTTTTTGTGTGAAAGTAAAGTCTCCTTCTGGTTTAATGAGAGATAAGACACTTCTGAACACAAATCCAGGAATACTTTGCACAGATGGTCTCAAACACAATCACAGGAAGCCTTCAGGTTGCTGCTAAAGACATGATACTAGTGCAAAGAACATACATATAAGTTTCACTATGGCTGTGCCAAACCTAAATATTTCAGACATGTTTTAAACCTTAACTAAAATAATTCAAAATGGACAGTCTGCTATATATAGTACACAGAACATATATTTAACATGTATTGGACAAGATACAAAATATATCTGATGGGTCCAGACACAATTGATAGAAAATCAGATGAAACTTACAGTATTTGTGCTGTACCAAATTATATTGATGCTTTCAAACCTTTCTGTAGTTTGGATATTCTGGATTTGCTGGGTATGTTTTACATCTTCATTGCAACCTGTGATGAGCGGTTACAAGCTGAACAAAAGCTACCTTTGAAGTTGCAAAACAATAACAGTGGGAACAACTGCTTCATTATAAAATTATTAGACTTGAGTATATTCATTTTTAATTTTGAATGTACCATTCAAAATTAAAATAACTAAAGGTATCACAACCATTGGTGCTAGAGCTTCAGCTGTGTCACATCTGTCTTATGTTGCACCACAAATCGAGACCTATCTCGCTTCAATGAGACAATTCCAACTTGAAATATTCAACTATTAGCTTCAGCATTCATCTGGGAAAGTAAAGCATTTAAGTCTTACCCTAGAACCCACAACTCTGCCAGTTGTCAATCTTTGGTCCTTTGTGAAGAGGTTTTTCTTTCTCTGAATATCTTAAATCTAAAATGTTCTCCTCGTAGCTGATGAACAAGGGCATTAAAATGTGGTTTTTGCAGATAACATATGAGACTAATGTAAGCTGATTTTGGAATTTAGTGTGGGGCGGCTGCTATGCTGGTGCACTGAACTGACACTAACTAGACAGTGGAGTAAATACTATATTACTCCAAAGGTGTATTAAAGAATATAAATCAGTATTAATGTTGAGTGTAGGGATCAATGAACCAAAAGAACATGACAAATCAATATTTTCAATACAACATCAATATCCATCAGAGTATTTTGCAATACTCGGATGGATAAAACTCACTCTAATCATCAATTTGTAATATATTATAATATAAGTAAAATATTCAACACATTTTCAAACGGAGGGGTTTTCGGCTCGGGGATTCATGTTTGCTGATTGTTGACTAAAGGTCCATTAAGGATTTCACTTAAAGTTCTATGTTTACGGTGTGTGTGAATCCTGGTTGTCTATCACAATTTCTAAACATGCAGGCCCACAACAGAAGAAAATTAAACTCACACACACTTCAGTTCCAGTCCATACTTAATGGGTTCAATACAAGTGCAAACTCAATACACCAATCTAAACTGAATGGCTGTATACGACAGGGATGACAACAAGAGAGCAGGGGAAATAGGGACATCAGCTGATTTATAGCTTCTCTTCCTACAATGAGAGGCCAGGTGTGTGGATGGCAGTAATCCATGTCTCTCTGTCTCTCTATCAGCTAAAAACAGAGGAGCTCTGCTGCAAAGACGGCCCCTTAGCCCACCTAGGTCTCTATTGGATTATTTTTGCTTTTAAAAGGAATTACTGGTGTTATTGAGTTCTGCACCCATGTTGGTTAGTGATTGTTTTCTTGTTCTTCTGACACCTTTCGTTGTATCCATTGTCTTACCAGGAACCCTCAAGTGAAATTGACTTGCTTCACAGAATCCAATGTTTTCGAAGTGTAGGTTGACACATAACATACTAAAATACTCCCAATAGATTTTCAAAAAACAGAATTCAAAGTCAATAGAGGAATTTCTATATAAGTTATCCATCATTGTGACAATATTGCCACGCTGGGAAAGGCCTGTGTGGACATTCAGGAAATGGACCTCATACAAGGAAACAAAGACGCTCACCAGATCTATAAAAAGGAATAGTTTGATTCAAGCGGATTTTCATCTGCGTGATATGTCTCCATTGTTTTTGTGTTTCCTATTGAAAAAACAACTGCTGTTCACAGTAAACAAGGTACTCTTGTGGCAAGAGCATATTTTCCAATAATAGAAAGATGGTGTCCAAATGCAGCTCCTCTGTTGTTTACGCTGCAGTTCAACCAGAATCCAGCAAGGAACAACCATGTATAGATTTTGTTAAGGATTTTGTAGCATTGATTTTTTTAAACCACTTAAGTTTTGAAAAATAACAAACAAAAAAATGTGTCCAAATAATATCTCCTCATGGGATTTGAGATCACACAAATGTTTGCCAAGTGAGTAACATCAATAGAATCTGATCTCAGGGAAGTGTTTATCGTGGCCCGCCCTCTCTACAGATGAACTACTCTATCTGGAGTGACAGAACAACACACTGTGAAAAATGTTGCTTACAATGGACCATAGTATGCCACCACCACGCTCTGGAGTGGTGTATTGGTATTCGTATAATTACAGTAAAAGGAGAGCTACTCAGTCAAATGTGTTTCCATCCTCATTTTTAAACACATTCTACATTTGCAAATAAAAGAACCTGAGTGGAAATGCCCAAATGTGTTAAATTAAAATCACTAAATGCTTGGTTGAGGTGGAAAAGTTGGTGTATCAATAGAAAAACAGAATAAGACAAAATGCAGTAGAAACAGACTAAGCGAATAAATCATGACGTGCCTGAAGTGATTTAAATGTCCACTGAAGCTCCTGCTCTACTGAATGAAGATAAAGATTTCGGCAGATATATCTTTTTTTTCCTTATCTATTAGGACATATTGTTATGTTCAGTTAAAATCTGTGCTAAATTTGGATGTAAACTTGACTTTTGACAGTTTATGTTCTTCCAAGTTACACGGCAGTAGTCGATAATGTATATGTGCACAATCATACTTGTGTGTGTCCTAGAGACTGACATGGATGCACAGCGGTCCCTTTCCTTTATGGTTAAAGGTCATGGCTTACTCTTTTTGTCCTTAATGTTTATGGGGCCTGGGAATTTTTGTGACCCAGGTTTACGGCCTATGATGAGATGTGTAGGCATCTGGCATCTGTATAAAATAGAAGAAATGGAGTTTGAGCATTGAAAGGCCTTAGTTGTATAAGGCGAGGCGGAGCCCTTATACTGTATTTGTCCCCCTTCTTCTGTGCAAAGTCTCTGGCTTTGCGAATGTTGGGATAAAAAAAAATAGCCATTTGTACAGCCTGTATTAGTCAAATCTAAACCTGCAAGCAAACAAAACAGAGATTGCATCAGCCCCACTCTTTATTACCAGCCATGACAGCGACGATACTATTATTTTACCTTGTGAATCTGTGTGTCATGGCAAAATGTGGTCCTGGGGACTCCTATAGCGGGAACTACCACAGAAGCAGTTTTGAGGACCTTGCTAGGTGTTTATACTTCTGTCTGTCTGTCAGTGGAACTTTGTCACGAAACTTTACACGTGTGTAGTTTAGATAAAAATAAAGGCGGTGTTTGAAGACGGTTGTGGTGTAAGGAAAGCCATGGGAAGTATAGGGTTAGGAAACGTTAGGAAGGTTGCTCCATCCCCAACTTTATGCCCCGATTTGGCTTCCAGCTGGTGTAATCCCATCGCAAGATGGTCTCTAGTTTGTGTTGCTATTGTGAGACACTCATAGTAACACAATCGGAGTAAGGTTTTTGGGGATTTTCAACCAGCTGCAGGTTGTGTGAGAAAACATATTTCTTGAGTGTTATAATTATCTAGACATAATCAGAAATCATTTTAGCTTAGACTCAGTCCAACATTGCATCTCGCCATCAAAAGCAAGGCAAATAGAATTGAATTTGAAAAGGAAAAAATGTATTTGATTGTCTGACTAGCAGCTTGCAGTACAGTCACAGATGTAATGTGCCTCACCTACTTTCATGTCTACATTTACCAGACATTCTATTAAAAAGAAAGGATACTGACAATTTCGGCACATAAATTTCCTACCCTGAGCGTATCTAACAGAGCGTATCTAATAGTAAAGCATTCTGTCATATCACCCAGGTTGAATTAACTACGGCTCCAAAACAGTTTGACAAGGACTTCAATAGCCAGGGGACATTTTAACAATCTAAAACTGCACTAGTCTGTGTATGTCATCTTGATAATGTCTCTCTTGTTCATCATCACCAATTACAAGAGTGATGAATGTTAAATAAGGTTTGTAACGTGAGCTATTGATAACATGAAAATGGCCTTCATTTTCATAAATATTTGGAAATATCTTTTAACAAAAATACAGCTATTTACATTGAAAACCATGTTTACCAGCGGCGACTATATTATATATAAATATATTATATATAATTGGTATTGTTTTCACTTTGTGAGTGTCATCACTGCAGAATGTGGTGCTGGAAATACCACTGAGGCGGTTTAGAGTTCTTTGCCAGGTGTTTATATTTCTGACTTTACAGACGTGTAGTTGAGATCAAAATAAAGGCCAAGTTTCAAGATGGCCATGGGCCGAGCAAGGGGGACCGAAGGGGCCATTACCCCCCCCCCACCAACTCATCCATTTCACTTCATGCCCTTGTCCCAATTTGGCATAACAAAACTTTACAGGATTGAAAAAATGGAGTTTGAAGATGGTTGTAGTCAGAGAAAGGGCACCGGAAGTATACCCCAGATCCACTTTGGCATCACGGATGGTATAATGCCATCCCAAGAGGGTCTCTAGTGTCTGATATTTCTAATTCAAAATAAAACCTACTCATAGAGGTCGTTTCCTTTAAGACAAACATAATCCAGTCAGTGAAATATGGAATGGGCATCACAATCATGCAACCCATTAATGCAAAGTGCAACCTAAAAAGGTGATACGACAATATAATTTATGGCTGTTATGGAAGAAAAACACATTTATGCAGCATACGATGAATACATATGAGCTGTCTTTCAGAATCCAGTGACAACTGAGAAAATTGTATGGTCCTCTAAAGCTACCTCAGACACAGAGGGCCTGACTTTGCAAGGGCCAAGTCGGTTATCCTGTCACATGCTGATTGGTTCGGATGCATTTGAATGACAGGGCTCACCCCATCAGGTATGAGTTCATGTTTGTGTGCACTCCACTCGAATCTGACTTGCATTTTAAAGAAAGCTTGATGCTCACATCAGCATCCCCGAGGCAGAGGCATCGTGGTCATTTGCATGCAGCACTCAGATTTGCCCCCCATGCTCAAACTGACAAAAAAGAACAGGAAGTTGTATCCATTGGCACAACACTGTAAACTGATTTACGTCAAATGTCTTCAGTGAGTCTATCTTTAGGTAGCCCACGGCACTCAGAGCCATTAGCTGGAGCAGTTAAATAAACTACTCTGTCCTGTTGTGAAGTAAACATTCACACAGTGTACTTCCTGCTGGTGTAAATGCCCAGCAAGGCAGTGCTTATACAGCATCATCACTGTCACAAATTCATTTCTGAATGCTTCTTTAAGTGAATGACTGTTAAAGACATGAAAGCTGTTTGCTGGAAACTCTCCTGGCTGGTGCTCCAGTGACTAAGACAACAAGGACGAGACAAGAGCGACGCGCGAGTCCAAACATTCAGTTCAAAACAAACTGATTCTTATGATCTGGGTTTAGTACAAAAATGTAATGCACAATGAACATTAAAGATTTGGGCCATTGCTGAAAAAACTGAGAGCTGAGGCCCTCTAAACCAGTGATTCTCAACTGGTGGGTCACGACCACCTTTTGGTCGCGGGCCTTTGCCTGAAAAAAAAAAAAAAAAAAATCCTCTGCTTTTATTTTGAAGGGGATTTTTTATGCAGCGGAGTGCACTGAAAAATACACATTTTCACATCGGTAGCAGGCGGCAAACTCCGGTTGCGACGAGTGAAGTTAGCGCGGAAGTGTCTTAAAACCTGCATTCTTTTAACTGGCCAGCAGGGGGCGACTCCTCCGAAAGTCCGATTGTAATTTGGTCTATGAGAAAATGACTCTACCTCACTTGATTTATTACCTCAGTAAACATTGTAAACATGAGTTTATGCTCTCAATCACTAGTTTCAAGGCTTCTTTAATACAGCATGATGTTCATTGAGTAAATTATGGAGGAAAATAGATGATAAAGAAGGTTATGCTTTAGGGGGGCATACCGTGAGTGACAGGTCGCTGCAGTTACAGTTTTTGCAAACAAAAATCCCGAGGCTTTATGACTCTAGCATTTCTAAAAATCTACAGAGACGCGAGGAGAAAGTAGTGAATACATTGGCTGTTGTGGCGTAAAAACACAAGCTCCATAAACCATCCAGTGGTCAAATTCACACAAATAACATGAGCCAAAGAATTTCCTTGCAAATTGCAGTTTATGCCAAGCAGCTCTCCAATGAGTGGTGACATCATCTTTGGTGTTGGCATTAATTTCTTTCAGTGATAAGAATTTTGATCTTTTCTCTCCACACCTTCTTCATTTGTCTTTGTGAGTGAATGGTTATGATGTAAGCTGCTGTAGTTGGCAATTTACTCAGCAATCAAGGTTGAATGTTTACTTGAAAGTAAGGTTATGCTATATAGCTGTTTCATTCTTAATTGGTTCTCATTAGTCAGCTAATTAGATGCCAGTGAGCAGCATGGCGGCTTTACGTGTGTTTGGTTTTGTGGTTAGTGTGTTAAAGTTAATGTACTGCCTATTATGGTTTGCAGAAAATCATCAGTGTTTGTGCAATTTCTTTAGTTATAATCCTGCACTTATAATAAAAACTGTTGGATAATTGGATAATGTTGCATTTGATATCTTGCAGCTCATATTGCTGAACACTGTAATAGGCAAACTGATGACTGTGTTTAACTTAGGTTAATGTGGCTTTATGCTCAGGAGAGAGTGGGCCAGGCTTGGCACTGGGTAATGATAAATAGGCTCAATTGTAAAAGGGTTGAAATTACACTGTTAGTTTGCCCGTTAGATCAATTCACAAATGAATTTGTTATTACTGTTTTTTTGCTCTTGCAGACCACAAAAACATGTGGAACGTTTACGTCTTCATTTGCAAATTAAGTAAACTGACTTCAGCCTCCTCTACGACTAAAATCCCATCCGTACATGCTGACACAAACCTGTTGCATTTATAAAGGTTTGTAGTGCTAAAAATAATTTCCACTGAACAAATACATTTTCTCTTATTTTGAAAGCAAGAATATCTAGGGCAACAACAACACACGGCTTCGGCTCCTATCACTTAATTGATTTGTGGGTGATTTGGCATCATTATATCTTAACTATGAATGTCATAATTTAATGATTTATGTAAACAATAAAGGTGAAATCATATTAAAATATTTTTAAAGACAACTTCATACATGTAGTATAACTGAATATTATTTTCTATAATTGGAACATAAACTGTATATTTTGATCAGAGTTAAAGTGCATCATTTCCGTTTGCGAATAAGTGAAAACAAGTTGCAGTCAATCAAGTATTCTCATATAACTCTCTGCCAATAAACTTAGTGGAATCGATATTATTGAGTTTCCTAAAAATACACCTTAACTCAATTTAGGTAAAATTAGAAGAAAATAAATGAATTATGCATTATATGCATCACCAAGTAAAAGTTTGTTTGTTAATTAAAGAAAACCTTGAAAAGGAAATTATTATTTTTCTCCATTGAGACAAGACATGTATTTATTTCTCTACAGAATTTAAACATTTTTATAGAACATTTAGACAGAATCCAAGTGGTGGAATACATATGTAAAGCCTGAGGAGATGAATACATTTGTATGCATACTACCTTTTTAAAAATATGCTTATGTTTAAGAAGCACAGCGTGATGTATAGATTGCCTGGGAGGCCTGTGGGAGTTGGCTCCTCATACAGCACAGTACATGAATACAAATTACAACTGACAGTCACACCTTTTTCCCTTGTGGCTTATGTGCATCATGTCAATGTGCTTACATCACACATAAGTTGTTATTAGCATTTTCATAGACACTACTAGCAACTTGGACTGTGATCACATTCCCCACGAGTAGGGCCCTATATAAATCGTGAAACAACAGTGGAAAGTACCTGAGATAGAAATATGAAAAATATACATCAAATTTGTCAGACTAGAAATTGTAAAACTGATAAAATGGGGAATTTGTTGTCTGGTTAATGAACTTGAGTCCAAACTAAATTGGGCTTAATTGAAAATGCCTAATTGAATCAATGGTAGCCATTGGGTTAATCAGAAAATTGCTAAACAAATAAACTGACATGAAAAATGACAAATAAAGTGATGCATTAATAGAATAAATGTGATTTCAGTTGTAATATGTGAATTCCTTACCAGGCACACCTTTTCCTGTCTTATTTTCCCTGACTTTGAGATTCATGTTTTTAATCATCCGTCAGACATTTTGTTTTCAGAGCCTATTCAAAATGCAAGATAGAGAAGTTGTTGTTTTTTTATTTCCTAGAAGTACCCTATATTTCCGAATTGGTATTGTTAATTGGAAAAGTGGGTTGAGGTGGAAGATACAGCAGCACCAAGGTAACACAGGTAATACAAATCTTATAATATATTTGGAGTCGCGAAATGGAAAAGATGAGAGAGAGACAGTAGAGAGCATGAATGTACTGTATGTTAGGAGTGTTCTACACTCATGTTGGGTTTGAGATGACTCTAACAAAATTGATGTAACTGTTAATGTGTGACTGTTTGGACTTAGAAGAACATATACTGACACCATCATCCACCCCCTCCTCAAATGAATCCACGGAGCTTGTGCATGACTTGAATCACAACGTTGTACAAGGTGCCTTTATTGAACAGCTTGTTACTCAGTCAAAACAATTAGGACTGTGCATTACAGTGGTATCCTGGCAACTGGGTAGGGCAATGCAGAAATAAAAAGAGACAGCGAGAGAGAAGCCTGTACACGCTGCCATAACTGATTTGTTCAATTGGACTTCAGGACTGTTGGTCTCCTTGTTTATTTTTGTATCAATGTTGTCTGCAATGAGGTAAGGACATGGTGGAAGTTTGTGGCGAGACTAAGATCGGCGGTTTGTCCAAGTTGCAATCAGAGCCACAAGTGCGAGTCCAACCCACGGGCTCTCGACAGAGCCAAGCAGCGCTACAGGGACTTGCTGCAGAAGATCATTTTGAAAGTAGCTGCAGGCTTTTCACTGCTGTCATTTAGTATTCCCACCACAAAAACACAAACGTGCATGTGCAGTCCTTACTTCTTTGTATTTCTCCCTTTCACACACATGCGCACGTGCACACACACATACAAATACTAATAAACACACTTGCTAACTAACACACCACCTATTATCTCTCTGTGCTTTCCAGAGGAAGAGATTGGTCTCTTTTTGATGTGGTGTGCGCCCCTGACAATGAAGTGCAATTATGCGATACAATGCGCAACGTCATTTGCATTTTCCTGTGCAGATAGAAGTATAGCAAACACATGTGCTTGCAGATTATAATAAAATATACACACATGCACACACGCTCTAGTTCAAGATGGAGAGCAACCATGCCAATTTTGACTCTAAGTGTGACATTTCAAAATCAAAGTAGCTTTCATTAATCTTGTGTTTTCAGGGGAAATTGTCCCTAAACATACACAACACATACCTTTAGGCCAAAGAACAGCATGAACATGAAGGCTAATATGATATACAGTACAAATGGGCGGTATGTGCACAAAATGGAAGAAGAAATGCATGCCAAACAACATTATTTGGTCATTATTTAAATCACTCATATTCTGACCTTAACCAAAGGGTTAAAATAGATTAAATTTATATTAGGAGGTTAATGGGCAATGTCTTTATTGCTAAACTAAATGAAAACACATTAAAAGCAACACTCACAGATGCACTCAATGTGTGTACACACACACACACACACACACACACACACAAACACATAAGCGTGCATACACGTGCCACTTTTAGAATCACATCATTAGCCACAGCGGGTTTTAAAGTGGCAGTTTAGGATGACTTGTCACTCACTCTGCTGCCTCCATCTTGCTACACTCAAGGCTGCCAGGCCAGTAACGACGGGAGCAGCGGTGCCCAGCACACTATGCTAACAGCTAAGCAGAACATAAGGTGACATTGACACAGTCATTGCACCAGCTCTGGTTCTATCCATGACGTCAGTGTCCTTCGACTGGGAGCACGCAGGATGTGGGCAAGCTGAATCATGTGATCGGTCATCCCTATCTCTATTTGTCAGAGTCTCTGCTGTAGCGTGCCTACCTGTATACCGAGAGGGGTTGATGCATGAGAGCTGCGCACGACAAGTGCCGTCCAGAGAGAGAATGAGAGACACGGACAGACAGACAAGTAGACAGAAGGAGAGGGAGGGGGGGGGGAGAGAGAAAGAAAGAAAGAGACAGAGCTGCTGCCTTGTTGCAGCACCTGGAGCAGAGTACTGAGGCTTTATTCCATCAGTCATGAAGCATCCATAAAGCATGCAGAGATAAGGTTAAACAGCATTTAAAGCACGTGGTTATAAATGGCTGACCATGACCTTAGTCTCAAGGAAAGAGAGGGGAAAAAAACAAAAAGAGGGAACAGGGGTAGAAAGGAATGAGAAGTTGAAAGCTGTAGTAATGAATATAAAAAGACATCAAGGACAGGAAAAGGACGGAAATGAGTGAATGCAAAAGTGGGGTATGAAAGGATATTGGAGACATACTATCAAGAGTGAGGCGCAGTGATAAAGAGAGGGCGTCAAATCGAAGATGCCGTGTAATAAGAGGTTAATAGAGAGCATGAGAAAGAATAGGACAAGAGAAAGGTAAATGAAAAGACAATTGACAAATGTATTTACTCTTCAGGATGTTGTCAAGTGAATATTACAAGAATGTGACCCCATGACCTTAATCATGTACATCATTGAATAAATCTAAATAATACGTTTTGCACAGATTCTCCTTGACGAAACTTTGATCCTCAAGAACTTCCTCTCTTGTCTCCGTTTTAATTCATGTATTAAAAAATAAAAACATTGCATGACCATCATTCTTAATGTATTCATACAGTATGAATACCAGCATATCTGCTCTCCATTTTTACCTGTTTCTGTTGTCATGGAGTGAAATAAAATGTGAAATCTAATTGAGTTGCAAACCTGTTTTCACAAGCAGTTACAATCAGCGGGCTAAGGCTGAGCCGCTACCATGCTTGTCAATAAAACCTCATTACAATGAACACATCATAATTACTGATGCTATTATCCTTCAAGATCTAGGACAGAGGCGCCCGCTTGTAATTGGCTGACTAACTACCCCATATGTGCATGGCCAATAGAAATAATTGTCCTTGTGTGTAGCGGTGACATGTTAACAGAGTCATATCAGAAATTGTGACTAAAACAATCAATTTCAAGGTGCTTCCAACCAACATAGTCCTATTTGTACTTATTGGTTGAGTAAACAGAATGGCAAAAACATTATTAACAAATGTCTGCATGATGGCAGCTATAGATTTACTCCAGCTGAGACGGGTTTAACAATTAGAATAAATACAGCCTCTCACAAGTCGTTTTCTTTTCTCCCATTTAATTGTGGAAAAGGTTCCCACCTGTTGTGTGCGTTGTGTGCAAAGCAGTTTATCATTACACCCACCGCTTAGCAATCAGTAAACACTGGCAGTTGTTTGTGTTGCTCACAACACATTATGTACTATATCTACGAAACTGCATCCTTGAAGAGACACATATTTGATAAACAAGCAAAAGTGGACTCTTGCAGATATGGCATTCCCTGCAATCTTGCCACATCTATAATCTGCTTGAGCAGATTTGATATATTCACCATCTTAACTTTTGCGAGTAGTTGTGGCTTAGTTGCACCACTCCTGCTGCCACACACACACACACACACACACACACACACACAAGAAGAGATTAAGAGACTAATGCTTTTAGAACAAAGCGGAGCTGCCGGTCTGTTGTGAGCTTTGACACTATGTTGCTTTAAATCCGCAGAAATAAAATGTTTCCAGAGGTAAGTTAGTAGTAATGCTCTCATCTCTTAAAGGAATTAACAGTCCTCATGATGAAGGGGAAATTAATCTTTGATTAACTGTTTGGATAGGGCTATGCACAGATGTGGATAACATCTTTCTAATCTCTTTTACTGATGTGTTACTCCCCCCCACCCTTTTCTTCTATTGTGTGTAGAGAATATCATGAAAAGGCAAGATGAATTGTCAGCTGTTTGAAGACAGATTGTTTTGGAGGGCAGCTGTGAAACTTGGGTGATGTCCTGCATACGGTGAAGACTCAGATCAGACCCCAAAGCGAGCCAAGAAGATGCAGTAGAATTCCCTGCTCTTCCCTGCCTTCCAAATAAAAATGAGATTAGTGTTTCTTGACAGTGAGTGCTCTTTCCTTTCAACCAGAGATTCTTTATTCTTTTTGCATTCATGTTACTCATTATCCTTTGCATTGACCTAGCCTGGGTGTTTTTTTTTAAGACCATTAATGTGATGCGAATATGAAATCTTTGTTGAATATTTCTTAGGCTTATGCAAGCTTTGGATAATCTTTTGATACAATCAAATAAAAAGGAAAAGGACGTTTCAGAAAACAATATTTTCTTCCCGAACAGGCTTTTGAAGACACCGAAGTATTTGCAAGAAGCTTTCATAGTGCTGAGGAATTACTATAATTGTGTCTGACCGGTGCCAGCCAAAGCAGGTTCCAGTTGTCTGCTTTAAACTTGAATTTTGTCCAATTACGGAGCCCTACTTTCCTGAAAATATAACAGCAAGGCACGAAAATATCTTCTAACTCCTTGCTGCTATTTTGATTATTGATTAGGCTTAGTTTGATTAACACCGGTCTGAAGGGTGGCCAAAGCGGTGTAAACAGAATGACTTGTCAATCAATATTCACACTTGTCAATAACTTAATAACTCTCAAAGGGGCTTTGGGTAGATCTCTTCTATGCTTCCTCTGATTCTGTTATTCACTTTTCATCTCTCCCTCTCTTTCGGTCTCTGTTTTTCCCTTTTCTGTCTCGCCCTCTGGGCACTATTCCGTACACACATATTATACTGTGCAGACTGTAGATATTAAACCGTGTTTAGCAGTTTGAGGCTTCACTGAGTTACATTCTGGATAATGACCAAATTAATTACAGAGCACAGGCTACATGGCTAAAAATAAACATCGCAATTTTCTTTTACAGATACAACTGTGAATTGCTATATGTGGTAGTTTGTTTCAGCTGAAGGTAATTTGGTCACAGCAACACATACTGTAGTCATATTTGATCTGACCAGCGGCCTAAACTGAATGTTGTGTGCGCTGTTTATAATTTGTTTGAATGAAAGGCAACGTGAGTGTACATATGCGTGTGTTTCTGTCTGCGTCAGTGTGTACATACTGTAGCTCAGTAAATGGGTGGCCGAGTGATGGAAGGTCATCAACTGAGTGATAATCTAATTACTGCTCCAGACTAAGATAGAGGGAGCCACGAGGCGAAAACACACATCTTTGCGAGACTTAATTTGCGCCGTTAAAGCTACACAAATAATTTAGGGCCTTTGCGAGAGATATGAATTTTGATGCATGTATATTAGTTTGAGCAGCTCTCCAATGGCGTCTGTTACATAACTCAGAACATGCCAGCTAGTCAGGGCAGACTGAGAGTCTGTCGAAACAAACTGAGAGACAAATTGAGTGGTGTTACTGCAGGATCTGATTAAAAGCAAAGGAGGGCGACATTTTGAGATTTATTGATGAGTCCAGACAGATGTAATGGCTGCCAGTGACGGACACCACTCCCCCACCGCTGCTTTTGTGTTTGGCTCAAGTTCATTGGTGACACTGTCTCTTTCTTTTCAAACAGGATGGAACATTAGAAAGAGGTTTCTGAATGGCTAAGGGAGATGGAGGTAAAACAACTGCATATGAGCAAATCAATGCTGGTTTTGGAGAGGGATAGAAATGATGGTTTTGAGCCGAGAATATTTTTACATCGTCGGAATTCTAAAGAGATGGCGACATTTCTTCTCAGATATGCATTCCAGAATCGCAGTCTGTCAGGCATCAACGGTCTGGTAATTGGATTTAAAAATAAATAAATTGTGACCCAGAGTGGTCATTTTACTGTAAGCAATCCTTGTAATTACAAATTACAATTTGTTGTGTGCCAAAGAGACATGGTTGCTGTAAAATGGTTCCAAGGCACGATCGGCTCCCCATTTTCTCACTGTGGTGGAAAAGAAATGCTTTAGAAATTGAGTCCTCTAATTGACAGTATGGACATCACTTCCTTTGCTTTATTTGATTAAAGCAGATGTGGCTTAATATCATGTAATAGTCTGATACCTTTTTTTTTCAGGTCAGCAATAATGAAGAAAAAGTGCAATGTTTAATGAAATGGTCAATAGGTCTAATTAAAAGCCTTTAAATGATCTGATGCCTTTGCGGAAGAAACACATTTTTCTTGGGATTGCACTTCTCTCTCGTCGGTCACTTCCGTCTCAAATAAACATGTTTTAAAATGTTGATTTCTCATTGAAGTTAACATCACACTATGAGATTACCTGAGATTTTTATATTGCTGACAAAGCCAGAAGTAGTCCTGAGCAGTCAATTCAAGGCATGTACAAATAAGGCAAATATAAATGAGGAGAGCAAGCTATACAGATTGCAAGATGGAATAGTCTATATAATAATAATCTTTTTCGGTGCAGAAGCCTATTGCATTTTTTCAAATAACTTCTGCAGTGCAAGGTAAAAGGTTCAGAAGAGGTCTGACTCCCTGCAGTTGCTCATCTGTGGAGGATGGTGTTCAAAATGCTGGCTGGTAATACAAGACATTTGAGCTGCAAAAGCTAAAAAGCTTATTTATTTCTTTGGCCAGAAATCACAAAGCAGTGACATAGTAGTTACAATATTTTGCATCACGGCATCCTGTCTTCCCTCTCATGTCTTTTAACTTTGATCCTATTACAATCAATCACAGGCAGCCAGAGCACAAGAAACTTGTGAGGCTGATTAACACGATTTTAAAAAACGATTTTTAGTTTTCTGTTAACATTTGAGACATTTCGTCTGTTGCAACAAAAACATTTCCCCCCGATAGAAAAGGCTCAAATTGCTACCACAAATATAATAGGTAGGTAAAATGGTGAGCCATGGGTCAAGTGAGTGTGGGATTGCCTGCAGAACTCAAGGCCAACAGAAATTCATCTTCCAGGCAATTTTCTCAGCGTTCTCCCTCGTTCTCTCTCAGTCTGCAATAACAACTGTTATTTGTCCTCCAACAGCTTTTGTTCTTCCAATTTTCCACTTTTCTACACCTTTGCCTATATACTTCTCAATTCTCCTCCTCCCTGCCGTTTTAATCCCTTGATTGGAATCAACGGTGTTTTCCAAGTGTCTTGTTGACAGGCTCAGAGAATATGGTTCTGCTGTACTTCTCATATCCACATGCTCATATCCCTCTCTCCGTTCTCCTGCGCCTCCATTTCTGTGTTGACAGAAGCCCATTTCAGATGGAGTGTCCTCTTGCGTCATGTACCTTTCTCATCAGCGAGAACGAGTTTTTTTTCACATACCCTACAAGGCCCTCTCAACCTCAGATTTATTGTCAGTGTGGAGGCTTGAGTTGACTGCCTCCTCTCTGTGATGCATTTTCATTGATGCCCTGACACTCTGGAGTGTGGAGATGAGCTTTAACCATCAATAAAACACACTTTTGTCAGCGTCGACATACAGGTAGATGTGGGTGAAGGTGTGTTGAGACTAGAAAAGAGATCAAATTAGGAGTCATAGTTATGTAAACCTGGGAGGGTTTCTTCAATATTCACTGCCTTCACATGCAGTAGATATACATCACTGATTTACACTCCTGAGCGTGTACGGTCTGCCTTGCTACATGTTCTTTCCTTTAATACTTTTCTTTCTAAGACATTTTTTTGGATCTCTTGCTGAGCCTCTCCCCCCACCACCTCCACTCCTGTTGCACCTTCTCCATTTGCTTTTCTTCCTCCTGCGACACTTTATCTCTCATCATCTCCTTTACCTCTTCCTCCCAGCTTCCTCGAATCCATTTGTTGGCTGTGTCCTTCACCTTGCCCTCATCTAGGGAGCAGATCAATAGAGGTTGAGCGAGGCCAAGCATCACGCTTTCAATGATTTTCCTCTTTACCTTGGATTCGGTTGCATGTACTTGTACAGATTGGTGCTCTTTGATATATTTGGCTGGCAATGTTCTCTGAGCTAATTCAGGCTCAAAATGGTTATTTTTTTCTGAGTAAATCCTTGAGGTAAAATATCGTTGTATTCTACGAACAATCACATTAATGATGTGTCTGACATTATCAAGGTTTTTTTCAGTATTTTCCATCTACCCTTGGACTATTTTTATCTTCTGCTTTGGCAAAAACTTTTAATTGAAACTGAACTGAAATGAAACTACCTCACAGCTCTGCCATGAAAGGATATCTCAAACACCCTGCAGTGGCTCACTTTGATTAAGCTTTGTTTTTGAGTTTGTTTCAATAATTGTCTCAGTTTAAATGATTGAAGTCATCATTCCTGATAAGAGGCCGAAATGTTAACATGAGGTCAGACATGGTATTTCTAAATATGCAATGCATTATTACCAGATGCTATTCTCCTATCAGTCGCGGAAATCCTGCCTAGCACTTCTGACACAATGCTTCGTGAGTGAACACAATTATTCCAGTCAAGTTAAGTTTAAGTGAAAGTCTAGAGATCGTTCCCTGAGAACTGATCAAGCTTGGTCAGATAGACATTGAAGCCGTCAGTAAAATATGGTGCCTTCTGCACCTTAGGAACAAGTATTACATCAACCTTGGTCTGATAGATATTTTAATAAGGCAACAAGACTCAGTGACTGCATAGCCTTGTTTATCAAATTTACTCATAAACTTGTTTTGGGTTAACCTGATCTATTTCCAGGAGTTAAATCAGGAGCAAGTTGAGTTAGTGGTGCATTCATATAAGTCTACAATGAGAGGAGCATAACTGTGGAACGGTAAATTTTAGCTTTGTGAAAAGTTTATTGTTGTGTGTTTTTCACGTTATATCAAGATATTAGAAAGTTATTACAACACACTTATCACATTATAACGAGTATAAAACAAGTTATAAGAATATATTGTTTATCTTGTTATAACATGAAATGTTTCACGTGATAACTTTGGCTCAATTACAACAATTTGATTAATTTTTAATTCTGTCATAATCTGCCCTGCTCCGTCATGTTTTTCCTTGTTTCATGTCATTTAATTCGTTCATATTTAGGGTTTCATGTTTTCTTTATTTTGTTACTCTCCTCTCACCTCTTTTCCTGCCTTTTACGTTTTCCAGCCAGTTGTTTGTCTTCCCTGCCCTGATTAGTTTCACATGTCCCTCGTTAGCCCTGCAGTCACCAGACCTCTTGCTCACCCGTTCCCACTTCCCCTGCCTGCCTTGTAAGCCATTTCAACTAAATTATTGAATTGTTCTTGCTGCCTCCTCAACTACCTGCTTTTGGGAGCTTCTCCTGCTACCTGCACTCTAAATTGTAACAGCTGCATGCTTGGGTTGAGACATTGAGATAATTTACTGTTATTGAGCACAGTGGATCATATTATGATAGGTATGCGCATTCTAAGGATTATAAACTGCACGGGGCGATACAGAAGGAACAATAAGGCAACCCTAGTAGTGTCATTTCTCATTGATCAGCTGAAGAGCTCCCGTGTTTTCCAATTATCACACCTCAGTTTCATAGTGAAACAAAATTACACTTCTCAACAGGTAGGGTTGGCAGCTTTTTTAAAAAGGATCCCCCCTTTGCTCCTTCTATCTCCCCAGTGCTTGCTGGCCCTCGCTGGGCACATTTCCTTCATGGCAGCGTGCCACTCCCGGCTCTAGGTCGGCTTGGAAAGGCCCGGTGGGGGGAGGTCCCACAAGGGCACCCTCTTACACAAATTGTGCGTTCCTCACCAGCCGAGTTGAATCGCCCAACCTGACAGCGAGGACCCCAACCATCGAAAAGTGTAAAAATATTTACGGTTTATCGCAAAACTATGGCGGGCGTATTTACTGGGAAACATTGGAGCCTCCCATGCCCCTCCATCTGATCAATGAGAAATGACGCACCCTCCAGAGGGTCTGATTCACTCCCCTTCTGTACAGACACATGCATTTCAAAATCTGTCTTAGTGTACGTATAATTATTACAATATCATCGACCCTGCTCGACAACAGCCAAGTCTCACCATGTCATTAATCAAATCATGTAAATGAGCCACATTCCCTTAAATGTATCCATTTTCCGCACACCTGTTCCTTATTCAAACACGAGTTTTGCGTTATAACAATAACATGAACCTTGAAACTTTTCTCATTATAACAAGTTAAATACTATATTGTATACGAGAAAAGTTTCTTATTATAAAAAATATATATTGTTAAAACGTGAAAAACTATTTTTCTGTGCAATACAAACATGTATGTTAACTAGCATCCATGAGCATATATAGATATAACGATAGATATATACACTATACTACTGTAAATTCTGTCTTTAATAAAAAGAAAATATGCAGCATATGTGGTAGTAATATCTGTAAAGACACAATTTCTTGCCAAACATTACACTCTAAATTATTTCACCGTAAATTAACAGTAACTTACTGGCAGCAGGGACGCCAGTAAATTACTGTTTTTTTTACAGTACACTACCGTAATTTACTTTTACTGTATCATACCGTATACTGGATTACGGTACGTGATAGTAGGATAATTGGGTTTTACCGTGATTTTACGGTATATGCCAGAATTTAACCGTTTATTTACAAAGGGTAATACAACCCGCTACTTTTGCATTTAATTCCCAAAAATTGAAAGAACAACAATAGACATTCAATACATAATAGTTGCAGTTTATTACATGTTCTCAAATAATAAAGGGACATTTGTATTACATCACAAAACTCACAATGTACTGCATGTTTAGTAGAAAACTGTTATGGTCGGTTTATCCTGGACCCAAACGCAGACACCGGGACAGCAGAGTAGGTGAAAAAAGAGTTTTATTTTGCTTGTCTGTGGAGCCGGTGGAACATGCAGGTGAAGCATGCAGGTGGAGCAGCGAGGCGGTGTGTGCGGCGGCGTCTGGGCGGCGACGTGGCACGGGACTCGCTGAGGCAGAGGGAAAACACAAGTTAGTTAAAAACATCAAAAAGGCTAACTTTCGCGAAGAGAAGACTTAAACTCAAAGGGGCCAAGGTGGAGCTACCACTGAGTTGAAGGAACAATCTGACGATGAGATTGCAGGAAGCCGGGGTATTTAAGCTGAAGGTGATGATGGTGTAATTGTTGTCAGGTGAGGAGATGAGCCCAGGTGCCGGATGATTGCAGCCGCACTCAAGCCACACACACACACACACACACACACAGACAGACAACAGAGGGGAGACAAGCTGAGGTCACAGCGGAGCCGTGACAAAAACTAATAAACCAATAAAATCGTTAATGACCAGCTTAACTGAACTCATTAGCATCAACAGTATAACATTGAATTAAAATAGTATCAGGAACAGTGTAATATAACTGCTTCACAGTCTAGCTTGATAACAAGTCTTATACACATTTATAGTTAATTTGAACAGCATGAACTCACATGAATGAAACAATAAGGAGAGAGAACACCTTAAAGAGGACTTGACTGCAGCGTCTGGCTGGCATCCTCAATCTCTGATGACGAGTGACTGTAAACAAACAAAATAAAAACTTTAGAAACACAATGTTCTGAACTTCTGGAAAGTTCTATGACATCCAGGATAAACAAAAGAAGCTTTGGGTGTGCAGCTGTGGGTTTGCCTGTGCCTCACACATGTTAACATATCAATGTAAGTCTTTGTAAAAAGCTAATAGGCCTACAAGAATACCATACAGTTTAAATGAACAGACTATGTGATGAGCTGATTACGTTAGGTGAAGTAATAAAGCTAAGACGATGGACCACAATGGACTAACGTTCAACACTAAAATGAGTTTGATCTGGTGTTAATGTTGCTCCTGGAATAACACACACGGGTAACGTTACTGTTAGCGTTACCTCAACTGTTCATCGTCTTGAACACGTCGGTGATCTCTGTTCTCCTCTCCATTTTGATAATCGTCCTGTTTGCGGTCCTACAGTTCAATAAGAGCACAAGTAAACACAAGTTAGGTTACTAACGTTACATCTTAACACTGTAATTGGTGATTCACTTTATTTATGTTAGCTTAACTTGCTATGCTGTTAGCTAGCTAACCTTTCTAAGGCTAATTGAGCTTGAGCTAGCTAACGTCACAGAGCTAACGTTAGCTCCACCAACATTAGCAACCTAATGTAATGAAACAGACCAAGTGAAACATTATCTGAGATGTTAACAGTTCAATAATCATGAAGACAAAACAATACTAGAGACTTTGAATTTGAATTTCGGATGATAAGTTACCTTGGCTCCTCGGTTGATCTCCACATGGCTGTCGCTCAGAAGGATGAACTGAAGCTGTTGTGTCCAAAGTCACGTTCAGGAGCAGTCGGTCACGTCTTGTCACTCAAAAATGACTTTTAGGCAATGAGTAGTTTGAATAATAAAAATATTCTATCGTCATTACAGACACATTAACCTACAATAGACAGTACGATGTAGATGGATCGTGATTCACTCAACTTGTATAGAGAAGCGTGTATCCACCTCTTCACAAAAAATACTGTATCATGCTGTTAAATTACGGTAGTCTGCTATTATTGTTAATTGATGGCATTAACTGTTAATTTACAGCATTGACTGTTAATTTACATGTGAGGATGAACATTTAACTGTATGTTACAGTTATTATGAAATACTGTAAGATACCGTTGAAAATCCACCGTAAATTTGCAGTAATTCGTTACAGTGTAGTCAGTACCTTTCACTAAACTCTCACATTCTATCCCTATTTGAAGAAGCCTTACATTGTTGTGCTTGTGTTTGTATAGGGGAGTAAGGCTTAGGAAGTAGGAGTTGCCACAGAGAAGGAGTGTGAACATGAGCAGCAGGCCATGGCAGGCTTTCAGAGAGGTGCTGTTGCTCCCCCGCACTCTGCCAGAACATTCCTCATTTTCAGACCTAATTGAAAATAAACAGACCGCTTGGGACTGGAGTGTAAGTCTGATGGGCTGGAAAAGTCCACAACCATTGGTAATGTTTAATCTTATTATGTTCCAGATCTGCAGCGAGATTAATTAACCCAATTAGACTTGGGCAAAAAAACATAGAAAAAGGAGCTTTAGCCTCACTTGTCCATATCAAACAGACAGTTATTGTTTACTGATCAGCAACATAACAGTTCTGCTTTGAGCTTTACTGTTTTTTCTTCTGAAGTCAATATTGTAAGACATACTATTTTCTATGAACTGACTGTAAACCTCATTATTTATATACAATACACAAGGATCCTACATTTTTCTTTATCTGAATCGAGTGGGATAGAGGGTGTCGTATACCATACAGATTGTATGCTTTGTTGACAAAGACACATAAAGACATACTTCTAATATTAATACAAAGGTAGAAAAATATGCTTCCTCATGCCGGCACATGTCTACAAATTTAAAATTATTGTGAACATTGTTAGTTACATAGAAATTCCTAAATGGTAAAATGGGATGATTGACATTATCGGAAATGACTCGTGTCATTTCTTTCCGACCTGCCACCTTGAGTTTTAGGATTGGCTGAAGCTACTCAAATCAATATTTTTATATTTACAAAGGATCAAAGGACTTTGTGTAACGTGAAAGGGTTAGCTCGTAGCGATTTATCCACAGAGAATTAACACTTCCGTAGTTCCTCTCAGTTCTTTTGGAGCATTATGGCATCTTTCAGCTCATTGTTTGGGTTTTTCTAAGCCCTGATAAACCTGTATACCTGCTCAACTGATTAAAGTAGTGGAGCATTTAACAGTCAAAGAGCCAAATATGTCCCTCGGGAGATGGTGGAGACCAAAACAAAGCAAAGAAAGTGAATGTAGGACTGTTTCCTAACACGATGCATATCGAGTTCATACCTTATATATCTTTTTTTTCGTTGGTCTTCAGTGACAAAGTCATAACAAATCTCCATCCCCACCACATCCCTAAAATGATTCCAGTATGATAATGTAATGCTTCTTCTGGCTTTGGTCACAAGAGGCTCGTTATAAAGGCAAAGCCCTGCACCTGGCTCATGTAAATGCGTGATTTCCAGGCATCTGGTGCCTTCCTTTACTACGGACACGTATGGTTTGAATCAAGTACCAAGCTATTTGTCACTATTTGTGATATAAAACATCTGACAGTATGAAAATGTTGAGCCCTGATTAAGTTCTAATAAACCTACCTTATGTAAAAGTTTTTCATGGCCCCTCCTGAAGAATTTAAAAAAGGAGTGACCTTCCCCCAAGCAAATACATATTAATGACACACTAAATGTTGAAATAGCATCCTAGACCATGTTGAGCTTTCCCTGTCAGGGCTGCTAGATCAACTAGTTTAGGCTGTGCAGTCATAGTAGATATATGATATAAAATATATTCCACTGACGTACTTTTTATGCAACTATGGTCTTTACTTCTTCTCTGCTTCTTGTGTTTCTTACTTTACTTGTGTATGGATCAATTTAGTCTTATTTTAATCTTTTTGGAAAGACATTTTAACGGTTGAAAATTAATTTCTTCTTTAATTATTTTCTTCAAAGGACCTTCCATCTTGGGGTGGTTATCCAAGATCAGAGAATGAAGAAATTGATGATGAATTGTTTTTAAATGGGCAGCAAACCAATTTATCCAGGTTACCATGACAAATGGCAGATTCATGTTCAGCCATAAGTAATGGATAATAGGTGCAATCAATGCATAAAGCGTCAAAGAAAAAACACACATTCGTACAGGATTTGGTTTGTCTTAGTGACATCAACCACATGAAGGATTTGGCATGACAACCTCAGCCTGAGGGTATGTATAATCTTTATTATTTATGTTTTTGTATAATTAAAGTATTTATATATTTTTGGAAAATGTTTGCATTTTGATGTCAAAATCTACAACTTCTCTATCGCACTAATCTAATGTATTGCCCAGGTTGTTTTTTGTTTTCTTGGAAGCTGAATGTATGAAACGTGGCGAATGACCACTGTTTTGTGATAAAGCTTTGAAAGAGCAATTTTATACTGAAGTGTTGACCCAAATGAAAACACCCAATGTGTGGGAGTGGGAGTGGGAGGTTTTCAAAGATTAATTTGAGTAGATTTAAAGTCTCTCTAGCATCAAAAGGATCATTTGAAGTTCACATTAAGCCTTGTAGGCCTTTTTCAAAGCAAACACTTTGACTTGTCAAAAAAAAAACACAGGTGTTACTAATAACATCAATGATGTCTGAGTTTAATTCAAGCCTCATGCACAGAATCAGCCCCATGAAACTGAAGCAGCTAAATTCAATTTAGTCAGCATTAATTGTATTACTCCAGTGTTTTTCCTGCATGTCAAAAAGTCTTCCTTGACAGAGACCTGAATAAGAAATACACTGACTTATTATGTTGTTTTTCCATCTAGAACAACACCTATTGACATGATTTGTCTGTAGCCTTCCAAAACCATAAGAAATCAGTCTTGAAAGAGAGTGATTTGTTAATATGTTAAATAGATGGCACTGTGCAGTGGCTATATTATTGTTTAGTATTTTTAATTGAGTTAGTGTCCCTCATCATTTCATCATTTCATGATAGATGTTCTAAATTATGCTCGGCCAAAACTCAAGGGATGCTGCAAACAACTTTGTAGATTTGAAGTGTATGCAAACATGACATGTTAGCACCCAACAGTCAGTCAGAGATACTCAATCAGATGTATTAAGGTTATCATCGCTGTGTTATAAGTAATTGATGAGAAGTACAACATCTAACAAGCATTAGCAAAAATGTAAAAGCCTCTAAATTGTTCATGTTAGTTAAATAATCAGGTTAATCCAAAAGGCTGAATTATGCATTTGTATTTGCGTACACTGTTTCTGTCCAGTCATCCCAGGAAAACAAATAGCATATTCACCTGTTTTTATGTAATAATTAAAATTGTATGTAAAAGCTATGGGAGATAGTTAAAATAAAATAAAGAAACTCAAAAAATGACATATCAAAGCACCCTGCCTGTTTGGAATGACTTCAGACAACACTTTGGTTTCTCTTTAAAGTACAGCCTGAGGCCTATCTTTAACTCTTTCGCAAAAGTACTGATCCCATTCCAGTTGTCTCATGTTTCAGGATGCGAGTTGAGTGGGCTGAGGTCCTCAGCGAGGGTATTCTCCAGCACAGTGTTTTCTAGCTCATCCTATTGCATCATTATTATCATGGTAAATAATGCAACAGATGTTTCATGATGTGACCTCCCTGCACTCTCCCTCCCTCTTTTTCTCCGTTCTTTTCTTGCACATTATTTTGTGGTAACAGAATAACCTGTTAATGCACACCTACAAAGATGCACCGCTTCTCTCGTGGACCCGGTCATTTAATACAGTGTGTAGCCCTTTTTATACATCCACGCGCAGCCTCAATCACAATAATGCAACCCACATATTGTAGTGGACTGATACTAGGACCAGTCATGATTGCAATGATTAATGTATTCATTCTCTGACATCTACTCTCACTGACTAAGTGCACTGATAATTGCTTGTTGCCGATACTCAAAATCTTTTATATGTACAATCCACGTAAAAAAAACCTGTGAACAAGGACTTGAAATCATCATCGTCAAATCATAGCTACAAAGATAAGTCATTATACAGTTGTGTGAAAAAGTGTTTGCCCCCTTCCTGATTTCTTTGTCACACTTAAATGTTTCAGATCATCAAACAAATTTAAATATTAGACAAAGATAACACAAGTAAACAAAAAATGCAGTTTTTAAATGAAGGTTTTTATTATTAAGGAAAAAAAAAATCCAAACCTACATGGCCCTGTGTGAAAAAGTGATTGCCCCCCCCCCTGTTAAAACATAAATTAACTGTGGACTCCAGCGAACCACAGTGAGAGCCATTATCCACAAATGGCGAAAACATGGAACAGTGGTGAACCTTCCCAGGAGTGGCCGGCCGACCAAAATTACCCCAAGAGCGCAGCGACGACTCATCCAAGAGGTCACAAAAGACCCCAGAACAACATCCAAAGAACTGCAGGCCTCACTTGCCTCAATTAAGGTCAGTGTTCATGAATCCACCATAAGAAAGAGACTGGGCAAAAATGGCCTGCATGGCAGAGTTCCAAGATGAAAACCACTGCTGAGCAAAAAGAACATAAAGGCTCGTCTCAGTTTTGCCAGAAAACATCTTGATGATCCCCAAGACTTTTGGGAAAATACTCTGTGGACTGACGAGACAAAAGTTGAACTTTTTGGAAGGTGTATGTCCCATTACATCTGGCGTAAAAGTAACACGGCATTTCAGAAAAGGAACATCATACCAACAGTAAAATATAGTGGTGGTAGTGTGATGGTCTGGGGCTGTTTTGTTGATTCAGGACCTGGAAGACTTGCTGTGGTAAATGGAACCATGAATTCTGCTGTCTACCAACAAATCCTGAAGGAGAATGTCCGGCCATCTGTTCGTGACCACAAGCTGAAGTGCACTTGGGTTCTGCAGCAGGACAATGATCCAAAACACACCAGCAAGTCCACCTCTGAATGGCTTAAGAAAAACAAAATGAAGACTTTGGAGTGGCCTAGTCAAAGTCCCGACCTGAATCCGATTGAGATGCTGTGGCATGACCTTAAAAAGGCGGTTCATGCTCAAAAACCCTCCAATGTGACTGAATTACAACAATTCTGCAAAGATGAGTGGGCCACAATTCCTCTACAGCGCTGTAAAAGACTCATTGCCAGTTAAACGCTTGATTGCAGTTGTTGCTGCTAAGGGTGGCCCAACCAGTTATTAGGTTTAGGGAGCAATCACTTTTTCACACAGGGCCATGTAGGTTTGGATTTTTTTCCCCCTTAATAATAAAAACCTTCATTTAAAAACTGCATTTTGTGTTTACTTGTGTTATCTTTGTCTAATATTTAAATTTGTTTGATGATCTGAAACATTGAAGTGTGACAAACATGCAAAAAAAATAAGAAATCAGGAAGGGGGCAAACACTTTTTCACACAACTGTATGTCTTTTTGCTTTGTGAAGACATGAAATGTTTTCATGTCTGTCCATCCCCCAGAACGAGTCTGTATAAACTTGGTCACAAATACACAAGACAGACACATTTTCAATTATGAAGGGATAGCATGAAGTAAACACATATACAAGCAGTTGCTAAACACCCAGATATATAAAAATAAGGATACTGATAAGGATGTTTATTGTCATCGTAAAAAGATACAACAAAATTAATTTGGCGAGTCATCGGTCAGTTCAGCAGCAACAAGGTAAAAAATGGATAAAAATATTAAGACAAGACATTTCTAATTTAAAACAAGACATTAAATAGATATATAACAGATAAAACAGAGGCATTAATGGCTTTAAAGTGACAGAAGTGCTTTGTTAAAATTATTACATGTTTTTGTTTTTCCGCAGCATTGTCCGTTGTGAGCTGGGTGGGGGTGGGGTGATGGAGGAAACCGCTCTGGGGAAAAAGCTGTTCCTCAGCCTGTTAGTCCGGGTTTTGATAGACCTGTATCTTTTTCCTGATGGCAGGGGAACAAACAGGGAGTGACCCGGGTATGTGATGTCTTTGCAGATGTTGCTCGCCTTCTTCTGGAGGCGGCCAGCATACACAGTGTCCAGGTCAGGAGGGTAACTCCCACCATCCTCTGTGCTGTTCTAACCACACGGGCCAGGTCCCTCCTTTTCTCTGCTGTGCCGCTGACATACCACACAGTAAAGTACTGACAGAGGATGGTTTCAATCACGCTTCTGTAGAAGTTTACCAGAAGTTCAGGGGGCAGGCCAGCTTGTTTTAGCTTCCTCAGGAAGAAGAGCCTCTGCTGGGCTTTCTTCACCAGGTGGGATGTGTTCAGGTCTTGGTGGTGTTGGTGGTCTTGGTGGTGTTCAGGACCAGGTTGTTGTCTGAGCACCACTCAGCCAGATGTTGGACCTCCTGTCTGTAGTGCGTCTCATCGTTGTTGGAGATGAGTCCCACCACAGTGGTGTCGTCGGCAAACTTCAGTATTGTGTTGGAGGAATAAGTAGGGGAGCAGTCCTGGGTGAAGAGGGTGAAGAGAGTGAAGAGGGCCGGGCTGAGCACACAGCCCTGCGGTGCACCAGTGTTCAGGATGGTGGTTGTTGATGTCAGGTTCCTTATCCTGACATTCTGTGGTCTATTTGAGAGAAAGTCCAGAATCCATGAACAGAGTGATGTAGAAAATCCAAGGTTTTTGAGTTTATGCACCAGTTTATGGGGGATGATGGTGTTGAAGGTAGAGCTGAAGTCAACGAAGAGCATCCTGACGTATGTGTTAGGGTGCTCCAGGTGAGACAGGGCCGTATGAAGTGTGATGGAGACAGCGTCCTCCGTAGATCTGTTCACTCGCTACGCAAACTGGTAGCTGTCCAGGTCTGCTGGGAGGACGTCCTTGATGTGCGATAGTATCATCCTCTCGAAGCACTTCGTGATGACTGGGGTCAGGGCAACTGGGCGGTAGTCGTTGAGGCAGGTGACTGCGGGTTTTATTCGGGAGAGGGACAACGGTGGTGGATTTGAGGCAGGTGGGGACTGGAGCTTGTTGCAGGGAGAGGTTGAAGATGTTGGTAAACACCTCTGCTAGCTGGTCGGCACAGGTCTTCAGTGTGTGGCCCGACACCCTGTCTGGTCCCGCTGCCTTGGTGATGTCGATCGCCCTCAGAGCGGACCTTACCTGGTGGTGCTGGAGGAAGAGTGTCTGCTCGTCCTTGGGCTGGGTCTTCTCAGCTTTTGCTCCGCTGTGCTGTCTATCAAAGCGGGCGAAGAAGCAGTTCAGGGAGGTCACTGTCCTGACTGATCTTTGTAGTGCTGCTCTTGTAGTCAGTCAGGGTTTTAATTCCTCTCCACATGCTCCGGGGGTCGTTGTTCTCGAAGTGTCCCTCGTCTGTATTTGCGCTTGGCCTCTCTGATGCCCTTCTTCAGGTCCCTCTGGGCACTTTTGTAGGCCGGTATGTCACCAGACCTGAAGGCAGCGTCTCTTGCTCCAAGCAGTAACTGTCCGGTTCTGTCCAGCCAGGGTTTTTGATTTGGGAACACTTTGATGGTTTTGGTGGTCGTTACTGTCTCAGTGCAGAAGAGTAGGTAGGCCAGGACAGCCGAGGTGTACT
Source organism: Anarhichas minor (assembly GCF_050575085.1). Classification (NCBI taxonomy): domain Eukaryota; kingdom Metazoa; phylum Chordata; class Actinopteri; order Perciformes; family Anarhichadidae; genus Anarhichas; species Anarhichas minor. The sequence continues at coordinate 8,834,127 of NW_027466508.1, forward strand.
CCTCCAGGTCAGCTCCCTGTGCAAACACTTCCCAGTCCGTGCTTTCAAAGCAGTCCTGCAGAAGTGAAGCAGCGTCGTCGCTCCATACTTGAATGGTTTTGACAGCTGGTCTTGTTTTGCAAATTACTGGTTTGTATGATGGAGTCATTATCAGAGAGAGGTGGTCTGATAAGCCGAGGTGTGGAGATGGTGCAGCTTTGTATGCTCCCGAGATGTTGGTGTACACCTGGTCCAGAGTATTCTTGTCTCTGGTCGGGAAGCTTACATTTCTGTGGAACTTGGGCAGCACTGTCTTTAGTATTTCATAAATCAGATCACATTAGTAATTTCCACATACCCATCCATCAACTCTCTATACCCAACATCAACAACATCATAAACAGTCCACAGTATACTGTGGGCATCACTGTCTGCCCATGCCATTCAACACCAGCTCCATCAAACTTGAGAACTGTGAGGGAGAAAGTGTGAAATGTGCTTTGCTATCTAATTGTCAGTGTTCACCCTGATTTTTTTATCTATGTCATTATGAGCTAGGAACTTTGCCTGTGCAATTTTCTCATTCCCCTTTCTCTTCTGTTGCTTTATCTTCATCATCTTCTACTGTATTTTCCATGTTATTAAGTCCCCTGTGGTCATGCGCTTTGTAATGCCTTCTAATCACAAACTTCATCTTAAACTGCCATCTTAATTCCTTTCTGTCCATTGACTTTCGTATGACATTCATCCCTCTAGCTCTCCACTGGCATCGCCATGGCATGACTGTGCGGTGACAAACGGCGTGGCTGGGGCAAGAGAAATGACTTGCCTCTAAGACAAGGAGTTCATCATTGCATCTTCTTTATAATGAAGGTAAAGGATTGCTGGCCTCTTTACCTCTAGGGAAAGAAAATTAGCACCTTCCAAGCGTTCCACCATTTCAGGGAAAGCAACTCACACTGCAATGTGCTCCCTGAAGGCCTTTACATAATATGCTGCCAATTTTATAAGGGAGAATATTAGTGCTTGGTTATTAAATTCAAATAAGTCGATCTAGTATAACTTAGACAGCGGGAATTGATAAAGGCAAATAATTGACCAGAGCCTGGTGAGCACAAATTAAATTGATTTTGATGGTTTGCATTATGCTCTATTTTATGAAAAGGTGAGTTCTGACTGATTAAATCTGACCTAAGAGGCAACGGCTGACCTGTATAAGATTATATTTAATCCAAACAATTTGGCCTCTGGTGCTTCAGAGCTCTCTCATTATGGAGCAATACAAATCATTTATATTGTATTGCAGAAGGCACAGTTTCTGAAAAATCATCAGCTTATAGGATAAAGTCTATAGTGCCTATCCATCATTCATGAGTTATATTGCTGCCGTCAAACTTGTTTGCTGTTTAAAGTTTTTAAGGATGTCTTGTGCACAGTAGTAGAGCATGCTTAACTTTAGGTTAGAGGATGTAAGCAACACAATGTTAAGTCTATATATTCTTATTAATGGTCCAACAAGAAATTAGTTTTTGTAATTATTTGTATTTCACAGTGATGCTGCAGCACTTTGTACTACATTGTACAATTCAAAATTGTCTAAAAACAGCTGGTACCAGCTGTACAACAGTACCAGCTTCTCCATGCCTGTCTGCTTTAAAAACACAGCATTTCGTCAGGTTTCAAGTTATCCAACACTCCCCAAGTTCCGATCTTGCATCGTAATTGGCTAATCAGTTCCAACAAAGCACAATATATCACTGCTATTATCTATTATTAGTTCTGAATTATTAGGTATGATATTGTCAGGTATCTTCGGTATCACTTCGCCTCATTTACCCTTTTATACCTGTATCCAAGCAACCTGTCAACAGCTGTCAGCTTGGCCACAAAAAAGTTACTTGCATCAGCGTTTTTTCTAGCTGAGTGAAAATGAATTATAAGGACATTATGAAATTTACTGACTTTGGATTTCTAGTCTCTGATCGGTTGTAGAAGGTATTTAATGAAACATATGGAGTTTATAGAATTTGCATAATGCTATTCTAGTCGCAGACTGTCAAACATGTTGTCTCTCTATGGAAGGCAGCACCTCCCTTGTGTCCACCAACCACCCACAGTTTATGGTCAGCTACAATTCAAACCTCTGAAGTTTCAGTGGAGGCATGAGAGATCATGGCTGTAAGTGGAAACCTCTCTTGAGGGTTACTGGCAAGATGGAGCAAAATTGTATTAATTGCTTAGAGAGAGAATTTATCTATTTTAAGGAACAACCGTATTTCCACTGGATAATATATATAAACATTCTCGCCAATGTTTTTATGAGTTGATTATAAATCTCACTAAACTTCTAATAAAAGAGCTATGACATCCACAATTTTTTGTTGTGTTACCACACTCTCACAAGTAGGCCGCATTAGTATCCCTATTCCATCATCACTGTTATGTTAGAGATGCTGATCGAATCAGTTAAAAATACAATCCTATTCCTATAATGTACCACTTTTGCAAAAAAGTGAGGCCGGACATGATTCTTCTTTTTTATTAACAAATGCTATGTGCAGCTGCAAGTGTCACCAGGGCACGGAGAACAACAGTGCAGCGAGTGTTACATGGGTCTCATTACAAGGCAACACAGTGTTTGACAACCTAATTTAAACGTGTAGCTAGTAGTAGATGTAAGAGGGAAACTTATAAAACCTAAACAGACACCAAAGAGAGGAGAAAGCATGGAGCTTATCATATGTCAGACTCCATTTATCATTTCCAACCATCCATTCCTTTCAGCCTCATATGCCTGTTCAGAGTCATGGGGGAAGGGGGAAGACATCTAACCCAGTATGCAGCTTGGTCTCACTCCCAGGGTGTCAAGCACCGCCGCTTGGGCAGTGGCCCTCGGCGTCTTGATACCGCCGCATACCTTTAACGTCTGAATGAGACACATCAGGTTTTCAACTAACCCATCCGCTTCATTATTAGACAGTCAGAGCGACGGACATAGTACAGAGAGCTTGAAGCCCGCTGAGGGTGGGAGGGAAGAGTGGTGGATGGTTTAAACCAACACATAACTTTTACTCAGGGGACCTGCGTTTGTGTCCTATGTGAAACGCTGTTATGTCGCTACGCCACTGACTCACATGACGTTACGTTCTTAGCTTATGTTATGTTACAAGCGTACTTATTTCAAGCCAAAACACGATGTTCTTTCTAATTCTAACCAAGTAGATTTATTGCCTAGTCTAGACTACTGTTTCACAACGCTAACCACATGTTGAAACATTAACCGCGGCCGTTTCACGACTGCGTCAAGATACAACGCAAAAGACTGACAGCTGCCCACCAGGCAAAATATGATTGTCTTGGAGGAAAAGAGTCTTTAACAAAAGTTAGAACAGGATGAACTCGGTAGCTTACAAACTCCCAGTTTTTGAGCTTTAGCCTAAAGCTCTATGTGAACTGTACTTTTGTCCCCAGGTATAGGCAGTTTATTTTAAAGCAATACATGTTAGCGTCTAGCCTACCCTAAGCTTAATCACCTCACTGTCAGAGACTGCCTGAGAAGTTGGAACTTATTGCCTTCCTCTCTTTTTCTTGGGGCACCAGAAAGCTACCAATGGTCAAGACCTTTCATCATTTTGTTCCCATCCCGACACCTCGATGCCTTTCCATTGTTTTCTTTCTGTCTCCTTGAAACACTATGTCCTGGAGACACTAACACTTTTTAATGGTCATTGTTTGTTCCTAAAAATAATGAAATACTAATGCCATGCTTTAAATAAACCATTATAATGTATTTCATATTAATTTGAAGACAATTCTATTTGTCTATTCCAGCTGTTGTTCTTAAACGCTATCCGTTAGTCAAAGGTAATCAAAGTCAATTCATACTCCCCTCCAATCACAATTAAGAAGTTAATTTTGCTTCTGTCCTTGTAGTTTGAGCCCTCTTCACTGATGTTCAGAGGTTGAGTGCTTCCCGCACATATACCTGCTGATATTAAGGCAGGCCATTCATGAAGTACAAGACTGCAAATGTTGGTATTAGAATGAGGCATTTAACATCCATCTTTTCCGATTGTGTAACTTTCTCATGACTCCAGAGAACTGACACTAACGGTGTGAAAGGGTTTAGGTTAAACCTGAGATAATTAACTTGGAGTGTTGACAAATTGCACGTCTCCACAGCAAAGTGAATCAGGCATGAAAACCTTCTACACTCAAAATCACTGAGAAAAAAAGCATTTTGTCTTTGCACTTACAGCAAGGCTGATGTTGTTAGTGTGTGTGTGTGTGTGAGCATTTAATGCCTGCAAATTAAGTATATTAATTATTTAGCCTGAATGCTAGTCTGGGGGTGTAAAATCAGTCATATTGATGCTCAATGTACACCTCAATAAACTTGAATCTTCATTCAGCTAGACTTAAAAAAAAGCAACCTGGTATCAGAACAGCTTCCCCAACTAAGCCAGATACCTATTCAACAAATATAAAAGTATGACAATAAGTGTTCCAGTATAACTACTGAGGAATTCAATAGAAAGTCAATTTATCAAGATGAATCCTTCATTTGTCACTTAGCATTCCTTATATATTTTATACAATTGTGCACGGATATTTTTCACCAGAGGGTTTTTTTGAAGTATTGAAGGTGACTCTGAGAATTGATGTGTGAATGGGATCCTTGGCTGTAATGAGCTGCTATAGAATGAAACGTCCTTTCTTGTTTGAAACCATCTTCTGAAGCTTTTGTTGGCCCTCATCTAGGGAAAAGGAGAGAGAAGACGTGTTGATTAGACTCGGCACGGTGAATCATATTGTTCAGCTATCTCCCAAGGATGGGCCTAAATACTAAGGGACTTGACACAACTGGTGCAGCAGTGCACCATTCCTTATTAGCACAAGTTGCAGTTTTGAACATTCATGAAAAATGAATTCAGGCCATCTAGTTCCTCTTATAATTAAAGTTAATCACTGAGATTCATTATAACAGAACCCATTTATCAAAGTCATAATGTACATGTACATGCATTACATGTAAAATGATCATATGTAAATGCTGTATTTATCGCCCTTCCGGACAGAAGGAGAAACATTTGTGTGTCAACTGTTCGCTTGATAAATCTCTAATCTGTGCAAGCTCACTCACAACATTTGGAGTTCATTAACATCAGCATAGCAACGTTATTTCAATAAAACACATTTAATGATGAGTGCATTCTGTGGCCAGTGACAAAATACCGTGTAATCATGTGAAGCCGAAATACAGAGTGATGTGGAAAACTTAAACTCCAGGTCATTCTTCACTCTTTACAATTCTTCATGTCTAATACAATTTTTCCATGAAACAGAGTGCCATGGTAAATGGTCCAGAGAACAGGCTCTTTCATAGGAGGTTATGCATAGTAGTGCATTTGTATTTGAAAATGTGCTTGAATTTGTGATTAGAATATTTGGGACAGGTCTGACTAACCTATTAAGATTAGCTATTCAAAGAAGAAACTAAGTTCAATGTGGAGATCAGTGATACATTCTAATGCCAATTTATATCCATACAGTTGACATACACTACACTGTCTTAATTCATACTTGGGGTTCAGTCGTTACCTTTGTTAGAATAGGTTTGCATCATGTTTCTGCTTCATTTAGTGTTCTAGGTTGTTGTTAAGACAGGCTTCTAAAGGCCCATCACAAAACTCAGTCTAATTAAAAACCACATGTCAAATGATTCATCAATAGAAATGTTGTGTTTTGCACACTGTGACATACTTCGACATTACATACTGTTGTAAAGCCCATATCAAATAGTTGCAACAACTTACTCCTCTTACCCTGACTTCATCAAAAAGAGTTTAACTAACATCCAACTTTGTGGCTGGTGTCCACAGTGGCTATTGTGCTGTGAGCATAGCTCTCATAAATCTCTCTTTAAAATGAGAGCCACGAGCATTCAATAGACACCTGCCTCAAACAAAGTGAGTTTGGCCTCTGATGTTACTTATTATCTAATCAAGCCTCTATCACCATCACAATTGTATTAAGTTTCATTATTTGTGAATCACTGAAAAGAAGTTTTGTGAATCCGGGTGCTCATGTTAATCTTTTTCAAATAGTAGTATTCAGTGTATGCTATTCAATCTGTGAACACTTATTTACATTGAACAAAAGTTACAGCGGCAGACATCAAGTGAGAAACTTCTTCTCTTTTATCTGATTAATCGGAAACAATTCAGACCAGATCATGTGTGAAGGGTAGCCACGATTATGATGTGGAATATGTCCTTAGGGGACGCACAAACAGTAGGTAGACTTATTGGCTCTCGACTCTGCAGAAGTGTGCACAGCACCGTTAAAACAGAAAAATGGGACACCAGGACTCTACTTTAACAAATATTCCATTCAAACATGTGTAAATAACAATACTGCCTTATTATGTTGGGGTTAGGTGGTTTATTGTTTGAGATGCTCGATGATACATGATTGATTATCTTTCCATAAAGGTTATATGCTTAATTTGGAATGCTAGTCAGTCTCACTGACAAATGTCACTCAAGGCGTTTCATACACTGTGCAGTGACAGCAATTTATCCCATGGCACAGGGTTGCTTCTTAGTCTCCTCACACAAAAAACTTCAATAAAAGGTTGTCTCCTGGTATTTACATTATTTATCCATGGGCTGTCACCTGTGAGGTCCAGATTGTTTTTCAGGCCCTCAAGCCACAACCAAGGGATTTCATTCATTTCAGCTCAAGGTGCAGCCATGATAAAGTCCCAGTATACCACCTATATCTTAGGTTGTCAATGTTTCATCTTTCTTCTGTTTCTAATAAAAAAGACAAAAAGTGTAAGACCAAATTATCCTGTTTATTCAAAAGATGAGCTGTTAGCATCACTTGTAGTAAACATCATTTTAAAATTAAAGAAAAAAAAAATAAGAATATGTAGTTTTGAGACCATTTTGAGGAAAATATGGCATTTTGCAGGTGAGTTAACCCATCTGGCCTCCGGTGGGAGCTTTCTGTGGTGCTCTGGTTATTTCTCTTGTGAGCTCATTGCAGAGATTCTTCTTAAGTTGATCTCTATGAAGAGAGCCTTATTGCTGGCTCTGGCTTTGACAAAGCAAGTGAGTGATCTCTGAACGTGGAACAACAAACTTTGGTTGAGGGACGTGCTGAATCTGAGTTGCATGACAAAAGTAGCTTACTGCCACCTCCTTGCTTCAGAGTGAATGACTATTCATTGAAAGCTTAGGGCCTTGTGGACACATTTATCCTTGTGTGGTTCTTAGGGAGTGATACTGTACAGTATGTTTAGTGCAACCCCTTCCCTGTTCACTGTTGACTATGGATGAGTGTTGTGTGCCTACTCTGCTTGATCAGTCAGGCTGTTTTGAGTGTGCTCAATCTGCCTTTTAATCCCTGGTATTGAGGCGGCCTTGAAGGCTGACCAGCTCTTGCGTCATTAGGTTTGGCCATTTCTTGCCATGCTGTTGTCACAACAGGGGATCGTGGCAGGATCCATTCGAGGGAAACAGTGTGAAACCGATCGAAGGTTACACATTGAAACCCTAATTCTATGAGAACAGGCAAATCTCTCTAACCTTAAATCGGTTACAGTTGCATACTTTGAGGATGCTGCTCATGGGTAAGGTGTGACAAACATGAATATGGGCAGCACTAGGTGGGGTACAGATTGGTTTGTCCCGATTTGCTACGAACATCAGCAGAGCTTCTTATAAAGCCTGTTAAGGGGGATTTACCCATGCTCATATTGCAGTGCATATTCCTTTTAAATAAAAATCACTCCAACATTAAAGTCCTTCTATTATCTACCCTCATTTGCTGTGAATAAATGATGGGCTCATGGTCTACCACATGATTTCTGTGGAATGCTGCAGGCAGCAGCCACATGCAATATGCTAGGACATTGCAATAAGGCAAAAGAACACGTTACAGTAGTATCAAGAACAACGATGATTGACCAAAATGGAGGTGGGAGCATTTATAACCCCATGGGACAAACTATTCATACACTTGAGAAGTCGTCATTAAACATCTAAGTGTACGAATAAGTAAACTATTGTCTCATTTCTTTACCCCCCACTCTTTCATTGCTTCCCAAACCAACAGAACCGACACTGTTCAATGTATCCCTGTGTCTGTGAATCTCCCAGAGGCACAAGTAGAGTACAGAGGCCATCACTTATTACTTGGCAAAAGACAGGGTTCCCATCAACGCTGCGCACAACGGGGGTTTAAAGAAAATGATTAATACCCTTAACAAATGTTATATAATCCCCTCTTGCAATTGTTTTTCAAAAGCTGTGCTTCGTGTTCTGTATACCAAATGTGGGGGGGTAGAATTCAAAGGATCTGTTGAAAGCAGAATATGTTTCTTCAACAGAGCCTTACATGAACCTTACAGTTCATTATAGCAGTGGTGACTTAACAATGAGAAGTCTGCAAACTGCATTTCTTTCCCTGAAGAGCACACCGGAGAGGCTATTGCACAGGGACAGAGAGAGGTTTTGGCATGGATTGTGCAGGAGGAAAAGATTGCCTGCATTAATGGTTTGGACTTTGGTTTGTCTAACATTGCGATGGAAGCTTTTTGTTTCAGCCATTTGGACCCAGTAGAAGTAGCCCACATGGTACATTATCATCAGAGTTATTCTGAAATGATTTTTGTGAAAATGCTAAATTAAGCTATATATAAGTATATATTTTGTAATGCTAGATTTTACATTTACCTAACAACCTGTCTTCACAAGCTCATGAATATTAAATGGTGAAGCAAGAGTCAGGACACAGATGTCCCTGTCCATGCTCACATGATATGCTTGAGATGTCCCAGGTCAGATCGGCTCAACATATACACCACATCGTCATCACACGCTTCCAAAAGAAGCCACTCTACAGCAAGTGAGTTTAGGAAAAATAACAAAAAAAATTTAACATGCACTTTCACTGAAAAGCTTTGTGTCACGTAACATCTCTGTTGAATTCTCTGGTGGTCATAGGAAGCCAAATATAAACTACCCTGGGCATCCATGTCTAGTAGCTAGTATCCACAGATTGGTATTGACAGGTCTCCCACTTTCAACTTCCCATGTCTTGCCATGGAAAAGGAATGCATACACTGGGGATGGTAATTAATTAGAAACAGCAGTGACAGGTCGATGCAGAATTATAGGGAATACACTGGGAAAAGCACAGAGAGGGACCATAAATGTGGCTGCCAGCCATGACGCTTTTGCTACAAGCACAAGCTAGCAACAGAACTGCAGTGCTGCCCCAAAATAACCTCTTCTGCAAAGAGGACTCTGTAGTCCATTGGCCAGAATGCCTGAGACAATATGCATTACTGTCTTAAAAAAACATACAATTTATGACACATTTGGTCATCAAACCTAGAGCAAAGGCTACTATACCTCTGTGTAACCCCAATTAGTTGAGGCTATTTTGGGCTACATATTTGTATAATTCTGCATGTTGTGCTAATGTAGACATTTTCCACACAGCTACATGGACAAACAATAAGATTGCAAGCTGTAACCCTGGTTCTATGAGGAGGGGGTGGATTGGGTTTAGAAAAAAACTCTTGACTTTAACCCGGAGCGGCCTACAAAAACTGGTGTATACATCTTAAACAGGAGGAGGAAGTTTTATCCCAATTAAAAGAGCTTGCAATGAATTTGTTACTACTCACAAAACCAGGGCAGCTCTGTATCTGTTAAATTTTAGTCAAAAAAGTTTGGAGAGGAATGGCAAAACTTTCATTGGCAGAGCCACAATTTCGAGACGGTGGTGTCCAAGCCAATTTCACTTTTACCAGACTTAGTAATATTGTCTAAGGATCATTTCGAAAGCATGTGTGTATGGTGTGTGTGTGTGTGTGTGTGCGTGCGCATGCATTCAGGCACACTAATATTGGAAGCTGTTCTGTTTGGAAAGCTGCCAGTAGAGAGAGAGCCAGCACAGCACGGGGAAGATGGAGAGAAGAACAAAGTAAACAGGGTACATACACTGGAGAGAACCGTGACGCCAGTGCAGCATCAGGACATGCACACACACACACACACACAGACACACACACACACACACACACACACAGCTATTCAAACGCACACACACACCTACACTCACTCACACACACACAAATGCATACATCCCCACATCGAAGCAAACACGTGTTCCTACATCCAGCACAATTTCTTTTTCACTTTTCTCGCTCTCGTATTGTCTCTCTTACACATAGAGGGAGAGATTTATTGCTGTGGTGCTTTCAAAGAGCAGAGCCTTTGATTCTTAGCTACTTCATCTTTTGAAGTACACAACTCAGCTGACAATCAGAAACACACACGCAATAGCAATTCAGATGAAAATGATGAGTCTAATCTGATGAATGATCAGGGCAGTTGTACATATGAGCAGCAAGCCACATGGACTGACAACAATCCAGATGAGTTCTGCATGTGTGAATAACAGAATATAAACAGTTGTGAATTATAAGCAAACCAACCTTTATATGGATTTGTAACTTTTCTTAAAAAATCCAGCAAATGGATGTGAGTAGATGAGATGTACAGAGATTAAGGATCACAAACGTGACAGACTATTATACAGTACTGTGCGTTTAGAACACTCAATGATCAGAGGCAGGACTTGATCAGTCATTGAGCTGCAGATGTGAGCGAGAACAGTCGACAGATTAATCTGCTTGCCGACAAAAACACAGGGAAGACTAGAGGAGAGGCAGAGACATGGCCAGGCAGAGGCTGGTGCTGGGTGGGGCCATTGTATGCCGGTAGACCAGGTGCATACATCAAAATGGAGGTCGAGGATAAAGTGAAGGGAAAATTAAACTCTCCTTTCCAAACCATCCACTGCCAAGAAAAAAAGCAGAGTTAATAATTCAACATGTATTCATCATCCGCATGTGTGTGTGTGTGAAGCTGCCTTGTCCTGAGCTGTCCCCATCCTTATGTTTCCACCTCAGTGGACAATCAACCAGTAGATAAGCAACTCAAAAATACAAACATGCTCCGGAGATGATTTATAGACTAAAGAACATCTACATTTCAACAATAAGTTAAGAGCAAATCCATCAATGACTTCAGTCTGTGAATCATGATATATGTTTATTAGTATATATCCAACAATAATGATTGGTTTTCCAGATTCTGCTTTAAAGAAATTATGATTATTGTTGAGTCACACCTGTCTACTTAACAATGCCCCTGCCGTGCACCAGTACAACAGGTGGTGACACTTTTCTTGTTAACCTACTTTATTGCACAATTTCTGAAGAAATTGGAGAATAAGAAATTAGTCACCAACATCGGTGGAAAATGTCATGGGGTTATGGGTTTTCTTTCCATCTTCCTCAATTTTCAGAGTCAACATCGATCATATCCCTCCTTAGCAACGCATTCCGCTCCTTTAATTGGTGCTTGAGCATCCTCTACTCTCTCTCCTCAGCACCTGATAATGTCACTGTGACAGTTTGCTGTTTGATTTCAATGACTTGCTGCACAATGATTGACAGTTTGATAGACCCTGTAATTGGCTTCCTGGTATGCTCAGTCACCAAGTAAATAATAGGGATGGTGACGGGAGACTGAGGCCTTTCATGTCTATTCATTATGGAAAGACAATTGTTGTATTACTAAGACATTCTCTTTGCTAAGCTCCATTTAGTTTAATTCTGTAACTTTTTTAGATTTGCTTGGTCCCCAAATGGAAAAATAAATAAAAGCAATTTTAGCATTAACATAGCATTAGCAATTTGATTTCCCAATCTGTGACTTCCTGCCACAACTATAACCAAGACCTCCCTGAAAGTGTGGACAGGATCAATACTAATCAATGATATAGTCTTTGCCAACTCTAGCTGAAGCCCCAGTCTAACTGTCACAACTTTGACAGGAATCAAATTGAGGGTGGGTGCTACGCTTCCACAAAACGCCATCGGTCTGGACAGCGTTATCAGCTTTAACCGTTATATGAGCAAATGGTTGTTTACTGCTATATTAATGCTCCAAATCCCGTATATTGCACCTTTTAATTTAACAGTGATTTTGGCAAAAAAAGAGAGGACACGTGAACTCAGAGTGGTATTGTCCTTGATTGTTCTTGGTATCCACTACTATATAATTGATTTACGTGGTTCTCTGAAAGTGCTGTGGTTGATGTAACTTACCTGAGCCGCCAGATGATTTGTTACGCTGATCCATCTGAGAAGCCGTCATTGGAAACGGTTTAGAAAAGGGCAGACACATTTAAAAAATATACTTGCCAGGTGATGGGATGAACCATCTTACCAAAGCCAGATGGGAGAGGAGTAAAAGCATATTTTCCATCGAGAAAAGTCTTCAGTGCCCTTCTTTTAGTGAAGGAAATACTCTCCAGTTCTGATATAAGGAGGCTTTTGCAGCATCTACGCTAATGTCTTGAGGAGATTAGCATAGATGCAGTTGTTGTTTTTAATAAACAGTCGCCGCTCCGTGCTGTCTCACACATGCCTAAGCTACGCCGTAGCTGCCATTAAGCTGAATGGTCCATGCACTGGCTTGCCTGAACACAAATGGAAACCTACCCAACATTTACAAAAAAGACAGCAAAGAATACTGGCAGAAGGCAGTGTCTCCTCAGAAAAAGATACCGTCATACATGAAAACCAATGCGTCATAGCATGTTTGAATTTTATTGATACATGTATGCTTTTTAAAGGGTGGATTCCTGCCTCCAAGGCCCGTCTTTGAAACTGTTATTTTTTTACATTCAGAGAACTGTAGGGTAACATACACTTTAATTGCACGGTTAATCAAAAGCCAAATGTTTCCACCAAGGCCACTAAACAGTATGGGAAGTAGCAAAGGAAGTGAGGGGAAGATATAGATGATTAATAATGGGTTGGGATGAAAGCGTGAGAAGCGGATCCAATTTCATGGATGTATCACTCTAAAAATGCTGGGGCATGTCTGGCCGATCATTTTCTATTATTGCATTACTTTTGAGCTAAAGGAAAATGACTGCATTTCTAATAAACTCAAATGTGGATTAGACACACAAGAGTAGATCATATTGTGTTGGTTTTGTATGAAATAATTAAAGTGCAATCATTCATTGAGAGGGAATGTAAACAGGGATACTTTGAGAAGTATTTCCTAGGACAGGTGGCATAATTTACAGGATCATATTATACGTCTGATAATGTAATCCTTTCTCCTTGGAAATAGAATATTTGAGTATAATGTTCCACAGGAAAAATGGCCATCACTGTGCTCAAAGTCACACTGTTCACAGTTATCCATTTTACAAATAAGGGAGGCAACATAAACTATTATGTCAGGTCATCAAATCTTCAATCACTTCTTTTAATGGTTCCATGTTATCATCTCAGTCAATCAAACAGCTGAGGAAATGGAGTTACTTCAGGTAATACCTTGAAATTCTTTTCCATCATACACTTCATTGCAACGACAGCATGCACCGTTGTGGCAAATAAAGGGCTCAAATGTTTCCACAGCAGATAATCATAAAGTCCATGAACTTCAGTCACTGCTTCCCATATTCTGTGAAACTTTTTTGAAAACAGGAAACCCATCTTTAGAGACTGAGATGGGCTCTGATGCTTTTCAGCTGCAACTTAAGTGATAGTCTACTGTAGTGTGGACTGCACTTGCTACCACTGGATTGTAATACATATATTATATGTATTATATATATTATATGTAATATTCTTCCTTTTGGATTAGAATTTTGAAATGTTGCTCATTAGATATTTAAGCTCAAGGGCTCTCTGTACCCTCCACACTAGACATATCATTTGGCTCCAACCCACCCACATTATTATACACCATATTGTGTATTGTTTAATAACAACAAAATTGTAAATGCCAGTTTCCAAAGAAAATAAGCACTTGTGTTTAAATGAGATTAAATAACTCATATACATCTGCATTTACTGACACTATACATTTATTTACATGGACTAATACAGTAATTAGGATTTAGCTGATGTGATAAAAACGTTAAACTGTTCTGCCAAGGCCTGACATATATTAGTGCAGCAGTAACTGATGTTTATGGCCACCTGGGGGCACCAGAATAAGCTGTAATCAAATTATTGACATAGTATAATCTTATTGCAACACTATTGAGAGCGGTGAGAATGAATCAAAACAGTAAAGATGCGTGCCATAACAATGAGTTGTAAGACACTAAAACACAACTTAGCACCAGGTGGCAACCTGGCTCTCAAAAGTTGCATTCTTTCAAATGGCCATCAGAGGGCGACTCCTCCGGTTGCAAAAAAGTCCAACTGTATAGAAGTCTATGAGAAAATGGTACTAATTCTACTTGATGTATTACCTCAGTGAACATTGTAAACATGGGTTTATGGTCTCAATCTGGCTGTAAATAACTTCAAACGACTTCTTTCACATTACACAAAGTAATTTGATCCACTGTTAGATATGTTTGATCAGAGTGACGTCACTGTAGTGACAGCTTATTTTACCGTCCTTCTTCGTCACTTCTTGCAGGATGTAAAGGGTTCTGACTCACGTAGACTACCATGTCCAATTTACGTGCTCTTGCAGGCTAAACTTTTCTTGTTAGCTGTCCAATGATGAGGCTCGGAGCTCGTAGTTAAAAGTAGTTTTATTCCATGTAAACAAAAAATAAACAAAATCCTTATGCAATGAATGGAGTACCAAAACACTGACCTTCTGCTGGCTATAACTAAAAAGTCTATAATCTGCGGTCAGAAAAATTGTTGCTCCACATCCTGCTCCATCAAAGCCTAACTAGCACTGAAACCTACTTAAGTCAACCAAAAATTATCCAATAGCAGAACAGACTAGAGGAGCCTTTATCTTTATAGGCCAAAAAACATACGTCAAAGGACATTTTGCAACATGACCAATTACCTTAACTATATTGTATGGTAAACATTTTAAAGGGACATAACACCCATTACTTTCGCAATAAACATAAAATACAAAAAACTGTTAACAATATATAATGGCTCTTACGGTCTTACGGCTTTAATAAAAATATAACTTAAATAACCAATCAATATTTATATTGCTTGGATTTATAATATTTCATCATGTATTTACTAATTTGCATGTCAGCACCAGCGGTTGTATTTACGAAGCATACAACATAGTTCAGTTCGATGGTTTGGTAAGCAGCAGCCCACTTATTAAATTCATTTGTGTTTGGAACCATGCAGTAGAACCATCTAATCACTGTAATTAAAATATTGCCGTGAACTGATTCCTTGAACTGATTCATCAAAGCAATTGGTGCATTGATGTTCATGTAAATATATTCACAAAATTATTATTCAGCGACAAGAAATACACACAATGCAGCACATGACAACGGCAACTGGTGATCTAGCAACATGGCCAGGTCTCTGACAATGTAAGATATCACTGCCAAATCCATTCGTCAAATTTCTGTTGCGCCAAGACATTCTACTGAGGGCATACCATAGACAAAGGTGATCTTTTGAAATCTGCACTTACAGTATCACATCAAACCGTACACACAATGGCCCTTACATTGACACGTTCTCCTTCCTTGTCTTTGCCTTTGCAAACTGGGTTATGAAGTCGTGAAAAAAAGAAGTCTCTCAGCAGCTCTGACTCAGCGGGCATCAAAGAGAGTGCCAAAAGCAGTTTCTTACTCTTGGATGTTCTTGTTTAATGTTTTATTTGTTTGATTTGAAATTGACCTCTCTCCCTCACATCTTGATACAGGTAAACAGTCTAGTAATTGAAGCACTTGCAACATCTGCATTTGAATTTCTGTTCACTTGAGCCTTTTGGGAAAAGGCGCAGTCATGGAGGACATGTGGAGGGCGAATGGACGAGACTGTATATTTAGAAATGCTTCTCAAAAGCTGTGAGGATAAGGGAAACAGCAGGACGTGGTTATTCTTCTCCATGCCGTTTTATCAGCAGGTTGCTAACAGGGGGGGAAAGACACACTGACTAATCGTTTTTTTAATCCTGGAGGATATCCGATTCTGAATATGTAATTTTGGTTGGAAAGCGGATGTGCAGTTACAAAATTAACTGTTCCTCACTAATTCAATTCAAGAGCATATTGAATGTTTAGGGGTAGGCATAATTAAAAGAGTAAAATCTATTTAAAGTAATGCAAGTTAAATAAGTACAATTAAACCAAAGAAATGAATGTATTGATCTGAATCCTCATTTGTTTATGCGTAACATTCTGCCAGTAGTGTGATCCATAAGTTCCTGTACCTTTTTAAAACAATGAACTTTAAGCTAATAATATTTCTGATACACAGGAAGTAACACAGTAAGTCTCCCGGTGATTAACAGTATTAGCGACTCTGTTGGTGACAGATTATGGTAAGCATGAAAAGCACCATCGGCCTAAAGCTTCATTGCACAGAAAGTACCGACGCGGCTGCAAACAATGTTTCCCTGTTCTTGTGTTTTGTAACAGGAACAACAGCCATGCCCTTTTGTCCACTTCCTGTCTTTTCTTTTATGCAAAGTTAAGAGTCTTCTTATTCCTTCAACCCATGTGCTTGCCTCGTCACGGCTGACTCATTCAATTATCTGACTCACCAAGCCGCTCAGTCTCCAACTGTGCTCAGGGCTGCATGTGGGCCAATTTCTACACACAATATGTATCTATACTGATATATCTATGCCTATATATACTGTGTGTGCGTGTATATACATATATATATATATATATATATATGTATATACAGTATATATATATATACAGTATCAGCATTATATTTAGACGAAGTTCATACCCCTTCTGTCTCGTGTTGATTTGCGAAAACAAGGCATCTGTCTTTGTTGCCAAAAATAGAGCAATGTCACGGTTCAAATGCCCGCCACACGCTGCTGTACCAAAACACACTGTGATGCCATTTTTAGAATGACATCAAGCTGTCGTGCCTGTTAGCGACTCTGAGTGTCGGACTGGAGGTGAAGGAGGTGAGCCGTTTGGTTAAAGTCGTCATTGTGGCCGTGCCATTCATTAAGTGCATCCATGACCAGAGGGACCTACAGATGTTTAAAGATGTCTTGAAATTGAACCAGTTTCAAGCCTTCAACACGAGAGCATCAAGCTACTTTTCAGTCATTGTTGATATGATGATCAAAGCAACAGAATACAAAGTATTGGATGTTAGACTGGCTTCTAATCTGTCTCAGCACAATGGACCCGAACTGAGGTATAGCTCTGTAGTTCACCTCAGCAGCACTGTGTGAAAGGGATAGCAGCTTTCATAGTGTCCTTCAGTTGTTAGCTATTGTTATTTTTGTCGTCATGGACAAACTGTGGCTGATGAATTACATCAATGCTCTAGAATCCAGTGTGTGGATGTCTACTTGATTGCACCGACTGACTTTAGAAAGATTAAATATTTGAAGACATGTAATGACCACTGTTGCGCGTAGCTGCCCATTTCTGCTTCATGCATCTTGACCATCATGCACAGCACATTGCCTTATATTCACACAAGAGGTCTAAGTTTAAAACAAAGAGCCGACTCATCGCTTTTTTCACAAGTTCTAACAGGCACATGAAAGCATATTCATGCATAAATGAGTCATGCAGTGATTGTGCTTTTCTGCACACTTCACTTTCAAGAGTTTTTTTTTCCTCTTATTTTATTAATTTTTACCCTCCACCACTACCCTCATAAGGATGATATACGACCAAGGGATTGGCCCGATGAAACACGAGATTGTCTGCCGCTGTCTGTAATTAACATGAGCAGGTACACACAGAAAGCCCACAGATCTGACAGTATTCCCCTTGAATGGGCTGAGAGGGCCCAGGGACACCATTACCCTAACTGATGAGGGCTATTTCTCATTCCTGGCCAGTCACTTCACAGCCATTAGTGTGTGCGTTATCGACCTGTGGAGAGGTCTTTGTGCTCACGGGGAAACACCTGCAGGTCAAATCATCCCACCTCCCCTTCCCCTCCACAGTCCTCTCTAACCCTCATCAGCAGGCATGAGATCAGGGAGAGAGAATAAGAGCAGTGGTTCCAGCGTGGGAGATGGAGCGACAAAAGAGAGCGAGATAATGTATGTGTGCAATGTAGTATATAGTGAGGGTGTGAATAGATGTACAGAATGCATTCAAGTGCGTGGCACGAGTAAAATGAGAGAAAGGCAATAGCAAGAGTGATACTTAACCTCTGCTTTTTAATGGAGGACTTTTTTTTTTGTTCACCTTTTAGAGTACTAAATGTAGGGGATGAGCTTCACTTTTACACAAAACAAATAATAACCAGTAGCTGTGGCGTCATAATGAGGTTATTAGGAGGTGGTTCAACTGTAGTAGGACAGCACTGAAGGCCCAGGTATAAAATGCAAAGCCGGCCACTGCTAAATGATATGTAGCATGTAAATTGAAACAGACTTCTGCCAAAGACACATTATTTTAGTTATTTTGTTTCTAGTACAATTAATTCAATTATCAACTCAAAGGATAATAAGACCGTTAGGCTGTCTCGAAACAATCTGAAAACCATGTTGCTCTCAGCCTAAAGCTCATTTGTTCTTACTGAAGACACGAGTCACAAATATTCTCTCATTTTTCTTTTTAAAAAAAAGGCTAAATAATCTCCCAAAGCAAACTACTCAAATAGGAACAAATAGCGTATTTGTTAAGGACTATTTTTAGCCGTAGATTTTGTTTTCCAGTGGGTTTTAATGGCAAGAGGAGGATGCATGTGGGATTGCTTCTTCAAAATGAACTATTATGCTCATGTTTATTGTAATGAATGGAGATGTCAGACTGTACAACAGCGTGACTCATTGATGTGTTTTTAATAGTTTTTGGACATTAATAGAGGTATATGGCGCAGATAAATGAGCCACATCAGACTCCACAGGAAATTATTGTTGGCAGCAGCCATTTATTGCTGGTTTTGGTCTTTTCACGGAATTTAATGACAAATATCACAGGATTTATCCTATCTTCTACTCATTTTGGATTTTACAAAAATTGGTCTAGTCCAATTTCATTTCTAATATATTTGCATCACATAGTCAGCATTAACCTGTAGTGTTTGTGAACATTTATTTTTTACATCAATTTAATTCATTGTGTCTTCTTCTTTTCTTCTCTTTTTTTTCCATCTTCACGCATCAGCTGAGGCAAACTGTTGAGGCTGAGAGGGTGACTAGCTGTCATTTAACATAAGTTGCCCTCTGTACACACAGTCAACTAGCCTCCTCTGGTGTGGCCTCATCTCCTTCTCCACTGTCATTCCAACTGACAAGTGACCTAAAAACTCACCTTGGAACTGCTCACATCGCCATGTTTAGACAAGTGCCAGGGAGGCCACCCAACGCTTGACAAACGCCTGACAAGAGACACTGTGCACAAGTTTCAAGAGCCCCGAGCTGTTTGTCTTAGCAACCCCTGGAACCATAGATTCAAGTTCTCTTCAGCTAAGTAGATTGGCAGAGGGCTGCGGTTAATCTTGTGACTGATGTATCTTCTCAGCTGCTGGTCAGAGCAGCATCAGTGGTCCGCACACAGATGAAAGCCTAATATTTAAAGGAAGAGGCCTCAGACCTGCAAACGCCTTCTATTATCTGCTTTATAGATACATTGAATATATTTAAATATGAAATTAACGTTAGGCTTTTCAGTGGCTAATGTCCATCTGCGTGTTACTGCAGCGACCCTGTGAATGTTCACATAATTTCAAAGCCAATGGTAACTGCTTTGAAGGGAAAGAGCTACTGTAGCCGTGTGTGTGTGTATGCGCGTGTGTGCGTGTGTGTTCTGTCCTCGGTGCAGACATCCAAAGGAGAGAATAGTCCTTCAGTCAACCACCACTGAACCCTTATTCAGCTTTTATTCACCCACATCATGATTTTGTTCTAATACACATGAATTAATCTGAACTGTACACATCTCCACCTGTCTTGTTCTACTTAGTACCAAAAGGAGCAAAGACACGTGTTCGCCCTTGTTACAGGCCTAGTATCTATTCTCTGTGCGAGCAGATCAAAGCATTAATGCTAGACAGCTAGGAGACCTGAATGAAATGCTAATCCTATTAACATTCCAGGCATGCCGAGTGGCTCGCTAATGGCTGGCGCTATGGGTTGGATGGGAGTCGTCTTATTTAGGGAGATCGAACTGAAGGCATTCATCAGAGCATTGATATCATCACACATTATATGAACAGCTGCATGTATTTTTCATAAGGTTGACATTGTAGGGAGATGCAAGTGTGGCGCCACATAAATCAAACTGACAATACAATGGACCTGGAATGGATCAGGGTAAGACAGAGAGGATGCAAGAAGTAGCGTGTACATTTCCTCGCACTCACACACGCACACACACACACACACACACACATACAGTCTCTTTTCATAAATGCAAATGTTCCGCTTCTTCCACGGTTCATTTATCCAGTATGTAATTAGTCTATTTTAATATATAAATCAATGACTGAAGAATCTTCCCCTGGTCCTTGACAAACACAAGTTCCTGTTTCAGGGAAATTAAAGTTTCATGGTGGGGGAAAAAAAATGATGCATTTGAAATGTCACCAAGGTAAATTTGAAAATAAATATAAAATAATTATAATTTTGCTGACTGTACTAAATTATACTTTTTAATTAATGGAAGTAGCTGAAAAAATAGCTGTTAAAGCCTTTTAACAAATGCGGACAAAGGCTACCACACTGACATCTTAGTCCCTGGCTCCAATAAAAGCCTTATTTTTTCTAATTATGAGGGATGTTTTCCAGACATTACATAGCTTCATTGCTTTTGTCTACTTTGTTTGATATTCCTTTGTTGTTTACTTTGCTGAATTAACAATGGGTGTAAGACGAAGCACAGTACGCGTTAATATAACACCTTCATAGCTTGAAACAAACAGCAAAACTTAACAAGTATAATTATATCTCTACAAGATTTGATAAATGTTTCGAGCTTTTACAAAAGGCCAGACAAACCAGGCTCCATTCATTTGTTGGTGGTAAGGCTTAAAATCTACCAACCCCCAATTAATCAAACTAATTTATCCAAGAGAGGTAAGAAGTTATCTTTAATTATTCACTGAGCGTCTTACGTGTGTTGAAAAAAAGAGGATCTGCTAAAGCTGTCGAATGAGGGCTATCCATTCATTTGATTAAGGTCTGTACACATAAACAATTTAATGAAGTAAAAACTGCAAGTCATCCCCACCCAGCTTTTTGTAAGGCGTACGGTGTGATCCTCTGTCACTTCATCATAATTACATATCAGCAGCACACATGCAAGTCAATGCATTCATCAGCTTGTGCAACTGCTGAGGTATCAGATGTGTTTCTTTCATACTTTCAACTTTGCCAGATCCCTAAAATAATTTCATCTTTTGAACCAACCAGTCTCAATAGATTCAAGGACACTTATTGTGGAAATTCTCATCCAGGGCTGTGCTGTTGTACATTTCCAAGAACAATCTATATCATTCACTGTCTTCGGCCAGAGAGCGGGGATTTATATAAAGAACAGGGAGGGAGAAAATAGATGGCATTTTATTTCCTGCAGGGAGAGAGAGAGTGCAAGATGGAGAGAGCATGGAGTACAGTATGTCTTCTGTCTCCTATTCCGTGGAAAACACTTTTGGTGCAGAGGTCATTATTTAGTCTTGTGATCTGGATAGCCAGTGCTGCAGAAGCCTAATGAAAAGTGCCTTAAACCCCTTCCCCATGTGTCATTTTCTGTTAGACAATATGATGGATGGTCCATTTTACAGCCTATTTCATCTGCTGTGCTGTTCTAAACTGTATTTTCAGGGTGCTTTTACTTGAAACATCCATTTTTGTGTGACATGGTTATTCATCAGGGAGGAGGCTCAAACGCACCAAGGCTTTCAGGAAGGTGGGGAGAGAGGCACGGACTTCGCCGCACCCCAATCCTATCTTCCTCACTCTGTCAGTATCATCTTGTCCTCCTAAAAACTCTTAAAGTCTGCAGATACTTAGTACTTACAGCAGTAAACCGTATTTGACTCCGGCAGAGGTAATCTAACATCCTACATTCTTAACCTTGCTGATGACAAACCAGGGAGGCATTATGAGATTGACAAACAAGCACTCAGCATTTGTCAATTGTTGACAAAAAAAAAAAAACAGGGAGAGGAAAAATGATCAGCCGTGCCATCTCTCTCCTGATTCAATCACAGCAGCCCAGACAGCCTTACTTCTTGCTCATAAACTAGTCCCTCTCACGTAGTGACACTCTGAGGGGAGGGCTGAGTAATGAGCACGGGGGGGATGTGCACAGCTAGTCAGTCCTCCAGGTCACACGGAGAAGCAGCATTAAAAATGAGCCCAGGGACCTCGAGGGGGGTTTATATGGTTATAAGGTCTCATCTGTGTCCGGTTGTGAAAATTATGGCTGCAATTTCCATTCTGCCTGATAAATGGCATATACAGTTTTTACTTGGGTGATTGCCTTCCATAAATCTCCTCAGATTAAACAGTGTACTCTATACTGATAGCACTTAAAAAGCAATCTCCTTCTCCTTGTGTGTAGTAGTTCATAATACAGTAGATTCAAAATAGCCAAATCAGTGCTCACCTCATCGTATTTTATGCTGATGAACTTTTGTCTCAAAATCACACTTATGTGACATTCGGTCTCCAGACATATGCGGTGAGATTCAAGCTCAGGGTCCTCAGATGAGCTGCACTTGAGTAATCCTATGTGCTATTAGGCCGAGTTGTCTCTTATGTGACTACTCTGCTCCACACAGAAACACGCACATCCAAAGCCACCAGTGCACTCCCCGTACAGCGGAATACTGTACCAGACTAGTGTCCTGCCCCATGGGAAGGTCATGTCATCCAAGGCCACGGTTGACGCATCGCTCTGGGGTGTTCACACATCTGGACCACCTCGCCCTGCCCCCTGCTGGTTCCCACAGGCTGAATAGCCCTTGCATAGACCTTTGGACATCACTGTGCTGTAGCAGCTGGGGACTACACATGTTGTTTTTTTCTCCTACCCTGTCGGTAGAAGGTCAGGGTCCCACAACACCAACTGACACTCACACACAAGTGACATTCCCACATTTTTCCAACCATTTCCTGCTGTTTATAAAAGGTTGTATTGTTACATATACATACACTTAATAGCTGCAAATATGTGCGGTAAACCCCTGTGTTGGGAGTACAGCCATGTCGACAAGTCTTCCTTAAAATGGGTCCCCCTGAGCCCTGATCGGTTGCCCACACACACACACACTCGCATGAAGACACACACACACACACACACCATTGTATTATTTTTCTCACTCTGTTCCCAGTCGGTCACCGAACACCAAAGCACCACAGGGGAGATGTTGACCCTGTTTGAGTAGAGTAACCCCTGCATCAGTCTGCAATACTACTACATCAGCAGAAAGATTGCCACAAAGTATATGTATGGTGAAGCAAATGGTTAATGCAGAACAGCCTTTTCAAAGCATCACTAGTTAACAGCCCTGTGGCTGCAAAGGGGAGGGGTGGGGGGGGGGGGGGACCAGCTTAGCATGGCAAACATGTTGAAAAGAAAGTGAAGGAATAACAGCATTTAAAAAGATTTGAGGCAAGCTTTGAATATGATGCTTTCTTTCTTTTAATATCTAAATGAATCGAGAGGTACACTCTTATTTACTGTATCATTATTGAATTCGTTGTAACGAAGATGTTGAAGATTTGTGAATGCGCTGCATGCCCCGCTGTGTCTGACAGACATCTGGAGAAGCATCATAAACAGGTACCAAGAGCACTTATTGTAACAGCAGCTGGCAGATTTACAATGATGGATTATTTTAGATAGTCAAGCTCATCTGGCCTGATACTTCAGAGGTATGAAGTGCATCAGTGCTTTGAAGGGAAGAAAGAAAGAAAGAAAGAAAGACAGACAGACAGACAGACAGACAGACAGACAGACAGACAGACAGACAGCTGGAAAGAAATAATTATTTAATTCTTCAACAGTCTTTAGATATCTTTGCCCAGAAATGTTCTGCTGGATAAGGTCATTCATTGATCCAGCACTACATGCGATAAAAAGGCGGGAAAAAAAGCACAAGGAGTGAAAAAGGGAATATGAATCTTTGGCAAGTACGATGATACATTTCTGCCCATTTCTATATCCAACTTTCCATACAAAGGTCAACTCAGGTAATGTAGTATTTATGTTTTCTCTCTGTCATGATATCTTCTTTTATAAATTATTGTCTTTGAAATCGTGTGCACTTGGTCTAACATTAAAGTGTGTACTTACTTGATATTAGGTAAGTGCGAAGACTCAATAAAAGCTCACTTCAAAAATATATCTGACAATAACTGTATATACGTCAGTTGCAAAACAGTACAATACATGATGTTGTAGCAAATAATTAACCTTTTATTTAAGAGGCTTTGAAATGGCGGTGGAGATAATATTGTATTATAAAATGATTTTCTCCACCGCAATGAATCACGCAGTCATGCCACTGCCAATGTTTTAAAGGGGGCTTTGGAAATAGACATGACATCAGGTCATAATACAATTTGCAGACAGCCTGCGCGTGAGCATAATGGAATCTTGTCACTCAGACGAAGCAATATTGGAATTAATTAAATTTGTCACAGTGACAATTCGGACTTTGATTAAAAAAGACTTGCAGACAATGGCTTTGGTGCTAATGTGTATTGTTTGAGTGCAAGTCAAAAAGAGACGAGTCTGCTTGGTTGTCGGTGCACTATGGTTGACTAAAATTTAGACTCTGTGACGTCCCTGCATGACTTTTCAGTAAACAACTATGGCTGCTAATGCTGGTGCCGCGCTGTGAGTCGAATGCTAGCGGAATACAAACGATTCAAAATGATCTGCATTTGCTTTTAGTGTGTCTAAGAAACAAAAGCTGAACAATTACAGATAATGAACTGTAAATTGAAACTCTCACACAGCAGCTTGAGTTCATTACACTGAATGCAGAAGTTTGAAAATAGGAGGTGTAGACTGTATTGTCGAAAGTCAATATAGTGTAAGGCTCTTGCATTGCTTATCTCCCTCCTCCAAATCGTCCAGCTCCATTCCCTCCTGTTTGGTCCTGTGAATAACCTCCAATCATTTACAATAAGCTCTCCTCAGAGAGCTTAGTAATATGATGATGCTGTATTTCTGAAACTAGGTGGTATAAAACAATATCACCATGTAAGAAATGGAGAAGGAGGGCCCAGACAGAGGCCCTGTTCAACCATACATCACAGTATAGATGCAGGACAGGGAAATATGCTGACATCAGGCCTCTATCTACCTTTCTTACCCTCCATGGACACTTCATAAAACAGAACGGTGGGTGTAAATTTAGAGGATGCAGCCGTAAACAAAAGGCCACTGGGAAAAGTTTAGAGAGTTCAGCTCGAATAACAGTTTAGCCAGGAGAACCTGCTGATGATGAATAGGTTTGTTTGTCACCTTTCTTCCCTCTCCAGGGAACAATGATATGGATCACAGAGGGAGAGAGGGGAAGGGGATACGAGGGGGGGAAGAAAAACAGCATCCTAAATACAACCATATTACAGCCAGCAAAGAAAATAGCTGGTCTGTGAACCTTTAACATTCCCCCAAATGTGACATGTCAGATTGTGTTTTAAACATTCTCAGTGGGAGCTATTTTTCAGTTGTCATGTCAAGACTAGAGTTCATATTTTAGCCAAAACTCCACACAGTTAATCATTATTGAGTGGTTTGCTTGCCTTACTGCTGAGAATGAAAAATGCCCCTCATAGCAGGGATATATATCTAGATATGAGCATGCACACACAAGTTCATAATAGCCTTATGAGCGCACACCTCTAACAACGTACACCGATAACAACCGAGCTCCCAGGAGAAAGCACTGTTCATTCAGTTCAGAACACAAAATAGCTGAACAAAAATATTGCATCAATATTCTTGCAAAATGAATGACTGTGTGTGTGATGTTGGAGCGTTTGCGTAAGCGAGTGAGAGTGAGAGTGAGAGAGAGAGAGAGAGAGAGAGAGCGAGAGAGAAATCATGTCTGCAACTGAGCTGTATCTTCCTGTGTATCTCAGGGAAAATGTGGTGTTTTAGATAATGACAGGTCCCTTGTATTTGCTGATACCCGACTCTGCATTACGCCATGAACAAAACCTCATCACCATTCTCAGCCTGGCTGTTGTCATCTATCAGCAACACACACTCTCTGAATATAAACACAGTCGCTGCGAGGCTATAAAGCATACAAAAATCGGGTGTGATGGTCATGATAATGGTGTGCGTGTATGCACCTATGGATGCTACGCAATTTCACCCATTCAGCCTGAAGATCGAACCTTTGTGAAATAACATAATTCTGTGTTTTCATGTGTCATCATGGGCAGTTCAGAGGGGAATACAGACATATGCACCCACACTGGTGTATATTCATCCAACCAGCTCCTTGTCGGAGAGAAAAATGAAACAAAATGATCTTTGACTCTTAATGAAAGTTTTGGTTCAGTGAAACAAGCAAGTCATTATTTCTTTCATCGATTAAAGCTACAAAAGGCACTGAATCTCCACTACAAAATGGATTATAGGAGTTGTGGTTTGTTATTAACAATGATGTTTTATGTTTAGCTGTTTTGTCCTGATCAATAACTATAAACAAATCTTGTTATTGTGCTTCAAAGTAGGGCTGTCATAATGAACCAGTAATGAGGATAACCCTGAAGCTGTTAAAAAATATAATTTTGATGTCATGTTAATAATACATATGGTCATAACGTGTGAATAATCCTGCGTCTCTTAAATCCTGTCCTTTACTTTCTTACTTTACGTTGTGTTTGGCTACTTTTGCCGGGCAAAATCATGTCGGAAGAGATGTCAAACAAGAGCGAGACACTCCGCAGCCAAAATGGTTAGCTCGCCAGTGTGGGAGTTTTTTCAGATTCCCGTTCACCGACCGTCGTCTGCATTTTCTTCCAGGTTTCACCGAATCAGAGCAAGTAAGTTGCAGTCAGTTTGCTAGCCGTTGACGTATTGATTGCAGATTTTAGGCCTTGTAGATTTTTCAATTCATCCGGTTGCTTTGTCATTATCCATTAGTGTACGTTCTTTTTGTAGACTTTTGTAGAGTTATGATTACAGACTCAAGACATATCAAGACATATCTTGATAGTAGGGATTTGTTTGCCAAAAAAAGGAGACAAAACGCACAGTAAACAAAGTTAAAAAAATATTTTACTGAAAGCATTATTTATGTATTTTAATCATTTTAATTCATATACAAATTAAAAATTAAAAATTATATTTTTAGCATGAATCTTTTTGGCCATGATAACCGTAGTACAAATCTGATATTGTGACAGCCCTATGGTTCAAAGCAGCATGGTCTTAATACATAAGGAAGGGTCAAACTAAATATGTTCATTATAAATGCAGGCATTTCAACATTACATGACATGAGCAACCAGTCAGACCAGATATCCGTCAAAAGCAGAGTTTGAAGGAAATGGATCACTGGTTGATAACTAGTGGCTGTACATTTTAAAGAGTATAGAATCTATGTAGTTTTTAATGGTTTTTAAGAGGGTATACACTCACTTCAAGGTGCAATCTTCTCACGTAAATCAAAGAAGTGGAGTGGAAATAAAATTTGAGATGCTTGTCCTCATGATGGATGAGGGTTCTGTCACGGAAAGGGCATACTTCACTGTTGTTCCACTGACTGCTGTTTTGAGAAGCATATTTATTGTCAAAGAGCAAATGTGTCTTGTCCGTCAAGAAACCCGAGAGTAGATCTGAATGTGTTATTGAGGCTATGGTCTGAGTGCACACACACAAATCAAGTTCGCCACTTCTTAACAGCAGAGGAAGGGCAGGCTTGCTTGCATATCCTGGCTCAAATCTGAGGGAAGCTGTTTGCACTGTCTGTCTGCGTTAAGATCAAGTGCATGCTTGGAGGAAGTATAGGCAATGGGATACAGAAGTCGCAACCTTGCCCTTTGCGGTTTGTGGACTGATCATAGCAAAGGCTTCTCCAGTAACTTAAAAACAGAAGGACATATTGTGAGACACTTGGGAGATATGAACCTTGAAATCACAGTGCCCTGGAGACTCAAAGAAAAAGAAAAAAAAGCCAGTAAAAATCGGTTTCACTCACTCTTTTCACACTCTCTCTGACACACACCCATACAGCATTATTTGAAAAGCCCAGAGCTTTCTTCTGCTGCAGCTAAGTTAGTGTACGGATGAATGTGTAGTTTGAGAAAGATCACGGACTCACAGGGTGGAACACAGGGAGAATAACCTATATTTTACCTGTTTTCATAGCCACAGCACATAACGCTTTAAAGTTATTTAAGGAATCTGAATTATATTTCTTTCTTTTTTAAGAAAACTGTTAGAACAGAAAATGACTCAATGCCGGGGCGAGTTTAAAGGTGTGATTTTGTAACTGCAGCAAACTGTGAGACTCTAAACAAATCTCATAGTCCCATTAAAACATGCAGATACATGCATGCCTATAACGAAATACAGATTAAAGTGTCTTATCATGAGCCATGAGTCATCGATTCAGGTGGTTTTACCTTCTTTTTGAGCATTCATAGATTCTCTCTCATCTACACTGGGAATTGCATTACCACCGCTGCCTCCAGAGATCACACCAATACACTTGTCTGCACAAACGGACACACACACCGAACCAACTGTGTCTCCTATGAAATGCATTCAGGCACAACTAAAACATGCCAGAGGAAAAGTAGAGTGTAATGTTACAGGTGGACATAAATTGCTATTGCACACAGTAATTGTGGGGACATTATGTCTCCTACAGAAATGATGGTAGGAATAATCAGAGACCAACCACACATAGGTATTGGCAAAAGCAGCCAACATATTCATATTCTAAACAGTCTTGCGCCTTCAAAATTGTGTGGGTCCCTTGAAATAATGCTGAGGACAATGGCCCTTAACTGCACCTAATTGCCGACCCCTGACAGACACCATCACTTCCTCTGGCATTTTCATTATGAGAATTCCATTCAGTGGTGATTCTACACCTGCATGTCAACAGAACTGCTTTGATTGACCGGATTTGTCAAACTAATGGAAATAACGTCCGATGAAGGTCAGTAATGTCACACGGTGATGAACACGAAGAGGAAGCAGGGCGGAGACTACGGGAGACTGTCAGGTGACCGCATTAAATAGAGACCAGGGTTTGGCGAATGGACTCGGCACATGGCAGGATAATGAGGGGAAGAGGGAAAACAGCGTGAATGATGCATGGCGGGTGCTGAGAGTATGAAAAACAGATCCACTGTAAGGACCAAGGGGGAGGAGCGGGGTTTTGGGGGGTGGATTTTGGGACCAAAATGTCAGCATGATCAATAAATTGTGATGCTGAGAAAGAGCAAAGTGCGAGATCTTCTTTTCTCAAGAGTCAAAATGATGAGCTTCAAATTATTAAAGATTCCCATCTGACTTTTGTTTTTGAATTAAATTAAATTATTAACATGACTTTTAATGTTACTTTAGGCTTGGTGGTGTTTCTTATTAAGCCATGAATCAGGAATAATATTAAAAAAGACAGAAACTACATAACAGTTTTTCCAGGTGGCATGTTAAATCTTTAATGTTCAGTGCTCAGTTAGAACCTTATGATAAACTAGCTCACAAAATGGCGCTGGTGGGGTAATCACTGGTGTGTGTGTGTGTGTGTGAGAGAGAGAGAGAGAGAGTGGGTGTGCCTGCATGCAGTTTATCTAAAACTCAAGCTCATATCCATCATTCGTTTTAACAAAGCGTATGGATTGGGATTCTCCAGGCAAAATAGCAGAGCTATATTTGCCAAGAAAAGCCAAATGTCTGGAAATGCAGACGAATGGCACATTTTAGGCCACGTTCATGGAGATGCACTGACAGAAGGGGACAGTAGCCGTCGGTCAGGGCACTGGCTCGGATTCATAAGGACCCCAGGCCAGATTACCGGCCATCTGTACAGTGCTATAGATATCTGTACACTGCTCCAGTGGCAGAGGGAGGAAACAACGGGGATGGAGGAAATGGAAGAGTGACCTTTGGGTGAATAAGTAAAGGGACGAAGCCCATAGGCCGGACAGACAGCGTGGGTGAGACGGACAGAGGCGAAGAGGGAGAGGTGACTGACAGTGATAGATGGAGACCCTCACAATCTGGAGGAAACGGAAGGAGCATGACTTACCCAGCGCTGTCCTACAGTATATCACTTATGCCTGCTTGGCACAGCCCAAGGCTTGGAGGAAGAGGAAAGGTGAAGGAGTCTGTCAGTTCCATCTTCTCGCAGGTGCTTGGAGACAAGCCATTTGTCAGAGTTTGTCATTGGCTCTGAGGTTATCTTGCCTCTCTGATAGAAGATGATAGGAGGAACATCAGAGTTGAGCGTGTGTGTGACAGGGAGGTGTGTGGAAGCAGGGGGAGGGAGGGTTTCATTTGGTCTCTATATATAAAACATCCATCACCCATCAGACGTGTAGGTGTCACCTAACCAGGCAAATCTAATGATGTGATCCTGTGGAGGTGAGGAGGAGGAAATCGATCTCAAAAAGTTGCGAGTGGAGTTTAATGCTATAAGCTTATTCAGACACTCTGCTGTACAGCCCCACAAGATGTATCTTTTATAATTATTACATATAAAGTACATACGATTTAAAAGGTAAAAAATATGAAGTCAATTCAGTTTTAATTTGGGTGTGGTGTAGTACATGGGTATAGAGCTTTTTCGTCGCAGTCTACAGAACCGTTTGTCAGGAGCTTCTTGGTTTGCGCCAGTGAATCAAGACCAGGAGCTTCACAGTGGCCAGTGGCAAGTGTTAGTGTAAAAAAGTGACCTGTCGCTCTAAACCACTGATGTGGTTCTCTGTAGATGTCAGTCCTTACAAAGGAACCCTCTGACCGCACCGTCTGTAGGAGGGTGATGTCCCCTGGAATGGTTGGCGACACCAAAGCTGTCCAAACACATTTCACGGTTATGCTTCAACTTTTCTGACATAGCATGACAACGAGAGGCATCCCACGCGTCTCTTCAACATTTACTGTAAATGTCAAACATGACCGCATGTACAAGAATATGACTGGCACTACTGTTGAGAGACCAACTCCCTGCTGGCAGTCAGACCTGCTGTTGCTTCATTATTCAATCCAATGATAGTGACCAGTATTTTGCTCATCAGCATGGGAGCAAGTGGTGCCCAAATGCTTCAATTCTCATGTGTCATGCATGTCTGTCTCATCTCTCTCTGAGGCGGCATTTGCCACGAAGAGCTTTAGTCCTCCCACTTTCTGTTCATTACCGGATTATATTTACACAAATACAAAGGGGACATTTGGCATCGTTAATTCAGTTGAAAAACAAGCGCACCTTGTGATATTAACATTCAAATATTCTATTAAACCTGAACAGAGAAATGGACATATGGATAACAGACACTGGCAAAATGATTACAGAAATATAGTGCACCGGTTCAGCTGTCTCTAACATGGCAGAGTGCCCGAGAACAGGTTGGCCTCTCTTCTCCAAAATAAATTAATAAAATCTATGACCTTGAATTAGCTGGGGCTGGCTCTCTGGCGCAGCCGACAAGAAGTCTAAAATTACTGCTGGGGGGTCAGCGAGGGCCCCCGTCGAGGGAATGGAGAGCCACGGGCTGTGTTTTGCCTTGCTAGTGAGGTGGAGGAGAAACAGTCAGTGACAAATGAGTGAAAGACAAAGAGTGTGACTAGCAGAGAATCTGTCCTCACCAGATCTCTTCTGCTTTTATCTCCGTATTTTGACTGTCCAGGCTGGCCATGAAAAGGCAAGGAAAAGCCAAGGTCGCACTGAGTGAGCACTACAAACATTAAAACCTGAAAGCAAGAATAGTAAAATCCCAGCACTTGTTCATTTCTTTTACGGAAACAGCAAGCAGTCCCCCCGCCCCAATACTCTTAATTGGGTCAGAAGGATGTATATCACATATTTGTGGTGATTATATCACAGGGTAGATAGAAAAAAGGTAAGCGTCCAACCTAATTTTTGCAGCAGATTTAGATATTTACTGAAATGTATAGATACAATATAGAACAAGATTGATCTTCAGCCTATTAGCATAATCCTTAAAAGCATATCATCACTGACACTCACGGACAAATTCACAAAGAATGGATGGCAGTCGCTTATAGCACCATGAATTGCATGTCAATTTCAACCGCTATCTGCACCGTTTCAACGTCCAATTCACAAAAGATATTTTGCTCATGATATTGCAGCACAAACAATTTGCCCTTTTTTGCGTCTCATTGCAATTATCCATGTGGCAAGGTATATATGTTGCCTTTGCGCTGAGAACACAGTAGGAAAAACAACGGCAGAGAGAAAAGGAAAATAAAACGTTTTCCCACCCCAAGCTACAGGTCCTCAAAAAGATTTATTTTGCTTTGAGAATTGCACAGTTTATTTTTGTCCTATTTGTACGGCAAAAGCCTCGCAATCGTTTGGTATATTTTTGCCCCTCAGTGTTTTTAATTCTTGCTCTACTCTACTCTTTACAGAGCACAGCGTTGAGATGCACTTCATGTTCTGTCTTGTGTAACACATTGTAGAGGAGTTGAGATAAGTTGACATGGCTTTGGCAAAAATTCAAAATAGCCCACAGAAATTAACTCTAATATCTTGACAAATGCCTCAGCATTACATGTGCACGGCCTCTGAACCCAACATGCCAAAGTTCATGGTAACTCCAGGCAGCAAAAAGAGATAATTTAGATGTTTTCTTCAACTGCAAAATGGACCATTGTGTTTTTGTGCAGTATCTGTAGTTTATATCTGTCAGCAGAGTGTGTTTTATTCAAATATGTAATAAATCTGGAGACTCTGGAATTGTTTTAATCAAATACAATTGCTGGAGAAATGCAGGCTGCTCATTGGTTGTCCCCACTTGTTGACCGGAATTATTATGCTATTGGTCACTGCCTGATTGACACTTGTATCTATCACTTGTTAACCCATATGCTAAATCCTAAACTGTATATGTATCACTCAGCTTACTGAGCAGAAGTACGGTCGATAAGAACAAATATGGCAGCATAAAAAAATGCAGGCAACAGCACTTGACCTTGTGATGCTTTCCACACTGTCACATGGTCTGCTCCAACATTCGCTCCACAGCCTCCTTTCTGCCTGTCCTTTCTGAACATGCCTCACTGAAGGATGGCAAGCTTAACCTATTATTGAGTCCATAACCTTTGGCCTGTGTGACCGTGTAGAGCAGCTGAGGTATCGTTGAATTTCAGCACATAAATGAATAGAGGGTAGAAGGGCGTTTGGCTGTAAATGATGTCCGTCTGGAAGATCACAGGGCAAATGAGCATGACCAGCCCTTTGCCAGCCATCTAATTAATTAACAATGACGGGCGGAAAAAAAAACAAGCACACGCCCAAAAACACTGGCACACGTTCCAGCAATTTGCAAAAAGGTGGAGAAGCACAAAAATTAGATAATTCAAACAAAGTAAAAGACTCCTCTTAGACAACATGTGAATATAAACAACATATGAATACAAACAACTGTTCACGGTTGCTACAGCTGTCATCTAAATTTTAAATGTTTCTCATCCGGTTTCTCTCGAAGGGGCAATAATTCATATCTAAGAAGAGGTGATATTGGAGTGTCACAATGGCGTCAATAAAATTGCATCCCCCTGAAGCTATCGGCAGTCTATCTCCATTACAGTCAAGCACTCTTATGAACTCTGCCTCTGTTGATATCACCTTTCATGACAGAGCCTTTCCTCATTGTCTCTTTTCATTTTGGTTTATTCATTGTTAATAGAGGCCCCAACACTCCAGTGGTAACATATAGTCACACAGGTAAATAAAAGAACAAAAAAAAGGCATGTACGTTTGAACAGAGTCCAAATAATATGCATAATATGCATCATCTGTTATTGCTGATTATATGAGCTAAAATGAACAATGCTTTAGGAAGTAGGAGGATGTTAAGAGAGGCCAGTGATTAATGCTGATTACTGGAGGGGCCCACTCATCAAATAAACACTGTTGACCATAAGGAACAGGAGGATATTATGAGCATATTGACATAATGTCAAGTGTAAGCCCCATAAGCTATTGTATCTGCTTGAATGAAGCTGCATTTTTCACGCCTGAACAGATAAAGTGTTGGCAGGTATCTTACTCCAAGTTGTGAAATTGAGTTTGACTCAAAGTAGTTTGGATTGTTCCATAACACCCCAACACAAACACACTCACACACACACAGATATATGCACATACTATTAGCATATAGCTATAGCGCAGTGCCTGTTTGGAGCGCATGGCCGTTAGGAACACATGCTTGTTCGAAGCGCCAGCAATACACCGGCCAAGTGTGAAGAAGATTGTATGAGCGGTTCTGGAGATAAGCGAAGGACATACCCACAGACAGACAGAGAGACAGAGATGCCTTGCTTTATAGTTAGAGACCAATAATGTGACACAGTTCATATATTCTCTGTTGAACCTGAATAACAGCAGTGTTTGACCTACAGTAAGGCTGCATCACACTGGAGTTTTCATTTGACGCAGAGAGGCTTTGCTCTCACCAACACTTGTTTAACGTCACTGCGTCAAAGTGGCAGAAGGAGGTGTCTTCAGCATTGAAACTTTTGTAAGGTTTTATTAGGACTTATAATCACTTCTCCTGCCTGCTTGGTGGAAACCAAAAGGTATGCTCATGGCTCAAGTTCTGTGATGAAACCTACCAACTCATTTTGTTGATTTATTAGTCAATTTGACTGTAATATAAATCACTCAAGTAAGATAACCTTTTTATTTTTTCATTGTAAGCCGCTGGTGAAGTTTATTAATCAACACTGTTGGTATATTTCACGATGCTCTGAGCGGAGATGGTTAATCCCTCTATACTGTAGATGACAGAAAATAGCTGGAGGTACTTTCGACGTTTATCTAAATTGTCTCTACAGCATTTGGTTTTTGGCTTCCGCCTGATATAATTTAAATTTTGTCTCACAATGGACAGCTGGTCTCCTCGAACAAACGCAAAATGCTGACCCAAATGCGCAATACCCTCCCACCCTTATTCAGCATAATTTGCCCTCTGTGGCTTATTTATGATGCTGTGTATTTGATTTTAACCGTGGGGGTTGGCATAATGTAGACATTAATGTGTGCATGATTTCATGATGGCCGTGGTTTACATTAGGAATCATGCCCTGATAGTGTACACACAGTGAGTAGATTAGAGGGACATCTTTGCTCTACAGTATCTGCCTTTTACATACACAGCTCTGTGATGGTGACCAGCCCACATGACTCTAGCTACTTATCTCTATGCTTTGATTATGACCTTCCTCCTCACTGCCTCGGGTTTGTAACACCAAACTTGACATGTTGTAGCAGTCATTGCACTTTGGTTGATGCTCGATTCTGCTCCCCACCACCACCACCAGAGTCAGTTTCCTGTCCGTGGTCTCGGAGAATCTCCTGAGCCCTGCTGGTTTTATGATACTGCCCTGCCTGTGAACGCGGATCTAAGCCACAGAGGGCAGCCTCATGGAGATTTGTAAATGGACCTGTGCTTCTTCAGTGGATTCATGGTTCATGTCACTTCTAGTTTTAATTGTCTTTTGATTGAATTTAGCATACACCCCACATAGTGCCTCAACCAGACAGGCAAAGATACGTCACATGAATTGACAGGTGTCTGATCAATTGGACAGTTCTGACAGGGTGAGCTGTCATCCTGCCACATCTTCATACTTTGTGGTATTTGGAAAAGTTCATTATGATGACTCACATTAATCAAGCATCCTGTGCCAATAATAGGGATTGTGCAGAAAAAATCTTGAGTGCACAATTTGCTCCGTTATTTTGGTGGACAGCTTTTATCAGTGCAATCAATGCTCCCTGGACCAGCACAGTGAAGCTCTTTGCTTGACGGGATTGGACAGAAGTGGCAAAAGAAAACAGAGGAATACCTACTCTTGGTATCCCTGCCTTCATGACCCAACAGCAGTTTTACTATTGTGACCAAAAGTCAAAGCTTGGTTTGGCATGTAGAAATAAAGTATACAATTTACCTCCTTTTATCATTTTGAGGCTTTAAAATCTAATCACAGAGCAGTTTATAGCTGAACCTGACTAATGGCAAACTTTCAAACTGATTAACTACGTTTTGGTTTGGATCAAATTAAAAGGGTATTTCAGATAAATGATAATCAAACTCCAACATATTGTGTCACTGTAGGTTTACATCGGAGGTCTGAATTAAAATCAGAGTGGTGACACTCACTAAACAAGCCAATACCTAATGCTGTATCTGAGAAACAGTAATATGCAATTTTAACTGACCAACTGTGGTGTGACAAACACGGCCCTCAGAATGATCACTTAGTTTGTATCTCACAGGTAAGACCTAATGGCCTGAGTGTTTTATCCTTTGGTGCACTGCAGGAACTCTTATGTTGAGTCAGAGTCCTGATGCGTTCAAACTGCTGCAGACTGCAGTCCAAATTGGATTAGTCAAAGATCCGTCTTACAACTTAATCAGATACACTTTCAGGCCGCTAATTAAGAAGAATAATTACATATGCCTGTCCCCTGTGGGGCAAGTACTCCTAAGTGTGTGTTTTAGAGGGACTTTTATTAATTATGGTGGTTACTAAGGACTGAAATGATTATGGGTTTCTGCATTGTCATGTCAAGTGTGGCATGACTGAGGAAATAATTGTTTTGATCTGCTCCGCTGCGTTCAAAATCTGAAGTCATCCTGAAAAACAATACAGAAGCGTCATGCTATAATTGTTTTCTATAAGTTTTCCCTCAAAAGTGTCTCTCTTAAATTGAGCGGAAAAGTTTACTTCCCACCCCCATCAGCTCATTATTTTAACTCCCTAATCCTGGCCTATATTATACAACTGTGACAAGTGCTGATCCACACTGAATCCCTGAAGAGGTTGAGTGAACCTCTGCTGGATTGTGGGATCTGGAAGATAGCACTTGGTCAATATCGGGTATCTTGACAGTATTTAGGCAAGAGAAGAGGTGCAGAAGCCTTTGTGAACATTGGGATTGTGCTCTTTTTATGTGTAATAAACTTACTTCTTGATTGATTGAGTGAATTGAAAGTAAGTTACAAAAGGATTTACTAAGCAACCATACGTTACTAATTATTTTTGCAGTGAGCTCATGTTAAGAATAGAAAAAAAATCATTCTTCTCATCTGGTTAAATGTATATCTGTAGTAGTTATACAGTACATTCTGCTATGATGACTCGCAAGGTGAGAACCATTCCAACCACACGCTGTGGCATCTTTGATCACTCACCACTGTCAATCATCAACTTTGCCAATGTTTACCAGCCGGTGACAGCGAGTGGCTGGCTGGTATTGTTTAGGGAGTTATTATGTCGGTCTGTCTTTGGACAGATATCCGAGCAAGATGCAGTGACTGGCTTCCTGGTTGTGCTGATCCCATCACAAGATGGTCTCTGGTCAAAACTAGTTCTCGTATTTACTGGATGAAAGGTACATAAATCTTGCACACATGAAAATGACTTATTAACCTGCAATAATACAATAAGAGACGTTGTCAGTCCTTAGAACTTTTTTATAATCTATTTAATTTATAAAAGAATGATAATAATCATAAAACATCTATTTGATATTTGTTCTGTTAGTCTCTAGCAGCAAAGTTATAATCAACAAACTTGTTCCTAATGCTTTACTTTGCATGGTTCTCTCTGTCTACTGGCAAATACCTGTCTTTTGTGACACCTACAACTTAACTTTTCTAAACTTCTGTCCATAAAGTGCAAGATGAAGTAAGTCTAGCGACGTGTTGTGGCACGAGGTGACAGTAAATCCTGGATAGCAACACGAAAGAGATGTATAGGTTGCAGTAAGGTCACATGTAAATGAGTTGTGTGAAGAATTAGATTTGTAATGTAACAAGACACAACACAGACATCCTTTTCTCATCACGCATAATTGCTTCGGGCATATACTCTGTAATACGCTTACAGGATTAAGACTTGCAGAATGAATGTGTCATCTGCAATTCAGAAAGAGATGGACATTTTCTTTATTAAGCATGACGATGTAAGTCACAAAAGTTGAGTCATTATGCAAAGCGTTCTCAAATGCTCACATTTATATTGCTGAATTTTGTACTCGTTTATCTCTTTTTACATATTCAAGGTTTTCTTTTAAGTCAGTGGCTGCCTGCCTGTAGGCAGCACAAAGGGAGGAATGGGGTATAACAAACGTATGAGAAAGAAACCTGATAACCATCAGTGCTTCACAGATGACACATTGGTATGGGCACTGTAAATACAAGCACCTCCTTCCTGCTCCATATACACCTCTGTTAGAGCACAGAGCGATCAATGGAGTCACGCAGATAAGAGCTCTCCTCATCTGATAAGGCTCTTGAAAAATCAGGGCTTTTTACCAAAAGGCTAATCACGGATCAGAGCCACTCACGATGAAATGTTAGATACCTTAGAGATAATATGGGGTTGCTATACCATTCTTTGCTTGTACTTTTTTAGTATTGAGAATACATTGAAGTTTTTTTTCCTCAACAAGAAAGCTGTAATTAGGAAATAAAAGAGGTGTAGACGTGATGAAAATGTGACGTCCTTGGCAGTATAGAAATCTGCTATCAATCATTGATCCTAAATCAGTGCAGGCGTACTCAATACTGTTTCTATTTTTACCCAAAATCTAGCTAACACAAAAAGGTGTGATATTACTATCATCATCAGGGAAACATTATCTACTGAAAGCTGAAAGTTCAAGTCCAGGATGGCACAGCTGCCACTCTGTTAGCAAAAGTACCCATGGCAGATATTCTACCTTCTACAAAAAAAACATTCAAATAAGACAATATCATGCAGAAAGCTGTTTCAAATGATTCAGTGAGATTTCTTTTGTTTTTCATCAAATACATTCTTGAACCGGGCAATAACGGGTTAGTTCACCAAAATTGCTATGAAAAAAAAAATACATTTTACCCAAAAGCAAGTAGCACAATCAAAATCCATTTCTCCCTGTTTTGATATTTAGTTGAACTGGCCCTTTAATTGCTATGGCTGAAACACTCATCAAGCCATGGTAAACATCAGTTATCCATAGTTGAAATTGTACCTGCTGCCACTACCTGTTGACCGTATATACATATTTCATACATCAGAAAGTGTTTACACAGCTTTACAACATGATTCCACGAGTAGACAAGGATGTACATGAGACCCACAAGTATCTGAATTGCTATTGTCAGGCCTGTGTTAACAATCAGAATCAGAATCAGCTTTATTGGCCATGTATACATGGAATTTGTCTCCGGTTTCCACTCCGCTCTCAATGTACATACACTATTTTACAATAAACAAGAAAAAAGATATAAAGAATACAAAAGGGCAGCAAAAAAGTAGAACAGATGTAGGTATAAACATTTAACAGCTATATACAATATAAGTATAAATATATATGAAAAAAAAAGAAAAGTGTATGCATATATATATATATACACACACATGTGAACATAAACCTATAAACAATGGCAATGGAATTGAGGTGATAGTGCAAGTGGTGGTAATAGTGCAAACAGAGGTAGTAGTGCAATATGACTTATTTATTGGAAAGAAGCTGTTCCTGTGTCTGGTGGTTTTGGCGTACAAAGCCCTGTAGCACCTACCAGAGGGGAGGAGTTGGAACAGCTTGTGTCCAGGGTGTGATGGGTCTGCAGTGATCATTCCAGCCCGTTTCCTGACTCTGGAGGTGAACAAGTCCAGGATGGACGGCAGGCTCGAAGCAATGATCCTCTCTGCAGACCTGACAGTCCGTTGTAGTCTGTTTCTGTCCTGTTTGGTGGCCGATCCAAACCACACAGTGATGGAAGAACAGAGAACAGACTGGATGATGGCTGAGTAGAACAGAATCAGCAGCTCCTGAGGCAGGTTGAACTTCCTGAGCTGCCGCAGGAAGTACAACCTCTGCTGGGCCTTTTTCCTGATGGTGTTGATGTTGGGAGCCCACTTCAGGTCCTGGGAAATTGTGGATCCCAGAAACTTGAAGGTCTCCACAGTGGACACAGTGTTGTTGAGTATGGTGTTGGGGGGGCTCCTCCCGAAGTCCACTGTCATCTCCACAGTTTTGAGCTTGTTTAGCTCCAGGTTGTTCTGACCACACCAGAGTACCAGCTGTTCAACCTCCCGTCTGTACGCAGACTCATCACCGTCCCTGATGAGGCCGATGACCATTGTGTCTTATGCGAACTTCAGGAGTTTAATTAACAGATGGGTCCTCTGAGGTGCAGTCATTGGTGTAGAGGGAGAAGAGCAGTGGGGGGAGCACACACCCCTGGGGGGCACCAGTGCTGATAGTCCGGGTACTGGATGTGATTTTTCCCAGCCTCACCTAACAAGCAACTTTCAATTATGTATCAAAAAATACATGTGTCATGGGAATCTGTTGTTTACATCATTAAATGCCTGGGAGTCCTTTCCAGCCAGAACTGCTGAAGAAACTCTGATAAGATGTCGAAAAGTCTTTCAATCTACTACTACAGTCCGGTAGATAGTTTCATTTCAACCTGACTTCATTACAAGCCTGTTCCCAAGAGACAACGGAGATGGAACACTACTTTCTTTATTCTCTGTTGCCTTCATTTAGTCCTCCGTTGTTTCTCACAAATACGTGTCATTTTAATAGCTGCATAATTGCAAGCTACGTAAATCAATAAACACACCATACAAGAGGAGATGCCAGCATAACTTAAACAGGGCTCTCCTTCATTTTTCAAAAAATCAATACACTCTTTAAAAGGATGCAGAAAAATTACTTCAGTAATCCAGTAATCAATGCATAAGGAATATGTTCTCAATAAGGTTTAAAAGAAGTCTCAACCACAAACATGTGGAAACTATTCATCAAGGTTTCAGGTGAAGAAGATTCATAACAGAAGGAAGATGAAGTCAGACAACAAACCGTTTTCTGTGTACAGAAGATTTTTCTGGTCAGGTTTTTTTTTTGGTGCCCAATTATTTGTGAATGTCTGAGAATAAGGCAGAACGGGCCTGTTGGAAATGTCTGTAGAGTACGTTCGGAGGTTTAAATTGGTTTAAAGTGGATTTATAACTGGAGGTCACCAAACTGTGTCCACCCAGAGAAGAAACTCATGTCAGCTATAATAAATCCAGAAGGCGAATCTCATTATGTTCAACCTTGTCACTGGATCTCAGCTTCTATACAGTAGTTATTATGAAACAGTGACAGACTGTTCATAATGTTTAAAGCCAAGTTAATACAAAAGATGAAGGTTCATGGTCAAGTGCTTTTCATCTTTCCACTTAGGAGAGCCTAAATGTTATATTTACACCTTCTGTCTGTCAGCGAAACCAAACTGTGAGTGTTGTTAGGTGCACAACGATGTGTCGCAAATGCAATATTTGTTCTTGACAGCACAGTAAACAGAACAATATAAAATGCTGCTCATCAAACACACAGTGGTAGCATTAGTAATTTAGCCCAACACACATATGTGTAACATTAAGTGAACTTAATACATTTTGTTATTAAAGTAGTGCACTTATCAATGAACCATGCTTGCCATTGTTCAATGAGTCAAAGGCAATCGTCTTAGCCCTAGCAGATGCTAATAAATAAATGTGTATGTTGTTTTGCCAATAATCAACACCCCTGAACTAAACTATCCATGCCCCATAAAACATAAACCAGTCACAGGGACATTACTCTTTTTAATCATCATCCCTTTGCCAACTGACACAGTAATGAAATGTTCATATTTTTTTATTTCTATTTTTTTCATTCTCAGCCAGAAGGTGCGCCAAGTTGTCACTGTGACCATCTGTGTGTATCTTTTCTGAGGGTCACCACAGTGAGCAGAGAGACGGGATGTGTTACAGAGAGGTTTCAGTGGCAAACATTATATAGTGTTACCACACTCCTACGATGTTATGGAGCTTTACTGCCCACAGGCAATGAAATAGGATGGTGAGGAAGCACGATTTGTTTGGTATTTTGGCATACTCTAGAACTCAACAAGTTTGATATTGACTGGACACTGACGACAACCTCAGCTAAACCTAAAAAAAGGTGAAGAATATATTGGCGAGGATAAAGTTGAAGGTGTTTGATAGGTTGGTATTACCACTCACTGACCAACAAACAGTAGAGCCTGTTGTCGAATTCATGAACGTTCATTGTGAGATCTGAAAAACAAAGCTTCGGGATTGGACAGGAATGTGGTGTCGCTATGACAACAATACTGTTTTAGCTGTCCATCCTTTTCTTAAGTTCTTATTCAGATGTCCGGTCCTGTAGTTCAGGGCTTTAAGTGCACAAGAGCACTTATGTCAGTGTCTCTAAAGACTAAAATCTGCTTGTATGTGCTCAGTCATCCAGGATGAGCATATTCAACCTGATGGGGGCCATCAGTATAAAAGGGTAGCAGCAAACGTCCTCCTCATACGCTCTTCAGCTGGTAAAATGACAAGTCAAGGATCACTTCTATCTGATGACACACTGATCAAGTGTTGCCCATTGTGCCCCAGCTTGATCATCACAGTTGATCCTCACTGGCTCTTCTCTATGTGCCAAGAACCCTGCAGTGATTGCACACAAATGGTATTGTGCAGTCTGCCGTGCTTTGTCAGGTGAGAGATGGCTGCAGCGATGAATGTACTTTCAGGGGTACTTTCTGACGACAAAGACGACTCGATGCTGCTCAAAAGAACCAAACGACACCTTTTTGTCCCTCTCCAGATCAGTGAGGGCTGACTTTTTGTTGCTGTCACAGAAGGGGGGCCAGCATTTTGTGCTGCAGCATTTTACATCGAGACTTCAAGCCATAATCTTTAATCAAAATGTAAAATAATGGGCAGCAAAACCATCAGAATCCAAAGAAAAGGACACAGATTCTGACCTGACCCGACAGATGGTTTGTTACACAGAGCCACCTGAGAAGCCGCCAATTGTTTTGAAAGGGGCAGGCACTTACAAAAATACTTGGCAGGTAGTTGGATGAACCATCTGTCAATCAAACTCTTGTGGAGTCGGGAGAAGATATCTCTAGAAAAGCCTTCAGTGTACTTCTTTGCTCTTCTTTCAATAAAGACATGCTCTACAGTTCTGATGAAACTGATTATATTGCAGCTTCTACCCTAACCTCTTTAGGAGCAGCCATTGTTGTTTTGAACAGTCGTCTCTCCCTGTCGTCTCGCACACACCCCATTAACTGCCCGTAGCTCCTCAGATGACTCAGACTGGTCAGGCTCCGGTTGTGACGAGTGAAACCAACGCAGAAGTGTCTTAAACTTACATTCTCTCTACTGTCCATCAGGGGGCGACTCATCTAGTCTATACTTATTACCTCAGTAAACATTGAAAACGTAAGTTTATGGTCTCAATTGCTAGTTTCAAGTCTTCTTCAATACTGCATGATGTTCATTTGGTCATTTATGGTTCCATTTAGAGTAAA
This sequence comes from Anarhichas minor, assembly GCF_050575085.1. NCBI lineage: Eukaryota > Metazoa > Chordata > Actinopteri > Perciformes > Anarhichadidae > Anarhichas > Anarhichas minor. The sequence continues at coordinate 8,877,665 of NW_027466508.1, forward strand.
ATAGACAATGAATCGGAGTATGCTGTAGGGCTGGCTTGCTGTGATTGACAGGTCTCTGCCTCTACCAGAGCCGTATACAGCGTCTCTACGTCACTCCTCCTCAGTCCAATCATGGTCACACCGTTTGTTGCAAAAAGCCAAGATGGCGACGGCTGTAATCAAAGATGGCGACGGCTAAATCACAGAATTTGAGGCTTCAAAACGGCAGTCTACAAACCAATGGGTGACGTCACAATGACTACGTCCACTTCTTATATACAGTCTGTGGGCTTGGCGAAGACAAACACATTACTTAAAGATGCAAAAATCAGCGGCCGTGCTAGGTAACATAGATCCTGCTACCACTTCCCAATGTATTGACAAGTCAAAAAATGAATTAAATGTGTTGTTCCAATGCGTTGAAAGGTTTGTCAGTAATCAGTGAAACAGTAAAGCAGCCATATTTTCAATGACCAGATGAGAAATGTTTAAGTCTTGTTCCCCCATACGTGAGTCAAATGCAGATGTAGCGACTTATTTCAATTATGACTTAATTAAATACTGCTGATTAGCATGTAAAAGCCATTTCTACAGGTGTTCTTGCAAGAGTTTTCGCTTTACTGTTGAAAGTATCAGAGGTCAGATTGCATCCTCCGTTATTACATCTTCTACTCTTTGCTGTTAGACTTTCCTTCAGTCTGTCGTAAAGTAAAAGTGGTTGTTGAGGCTGTAGACCCTTGCCTTAGTATTAGCATATTGATTAGCTTTCTGTCCAGCAAGTGCAATACTGACTATTTCATGATGACCTAATCTTTCCTTACAAACATTTTAAACACATCATAACACTGATTAATTATTCAGTCTCTGCCTCCTTCAGAATTAATGTCAGATCTATAATATTATAGTAAATGTGTTATCTCCAAAAAGAGGTGCTCACTGATTTTTTTTTTACACAGTGCAAGAACAGAAATGGCCATGTAAAGGTTAGGCTTGATGAATGCAGATTGTTTTGGGTGCTCTGTATCCTTGCTGCTCCACCTGAGTGCAGCCCTTGACATGATTGATCATGGCAGGCTGGATGATGAATTGAGAAATGGCATTGATATCTGTGGGACTGTCTTGGACTGGGAATGTAGAAAAACGGGGGTTTACACAAAAGCCCATCCTCAATTGTACATCATCTTGTGCAATTGCAATTTTTACAAACTGTTGTTTCTGGGGCAATACTGGACACCAAAATGCCATAGTTATAATAGGAAGTGTAGGTGAGGTTCACCCAACAAAATGTCTGTCCACATGGGACCTCGTCCCACTTCAGCCCAGTATCATGTTCATATTTGTAAGTGAAATACGAGGATGTAAAAATGAGACTGGAGTTTGTGCCCCATCTCAGAGAAATCTTTGATAAAATATGGTACCCATTTGAAAAAGCCCAAAGTCTGCTGTGCAAAACAAATTAATCTCACAATTCAGGGCCAGGGTTCAACCCAGGACACTGTGCTCCCCAAACTACCGCTGCACCAGAGAAAGCATTTCCTCTTTTCTTTTGCCTTTTTGACTTTGTTGCGTCGTTTACTTTCTGCCTGATCTGTAACTTGCTATCTTGTTTATTTTGTTAATTAAGTCACTGTCTCATGGCCTGAAAGATAAAAGATCAGACTTTGTCACATCTTCCTTTTAGGTGGAGCAAAATACGCTCACAAAAAAAAACAATTATTAGTGCTCCATTGCTTTATATGTTCACTAATGCATTTCTCCTTCTGCTTTTTGCCATGTTTTTATCAGCTTCAAAAAGAACCAACACCATCTGTTTCCTCTGAGGCTGAGAGACAATGGATGGTTAGATGAGATGCTCCTTAGAGCCAGCTTATTTTTCCTCCTCCAGTCTGCATGAACTGTTTTCTGTCCATCAACTCTGGCATGCTTGATTTAAATGAAATACAAATTACTTTTAATTTACTTCTACACTTAATTCAAAAGAACTCGCACTTCAACATGCATGTAAAAACCCAGCTCATATTAGGCAATATGTAATTTATTTTAAATTTACATTCACCCTGTGATAGTTACAACCACTATGGTAAAAGAAAGCTGCAAGCAAGCTGCATTATGGTGATATTTTTATAGGCTACATGAATGTAAATGTTGTACTTTTCTTCTTATGACTCATCATCTTGATACTTTGGATGAGTGCCTGCAGCTTGACAGATGAAGGTAAAGGAAGTGTTGCTGGCTGGGTCTTGATTGCAACTGTAAGCCCACCCACAGGTGTAACTGACAGTTCGCCATCAGGATCAGACACTCCAGACACTGTGTTGTCCTACTTGTATGCATCATGTTAAAAAAGGAGAACGCTCTTTTTCCAATTCGATTTTTCACACATTTTTTTTAATTTATATTTAAATCAAATGAGTTACTTGTTCTTGTAATTGTGTCACTGGGAAGAGTGACAAGTAATACCCACGAAATAACTAACAACACTATGCCCATGTTAGACTTCAACATTAGGTGGATCTTCTAAATCTGTGGTGGTACTGCAGGACTGTTTCTACCCACCAGTGGGACTGACACACACACACACACACACACACACACAACTCACTTCGACATGTACTGGGCATAAAAAAGGAAGGAAGTGTAACAGTGGGAGGTATGAGAACCGCAGAGAGAGTAAACGCCACTACGCTTTGCTACACCTGGTGTGATCATTCTGCGGGGAAATTATGACGTCTGGTTAATTAGAACATATTATTCAGCATCCCAATAGTGTTTTGACATCCGGTTCATTAGAACGTGTCATTCACTCACAAAATGCAGCTTTGATCACACCTGTTGGAGCAATCTCACTTACAATATCAAATGTATCCATCAACTGAGGCTTGTTTTCCCCATGCTCAATGAATAACAACATAACTCACTCCCATGTACTCGCTGATTAGCTGCAAAATGTCATCAACTTTCTTGCGTGTGAAATGGCTGGTTTTGTCTAGAATGTACAGGTTTGTTTCACTTGGTTGCTTTGGAAATTAAAGAGCAAAGCAATGTCAGCATACTGGCAAAAAAAAGTCTCTGCTCTTCTCTGCAGAGAAATAGGAAGAGAAAAGATTTTTTTTTTATTCGGTTTTCACATTGAGTGACTCAATTTCACGCTCCATTGGCATATCTGAGGTGACGCGCCATGAAATCAGTCCAATTCTGGGATTTCGGAGGAACAGTATTTTGAAACCTCCGGAGATATGTGGCCATATTACTTTCTCCACATCCGGACAGATTACACTATTATGTGACAGTCGCAAAGGTGAAACTGTGGTGATGGTATGTTCCCTACGCTGGTAAACTGGTTTCTAACAGCACTCTGAACAGAAACTATTGAACAAATCACAAATGATTCAACTAAAAGCATCAACTCATTTTGTAACACAGCCATATTGTTTCATGTTGAAAGCTGAGAGCAGAAAATAAATTACTCAACCCGGGTTTTGCACTTAGTGAATCATTTTACAAGTTTACAGGGTTTCTAAAGTACTGCATGATTTATACATTTGTTTTTTCCACGCTTTAAAAAATTGTTAATAATTTAATAGAATGTGAAAATTTGTATGTTGAGAGTTCCAGATTTGATTTAAAAGTACAGTTGCAGGTTATATTTTACAGCTTTTCTGTTGGCCATAAGGATGTATGACCCCCTCATTCAAGGACAAGGGTTCATCCAGGCCAATCAACATCAATATAAAACAGAGTTACTAACATTTGACCTCGATGTCTTAATGCATTTATGACAATAAACTATTATAACTGCAGTTACAATTAATATACACTCAGTTGCCAGTTTATTAGGTACATGTAGCTTAAAGTAATAGAGTCTCATACAGGCCTAGATGTAATAAACACAACCTTCATTAAGGTTATGGCTGTAGTTTGTGATACTTTTGAAGAATTGAATTGCTTTATACTGAGGTGTTTCTAACATTCTGTATTCCTTATATATTTAAATGCGGGTGGGTAAAATATATATATCGGCAGGAGTAGCTAATAATTTGGCAGATTCTCCGAAGCCTCCCTTCGGAGGAAAGGCAGCTACGCAGTCCATTTGAGATTATAATCTATGATCACCCAAGCATGTCATGTTTGTGCAAGACATACTGTATGTTGTATATTATCAAATTGTTTGTGATGTGAAATATCCACAAGTCAGAAAGTTTTTAATTGGAATCTTGATTATCCAGGAAAGATATTTTGGTGGAACCATTGTCATATTTTCATATAGCTTTAAAGGGGCTTCTTTCTGGACTCAGTTGCAGGCACAGAGTCACTTTCGAGGAAATGTGTAACTGGAGCTAAACAGAAAAAGGTCAGCAGACAGCAGGGGGGACAAGCTGAGGACTATGAAGAGTGGGCACACTGCTGTGGAAGACTGTAGGCAACTGAGGAGAGCAAGCTTGAGTCTGGTGATCACCAGCTGGTGGTAAGTCACAGCAGAAGACTGGGTGGGTGACTGAGGGGAGCAGGCTGCAGACTGGTGGACTATGATATGAATCTTACAGTAACACAAGAACTGGAGAGGAGGTAAACCACATAGAGGCAAGCTGCAAAAATAACTTGCAGGTCATTTAGAATTCCAACCCATCTCTATCTTGTCAGGGCAACAAGACAAATTGTCAAGCTGAAAAAAGACGGCTGAAGTCACTGCCTTAAATACTCAGGAACAATGAGCAGCAGCTGAGGCTGTAGCGAACCTAGGACATACTCAGGGACTATACCAGCAACAACTTGTAAGCTGTAACAAGAATCTTACACACAATATCTAAATACTCATTCTGTATGTAAGAGTTGTCCAGTCTGCGAGTTCTCCACGCTTTTGTCTTAGAACTTCAACCCTTCCCCATTGTGTTGTAAGATCATGAAACTTAACAGTTACTTTTTTTTGGTGGCCTAAAACGTGAGTTATTCAGCGCTTAGCTGTACTTAGCTAAACCCTCCCTAGTCACTTTTGGTTACAAAAAGCCAAGATGGCGATGGCCAAAACCAAGATTGTTACATCCAAAATGGCGAACTCAAAGCTTCATAACAGCAGTCAACGAACCAATGGGGGACGTGACAGAGACTACGTCCATTCCTCATACACAGTCTGGGCCAAGGGCTTGAGATGCCAAACGGACACTGCAACGTCCCCAATCCCATTGGAAGAAATGGATAGCAGAACATTTTTTGAAATATAAAATTCACTTAAATATATCTTTAAACGGTCTCTACCTTCTATGCTCCACCTTGTACACTCGCCGTTCAGATGCAGCAGCCACCAGGGCCGTTAAGTTAGCAACTCTAAAGTGTTTTACATCCTAGCGAGGCATGTATTTAGCATCCTTCTCAGGGAAGTCATTCCTTTTTCAATTTCAAACCCTCATCTCTGGACAAAGGAGCTGATCATTGGCATTGCAGTCCTCATCCTACTTCACCTGTCCTTGTTATAGTTGTGCCACTAGCTGGTTTTTCAGGTGGAAGAGAGACATTGAACGTATTTTTATTTTTTTAATCTGGCTTTTTTTCCACTATAAGTAAAATGAAAGGTAAAACTGTCAGTTTATTGTGATCACGGATTTAATTTGTAAGATAATGTTTCTACAAAAATTTACGTTGAACCGATACCTTGAATGTGAACGACATAATCAGCCTCAATACTAATTTGTACTGTCTGCCCTGAAGTAAACTATGGTTTGGTCTAGTATTCCGAAATCTACAAAACTGCAAGCAGCATGTTTTATAGAAATCCCTTTTCTATTATTTTCATTCATATTTTCACTTTCATATTTTACTATTTTTTGGTAGATTGCCAAACTAGTATGAATACTATGCTATAATAACAATGTCCACAGCTAATCTGTTGACCGTTTTTGAGAGCAACTAAATTGTGAGTGTCTCCAAGTTTCTGAATATATTACAAACAATATGACCTAAAGTAATTTTGTATGTATATCATAATGTAGCTAAAATTGAGCCTTGTGGCACACCACGAGTGAAACGAAAAGTAGAAGAAAACACTGTACAACAGGTTGAATTTCAATTATGTGTGAGACCCCTAAACAGTTGCTGACAGTCTAATTGTGTTTGTAAAGTATTAAAGAAAAACAGCATTATTGCATACTTTAACAAAGTGCATGAAAGGCACATATAAAGGCACTTTTTTTATTTGAAGCAATGAAAAAGCTTAGGATGGAAACTTGATTCTTTCAATTGTGTCACCTTCCTCGGGGCACATTCACAACCATTTTTATATACACAGTGAATCTCAATTAGACAATTATTGTCTGTGTGTGTGTGTTTGTGCATGTGTGCAGAGAGAAAATAAATGTGTGAATATGTAATTTGCATGTTGATCTATTTGAGAAGACATTATTAGCTCTGCTTTTAATGTCTTAATGTGTGAGTTGAAAATGTAAGATAAACTGAATGGTTTATTCATACTTGTCTGTCACCCACTGGATTGAGCACTCCTTTAACGGCCTGTTGGAGAAAGCTCTGTATGACTGAAGCAAAGGTAGAGCGGGTTGTCCCTCAATCAGAAGGTCGACGGTTCGATCCCCGGCTAGTGTAATAATAGAACTGTATTCTTTGTATCTTCTGTAAACACGTAACATGGTGCACACTGTGTTGTTTATTTATCATGTGTCTCCTTACAACACTTAAAATCCAGAGGCTTAAGCATTACCTACTTACACCTTGTTCTTGAATGCCCCACTCATTTGGATAAGTATTATGTTTATTTTCTGAGGTTTACAAGACGTCAGCTGGTGAATGGCTGCTTACTAGAAAATAGGAGCGCAGTGTCAGTATGTATTTTACCATCGTTTTTGAATTTGTATTGGAATAAGCTTTTGTTACATTAACATACATTTGATAGAGTCAATTCAAGCTCAGAGAAGTCAGTCCACTGAGGTTTAAAGGCTTGACCACACAAACGATGACAGCAGCAGTTCTGCTGTTGGAAGCACACGCCACTACCACTCCCTAAAATTCAACTGACGTTGACTACAGAAGCATCGTATCAGAATTCAAGAGATTCGTGTAAGACATTAAGGAAATATTGTGTGTGTGTTTTTTTAAAGCTCATCAACATCACAGAGGCCTGCCAAGAGGGGCAGCCAAAGTTCAAACTCCCACAGCCCCCTGGAAAAGCTCTGCATTTGTATCAATGAAGCTCTAGCGCACGTTCAGTCAGGAAGACTATACTCTTGCATGCCTGAGCCCGTAGTTCATTTGTCATACATCTGCCAATCACTCCTCACGTATGCACACTCTAATTTCCTTGCTGTTATTGTTTGGGGCTGTCAATCATGATATCAGCTGTTTAGATCAGCTGGTCTCTTCTATCCAATAGCACAACAAAACTATTTTGTCGTTAGCCTATCATCTTGCTGCTGTCTCTTTTAAATATAATTGTCTGTCTACCTTCAATACGTACATGCTGCTGTTACGCACCCCTCCACCTCCCCATCTCCACCCAATTGTCACAGATTCCTCATCTTCATCAACTCATCAGCCTATCAACCTCATCAGCCACCACCACCACCAGTGTCTGGACTCCACGGGGGATTTATCTTGCTGCTGCTCAGGGCAGACGCCCCTCGATTACAGATCTCCCTATAGAGTCCAAGTGCCAAAGATTGTGAAGACTTTATTATCAGATATCATTTGTTTATAATAAACAAACAAATCTGGTGATCACCAGATCAATGCGAAGTAATTGTTCCTTCAGAAGCTCATGCTGCTAGAGAAAAAACAGGGCTTCTCTTTTTTCCCCCCCAATTGTTCCACCACAGTGGATGCCTTTTGCAAAACATTTAATATAAGAGGGAACTTTATGGGCATCAATTGGACTTTATTACCTTGCTGGTTGTGGTTTGATGACCTTAAGAGAGGTCTGCAGTTATTAACACAAATGTATGTGTTTTGGCACAGAAATTATGGGATTCTGAGATAACATTGCAAATCTCACATGACATGTTTTATGATCTGAGAGGGGCATTCTAAATTAATAATCCACTTCATCTCCTTTCCATTACCTCGGATTTACATACCCTTGCAGCCTTGAAGTGTTAAACCTAATTTCTTTGTTCTTCCTTGACCAGGGATACTCTCAAGGGTTAATTTCTGCTACCATTCGCTCTGCCACTCTGTCTCAAAAAGCAGGTTTTTGTACTCTTTAAAACTGATTCTATTCAGGCATGTTTAATGATATTCGTTTGACATAATATTGTTTGGTAACATCCATTACACTTGCTGAGTGTAATTTTGAGTGTAATTTTGCTGGTAACAAAATCTCGTACAGATTTGCACAGTACGTCTATTAATAATTTCCTTTGTTTCATACTATTTCAAGTACCTGCCTGCGTTGGAGGGACCAGTCTGGTCTCACTCTCAGGGCATGGAATACCGATGCTTGGGCAGTAGCCCTCTGTGTCTTGATACCGACGCACAAAACCCTTTAGTGTCTGTACAGTATGAGATGCACTGGGCTTTTAACTAACTCCAATGTAAACCCAACCGCGTTATTGTTAAGATGTGGAACAACTAACGTAGTATTTAGGGCAGAGAAGTTTGCTCAGGGCGGTCGGGAAGGATGCTGAATGGGTCAAATAAACAGGACTTTTACTCAGGGGACCGGCCAAACCATAATGTTTTTTTTCCTAATTCTAACCAAGTAGTTAATTTAATTTAACTTAATTTAACCACTATGTGTTACAACGTTAACTGCAACCATTTCACAACCACGTGCAAACCTTCAGCATCAAGATACTAAGCAAAAAACTGCCCCCGGCGTCATTATAGTGACGCCAAAGGCTTCTGCCCAAGCGCCAAAATATGACGAGTAATGATGAGATCATGTTGGAAGTCTGTCAAGTGTTGTTTAAAAATTAGATGGTGCCTTTGAAGGCTGCACATATCTATGTTTTGCATTTTAGGCTAACTATAATTTAGTACATGTGCATGCTTAGTATGTACCCTTGTATCATATCAAATCTGAGCTGGATCTTTTATGTGGGATACCTGCCCAGTGAAATCAAATGCATTAAACTGTGGAGTACGAATGTGAGACAATGTTCTTAATAAAGCTACAAAATGGATTGAGTGATGGAGTGAGACTAGCTTTGTTGACAAACTACAATATAAAATTCCTAAAATACTGTCCGATAGACTACATATTGTCGCCCTACTTTTCTGTAAAGCAAACTGGCATGTCTTTGGCTGTGCTTTATTTTCAGGTAATCCAATGGTGTAGTTGTAACTAACGGTCCATTAATAATCCATACATTAATGCTTTTTAGGACTGTATTTAATTCAATCTTTAACTTACCTTTTCTTTTTCTTACAAAGTGAGCAGTGGATAATATTAAGACAAGTGCAAGCCACAGAAAGTAAAACCATGGATTCAAATGCAGGACATTGCGGCTACATTTTACACGCTGTTAAAGGGATTAACCTTAAACTCATTGCACTAAAGAATACACCCCAACGAACCATAGCTAATGCTTTGAGTGTTTTGACCTTTATTATAAACCAGTGAAATCACACCACTGTTATCCATTATTAATCTAATCTTCTGATTTTCAGGTTACAAAATTAAATAGGTCCAAGTGTGATGCCCTTTTTTAAACATCTTAATTCCATGACAAGTCCATCTAAAATGTCAAATGTCAGTTAGGTGAAACTGCACCCCCCTTTTCTGAGAAATTTTAGTTGGACATTGAAAGATGGGCCCCACATTTCCTTATTCTCTGGGTGAAGTCTAATGTGATGAAGATGAATATTATCAAATTCAATTACACTTTGCAGCCATTACTTATGGCACTCCCTGTGATATATTTCCAAGAGTAGGGCTGTGGTGCACATGAAGTTCTGATAATGATGATTACTGTCCATGATACATTTTAATGATAATGTCAGACCAAAGGAAAAGAGCATTGGTGAACTTGAAAAGATATGACACCCACAAATAAAAATAAATAAAACTGTTGATGTCCACATCCTTTTGATGTCTGAATCCACTGCAAAACTAACCCAACTTGAAACTTAACTTTGTAATTTATAGTCAAGTGAAGTCAATTTTTATTTATACAGCACCAAATCAGAACAGATGTTATCTCATGACAGTTTTCATATAGCGCAGATACCCAACAGTCCCCCATGAGCAAGCACTTGGCGTGACAATTGCAATAATCCAGCCTAGAAGTAACAAATGCATGGACTAGTTTTCTGCATATTTTTGAGACAGAGTGTTCCCCTATGATTGCAATGTTATAGGTGAAAAAGGCATCATTGAAGTTTGTTATATATGGGACTATATCTTTATTTAATATGTTCCAGGGGTGTTTGGGGCAAAGTACAATAACTTCAGTTCTGTCTGTGTTACCAGAAAATGGCATGACATTCACCCAAAAATCAATATTCATCATTTTATTCATAAAGTATTGGTTTATACAGACGGAATGTAGAAATGGCCGTTACTTGGTTAAATAAAACACATTCTCATCTTATCTCGTCACATGCTTTTTACAGATTGTAATGTACTGGGTGGCCCAGCGGATCAAACTATGACCCTCCACTATGATTGCTGATTGCAGTCAACACGTGGTTAAAGTTGTAAATTCAAACAAAACTTGCTCGTCTTCGAAATGATCTCCGTCCATACTAAAACGCCTGAAAACAAATATCACGTGACTATTCACGTACACTGGGCATGCGGGTGGGTGCCGGTGTAAACAGGAAGCAGATTGGCTGCTTAGTTAAAAAAATACAAGTTATAAAGTAGTCTTTAATTATGAAATGTTGTGTTTGATACTTAAGATCTTCCTCTCAAATCTTCCTCTATTAACTCAAATAGAGACATTTCGTGGAAAGTTTTTGAAGTTTTTTTCAGGCTCAGTTACAACGCTGCAGGTCTTGCTCTATATCTCTCACACATCAAATTGACTTTAAAATTAACACTTACACATAAAGGTTTACTAGATTATGGGTCCATAAATGTGGTCAACCGACGTCTCTCACTCATTTCCTCAGTTTCGTTGTTGTCTTTTCTCACTCGTAGCTCTGCTGGTGCCTGAAGTCTCTGTCCTACTGGAGAGCAATTAAATGTTTTGTTCCTTTATAGTTTATGTGTGTGGACTAAACAATAGTTGTGCAGAAAAAAATAAGCATTAATAAGAAAAGGAAAAACCTCCGTTTTGTGTCCGTCACCCTCCTCAAAGCCGCTAACCGTGACTTCAGACGTCCGCTCCGTAGGTCTGATAACGCCGCTGGGTCATGCCACTTACTTTTATCACTCGGCTTGTCTCCTTTATGTTGCAGCCTTTGAGCCAGGTTGTAACACTGCTAATAACCAATTATGTAGCGAACGCGGGTGTGGGCATCATCGTTTTCAAACCTATGCGTTTACGCCATGCAGCCACACGAAGAGGCAACCCCGGAGTTTCCAAACGTATTGTCCTCGGGAGCGTTTCCAAACGTATCCGTTTCCAAACGTATCCGTTCTCGAAAACTCCGGCGTAGTGTGGACGCTCAGTGTAAACGTAACAAAACATATGCGTTTTCAAATGGAAACGTAGTAGTGTGGACATGGCTTTAGGCAACAAAACCATTCGGGAAAGACACGACAGTTGGGCTTAAAAGAAGTACGTTGACTAAGTAAAGGGTAAACAACGTAACATGAGCACAGAAAACACGTAACTTCAAAATAATAACACTTTGGGACACACTGGTCTCCTGGTTGCACAGAAATTTTCCATTTTCCGTTCATCCACATTCATCTCACACTTCACATCCAGCACACCTCATCACTCTGTTGTTGTAAAAGTATGCGATATGAGAAAAAAATGTTGATGGCGTTTTAATGCCACTCATCACCTATTTTAGACTGTTCTCTCGAGAAAAACCTTGGACAGAAATAGGTGTTTGTGAAACAGCTTAAAACAACCCACAGATTATTTTTGTTTAGCATTACAGCATGTGGTAGTGTGGGTGGATGGCTGGATAAAGAATGTTAATTTAGTTGGTTCAGTATAGAAACACTGACATAGCCTTCTTTGCATTTGGCAACATATTAATTGGATTTGGAAGAGGATTTCAAAAATGCTTTACTTTTGATCTTTTCTGACCATAACCTAATGACAATAATACTGCATTATTTATGCTTTACACTCCCACGTGGCAAGCCAGTAACCAGCGCTGTGCTCTCATATGTTTGAATATCACAGCATCAGTGACTGTACTGCTGTTATGTTGACTGGAAATGAGTGGATACATATAACGTAACTCTCTATTTATCATGATAATTCATAACTACAGCCAAGTACATTAAATAAGGAGTGATAATGTATTACAGATGTCTGACAGCAGCATGCTTCGTTAGCAGGTTAGTTTTAGCATGTTTACTAAGTACTCACTGCATGTGCTTGGCTACAATTCACTACAACTCACTCACCAGCTCTTGTTGGACAGTTGGCGTTCAGCCTTAATCAATGCTCAAAGAATCTGAACTTGCATTTGATGCCCCCAAAGCAGCGCTTGCAAAGCAAAGAAATGTGTAATATCTGGCCACATATTATCCCTGTTTTCAGGGATCCAATTGGAGGTGAAAGTATTTCCAAAATGTTCTTAGGTTTTAGCATAAAACATCCCACATCTTGGATAAATTTAGCACGAGATTCATTTCCCGCCGCTGTTCCTTCAATTTTGAAGACCTGGTGCCGCTTAATAAATGGAGTGGGTGAAATCAGAAAAAGAGAACTAACGGAAGGACCTGTAGCTCCCCATGGTATCACTGATGGAGAAAAAGATTTAGTGACTTTAGTTCTTACACCGATCATAAGTAATATTAACAACATACAAAAATACGTTAGCCTAGCATCTTAAAACCTCAAGACATACTCAATAGTGTTTTATGATGATGCTTTACGAATGAAGTAATGAGGAACTACTTAGTAACTATTCAGTATGATGTATTTACCAACTGAAAGACTTAAAGATATCAAGGAAATGTACATCGGGTTTGGTTACACACATAAGGTCGCCAAATACAACTAAAGCGTGTGAGGTTAGTCCTCTGTGTGTGTGTGTGTGTGTGTGTCTGTGTGTTTCTTAGAGCGCAGGCGGCTATTAAATAATCATCTCGCGTCTGACTTTGTTTAAATCAGATATGGAGAGCTTTTTTGTCCTTCATGACATTTTGATCTCTGCTTTGTCATTAAGTGAGGGGATGTGATGAAATTTGCATAGCCCTAATTCTTCAGCCTGCTGACAACATATTTTAACAGTGACAGCCATCTTTAATATTTAGAAGAGTACTTTCCAATGCCCTTCAACTGAGCCTGCAGTATTAATGTATCCTTAATAGGAGAGGTTCCATAAATGAGCCTCAAATGGAGCTAGACATTTTAATGCTTGCTAGAATGGCTGTTATTTCCACACTTAGCCATAATAGTCTATATTGCATATTTAATAAAGTGCAGGCTCGTATTAATTGTTTAGCAGCCAAGGACTTCATTGAGTGGTTGTGATGTTCTGGATGGGTTTTTCCCCAGTCTTCAGCAATCCCCTTTGTCCCTTTTCATCTATTCTAGTTATATACAGCACAACACTGATTAGATAAATGCATTTTATAGCTTTTTTTCCTTCAGTTACGCTGGAAGAATGCCTTTGTGTGCGAGTGGGTAGGGGGTTCATAAGGAAAGTTGTTATATTTATTAGTTAATAACTTTCCTTATTATATTATAATAGCATTTCTTTGTTTTTATGGAAATTAGTTCCACAAATATAGTTATTTAATCATGACGATCATGTTTGAGCTACATAGCAACACTGGGCATGTGTCAAGTTAATGTGTTTGTTTGACTTCTGCACATCAGACACGGGGTAAACAGTGAAATGACTTGCTTGGATGTCAAGACTCTCACTATTACAAAAAAGGAACACATGCAGTAATTGACAAAAATGTGAATAAATGAGGAATACATCAAAATGAAGATGGAAATAATAATCTTCTTGTGATCACCCTTCACAAAATCATAAATAATGACCTATTTAGAAATGTATCTAAAACCTACAAAGGATTTGTTTGGCCATCTTACACAATAAGCACATACGGACCAACATCAGCATTCATTTGGAGTTATGTTGCACCTAACAAATGTAAGTCCAATATCCACTCTCCTTTGAGCTCTGTTTTTGTTCTCCACCAACTGGGAAGTATTGGTTTCTTATCTTCATCATTGTTAGATACGTCTGTTTACTATGTTGATGATAAGTGTGTTTGTAATCCTGCCCTTTGAAATCCTGCAGTTGGGGAAATTAATTCCAGTCAACGGACATTTCTGCAAAGCTCTTCATCACTTTGTTTTTCTCGTGCTGCTGTTTCTATTTCCCCAAGAGACTGCATAAATAACAACCTATTCAACTATTGTACAGTTCATTGCTATACAGTGAACACCAGGTTCATCTAGTCTGAAATTAAATTAAATTGCTTTTATTCCCAGTTTATCCACATGAGTTGATGCTTTACATCATTATCTTACAATTAAAACCACTAAGATTATTATAAACCTGAAAGCAGTTTTGATTAAATGGGTTTTTATTTAAATATTGAGTGTTTTAATAATACATATATACTTACAGCAAGTGCAGCATTTTCTCCACAAACTCAACTCAACAAAAAGCTGACATTTTAGACTTCATTTGAATATATGAGAACTGGTCGCGACTGGTACCATTATTGGACATACAAAATTAAAGGACATTTTTGCCTCCAAAGGTCAAACTCTCATAAGAGGGGGCACCATCATTTTAGAGTCATTAGGAATTGACTGGAAAGAGTTTTGAATAACAGTCCTTTCCTTTTGAACTCACTTCAAAGACATCAGAGTGCTTAGCGCTGTGGTTTGACAGCTTCACACTCGAAAGGACAGGCTGATCTTTGTCCCCTTTTACCATTTAATTCCCTGAATGGATTCGAGCTAATTGGAGATCATTATTGTGATGGTATGATGTCTTAGGATGAAGTCGTCCCTCTTAAAGAGCTGTAGTGGCATTAGGAGAAAAGGGGAAAAGACATCCTAAGAGCTGCTAACATATAAACAAAATGTATTTCACTTCCCTTCTTCTACAATTCTTTAGGTTAAACAATGATTTCTGAAAGCACACAGTTATAGCTGCAAATTCAATATGACCTAAACTGTGGTACTGCAGATGTTGGTTTAAAATGATTTGCATAACAGTAGAGCCTTCCAAACCAAATGAAAGTTGTAATGGCACTCTCTTAATCTGACTAGGTGGTTTCAGTGAGGACAAAGCCGAACTATGTCTTCCCGTGGGTGCACTAAATCCAAAGTTGATAAACACTTGAGTTAGCACCCTTGTGATTCAGCACACAGTCTAATGTAGTAAGTTTGATAAGTGAAGGGCAAAACCACCCTCATGCATTTTCATCAGCAGCCCCTGGACAAGGCTCAGACACACATTTCAATACCTCAGAGAGCCTTTACACAACAGATAGGCAGACTGTAGCTGTAATGTACATCCCAGAACAGCCATTATTGGAAAGAGGTTGTGAGGATGTCGTATTGAGGAGACAGTTAAAACGGTTTAATGAGAACTTGGATGCTTGCTTAGAAAATTTACGATAAAGGATAAACTTAGAGCGTCCGTCGATAGGCAAGCCTCAGCAAAGACTAAATAGAACACCTAAATTTGGATTAAGGAGGAGATATACCACAGACTGTGGCTGTTGGTGTGTGTGTCTGTATACTGCACATATACAGTGCTTCACTAGAGCTTTGTAATAGGGGTCAATATCTTGACTCTTTACCTACGTAAGGCTTGTCTGAACCCTCCAACGCATCGTCTATCTCAGCAATATTTCCCTGACAGCAGAGAATGGCAGCTATAAATACTGCTGGCCAGGAACATGACAATATATCCTGGATCAAATGTACAAATGTGTTTTATGGCAGTCAGCAACCAGCCATCCATAACTGAAGTTGAGTGAGCATAACTTTAGCATGAAGGTTGTTTCAAGGAAGCTTGTTAAGCTCAGGAAATGCATGGCAAACATTTGCCTCCCATTTCCTTTCTGTTCTTTCCGTAATGCTCAGAATTGTTTGAAACAGTTCGGTTTACATTTAAGCATGTACATATTGCATTCAAAACAAACAAATCATGTTGTGAATGCAACCATGGACAATGAGCCTTTTTATAACATTGTGTCTCATGCCATTTGTATTCTGATTTGTTGTGTGCACCAGTGAAGTAAGTAAAAAGTTCCGATCTAGCCACGAATTAAAAAGTTTATATATGATGACGGGAAGCATGAAAAGTGAGTCTGCATTTTGTTACCTAAAATTTTTCAGTCATCATTTCACCATTACTTCAAGAGATAATTTGTCATTTTGGCAGACGATAGTTTGACTTATCAACCAGTCCAGCAACATTATTCATGAATGCATGCTAGAGACCTCCCTTACAGCCAGTGGTTTACCAGACAAAAATTGAAAACGACACAAAGGTCATGATACAGGAACATTTTTAAGCTACAATGACTTTGACCAAAAACAAATTACTACTCCTATTTGTCTAGTTCACTCATCATTCAGCCCCCAGCTATAGTAATGATCTTTCAGACAAAAACTGCACAGTGTGCAAAAGCATTTGCTTAGCCTGCAAGCTCATTCACTTTGAATGGCAGTATGATGTGTGCTGGTCCCAGTTTTCTCAGATAACAAACATTTTGGGAAAGCTCTTGCAGGACTGTTAGCCTCAGCTATGCATGCAATGTCATCCAAGAGTAAAGCCGCAGAACAGCAGGTTCACACCTGCAATTATGGACCTTATATTTTTAACCTTCCCGTCTGGTGAGGCCAAGAAGACCTCCACAGCGAAGCAACTAGGAGGCCCTACAAGGTGCCTTAACCCTCTCATTGAAGCAGCATACTCCTTTACTGAGCCAGAACCCAAAGGATATTGCTGTGGGCAAGGGTTGGAACAAAAATGTACCAATAAGTTGACAACTTCAACACACACACATGTTGATGGCAGAGGCTGCAATACAAGGTGCCAACCTGCCCATCAGGATTTGTTTTGATTCTGATTCAGAGGGCTACAGTGTGATTATAAAACGATTATCAATTCAACTTGATGCCTTAACATTTATGATTTCTATAAATGATTTATTTTTTCTCACTGTGACTATCTGCTATTTTTTAATCATAGCATATTTGTAATGATTCATAATAAAAAAAACAGATCAATTTACTTCCAAATTGAAGAATTGTGTCAACTGGAGGATTACATTTTCCAATATATTCCCCAGCATTAAAAAGCAATAAAAAGCTGCCCTTATTTATATTTATTTTATATTTTAATAATAAATAATAGACTTCTCTTCAACCAAATCCTCCTGTTATGGGCAGTGAGCATTCTGTGCCAGCTCTTATACAAAAATAACGCTTTCTCTGGAAGATGTGGTAAAACAATACACAGAGCGATAAGGTGCGCGGTTACGGGTGACACAAGATTCTGTAGCAGTGGATGTCTACGTATAGCATGTTACTTCTAACCCTTAAAGGTCATCCTTCTAATGGTTTTTACCATTACTTGTCAATAAGACCTCAAGATACCTGAACTCTTCCACTTGGGGCAACTTGTCCTCTCCTCACCTACTGTGCAATGCACCCTTTTTCTGAGGTAAGACCAATGATCTCTTACTTACTGCTTATATTCATTCACATCACAGTCATCTAAAATCGGTTCCAGAGCTCAAAAGGCGTCAAAGTCCAATTGAGCCAAATTGACAACATCATCTGCAAATAGTTCAAATGCCATTGTTCTTCACATCCACACAATTAAAAACATCAGGAGCCAAAGTGAGGTCACCTAGTTGAACATTCTGTCCCACTTCATACTCTGTGATTCTTGTTGATAAACCAGGATCACAGAGTATGAAGTGTTATATACCCTTAATGTGTTGTATATTCTTAATGTGGTAACTCAGAGTTTGTGTTACACTGTATGTAACTGCATTACAGATGTGTGGGACAACACTGCTTTTGAAAATTATGTATTTAATTAATTCATCAGTATGTCTCCAAAAACAGTGTGAAACAATGTGAGCCAAACAGGCAAAGCAAGCCCACAGTAGAACATGCAGGAGTATGGTAGTTTCTTACTTTGGATCACACAATGGTGGATAAGAATACATATATTGCATCTTATTTATAGATAATATCTCGTTTTTGATTAAATGAGGGATGTGATGTTAACAAGGAACATACACCAAAGAAAACCTGGGTTATCATATCCCTGTATGTGTATATATATATATATATATATGAATCTAATGTGACTGTGCAACAAAGATAACTATGAATATAGAGGACTTTATTAATCCCAGTGGGAAATTGTGGTTTTACAGCAGCCACTCAAAGAGGTAGGTAAGAAATGAAAGAGAAATTGTGCAATTACAGAAATGCACTCTATGTTAGTAGTGCAAATCAAGTAGATAATGTGTACTGTACCACAAAGTACTGGATTGAGTTTTTTTGTTATTTTAGCAATTGAGGATGAATCTTTTGTTCATGGCTACATGGGCACTGCCTGTTAGATGTTATGTATCTTACAACATCATTTATCATCACATTGATTGTTTTTTGTCCTGACTCAAGTGAAATGTGTGCATTAACAAATCAAACATTACAAGCTACAGTGTCCTCTTCTTTGAACACAACAAGCATATTAGGTTTCCCAGACCCAGGATGAGGCCTGGGCTTCTGGGTACCTGGATTTCTTTAATCAGTATATGATGATTACATGCACATAAATGGAATAATTCCAAAACCAAATCCAAACCAGGGTAATAGAAGTTCCCATACATGTTATCACCAATTGCTCGACAGCTTCTTCCAATTCAGCAGACTATCAGTGGGTGTGGAAGATTTGGCAGCAACTTACATTATGATGCAAGGATCGTGCATGTGCTGAACACACGTACCGAAGTCGACACACACACACACACACAGAGTATGTTACACTCTGCAGAGCAACACTGACGGAAAGCCTGTTTGTTTCCCATCTGTCTCTCTCTTTCAGTCTACTGAGCTGTTTTCTGTCTTTTCTGCTGGTGGAATTTCACTCAGTCTTAATTGATTTGTTACTGTGCCTTTGCCATTTTGATCACCCTGACACAAAAACACAAATATATGTTAATTCAACAGAACTTGTATCATTTTGGAGACTGTATTAAAACAGTTGGAAGCTCTTGCGATAACAAAAATCCTTGAATCTGCCCAACCTATGTTTTAAAACCTCGTTGTTGTCAGAAATACATTTTAATTGTATTAAAATTAAATAAACTTGAGAATGTTCTAATGTTTTTCCTTTGCTGTTGGTGATTTCAGGATCACATATACCATATGCTTCTCTTCATCGTCAGAGCCATTTCCGGCGTTTTTTGACAGTGGATCAGTTTGAAATATTGCACGGAGTAATGGAACAAGAAGGAGCAGCCACGCTGAGCTGTTAGATGAAGAGCTGCAGGCGACAGGCTGCACACCTCTAACTTCTCAGCAAGGTAACCAATACTTTCATTTTCACAGACTTATGCCGTGTGCAGCATAAAAAAAGATCACAGTTGCTCACAGAAAGATGGATTATTACCTGATTTTGTTATAAAACTACAATGGTTTGCTCTACTAACCACAGTATTATGGGACCTGAAGTATTAAACTGCATTTGCTGTTACCACCAGGAAATAGAGTGTCGCCAAATCAACCAGGACTGAAATCTTAAGGATTGCCACTTTAAACCTAACCTGACCGGCCAAATGGTTTGTTACACAGAACCATTTGGGGAGACGCTATTGGAAACTGTTTGGAAAAGGCACTTTCAAAAAAATACTTGGCAGGTGATTGGATACACCATCTCTCAATCAGAATCCAGTTCCATCGAGAAAATCCTTCAGTGCCGTTCTTTGCTCATCTTTCATTAAAGAAATACTCTTCAGTTCTGATGTAAATGATGCTATTGAAGAATCTAAGTTACCCTCTTTAGAAGCCGCAATTATTGTTTTGAACAAACTGTCGCCTCTCCGTGTCGTCTCGCACAAGATGGATTTCCATGTGAACCCGCGACTCTCAGGTGATCTCGTGACATTGCGAGAATCCAGCTGCCGCGCAAGGTAACTTTGAACCAAGTCATTTAACTGACACTGCACGAACAATATTCTTCAGTTTGTCACCACAAGCCACAAACTGGCTTGTCTGCTTGCATGCTAGCATTGTAGAACATATTAACAATTCAAGCCATGCAGCTAGCTGGAGGATAAAAGTTGAGACTATTTTTTTTCAGAGTTACAAATCCCTTGTAAAGGAGAATAACATTTAAATTTAAAATGTCACGCTTCCCTTTTAGGCCCTGCTTCTATTGCATGAATTGATTGTTATTGATCATGACTGATGTTCATTGTTCAACTCACAAATGTAATTTCCATCCTCTGTTTAGCATTTGGGAGAGAGACGTGACAAAAATGTGAAACAGCATCTTCCTGTCCCTTTTATTTATTTCCTTGTTTTTGATGAACAGTGATTGGGATTTCAGCAACCTCTGGATTCTGCTGTGTTCTGTAGGTCAACAATGCTGTATGTCCCTGCAACTGTGCATCAGTCACCAGGCTGTTACCCCAGTTGAAGCCAATTATAGCAGATCCTGGAGATCCTCCAAATGCACAGATCCATGTTATAGGCTGCTGTCTGAGGGAGGATGTATGTCAGCTGCATCTGGGGGTTTGTGTGCACCAGCCCATTAAAAGGTCAGTATGCAGCTAATTCACTGGTGTGTAACTAATTTACAGTACTAATTTTAGTCTCATCAGGTGTTCATTGTGGGTTGATAGATGAAGTAAACATTTCAACCTCACTGATAACATTATAGCAGCACTAGTGTGACCAGTAAAAGGAAGGGTTGCCTATTTAGAAAGATACATGTCTAGTTGATGTGGTTAATATGCCACTATCACGGTTTTCATACCAGAGGAACTTTGTCATAGTTCTAAGAACCCCCGAGAAGTATCGTAGTTCTTAGAATGCCGTTCTGATGGACTTTTTTTTTAGCTCCTTTCTAAGAGAAGCTACTCTCCCAGCAAAAGAGGAACCACGAGTGATGTAAGTGAACTATGATTAGTCGAACACATGAGCCAATGCAGCACCGACAACAGCCATTTTCAAAAACCTGTTAGCCGTGTGAACAACAGAAAACAACATACGCAACAGCTTGTAACAAAAAAAATTTAAGAAAACAACAAATGGTCCGACAGTGATGTCCAGAAGTTAACTCGTTCGTGATCACACACAACTGAGCCAAAGAATGAGTGAGAGCCGCTGCTCAGTGAGTTAACCCAGTAGCACAAAGGCTAAGCCAGTAACGTCAGCCTAAAGGCTCTCCCAACTGAGCCGACGATGCCAATTATAAAAGACAACTAGTTAACTTGTGGTGCATCACGCTGCTGCCAGTGTTTGTGTTCTGTCTCTGTTTAGGACTGCATGTTGGATTTAATTACCCATGGGTCTTTTGTTAAAACTGTATTACAAAAATATTGTTTCAAGTGCAGAGTGATGATTCACACCATAGCATGCCGTGTCATTGCATTGAGATTAATTATATTGAAATGGGACTTTGCTCCCCAATTCACACAGGAGAAGACTGAAAACATAATTTGTGCAGAATTATGTTTCCATGAAAAATAAAACGTTTTGTTCTCAGTTTGTCAGAATTAAATCTGAATACCTTCCCCAGGGTGCTTCATTGGTATTAAACATGTAGTGACATACAGTATGGTTGGAGATTTAAAAAAATAATAATAATAATAATAACTACAACAATTTCAAATACTGATGTTTTTTCACCTTGAATGACATTTTGCATACTGTTGTTGTTCAACTGGTATATTATTTTCCTGTCATGCAATATACATGTCATATACTTCATCATCTCATCATATATACTGTATAAATAAAGCAGAACACATCTCAGTTACACAATAAAAGTTTAGGAACAAAGTACAAGTCAAAACTTGAAGAAATGTGGACGTGCTCAGTTTTAAAATCTCAAATGAAAAGAAACATGCAGGCATGTTCGGTCTGTAATGAAGAAAAACAAGTTTGATGTCTGGTAATTCACATTTTACTGTTAAAGTAATTGCTAATTTTAGTGTTAGCCTTGTTCTTACATTTAGATGAATATGCTTTGGTTTGTTGTGACTTTAAGAGTCGTTTAACTCCCGAGGCACTCATGAGTGTGAAAAATAAAACTGACCTACTCTGGGGAAAAGACAAACAGTTGAAATGAATAGTCTCCCAAACTGTTATTTTCCACTTGTAAAATTGGTGTTAGATTATGAATAGCCTCTTGTTCCCTAGAAGGACAAAGAGGAAAGTACACAATGTTGAAATCACTATAATCATGGCAAAGAAGTTCTTCAACAGGCACCAAAGAATAATAAAATAAAAGGTGTTCACTCCATCTCAGGTGTCAAAAAATGCTTCACTTCATCAAGCACTCTCATTGTGTCGGTAGGGGTAAAACTACTGTGTTTTCTTTTCCTCCTTCATTGGACAACAGTGTTATTTTACCGTGTTGTAAAGCATGCATGATTAGTGTCATAACCTCTATCAACATAGGATGTGTGAGGGATTACATTGGAGGGATCCAATTACAGATGTCTGACACTTAGATGTAACATCTGAAAGTGCAGTCAACCATCATTAACAAAGATAATTTTCTCAAAATGTTCCTTTTTCACATTAAATGAAGCTGAGACGTTGGTGAATTGACTCTGGTGGCAGTAAGAGTTTCTTATGCCAAGATTCACTTAGATGTGATTGGCAATGGTGCAGTGTTCTTCATGGAAGTACAGTATCCTTAATTTGCCTCTTATTGACTTAAATGATGGTTGGATTATTACCCAATATGTTATTCTAATTAGATTGAGTAGAGGTAGTTGTCAAAGGGGTCAAATAAATGTCACAGGTCTAAACTTCTGTGTTTCATTATGGCCTGAAGGATGCTTTCCTGCGTTACTGTGCAGCAATACACCTTGACTATAGAGAGGACGATGATAATTAATCAGATGTCCACATTTCAACCATTTTACTCTCTCTCCAGTTATTTGATCGCATGTGTGAGGGGGGGCCTGCAGAGCAAAGTCACATCCTGATCAGAAAGGTGACACCTGTCCCTCCCTTCTTCAATGCTTCTGTGAGACTAAATCATGTTCAGCCTGGTGCTTTGCAGCACGACGAGAGCAGCTACACTGATCTTGTTAAGGGCCAGTGGAGCCGACAAGTACATTCACTGTGATTTAGTTCCAATGACGTGCACAGCAATCTTCAGGGCGAAGAACTGTGTGCGTGTATGTATGTGTGTGTCCGTCTTTGTGTAGAAGGGTCAGGGTCACACTCCAATTCACTGAGACCCCGGAGGGAACAAACTGAGCCTGTTAGAAATAGTGCGGAGTCAAGCTTAACCTATTTTTAATAGTCCCTCCCTCTCCATCATTCCCTTCCCAGATCTGTCTTCTGTAACAGAGGGCTGCTGTTTTGAAGGTTAACATACTATCAATACCCTGACATTGAACAAAGTCCACATGGTATTTTAAGACCTGACACTACAGCACTTTAAATGTGCAGTGAGTATATCCGGGCGATCGCTGTTTAAAAGCCCTTGTGAAAAGATTTATAACACGTCTAAGATAACCACAGTTTTAAATGTAATAATGATCAATAACACTGAAGGGGTAATTTAACAATTAAAAGTTATAGGAACTGATCCTGGATTCACACAACCTACTTCCTGTGAGGTAATTAACAGTTTATGGTGGCAAACCAGTGCAATACTTTCCAGTTAAGTGCTCCTAAACAACAGTACATTTGAGAAATGAATATGCAGCAGAACTGACAGCTGCAAATTATGGCTGTTTCTTGATGCCGGAATAATAATTTTACACTACATTACGGCAGGTATTTACAATTCAGAGACGGAGGGTGCATACTTAACTACGTCAATTAAGCAAATAGTTGTGGAGATGTCAGACACTCCACTGAAGCAAATCTTTAGCAGACGGGGATGTGCCATGTGCTGTTTATGACACCAGCTGCACTGGCTTCCCAATGGGAAATAGTTTTGATGTTTTCCATAACTGCCACTCTTCCGCTTCATCAGGATCCCTCAAAAATGTTTTGACAGGTAAACATGTGGTGATGCACACCTCCAGTGAGGGACATTGCACAAGTTGAAGAAAGACCGACAGAGTTGCCTGTATCGCTCAAGGCATTGCAGGGGAAAAAAGGGGGAAATTTACATTATTTTCACTGTAATTCATCTACGGCTCAACAATCTTGCACTGGTGGGAACTGGCTACACTTTCTTCTGCACGTACTAGTTTAGTTTAGTGTCAGTTTTAGTTTATTTTGCACGATGCAAACAGCACAAACCCAGAAGTGAAACATTGTCACAGGAGGGATGATAAAACTATAGCTCATACAGTACTTTACCATCAAATTTTACGGCTAAAGCCCTGTCTATAAGAATGTATGTTTATATTATGGATGTAGGTGCGACTCTATATTGCCTTCTTTGTTTTATATGTTTGATTTATGTATATAGATCAGTCAGCCTGTTTGGTGGGCTTATCATTTATCTGGTTTATTAAAACCTGACTGAAATACAATGTTTGATTTGATTGAATGATCACGTGTTTCTATTATAACATCATTGCAACATATGTTACTTTAAATATTTGTATCATTTTAATTCTGCAAAGACTTTAATTCTTTGATAATTTTGAATAATTTGTTGCTCTTAGAATGATTGATACTGATACTCACTGTGTAATGGAGGCTCTCTGGCCGGGGGCTGTTAGGCACACGCACACACACTTGCACACACACTTGCACACACACTTGCACGCACGCACGCACTCACATCAACATCAAATCACACTTCCACAGTCTGTCATAAACACACACATACAGAGCAAGGGGTAAATGTTTTGTGCTTTTTTCCTGATTTTATCAATTGCACCTTTTTCTTTTAATCTCATTATTACTCGACACTTTGGCAATATTGTCTTTGTTACACTTATGCATTACGTATCTGCCAAGCCACAAAATGTTGACAGTTGACACAGAGTGTATCTGCAAAACAGTGTTATAACATATTTCTTTTGTTTTCCCACAATATCTGCTCTAGTAATACAATATTCGCTCAGCAACTGAAGCATGATAAAGACTTTTTTCATGGTTCAGGCACCAAGCGCTTGGTTAAGGTTAGGAAAATGTCATCTTGGTTAAATATTGAAAGTCAAAAGGGTCTTGAAGCACAAGCCATGATGTGTTTATCAGGAATTACAGTTTTTCTGATTGCTTAAGCACGATTTTGAAAACAGGACTCATTTTGTCAAAACACTACACACAATTCACACAACCAAACACGCAAATAGCACATCGAACACCTCAGATCTTTTGCAACATGAAACACTTCATTCAAAAGTATAGAATAATTGATAAACATCCCATCTTGTCACTGTATGGCACACACACGGTCATACAATCTGATTCTCTTTGATGCAGTTACAGACTGATGTGCTAAATGTAAAACATTTCTACCTTCTAATGATATAGTCTGGGTTTGATATTTTACAGATATTGTTAGAGTAAAGTCCATTTAGCTCCTAGAATTCGAAGAGAGCCTATTTTAAAATGAAATATAGTACATAAAAACAGCAAAAACCTTTATGGAGACAAAAAAGAAATAACATCCACAGTTACGTAAATTCAATTGCTAATACACATTTTTGGAAACAGGCCTCTCGCTGCTATGTTGGTTGACATTGTTGATGTAAACAGGTCCCAACCTGTGGTCTTTT
Source organism: Anarhichas minor (assembly GCF_050575085.1). Classification (NCBI taxonomy): domain Eukaryota; kingdom Metazoa; phylum Chordata; class Actinopteri; order Perciformes; family Anarhichadidae; genus Anarhichas; species Anarhichas minor. The sequence continues at coordinate 8,903,601 of NW_027466508.1, forward strand.
TTTATAGCGCTTACATCGTGTTAGATGAGTCGACAATCAAGCAATTGGGTGTTTGGCCAGGTGGAACTTGTATTGGTCAATCTGTCCATGTGTGTGTCAGTGTTTTGAAATGGCAAACATGTGAAGTCATGTCGGATTCAAGTGTCTTATAGAGAACTCTGTTCAGTCTGTTCATGTTGAGTTGCAAATTGAGTGAAAAGCAAAACATGTGTGAACATGTAATCTCTGAGTGTCCGTTTCAATAATTGAGTTTTTTCTGTCATTGTAGTGTGTTAGCAATTGAAAAAATAAACAGCAACATGAATCACACTTTCCTTAACCTCGCCGAACAGCTGCGTCTCTCACACAAGTAAGGTGTTGCTGCTGCTGTGCGCCCTCCTTTCTACTTAGTTTGCCTTTTTATAATGTCCAGAATGTTTAATTATTTTTTATTATTTACTTTAGACAGCAAAAACATTGAACAGGGGGTGCTCAATTGTAAATAATAACAACAATCCACAATCAAAAGCTGGTACCCTATTAATACATACAAGTCACTGCATTTTCCACAACACTGTCTTGTAAATATTTTAGAATAAAAGCTCTGTATTAACAAATTAATGGATTATTTCCACAGGAGAATGCTAAAGGGCTTTTGTTTTGAAACAGAAAAAGGACGTGTTAAGTTAAAAATAAATATAAACTTTTTTAATGCCAGTGACATATCCTACAAATAAAGACATTGAAACTGTTGCTGGACATAATGTTGCTGGTAGGATGTCATTTACTGTCTATTTTTGCTGTGAACCGAAATGGCTTGATTCTTCCATCAGGGAGACCTGAGTAAATAATTATATTTTAAACAAAAAATTGAATAGTTTGCTTATGAATGGATAGGAATCATGTTTGTTTATAAAATCGAATACATTCATAGTGATTACACACAGAGTTTGTGAAGACAGGATGTGGAGCTCTGCCTGATAGAGACAGTACTCTGATAGGAACAGCTTGACAGAGGAGAGAAGAAAAATGTCAGGGAAGAGATGCTGCTGTGGACAACAGTTAGAGAACTATTTCGAATATGTAGTTGTTTCTCATTCATTTCAGGAATAAAGATCAATTTGAATGTTGTGTATTGCTAGGTTCTCTGTGATGGAAGAATCAAGCCAGGTTGTTTAGCATACTGAAATGCTTGTTGAATCACTTCGCAAAATCTGAAAGAGCAGATTTGAAAAAGTGAGTGGGACCTTTGACAGGAATGTGTTGAATGTCTGCAAAGCAAGTTCCAAAACTTTGAAGCAAGTTTTGGAACTTGGACAACTTGACATTGTAAGAGTGATGCAATTATATCAGACATTCAAATCTTATTTTCAAATGTTTGACTCCTATTTTTCAGTTTGAAAGGCATAGTGTACACGTTAAAATCGTACTTTCAAATAAGAACGTGACATTTCATGCATTTAAAAAAACGTTCAATCATGTTTTCCCCAAAAAAATAATACTTATTTACTTCTGCTGCTAAAACAAATATAAGTGCAATTCCTTGGAGACAGGGTTGCCAATCTGCTGTCACAGCCTGTCTTTATCTGTTTTAGCTAATATAACATGATGAACTAAATATCGGGAATCGGTCATGATAAATATACTTACAGGAAAGTAAAGCGGTTTAGAAACTTACCTACTAGAGACTTTGATAAAGAAAGATTACAGAAAGAGATTGCAAAATATAATTAATAGTATACTGTTCCTTAGCTGGCAGCTGGTACATTGAAAGAAGGTGGCGTCTTTCAGTTCCTGGTTCCTATGTGAGCCTAGGTAAGGTATTCTAACTCTTATCTGGAAGGAAAACAGAAACATGTAGACAGGACTGGACTGCGATGACAGTCGCCTCCGGTGGTAGGGTTACAGTATGTTAAGGAGGTGATAGAAGAAGGAAGGCATGGAAGGCAGGGAGTGTTAAGGGGCGTCATAATAAGTGAGAGTGGGAAGCGAGACAAGTGTCAGAAGGTTGAGAGGGCTGCGAATGGAAACACTGGCCCGGCTTGTCGTGTCATTTCGGCAGACTTGCCGAGGACAGCAATGTTTCCGGAAGCTTCAGCTTCCCCCTGCCGCCAGAACAAGACGTCCTCTCTGCGGCCGTCGCTGCTAACAGACGCCATCAGTCACACTGGCTCAGAAACCACTCGCTTCCAATCTCACCACTGCTGTGAAGGCAACTGCTCGAGCTTGTCTCACAAATCTGCTCCTCTGTGTGCTCTGCAAGCAAAGACATATATTTGCCCACCGTCACAACAACAACAACACACACGACACACAGACACACGCAATTCAAAGCACACAGAATTCTTCCGTCACTTTGCCAGAATCAAAAAGCTCTCCTACTGAATTTGTCGCTGTCCTGCTTTTTATATCCCTCTCTCTATGAAGTTGGCTGCTGGATTTACACTGACAGAATCCACCTCATGTCCACCATGTTTCCTGGGCTTACTGTCTTCATCTGAGCATTAAAGGCTCACCACGCCACATATTCTCATGTACTCTACTGGATGGGAACTTGTCCATGGACCATTTGGGAGATTTTTAGCTAATAATAATATAAAGCCGGAAATTAACTGTTTCTTTTTTGTCATATAAATGTGCCCAATTTTCAGCTTTGAATACTCATTTCATACACAGCGAGATCCCATGCTCTTCGATATTGTACTGTGCTAGTCGACTTTGTTTATGGACAATTACAAACATGCAATGACATTCTTGTCACTATAGTGAGGACATTGTTGATGGTGTGCACAGAAAGGAGGAAAAGCATTGATGGTTGAGTTGAATGGTGATGGACGGATGTATGCCAGGGTTTAGGTTTTATATATTTAATGTGAACTCATAAGGTATGTTTAGCATATGTGTTTTTTACGTGTCTTAAGTCTGTAGCCATTCTTTGTTTTACCTGGCTGCAAGACGGGACCAATAAAGATAAAGCTGAAAGTTAAAATCGTGCTCCCTTCAAGTTAGACATATGCTAATGTGTGTGGTTATTGCCATGTGCACAATATCACACAGTACAAAAAGGAGCCTTTGCAGAGACCGACTTCATCAGGAACTGTTTTCATCATGTAAATTAGCCAATAATAATACTGAGTTTGGTGAAGAGTGGAATGTAAAAGCATGAGGCTACTCCTTGAAGTGCAATATCTTTGGAGCTCCCATACAGGCCCGTTTCCATCTTTTAATGTACCCCATACACTTCATTCCCATCCCTGCCTACAACAAAATATATAATAATTTCATGCACTGTTTTCGAGTCTGCTCATCGCTGCACCTCCCAACCCTCTATATATGCACATTTCTCTCCTGCCCAACCCCTCCACAAACCAGATCAACGCGCATTCACTCTTCCCTAATGAACACAAATGCATAATTCTAGCTCATTACCTCCTCCACTCCTCCCATGTACCGTAAATGACAAACTAACTGACATCCATAAGCAGTTGAATTGTTGGTGGATTTGACCTTTGATCTCAAACGCAACCATGTGTTTGACATTTGGTATAAGCCAGTGAAACAGTCAAGGCTACACATTAATCAGCAAGGCATTAAGTGTATTGTAGAGTAACACATTGATATCAGGGGTTGGCTTAATTTACTTCATATTTTGTATCATACTGTATTGAGTTCTAGACATTTTTGCTAAATGTTTTAATGCTTTATCCATTAATTAAATTGAAAATGGCTTTTTAGTTTTTCAACACTAAGCAATATTCATTCTTAAAGGATAAATATACAATACAACATTCCGAGCCTTATTTTAGCAGCAAACAACTATTTGCTGAGTAAAGATATAGTGGAGTTATGTCTACCTGAGCAGAGAATGAAGTCACTCTCCCTCTTTGTATGTTGTTATCCGAGCTTCTTCTTGCTTTGTTGACCTAGCCGGACCGGCCTTTCACACTGGCTAGCTCACGGCCGCCGCTCTGCACGGCGGTTACAGCTGATTAAATAATATAGACCGATGGAGTCATCGCGGTAGTGTAGCACCCACCCTCTGGTTCTCCCTTCGATTAACACAGTTAGCTCTGTCAGCACGTTTGCCGTAGCTAGTACTGTTAGTGCTGCTCGCACCGGCTCAGGCATCTCAGGAGTAAAAAAAAAGCCTCTAAATCAACCCTCATTGACATTGACTCCCGATACTTTTTTAAATTTCTTTCAGTCCCTGCTTGCAACTCCTGCTGTATCGATTTTAAGCGGTGCTTAGTATACTTAAAACAAATCTCAGAGCCTGTTTGATATGCCTATGGCTAAAGCAGGCTTCGTCATAACAGCCCTTGTTGAAGTCATCTCGCTTTCTCTCTTGCTCAACCCGCTTTGATTGTAACCAGTCAATTAATCAGCAGTTATCAGCTTCATAGATATGGGTTAGGGAGGGCCTGCTACACCAGTGGGTTCAGAAGGCCGTCATCATCTATTCACATGGTTTATCACCAATACAAATACAAGAAGACGACGTAGACCCCTATTGACCGCAGTAATTATGACGGGAGGAAAGGAGGAAGTCAGGTGATGAATTATAACAAGTCAAAGTCTGCGTAGGAAGGAGACCTTGTTTGTGGCCCATGTAAAACCAAAAGTCAAAGTTCACTTATTTTACCGTACTTTTGTTGCTACGTACTTAACTAGCGCCGCGTAGTGAAGTTACGTAACAAACCCAAACCTAAAAAGTAGTTTTGTTGCCCAAACATAAAGTTGTTTTGTTTCAATTCACAATGCTAAGCTTCACTTTCACAACGTGGTAGCTTGGCCCGTCTGAAGCATTAGAATGGTAGTGATAACCACTGATGACACCCGTTCAAAGGGCTGGTCAAATTCCAAAATGGTGCTTTCTCTCTCTCTGTCTCTGTCTCTCTGCCTCTCTCTCTCTCTTGCTCTTGCTCTCTCCCTCTCAGCTGCTATTATTTATTCAGTTTGTTTGGCGGGACTCAGTAGCCGCGGCAGCCCCTCCCTGGCAGACCTATCGAACTGTGGCATAATAGATGTAATACATCAATGCGTTTGAGCTGAGAGCCTTTAATTAGGCCTTCCTGCTCGTTTCATCAATTCCCCCCTGCCCTCTTGAGATTTGGGGGAGGGGTGTGGGGGGTGATACTGAAAGGCCTCCTGCGCTGCATGTGAATCACTGCACCTCCACGTCCCCAGCCCATTCCTCTGCCTCCTCAGTAGCCTCTTTGTCCCTGAAAATCGCCAGCCCCCAGCCTCCTGTCCACCTCCCTACCAAGCCCACTGCCACTCATGACTGCAGGGTCAGACAGCATAAAATGCTGATCCTTACCTGAATGTCAATAATTAAAAACATGTCGCCCTTTAGGATTTGAAAATAATTGGCTTTCTTTCAGAAAGCAGCAGAGATGTCCAATATGAAATAAATTATTCTGAGTGTATTTGTGTGTGTGCGTGTGTGCGTGTGTGTGTGTACGCCTGCATACGTGCACGTGTGTGTTTGTGTGCAGCCATGACCTTGCTCCCCAGGTGCTGTTGAAATGTGTCATGTTGAATAAACGCCAAGAAGAATCCAGTGGTGACCAGCGGCACAACTGCAAACACAGACCACTCTCCTGCTGATTTTGCCATTTTTTGTTTACCATTTCTGGCTGTTCAGATTTCACATGAACCACAGCAACAACATCTGACATTTACCACAAGTTAAAATATGACCACACCAGACCACATAACTGAGGGCCACCAGCACTGGGGGGAGAGTCTGATCTAAGTAAGCATACAGTATATTGAGGACGACTGCTCTGCAGCTTTCAGTGCTGAATGCCAGACTATTGATTGCATTCATACGTATTACAGACATCATAGATTGCTTTTGTTTCTGATGAACAAAACTATCGATCGGAATTCAATCCTGAATCCAAATGTGACTCTATTTATTATGACATTCAAGAACACTTATTCAGGAAGACATTACATCAGGTCTTTAAAGGGGTACCTGTGTGTGTGCAGACCTGTGTGTGTGTGTGTGTGTGTGTGTGTGTGTGCGTGTGTGTGTGTGTGCTACATTAATGCCAGAAAAATCTGAAAATAGCACTGTGCTGCATTTCTTTAGGCAGTACTGAGTTTTTCATCACAACAAAAAAACTAGTGGGAGATTTAGTTAACCAAGGCTAATGTCCCTCAAAATTACCTTCTATTTAAGTAAAGATTCTGTCTGTATTCATGTGCTTTTGGTAGCCTATGGGCCGGACTAGCACACATAGTTACAGCCAAACACTTTATCCATGATGAGGTGAGCAAAGAAAAAGATGCACTGGCTGAAGACGCTAAATACAGCTCATAGGAACACACCAAGGACCAGCTAGTCCCCCTACAGATGAAAAGGAGATGAAAAGAAGACCAAAAGAAATGTGAGGACCAACCATGCCAACAGCCAGCACATAGTGGTTGAGTATGTGCTAAAGCATGTTTCTTCAATGTGACGGAGCTTTTAAAGGTAAAGGTTGCGGCCTGCTCTCTGAACCAGAGTAATCAATAACATTGCCTCAGTACATAATGTTACTTCCACACTGAGAATGCAAGCTTGTATGAAAGGATTTTAAAAAGATGTGATCCTGTGCTGGAAAAGAATCTTAACTATAGAAAAATAAAAAGTAATTTTAGACGGTCCCTTTTATGCTGATAAAATATATAACGAACAAAGAAATGAAAATATTCAGAGTTTGGCAAATACATACAGTACTTGATAATACCATGCTGAGAAACCCATACGATATGAAGCAACCCACATTGTTCTAGGGATCTAGTGGTGGGATTGAAGGGCCAACACCTGAAATACTGAGAGGCACAGAAGAGAAGAGGAGAAGCTCTGGAAGAGCTGCAGATCAGAGGACATCACCTATTATATGGCTGTTGACTTGCCAGCAGAAAGTGCAGGACCTTAACTACGTGGCTCAGATTCCTGCTCCATGTTCATAAACCTTGTGATGTGACAACAATCAAAAGAAGACACAAATTGTGAGAAAGTTGTGAAAGCCACATTAATGTGACAGCAGTTTAGTCCCATTGGATGTGCAACTCCAGTGAACAGCATATAAAGATTGATTTAGGATTTAGGAAAAACGCACTTGGCACAGACTTCATAAAGAACGACAGATGGCATCATTCTGTCATCCGTCTTATTGAGGATGCAAATTATTTTATGCTAGAAAAACTTTAAAAGATCAGCACATGTGTGCTTACATACACAAGCATATACTGTATGTACAGCCTGGACTATATTGCTTTGTAGATATAGTATAACTATTGTATAGTACACTTTACATGATAAACTGCCCACAGTCTGTTAATTCCACAGCAGCTAATCCCTTCAGTCTTTTGCTAATATATCCATTACATGAGTGATGCTCCCATAAGCCAGCCCTAGTCAGTAAATAATTCTGGTTAATTAAAGCCAAGACATCCATCCTTGCCATGGCTTTGTGTGCAGACTCTGCGAAAGGCATGTTCTATTAATAAAACAGTGGTTATCACTACTGTTGATGTAGTTTCAAACCTCTTAATTAGACTGTAGATTTCAAATGGAAATTAATGGCCAATAATTCATCGGAAAGGCGGAAATGACACCTTATTTCCACGACAGCGCACCCATCAGGAGGCGCACCAGCAGGGGATGGCTGTGCGAAGCAGCGACACTGAAGTTGAAATATTTATTTATTTGTTTATTTAAATGTCATTACGCTGCTTCTTGCCTGGGGAGATTGATAGTTAATGAGCAGTTAAAGGAAGCCCAAAAGCTTGTTAGCAGCATGCATGTCCATTTGTAAATATTGGTGACTCACAAGGCATCCTTATTTGTGTATCCTGTATTCTTTTTTTTGAAGCAACCACCACGTCTCCTGGTTAGATGAAGAATTATTTTAATATTTGAGCCCTTTCTCCAGTTAATTTACCAGTTTAAAAAGAAGCATTACATACAAACATACAGTACAAGGTGTTTGTTTATGGGAGAGAAAGCTTGTTAGCAGACACTTGACTTTTAGTGATCTTTTATATATTTGCTTCAAATTTATTTATTTCACAAATGGGAAATTATACCCAAGAGGAGGCAGTCAGTATTATGAGTTTCTATTAAACATGTTGATGATTTAACTAGCATTAGTTCTTCCCCTTGTATACCAGGACCAAATATGTAATGTCCCCGGGGCATTACTCCAAATATGATTATACGCTGCTGGTAAAATAATTAATTGTGGAAAACACTCTCTTTCTTCCTTTCTCAAAAACAAGTTAACACATCTATTTGTCTGTCTGTCTATCTAACTATCCATCTATATTGTTTTTTTTTCTGCCAGGTCTACAGGAGAAGAATTTGTGTAAAAATAAAAATTAGTGCAAGTAAAGCTGTACTGATAATTCATCAGCTTTCTGTAAAGGAATTGCATAAAATAAATTCTCTCTTCAGCGTTAGTAAATTAGAAAAAGACCTAAAGCTGAATCTATTGCTATGATGAAATAATAATGATTGAGCTCTATTGAACAGTGAATATATCAAAGGCAATAATAATTTGGTTGTTAACATTCCTTTTGGTTTTTGGATTTATTGAAATATTTAAATGTGTATACATGTGTTTTCAAATATGTTCAATTGAGGATTAAATGTAGAATATTACCCACATTGAAGACAAGAACAATAAGAAAACATTTAAGGATAATGATGATTGCGATTCAGAAAATAACAGCTGAAAAACCTTTGGGGATGCTAAGAGTCATCTTGAGCAGAAGTAAATAGTGAGACATGGAGGTGAATTACTGTTGTTCGTAGCTGTTGTCAAAGCTATAGTGCTGTTTCCAGCAAGTAGCCAACATTATTAAAGGCTACATGTCTATCAAAGAATGGTACGTAATGGAGGAGTGATACTTTGTTTTGAGAGTTTTGATTAGCTCAGCTTGGACAAAATTTGACAACAGCCTAAGACCAAAGGCCATGTATTTCAAATGTAACTGCCGTGCTATCGATCTTTACCATATTCACCATCTTAGTTTAGCTTGAGAGCTTGCTAACAATTGCCAATTAGCACTAAACATAAATACAGTGGCATTAGGATTCATCCTCTGAGCCCAGAATATCCAAGGAAATCTATTCAATAGTTGTTGAAGATTTCATACTGAACAAAGCGGCAGACAGACAGATCAACATCACCGTCACTAGATGCTAGCACGGCTAAAAACTGTAGCAAGTGTCCTTGTTGACAGGTCTGCAAAATACAAATAAATTAGCATTTGGTGCCATATTTTTCTGATATTAACCGTGGCTATTTGCAAATGATAGATCTCCGATTTCCTGACTGACATTGGCTTTGTGAAGCTGATCACTGTAATTGATTGGTTTGATAGAAAGCGACAACCAGTCTGATATTAAATGCACCGGTCTGTTTCATCTTCAATAAGGAGTCGGATATTTTTTTGTATTACTCAATGTATTTGGTATTTGCCATTTGTGAGTAAAAAATAACGTTTTTTTCAGAGAATCTGTCCTGCTTCGCTATCTTCCACAGCCACTGCATACTGTATATTCAATGTTGGAACTTTAAACCTAGAGTCCACAAAACTGTGAAACAAAAGCAATGATATTATAAAACAATCTCTCTGTGTGACAGCAATCAGCAATCAGCAATTTGAAAATGCCAATATGTCTAAAAAAAAATAGAAGCCATTTTCTCAGACTGACGCCGCTCTCTACAGGGAACATGGTGTTAATCGAAGTTGGGCAGGGAGCCTTTTTAATAGGTATACAAAATAGGAAAAAGCATTTCACTTTGCCTTTAAACTAGTCTACAAACTGAGACTTGGAAATCATCTGCATTGTTATAATTTCACAGACATAACTCTAAAACCTGTAGAAAAGCTGGATCACCATGTGCAGTTATACAGATTGACAGCAAGCTGGTAAGTTTTAGTAGAAACCTTTCCTAAATCATATGTTGGTATAGAATAAAAGATGGCACTGTTGACAAAGTCTGGGGTTAACTTCACCTGCTCATGTTCTTTGGTCGGATCCATATAGTGGAAAGGTTTCCTTTTGGCACGTTGGCCTTCTCTATTTAGACTCACACTGCCCATTTACAAGAAAACCAAGGCTTATAAACAAAAGTTGCATGGATTAGTTTTCAGCCAAACACAGCCGGTTATCCTTTCAGAGTGTAAGATGGGATGGTGACTAAATCAAAACTAAGTTGGTGCATTTGTCAGTACATTTGCTATAATTTACCATCTCTGGTCTTAATTCCAGTTAATATGAAATAAGTAAAACGTGGAAAAAAGAGTTGGTTGTTAACACGGCACTTACCGGCTGCCATTGTTCTCACTTGCCAAATCAAGCCGAACTAAACTGTCAAGATTCTTTCAAAAAGAAAAGAAAAAAGAGGAGAGTTCCCTGCTTGGTGTAAGTGTGCCATAATTCCCATTTGTCTCTTGTCTAAAGAATCACAGACACTTTGACAGAATAACAACAAAATGTTGTAAACTATTCATGAAAAAGAAATTCAACTTTCAAGTACTTACATGTGGGTCATATTAGGCTGGATGCCAGTTAAAAGACTTTGTCAACTCCTTTTATGTGTCCATCATATCCGTGTTCGCTAGTTTCACCTATCTGTATTTACAGCTTGTGTGTATTTGAAATTTGGTGGAAATTTGGTGGCACACCTCTGTAGGAGAGGTGTTTCCATTACTGCTGTGTTGCAATGCAGACATCTGCAAGATGTAGAATTTCTGTTTCAGAGTAGCTCAAAAGCAGAAACCTTTTTTTTGCAATTATTCAATACATGTGAGTGCACATAGAGTGATAATAGCAAAAATAATTGGCATACCCTATACTACAGTGTGATCAAGTACACCAGCATGGTGGCCATAAAAAAATAACACAGAGATGAATCAACGCCGCTCCGAGTCAGTCGAAACACAGATTTTGAGCTTCACAAAAGCGGCATGTATTACAGGGCTTTTGTATTGGACTGGGTTGTTTTTTTGTGTGTCCAACCCTCTTTAGGTTTCTAACATCGCACATCTTGAAGATGAGCAGCATAGCTCACCATGGGAACAAAACTGTGTGTCTACTTAACACAGTAAAGAGGGGGCTAAAAGACCTGCAGCCTCTTTCCTAATGAGCCTTGTAAGACCTCATGCTGTTTGATGTCTGGTACTGTTTCATCCAGCTCAGACTCTGTCTCCATTGCCCCCTAACCCTCTCTGTCCAACGAGGGGACAGGCAGGCTGGCACCCCTCTGCCCCGTGCCTGCCACCCACCAGGCCTGACCGTGTTCTCCACTTCATTTACCTTATGCTTTGCTCCTCTGCCGCACCAGGACCAGAGGCCAAAACGCAGACAGATATGCACCTGCAAAGTAACATCCCCTGGGATTAAACCAGGCACTTCATTTTGTTTGCATTTTGACAGGGTGTTTTTAATTTTACCTGCCAGCACGGGTTTGTTCAGGTGCTCTTTTTGGACCTCTGTCTTGTGTGACCTATCATCGCCATATGGTCCCAGTTCCCAAAGCTCACTACTGATGGACCTGCTGGCAATAAAGGAGCCATTTAACCTGTCGGTGCTATATTAAGGCCTTATTGTGCTGAATATCGTTTGAACTCTCATTCCCACCTGTTTCCCCTTTAAATATACTTTCACACGATGTTGTAACAGACAGGATAGCCATTGTTGTTAATGACAATTGTTTTTTTTCGTTTGTGTGTGTTTTCGACTGTGCTCACAGTTTCGTTCCTTTCATGTATTTGATCACTTGAGGCAAGGAAATGGATTTTATACCGTTGTTCTAGATCTGAGAACTGTGCACACTTAGTTGAGACAGTGAGCCTGTGCGTCTTGGCAACTTGAAATGTTTTCACATTTTCTTCATGAGATTAAGGTTTGATTTTATGGAAAGGGTTGTTTTGACAGCGAAAGGCACAAAAGACAAAAGGGAGTGAGAATGTAGTCAAAGTAAGAGAGGGGAAAGAGAAGTCATACATTCAGTGAATGATTCATAAAACAGCCAGAAAAGGGAAGCAGTGATTAAAGACCAACCAGTGTTGAGGTCAAACTGATGACTTAATGATGATTAGGTGAGGACACCACTGCTTGGATACATGCTCGCGTGATAAGTGTGTTGCATGTTAGGAATGCAACATATGAAGGTGTTTTGTTCATCTCAACACAAGCTGTGCCCTGTAGTGGTCGGAACACTGTGGCAGTTTACACTGAGACATTTGACCACACTCAGAGGTTTTATGGCATTGCCAGGTCGAGTTCTAAAACCGTTAATAGAAATGATTGTTTAAAAATATATATATATTGAATTTGCAAGTTAATAAACTACCCTTTGCAACATGTAACATGTTGCTTGTATTGTATGAATCTCATTGCTGATTAAATCTATTTTCCCTGTCATCTACATTGCTGTGAACACTTTCCCCCTCGTTTTCACAGTCAAATCACAATAACTTTCAGTAACAGCTAGCTCCCCACTACCACCTCCTACTTCTTTAACCTCACTAATTATCAAATATTTTGTCACAGCCCTGGCGCAGGCTTCTGTGCCGTTCTAAATGAATGTGCCTGTATTAAACTTCAGGTGTAAGGACAGTAACAGTGAGACTTTAGCTTTGAGCCGAGTAGAACTAAAATAGGCAAATATTTGATGTGTGAATGCATCTGGACATCCAAATCAACTAACGGTAACATGAGGAAAGAGAAATCATCAGTCAGGGGGACAGCTACAGGGGGGAAAGAGAGAGGACTTCAACAAAAAAAAGAGATGTGGAGAAGTGAGATGTGATGAGTGAGATATGTAAAGAGAGACAGCGATGAAGACTACTGTGTAGTGTCTGTGACAGAGGGAGGAGAGAGAGATAGCCCGTGTGATGGAAACACAGCGCTCCATAATGTTATCTCCACTGGGAAGAGTTTAATGGCTGAATGCAGCGCTATCTATTCTTGATATTGAGAGCAAGCAGTAAATTTCTCTCCCAAATGCAAAACTTGTCAGGATTTAAAAACTCGTCACGCAGCTTTATGAATCTCATTCTGTTTAGATGTTGCCAAGCAACACAAACTGCGGGAATTCTGAAGCCCAAGAACTATATTGTGTAACATTTAAAACAGTGGAGCAAGATCAAATTTGGTAAATGTATGATGATTCTATGGCATTTTGTTGGTAAGTGTCCATGGTATAAGAAGGATAATGACCTCCAAGCTTGTACGTTTTGGCACTTCTGCCATGACCTCTATCCCAAGTAAAATGAGAAGCTGTGTTCAGGTCGTCATTTGCATTTATTTTAGCCCGAGAGCTCATTGGTCCATAATGTCTGTGTCCCAGTGTCTTTGATGGACATCCGCAGCTGATCAGAGACAAGTATTTGCCCTGGCCATGGTACCGTATGCTAACTATTTGTCTGTGTTATGTGTCAAAATAGTGTTTTTTAGAAAATTCTGTTTTTGTTTTTATATTTGTCAGGCTCCTATATGTCTGAAAAACACTATTTATAAACTTAAAAACTATGCTTGTGACCAAATCGGATGAAAACGATGACACTTGAAAGCCTGCTGTTAGTAGATACAGTATCCACTGATATCTCTACAAGTCACATTATCTTTTTTGCAAAGTCAATGTATCAGCCAAGCAGAGGAGCACACCTACTGGGACGAGAACAAAGCGAAACGATTGACCTCGCTAATGTTGAATTAGTAAACACAATAACAAGGCTGCGGAATTCCCAGAGCAAACAAGAAGCACAAGAAAAAGTGATGCTCCTCTCCTCCCTCTCCTCTTTTTTATCTCTGTATTTCTCTGAGAAACCGAGGCAATCCTCACTGCTTCTCTTCTGAGCTCAACAAGTTTAAAAAGATAAAATAAAATTCAGCCAAACAGTAAAACATCTAAATATATATTTATTTTAAAAACACTTTTTGGTGCTTCATGTGTTTTGAATCAGGAACTACATACAGTAACTAAAACACATACCTGTGACATGAACTCAAGATTACTTTACAGATTCACTATTCAATGTCCATGTATTTGTATGCTGGTAGAAATAAAGCGTATACAAGCACTGTACATATTCTGCAATAATGACCTCATGGGTCCATCTTCTCCACATAGGAGCAAGACACAGACTTTGTGTGCCCGGTAGGCCCGCTCAGTAATCCATGCACCTACGTCTTTTAGGCTTTTCCCCGACTCCTGTGGTTTTCTGTACAGTTGCTTCACAGAAAGGAAGTGAATTACAAGCTAAGGGACATAATGACCTCGAACTAATACGTCCTGCTGATACATAGTGCAAGTTATCGTTATTGCTCAGTCAAACAGGAAAAGGAGGCAGTGACAAATGCATCTTTTTGTATTAAATTGTTGGTGGACAGTGAGACGCTGTCTCAGCATGAGACAGCAAAGAAAAACAATGTGATGTATCATTACATAGTGTTACATTAAATTGCCTGCTGGTTTAATCAGGTATCAGAGAGTCTGTTGCTTATAATGAAAGTCCCTGCACATCTACAAATGAGAACTTAAAGTACCCTGTGGCGTTTTCTTATAAATAAACACAAATTGTGCATACTCCTGAGGTCTAAAAAAAACATTTGAAAAGCTATTTCGTCTTGAATTATATTTGCCTGCTAGCAAGAGCTGGTGCATTGCAATGTTTCCTGGTGCATTGCCATCACTGACTGTCAATCAGTGGAGTAGCAGGAACATGTACACAAGCTCCCACATACTCATGCGTGTGCATGACTCTTAAACTCTTAAAAAGCAGGTAGCATTTTATTTACAGTTTACACTCATGAATATGTCTGTCAGGTAAGCCTGTTTTTGTGTTTATTACATATTCAGTCCCATTGCAAATTATGCTGCAGGCACACTGGAGCTCCAAGTCTTCAAGAATTAATTTAATCTGGGTTTTTTTTGTCAATAAGGAGAGTGGGGAAACACGTGGGCCTGCAAAACATTCTGAACACACAAAGAGAAGTTTACTATCTCTTAAAATCATACCACAGTAGCATCTTTTGAAAATTTCCTGCGAGGTCTCCCATGAAATGGTATTCATCCTCTTCATGCAGAGCATTCTCATCTTGGCATTGGGCACACACTGTGTGCAACATCAAACACATTTCATTTTGTGCTCGGCATAAAAACGGGCTCCCCACATTTCCCCTCACTACCTTCTGTAAATCTGCATTGACAACTCGAAAAACACATAAACATGTGCCCACACACCCACACTTCATCAAAGTATAATGCACTCACACACACTACTGCAGCCTCCCCCTCACCTACTCACACACAAGAGCACAATTAAAAAAGACACCATTACCGGCACCCCAGCTCCAGTTCACTTCACTGAATCCTCACAGTGATGCACTGGCTCTCAACAAATCACTCTTTATTTACTGTGGTTTCCTTGCTCAATGAATGTGAGAAACATGTTGACATATACAACTCTAACAGTAAAATTGATTCTAATGAATGCTGTATCTAACTGACATTTTGTTTGTGGTAGAATCAGCTCCAGATGAAATTCTTGGTTCTTGAACAAGTTTCTCATCTCAAATAGACTTAATAAAACTAACATCAGTGTGCTTTAGGAGGGTTATTGGTCGCTGGAAGCATTTGTCCTCTCCTTACACCATACTGTGAAGTGATTCTTTGTAAAAGGAGCTACATTGTAACAAAAGGGGCACAAAATCCACAATATTTGTTCTGTGCAAAACTGAATTTTTAAAATCAGCGATGCTAAAATGAGACTTCAGCAGAGGGTGTCTTCATCCCGCCACAGAACAGCAAGGATATAAAGTCTGGGGAAACACTGAGAGGGAACATCCTGCTACAGTCAAAAAGACTTTTGAGAGACACACTCTATTTTTGTAAAGAACACAAACAACACCGGTCTCGTGGTTGAAAGTCCTGTGTTTGTTTGACTCATCCACCTTCCCACCGGCCGCCCGCTATAAGTGGTCTTTCTCTGTATTTGATACTACGTCACTAGCTCTGCCGATGCACAGTCATGTGGATAAGTTTGAATTGTGTGTCCACCACAAAAAAAGGATCCGAATTTACATACCGTTGGCATTGTTTCGTTGTGCTGAGCAACACAAAAATAATGGAAAATTCAAGTCCATGTACACAAATACACGAATAGTTTTCAATTTGGTGACTATTTCACGAACAGCCGTGAAACTCAGTTGGTTAACTTCAACTTGCAAAATCCAAACTTATCCTTATCCTTTGCCTCAAAAAGCATATCTTTATGATGTTGTCTCCCGGTTGAGAACCACCTTGGGCATGATCATGTGCTTTGTCAAATGTTAAAAACACATGCAGCCAATAAATATTCATTACATTTATATTAATCCTGAAGTCATCACCAGATTTTGCACAACAAAGAGAGTGATAGACTATGCATAAGGTCAATTATCTATTGTTTGAAAACTGCTGGCCTGATTGTTTGATTACCTGTACTTGTTACTTAAATACTCAAATATGAAGAAAGACTCCTGAAAAGGGAGAAGACACAGGGACACAGTCTGAAAAAAAGCAACAATCCAGCTCCAATAAAATGTGAAGCATTGCAGATTGGTAAACGGTGACAGTGACAGTTATATAAGCCGCTGTGGCAGATCTAAAGTGATTCCCGCAGTCTTCCCTTAGTCGCTTAGAGGACGCCCCTTTCTTGACATGGAATAACAAAAACTTGAAATCCAAGTGGGTGCAGGAGGGAATGAGATTCGTGACAGAGGCACATAACATCACTGAGGGACTGAGAGGAAGGCTTAGTCACCAGCCTCACACTGTACCTCAGCAAGTCATCAATTATAAATGTGAATGTAGTCAAGAGAACATTTTCTCATTCATTAGAACCATATTCTACATTTACAGTAGTATCTGAGGAAGGTTCACTGTTCATTCAGACATGTCATTGTATTCTCCACTTCCATAAAATCTATCCACCCACATATCAGAGGTCATTGCTTTAGTGTTTTAAACATCACAGTTTCACCCACTACACCCTCCTCCGTCCCTCTCTGAGTTGCAAGGTTAACGCTCCAACCTGGTGAGAGGCTGAGGAAATGCTGTATGAGCGTTGAAAACCATCAAGGGCACCTCTGGCACTCAGGGTTGCGATGGATAAACAAAGAGAGTAGAAAAAGACCGCCCTCCAACCCGCGAGTTGCACAGACTGCACAGAACCAACAGGTGACTTTAAACCTGGTATCCTCCATCGCTTCAGATGGCTTCAGCGGTGGCAATTTGCCGCCTTTCAAGAGCCAGGCCACATAATGTCAACTGGCTGGCTTTGATGCCACATTCAACATCGTCTGAATGTGTTAAAGGCGCAATCCCTTATCCAAATGTGGCCAGGTGAAAAAAACAATTGGAATAGACATATTTTCTGTTATTGCAGTCTTGCTGTTCAGACTAGTTTCAGACAGCAGGGTGAGCAGTGTTACCCACTGCAAGAGCGGAGTAGTTACTGAGAGTTCAGGAGGCAACAGGTCTAATGTTTACCGGAAAAAAGGGGCGCCGCTGATGCTGACAGTTTAAGAATTCTGATACAGATATAGGGGGGGGGGAAATCATTATAGGCCACAAGAGCTTATTGCCCTTTAAATCTGGTTGGAAACTGTTTATTGAGAATGTCGAGAATTGCCAGAGAGAATGTAGAGAACATACTCTATCTGAAAAGGCGATGTTTTAAATTCCTATGTTTGTTCTCTTTTGTAGAGGTGCCACTGACGTAGTTCTTTCCTTATTTTGACTGAATTCTGACTATAGTGTCAGCTTGTTTTTTGTCATAGTTAAGCGCCACTTCTGCCTGTTAATTGGATACTTTCTGAATTGATTTGTATCCTGAGTTTTGAAAGTCATTTTAGTTTTTTAAAATATTTTCTCTTATTTTGTTTTATTTAAACAAAAACAAAAACATTGGGGAAACTAAATGAGCAATCCTGTCAAAAGGAGAAGACATCGGCAAACATCAATCCCACTGGCTTCACAAGAGTAAACAAGAGCGCATCTGACCGCCAATATTCAAAACATTGAATTCAAACCCGCAATGCGATAAATCAACTAACAGACGGCAATGCAGCCTGTGTTACTGTAGTTATGTTAATAGGGATGAATTATACCACATAATCCAGACTGATTGCCACTGAGGAAATGGCTTTCATCTTACTGTACAGTGCAACAGTGAACAATTAACATGCATGTCACAATCTATTTCATTATACGAACTATGGGTCTTAAAAAGTTATGCAAGAACCACTTCCCAGTGTCAGCAGAGACTCCTTTTATATCCTTATCTCTGTTCCTCTCGCTGTTCCAGTGTCCTACATGTGTGTGACAGAACTGTAACAGAGACCTTGGGAGCAGTTGAATAGGGCTGTGCGAACGTGTGTCAGTGGAATCACTAATGGGAACACCATGCTCCAAATATACAGTCCATCTGTAGCCTGCGCAATGAATAGCAACAGCTCTTTGCAATATTGACTCCTCCCTGCTCCCCCATTTTAATGATTATGCCTTTGTCCTTTGAGGTAAAAAGTCCTGTAGGAAACGTTCCATTACTGCATTAGAGGGAGGGGGGCTGCAGAGCACAAGGCTGTCACATCAGCTCTTTACTATTCATTAGGATCTCTTTCTTTTTTCCAGCATAAAAGGACCTTGATAAGCCATGTTTATTCATACACTAACCTTTTTAAATATTTCCAAGAGCTCTCCGACAAAGACCTACCTGGCATACCTAATACCTAATCTTTGTTTCATTATTCAGTCCTCATGCTCTCACTTCTCACTTAAGATGCAATACATGAATTGTGCCTCCACACTTCTTCTTTTAATTTTGCTATCTCCCTCTGCACCTCACTGGCACTATCATTTCATTATTTAGGTTTTCACAAAGGCTTTTTTGTTTTTTTTATACCTGTTTTTTTTTTTTAGAGGGGGGGTGTTTAATGTATTGCATTAGTTCTTTATTCTCTCCGTCTCCACCCCCTACAGTCTGCCCTCTTTTTCTCTGGCTTTCTCTCATTCAGAAGTCCTTGCCTCGGCACACTGATCCCTCAGGGCAGTCTACTGATTAGTGCAGCCCCCCCCCCTCTCTCCACCTCCAGCTCACCTGCCCACATTTTATTTAAATTATTTATTGCACTGAGGTTATTGTCACAGTATCTCCTGCTCTATAAAAGAAAAAAGGAAAGATAGCACCAGTGTAGGGTCTACTATGCAATGACTCTACAGGCTATAACACAAAACAGGTAAATCAGCCCTGAAATCACAGGTAATATCATAGTAGAGAAATAGTTTGACCTTTTGGGAAATATGCTTTACTGTCTTAAAGGGAGTTGGACAAGAAGAACAATACCATTCTCATGCTGCAAATTAGCTTAGCTTAGCATAAAGACAGCTATCCATGCAGTGTCCAGAGGTAAGAAAATACACCTACCAGCAACCTCATTAATTAACATTGTATATCTTGCTTGTTTAATCGAAAGAAGAAGAAAACACGTGTTAAAAAGACAGATTGCGTGTTACTGGGGTTTATGTCTCAGGCTTGGTGTGGTGCCAAGTCCTGGATTATTTGATGGGTGCCCGGCAACCTGACAGTGATAAGACGCGCTCCAAACGGCGGCGCCACCAACGAGCACTGCACTGAAAGAAAACTCAGTTCTAGTCATGCAGACATGTTGTATGAATAATACACATAATTACACTTGTGTTATTCAAATTAGAAGATAGAAGACAATGAGAAAACAAGATTGTTATGATAATGCATTTGATTGCAACTTTCAATATTTTCAATATATCCATGTAAAAACAGGTAACTTGTAAATGCAAATAAAGATCCACATCAAAACAGCTAAAGACAACAACAAAAAACACATTACTAGCTTTAGTTGCATTTAATAAATAACCTGTCAATTTATAAGCCTTGAATAAACTCTCAAAAAGTCCCTCTGGATCTACGATTATATTTTTCAAGCTTTTGCATAACGTTCAAATAGATACACTTTTGACTTGAATGCTTGTTTGCGTACATCCATCATGAATTACAGGAGGAATCAAATGTGAGTTTAGCATTCAACATCTTAATAATTAAGCTACCTGTTCCACTGGTCCTGAAACTCTCTTTTTCTCTCTTTTCTTCAGCTTCTAAATAGTCATAGGCACATAAAGTCATGTTCCTGTCCAGCTCCATTTGTCTTCTATAAGTGGCTCAGCAAACCTTACTCCGCTCCTCTATTATACCTGCACCGCTTGGATAGATACAGTTAGCGCTAGCAGACATGTTCCTTTTTCTCTGAGACCACATCTGCCAGTCTGCCAGCCACCCATGATACTTGGCAGGCTTTCACTGACTACAGTGAGCGCTGCAGCTGCAGCAGCACCACCGGTACCGTCGGCACAATGCTAAGACATGGGCCAGCTGTAAGCCCAGATACTGATACAAACACAGGCGCTGGTCCCAGTTAACAAGTGTAATCTGCAAGGTTTCTAGAGCAGCAAGGTTCCAACACAAACATGGCTAATATCCAAGAGAAGAGTTAGGCAGCACATACTCAATAAACAATTACTACAAACCTGTGCTTTACATTTCTGCTGTTGGAACAGATTCAAGCCTCTACCACCACAGAGTTTTGTGATATATTAATTATATCTGTAACCCATCTCTCGCCTTAGGAGTTTCACTTTATCTACATTGAGGCCTTTGGAGCGCTAGCAAAAAAAAATAAAAAATGTTACGCTCTGGTTTAATTGCAGGATTGATTTCTGAATGATGGTGGCTTTATTCCTGTGATCGGTCTTATGAACATCTTTTCCATCCTCATCTAAAGACAAATAAAGTCCCTTTGACCTCATCAGTAGCTTGTTTGGATTGGAAGATGGTGCACTGCAACATGGTGGAACATGTTGGAGAACAGGCGCAGCAAGAAATATCGGTTTTAGCGGACAGCTATTAAGCACATCAAGAAGTGTTTATTAGTGAAATGAATTACTAATTCAACAACTGCTCCCCTTTTTCAATTATTCTGTCTGAGTTACTTTATTTTCCATTTCTACTTTCCGTCAGCCTCGTGGCGCTGTCAATCTCTATAAAGATCTGCCTGTTTGTTTTCCCTCCTCACTCCCATTCTTCCTTCAGATGAACTGTCACATCCCCTCCACTGAGCATCAATCCACTCTTCGCAATCTGCCCCAAAGTTAGTGATGCCAAATCCATGACGGCCTCACTCAATCCACATTTTCCACCCAATGGAATTTGAGGACACATAAACCAAACCTTGCTTGGATATGCACATTCCCACTCAGACTCATCAATCAGGCCTCGTGGGAGCTGCCGTGCTCCAGATTGGTTTTTAGCTATCCAGTGAATTGATTGAGAAAGAGAAACTTAAAGTAATGTGTTTGCCAATAAGGTGCCACACCGGCTTGACGAAATCAGGCATCATGACCGCCTCTACCGACTAATACTAAGGTTTTTTGATGCTATTTTGGAGCACTCTATCGGCCAGACAAACTATCAAGTATGTTGAAGTTCCCCTGGATATTACCTGCTACCTACCATGAGAAATAGGAGTTTGTGTGAAGCAGGGAAATGAGTGAACATGAGGGTAGTAAGAGGGGGTGAGAGAACGAGTGGTGAGAGTGAGAACTCAGCAGTGAGAGTAGAAATCTAAAGGGGAGAGAAAAAAGAGCCCTAATTCAGATGCTGCAATCTGACAGAATAATTTATTGACTTTCTGCAGCTTGGTAAAGAGTTCCTGATAAATGGAGCAAGTCCCACTGAACTGGTATCAAAACAATTAGAAGGGGGTCATACCAATTGAGAAAATATAAAGCAAAAATCAGAACCATCCATTCATCCATCTATACACGAGCCTCATTGAGGGTCATGGGGGAGGGGCCGGAGCAAAACACAGGGCTGAACCTGAACTACATCCTTCAATTTGTTATTTATTGATGACAGATTTTGAAAGGGGCGGATTGCCTCTTCATTTAGTGTTTGAAACATTGGGAATTCGATCACAAAACAACCTGAAATTCAATGAACTCATGTTCAGCATAATCGCAAAGTATGCCAGATATTGGATCAGACGGGTTAAAGTTGTGCATTCATGTGTTGCTGTATACACATGAAGAAACTGAATATTTAGGTCATTGTGATTGAGAGGAAACTACAAAGACATTAAACAGAATAAGGATAATAATATCTTTGAATGTTCTACAAACAACCTTCCATCAACTGAAACTCCTGAAACTGAAACGCGTTAACAATAAAAAATGAAGATGTTTACAAACTTGAAAAGACTCCTCTATCTGTCTTTGTGACAGACAGCAAAAGAGATGGAGAGCCGCAAACCATTATAATAAATTGATTGAATTTAGGAATTTCAAATTTTTTTTCTATTTTGTGATGAAAACCAACAACTACTGAAATGTCATGGCCTTTATTGGTGTTATTTTTTTTCCTCTTACTTGTTTATTTGTTTTTTGTTGTAGTCTGTGTTATTATTAGCATGTGGCCTAATTATAAATAATTAACTGAATATATAAAATGTGTTTTACATGATACAGGTCAGCGCTGATTAGCAGCTTTCGATTAAAAGCAGGTTTAAAGCAGTAAGCACTGGTCTCTTTTGGCTTGAAGTTTAAAATGATAAAGAAGAATCAATTGGCAGACTCAATAAGAGGTTGTCTGTGCTTTGTCTAGTTAATATTTAAATAGGTTTGGTCTGTGAGTTGGCTAGTTTGCTGTTGAACTACTTCTGCACACCCTTTCATGTCGCTGTGGTAATATTTTGCTTTCACTCTGTGTGCTGGTCAGATGTATTCTCAAAAATGCATTTAAATACTCGTAATTAGTAACAAGTCTAGTAAAATAAGGTAAAAATGTTTCTTATAATCAAGAAATGTGTTTTTAATGCTTCAAATGGTAGATAGCATGTATAATATCTTTCCAACAGAGATGCAAAGACAGACATTTCAAACACTTCAACCTTCAAGGTCATACAGACAGGTACATCGAAGTTTTGGGTACTCATAAAACTATAGCTCGAAGAACACTGAATCCCTTTGTTAGGTCTACACTGCAGGAACATGACAAGTTTGAGCCTGGTTTTAGCTCAGACTCCTTTTGATTTAGCAAACCACGAATCCTACACTGCAGCAGCAAGATTAGAGCTGAATGTCATCTAAAGTACCTGCAATGGTGTTCATCATTATAAGATTGCCTGACAGGTCTTTGTGGCACTGTGCCCCCTGAGATTCGGCTGCTGACACGCTGGAAACATGTTCATAAAAGACCTGTTTTAAGTGTTGCGCCGTTACAGTGCTCTGAACCTCCCATCTGTCTACAAACAACACCTCTGTCTGGTGAATTACAGGTGCAGCATGTGTTAAAGCAAAAATAATAAGCACAATGACGCTGCCTCCTTCCAATGAAAACGCATCATGTGCTGTAAGGTCAATTACTGCATTAGTGAATGGATATTACGCCAGCAGGCCGATAGCTTGATATGGGTGAAGGTAAGGTTATATGACAACAAATAAAACAGTGATTTGCAAAAGTGATTGCTTGCTTCGTAAACACTTTCGATGGCCAAAGCATGCAGAGACAAGTTCCCTGATTGCTTATTGATCACGAATGAGTACCTCAGTGAGAGGAGATCAGCTCAAGGTTACAAAGGTCAGTCAAAAAGCCTGCCAGGCCTGGGACAAATCTGTTATTAATGCTTTACGATGCTCATCAGAAACGGATGTGTTATTGATTTATTGTAAAACATTTTGTTTTATTTTATTCATTTTCTAACTTCAAGGACCAGTGTGGAGAATATAGTGGCAACTAGTGGGGAGGTTGCAAATTGCATTCAACTGAACACCCCTCTGCTCCCTCCTCCATTTCTAAACGTGTCGGAGAACTACGGTCGCCTTCAGACTAGGGCAAAAACGCTGAACGCCCTCTCTAGAACCAGTGCCTGGTTTGTCCGTCCTTGGCTACTGTAGAAACATGGCGGTGCAACATCGCGGACTCCGTGAAGAGGACCCCCTCCCTCTGTGGACATAAAAGGTTCATTCTAAGGTCAGGGACACACAACGATAGCTATAAAACATAGCTGTGAATATTATATTCCATTCATGCCCAACAGGGTCGCTTGTAGAGAGGATTTCCTCTCAGCTCTACGGAGCTTTTAGCATCATTCAGCTCATTGTTTTGGTTTTCAATTTTGCTCGAAGTGGGCCGGTACTCACTGGTATACGGTATCGGCACTTCTACATTTTACTCCTTGGCATAATGGGACTTGTTCTTGTGCACGGGCACTTCTCACAAGCTGCCGGTACTTTTTTCTGCCCTCTCCATATCAGGTTCTCCGGATGACTCATAATGATCAGTCATTATGGTGTAGCACAAGCGATTTTAGGTCACGGCTCATAAGCAGTATGAACATTTAAACAATGTGGAGAGCATCTGGACGAGCCAACAGACGGCTTGGCACGGGGGAGAGGGGGGTTGAGAACAAGGGTGCAGTCATTTTTAGCGATAAAATATTCACAGTGAACTGTTCCTCATCACCTTTTTGTTTTTTGTTTGTGTACAAATATATTTCATGAAATATTATTCAAAACGTATCTAAATCTGCTCTTTTGGTTTACAAAATATGATTTCACAGGACAAACATTTCCAGAGGAGTGAAATGTTTAGTCGAAGGCTGTGACATAAATAAATACACATAAATAATAATTACAGCAAGTTTTCTCTGTAAGCTTTTTGGGAGTTATCTTTATCAATTATAATGGCCCAATCGTTTAAAGTCAAATCTTTCAAATTTTCTTGGAGGTTGACCCCAAACTCCATCTCCTAGTATTTTTTATTCACTGTAGAAATTCAAAATGTGACTCTGTATCCTGCACTCTATGTATCAACACTGGGTAAATATACAAACACACCGCCCTAATCCAATAAAGTTTCACTGAGAATATTATTTAAGTAAGGCATACCATAGAGGATCTTTAGCCCAAGTACAATAATAAAACAATTAAATAAAATGCTTTAAGAAATATTGAATAAATAGGAACAAGTAGCAAGAAATACACAGGCCAGCATGTGAATAAGGGGAGTACTGGCACTTACAGTATATTTTTCCACTTTTTCCACAATAGCCTTGTTTTTGGAGGCAGCAGGCAGCTGTTTACAACAAAAAGGGCTCTAAAAACCCCTGTACCCTAGCTTCCTAGTAAGGAACGACAGATGGATACAAACATGACTCCAAATGAATGGCAACGTTTCTCCGTATCTGCTTTAAAGTTTGTACAGTCAACACTTTGCCTGTAGTCTATGGTTGCCCTAAGTTGAGCAAACGGCTTTCTCCTGTGAGTTGCCGGCGCTAACTGCCGGTTAATGCTGCCAAAGAGATCTAAGGCGTGAGCAAAAGATGCATCTCCTGAAGCAGCGCTGGTAATCAAATAGAGTGACTATCAGACTGTACCAAGTACCCGCCACATCATGGGATGATAGTAGTACATTAGAGATTTTGTTTATTTCTTCAGCATATCAAGTTGTTGTTTTTTGGGGTACGTTCTTTTGTTAATCATTTATTTCCATCTCTGGAAAATGGACAATTGTCCTGTGTAATCTCACAAGTTAGTTTTAAGTGTTCGTCACTGCCTTACCCCTTCATTTCTGCAATGGGCTTCTCGGCTATTATGTATTGTTTGTACCCTTTTGTGTTCAGTTTGTCCAGTTGGTTTGGTCAATTTACTTAAATTTCAGGGTAGTTATGTTAAGTTGCCCTCTTTTAGGGACCCAGAACTTGTATTATTTCAGATTTGTAAGTAGATTTGTTTTATGTGTGTGCTTTGGATAAATACTTTTTTTTAATACACTTGTGCCTCCCAGCTCTGCTCCTCCCAGTTTTTTTCATTTGACTTACAAACAGTTACAATACAGTATCCATAAATCCAGTTTAAATCCAAATTAACTTAAGTTAGTTAAAGCTGTACATGGAATAGACGCTGATGTCGTTAGAGAGATACACAAGGAGAAAGCATATGAGAGACACAGCATGTCTGCTGAGTTGGCATGCAGGGTTCAGAGTAGATAGGCATGTGTGCATATCGTGTGTCTTTTCATGAGAAGAAGGGGAGACATTTGGCCGCCTTGTGTTATAATCTATAGGTTTTCAGAGGAAATGGGGATGAGCAGAGGATTGTTAACCATATTTCAAAGGAAGTGAGCGAGATAAAAACTCCTCAACATTCCTTTGCTCTCCTCTATTCCCCAGCTGTGAGTATCAATCATTCTCTAATATTCCCAGCATGTCTTCAGGGTCTCTCTGTTCAGGCCCTAGAGCCCAGCTTATGGCATCCTTTAGATCTTTCTCTCTTTCATGTGAATGCACACTCCGACTTTAACATTTCCGACCAGCATTAAGATTTAGAGTTGTCTTTGACGTACAGAATAGAGCTGCGGTTTTCTTTGGTGCCTAATGAAAATGCTCCACAAATTTGAGAGGTCAGTGGCTTAAATGAACTGTATGGGGAGCAGCAAAGGAGTTCAGTTCAACAAATGTATCTGGGATCAAGTGCATTTCAGAAGTCACATTGAAGAAGTTGAACAAATGCGGTGCAATTTGTTCTTAGAGAATAAAGATGCACCATTTATTTCCTCTGAAATGTTGAGCATAAATAACTGCCTTGAAAGTGAAAGTGATCAAATGTCTCAAGATGTCATGCATCATTTTATCTATTTGGCAAAAAAACGACTTTAAGTTCACCAGGCTGGATCGACATTGTATATGTGCTCTCTAATCACTAAGAGGTCACATAAGGTATAGGCTTCGGCACAGAAACAGCCTCTCCTTTATGTTTTGTACAAATGTTGGCAATATTTTACTTCAGACCACTTTACTAGCCAACCACTTGATTAGATACAATTCTAAGGTAACTGCAATTTGGTCTTTTTAAGTTCCAGTATTGCAGTCCCTATTTGTGCTTCAACTTCAAGCCCTTTGAGAGCAGGAACAGTTTCTTTTGCAATTAATCTTCAGTGCAATTGAATATAAAGGTTTCTCATTCAGTTTTGGTGTGGTCTGTTAATGGTAATGTAAGTGGTTCTAGTTTGATGTTTAAATTACTGAGTGTTATATTAGACTGAACACGCATAGAGAAGCAATCTAAGAGTTTTTGTAATAAAGTTAGGCCAGAAAAGTTTTAAGCCGACAATAGCACATACACTAACAACACATTCTCACTCCCAACTCGTCAAATACCAATGCTTGGTCAGTGGCTAAGCTTGGCTAAGCTTCAAACTTTGACGCTCTACCTACCCCTCTAGCAATGGATTTTGACGTGTCATGAACGGCGTGTCTTCATACAGTACATTTGTTACATGCAGAGTAAAATAGAAGATGAAGCAAGGTATGC
Organism: Anarhichas minor; assembly: GCF_050575085.1. NCBI lineage: Eukaryota > Metazoa > Chordata > Actinopteri > Perciformes > Anarhichadidae > Anarhichas > Anarhichas minor. Next base: position 8,931,041 of record NW_027466508.1, read on the forward strand.
TTTAGGGCGTGACTTCCTTTGGATTGACAGGTCGCTACCAAGCATTGTCCAGTCTGGGACTTTTCTGTGTTCTTGTCATACAACTTCAAACCTTTCCCAGAGGGTTTTCAGTTCATGAAAGTTAATTGTAACCTTTTTGGTCTCCTAAAAATGTCATATTCAATGTCAATTTGTACTTAGCTCCAATCTCTAGTGTAATTTCTGGTTACAAAAAACTAAAATGGCGACAAACCAAAATGTTGCACTCCAGGCTTGAAAACAGCGTCCACAAACAATACTAACGCGAACAGCAACCTCCTCGGTAAAAGTTGTGTTTGTTTGACCTATCCTGCCCCCTGCCTCTAAGCGGACTATGGCACTAGAACAGTTGCTATGGGCGTCTAATAATGACACAGATGGGTTTACAATAGAGTTAAGGGAAATCCGGTGCGTCTCACACAGACGCTAACGGGTGCCTCTGTGCATCAGTATCAGACGCTGAGGGGCACTGACCAAATCTGACAAGTTAGGAGTGAGAACGAGTTGTGGGTGATCATATACAGTATTCCCAATGCACTTCTGTCTCAAAGAAATTACATTTTACATACTACTAATTTGGGTTTCCAAGTTGTGATATCTGTGAATGATAATTCAATTCAATTCAATTCATTTTGTACAGCCCGAAATCACAAATCTGCCTCAGAGGGCTTTACAATCTGTACACATGCAATATCCTCTGTCCCAGGACCCTCACATCGGAACGGGAAAAACTCCCCTACAAAGCCCCTTTAACGAGGATAAAAAAAGAAAAAACCTTTGGGAGAGCAACAGCAACATCCCTCTCCCAGGATGGACAGAAGTGCAATAGATGTCATGTCACAACACATTAAATGCATTGTGTAAGTGCATTGTACATTTTTTCTATGCATAAATCATAGATAGGTTGTCTGGGTGGAGGGTTGTCTGAGAAAGTGCAGGACTTTGACACAAGAGAGTTGGGTTTGCATCCACCTACAGTTACATTTAGGCAACAAAATCACTTTGGTTAAGCTTAGGGGAAGATTTTCATTCCAATTAAATATTAACATGTTAAACATTTCCTGCCTCTCACTTAAAGTCACTGTCGACTTTTTCCAATATTTAACCAAAGCCGTTGGTTGTTGGCTGTTCCTAGCCTTAAAAGATTGCTTTGAGTGCCAAAACATAACCAAACAAGGTTTCACAATGCTTCAATCGCTATGTGCACATATTGGATATTGTAGACAAACAAAGGAAATAATGTTGTCACTGACAATTTTGTAGATATGGTCAGTATAAAAATGTTGTCACTTGCCAGGTACATAATTAAAAACATTTCCTCATTATGTTGAAAAGAAAATGTTATCAAGGTTGAATTACTTTTCGTTCAAAATGTATTCGTACAATAAATTAAATTAGAAGTGTATGAAGTATATGTATTTTAGGAGACACGTGGCTGTATTTAACACTTTAAGAAAAGCATGTATAAGTGCTATATTAACATGTCATAAATGGTGTATAATACTATTTTGTAGTTGTAAAAGCAGACATTTTAAGTGGTTTTAACATACATCATTTGTGAACAACATGTTCTTCATCTGCACTAGCCTCCACTTAAGGGTGCCCACAGGAAGAGTTATAGTTGTTAAAAAAATGCTTATATCTGCTTAAAGCTACATTATAATGTGGCATAAACTATTTATTACGTGTTTATAAATGCTAAGTAAAGTGTTACACTGCAGGGGTAGCACATATTAGTAGAGACTGTTTGGTCTTTTTAGTCTCTGCATATTTTTCTTTAAGAATTCTCGGATATAGAAAAGCAAAAGTAAAGAGCTTCAAAGCTTGTATAAAGAAGTCAAAAAAGATCAACAAGGCGCTTCTCTGCTTAATGAAGTAGCGGCAAACTTGCAAAAATAAAGTAGCACTTCTTCAGAGAGCAAAGCAAACTGCTTGTTTCAGTGATCAGTGTTATGTTCTCTGAAGATGTGCCACGTTTTGATCTTTTGACAAAGTGTGCCAGTACTTCATTGAAACTGTGTATTCTGTATGTGATAGCAAAGAAGCTATATTGCTGACAGACAATTTTTACTTTGAAGATTTAATTTTGCTCGAAATTCAGTTGTCAAGTTGCCCTATTGATGTTTTTTTATTAACTGATGAACACAATAAATAAATCTCAGGATCACGCTTTCTTTGATAGTCAAATATTGACACGTCTTTGAGGGACTGCAAAGTGTTATCAAGTTTGATTAGTTTCAGGGGACTCTCAGTTGTGTGAAAAGTAGCCTTTTGTACATGGTGTTACTATATAAACTGATTTACTTGTGTAGTCTGTCACTTGTACTTCAAAACGGTAGACATTCAAAAAAGTATGAATTGATTACTTGATAGATCTGTACCATAACATAACCTCACTCCATACACTGAGCTTATAGTCTACTATTTTTCAGTTGTTTTAAATGTCGACGAACTAAAAATAACAAAAATGAGGACATGAATCTTTCAACAACACAGGCTTGCATGCAAAAACTGATCAAGATGAAGATGTGTAACAGTCATTTCTTGCATCAGCTTTCCTGTTTGTTTGTTTTGTTTAAACGTCAGCTACCTTGCTCGGTTGCATGTTGTGTTCACGCCCCTCACTTCGTTGGAGCTTGCATGGCCACCGAAGGAGGTGCGAGTTGACAAATGAGGGAGGAAGACACAGCGTGAGGTCATGGCGAGGTAGCCAGCTACCTCTCGCTGCGTAAATAAATAAGCCATGATGCTGTCAGCAGTGCAGAATATTCATCACAATAATAGCCACCTTGGGGTTGGTTAAATGTTCCAAGGAAACATCAAGGTCAGACTGTGTGCCCTGATAATATAATAAACTTCATAAAATGTCTGATTTGTGTCTACGTGAGCTGAAAATCACTTGGACAAGCAGCCCAGGCTAAGTGAGAAAACATGTTGGGGAGAAATAACATTTGAATAGTTAATATCTTTTATCGACAGCATCCCCTTGAACTTTTCATCTCTGTATTAAGTAAATGCAGCAGTTTCGTATGTTCATACGTGCACCAAATTTTAAAGTCAGTCAAAGCAATGAATACACACAAAGGTGTCCTTTCCTGGCAGTGCGTCTTACATAATTACAACAAAGAAGGACTCTCGAGAGAGTCGGAAGTCTTGTGGAAATGTCAATAATATTCACATTGCTCCTGTCACATAGCCTGCCATCATTCAAAGCTTTAAAGAACATGTAAAACGTCTCCCTTGTTCCATGTTTTTGCTGTGTCCTTGGCTGCCCCACTCTTTGAACGGCCTACAGGGACTCGGGCACAGAGGCAGAGGATAGTATTCGCTTAGATTATTTAACTTAATATGCACCTGAAGCACAGTTATACTAAACTAAAGGGATATTACTCACCTGAAGCTCTGTCTTGATAATGATGTGTAACACCATGCACAATTGGTGTTTAGGTGGTGGGATCGCTCTGCACTTCATATTGGGATGCATGGATTCTTACGCACGTGATCTGAATAGAACCCTTTCTGAACATTTCTTGTAAACGCTTAATCCAAAAATCTTTAAAGAAAAAAATGGCCCCATCCCAAAGTCCACAATCATGAACTTTAAGATGTGTTCTCTTGCAGACATTTTGAGCCCTTTATGCACATTTTATGTCTGCATTTCAGGAGACTTTGCCTGAGGGAATAACCCACCATTCATAGCCTTGTGACGTTAAAACATGGGGTTACCAAAGTGAAAATGAAACAGAAGAAAACTAAAAAGTCCTAAACCAACAATTTTATGTTAACGTTTTGGCTTTGATGATATGTCACCATAAAGTGCTGTCCCATTGGTATTTACATCGTTATGAGCCCTTACAGCCTTTACAGCACTCAAGCACAAGCAGCGGGTGAAATCTGTCGCTAAAATCTGTGCGGGTTCAGGGTTTAGGTCTTAGGGTGGAGACTGGAACTGGGTTTAAATCTTTTGCCCATGACCCCTGTTGCCTCTCTGGGGTCTAGGGGCCACTACCAATGCAAGAGATGTGGTGTGTTTGTAAAGTCATGAAACAGAAGCATTATGTCTCGTGGGTTCAACGCCCTCACTGCTACTGGCTTGAAATCAGTATTATCAACTCAACTTTAAGTTTAAAACACCATGATTGCCATTGAGATCGTCTGAACAGGTGGAAAAACAACTTGAGTAATTAATCTCGCTTTTTTAATGGGTTGAATTTTAAAAATTAAAAGGCAGTGGACGCCTTGAGTTCCAGCAGCAAGGGCAGTTATTAATACATCAAGTAATTAGCATGGTTCCCGTACTCTTATGAATGAAAGTAATTGCATCGAACCTTTTTCCCACCTTGCCTCTCTCTTAAATTTGATAAAAATGGAAATTCCATTATGACCTTTTAACCTTGTGCATTATTCAGGTGAGCAGTTTACCCACTATTTCTCTCACAATATGGCCCAGGGTCCAGGTTTTTAGCATGTGTTGAAGCCTCTGCGAGGCTCTGGAGAGTCAAGCCTTCACACACCCTTTTGGCTTCTTGAAAAATACCTCCCTTTGGATTAAATGTTGAAGACAAGGCGCTCACATTTTGTGAGGAAACTAAATTAACCAACGTACCCTACAGCTCTCTTCTTTTACCTCACACTAAAAGCCAAAAAGTGCATGAAGCCTAATGTTAATGTCAATGATACAGACGGAGAGCAGAGGCACTTTGAAACCACGCTCACAAACACAACAACTGCTCTTTTACATGAGGCTAGTGAATATTATTGTTGCATACACTGTGCATAATAAATGTGCTGTACATTTATTTTGTAGAAATAATTTCTATAAAAATAATGACATAACTAATATTATATATTTGTTTCTAAACTGTATTTAGAAGTGCATCAATATGGCACAAATTTCCTTTTCTGATTTCCCTTTATTTATTTTACAAAAGACTGAGCCTCCATCATACAATATCACGCAGTTTACCTCTTGCATCCATATACTGTACATGCAACATCAAGCCATTTTATACTGTGCAAATTTTAAAATGGTATGAGTGCTATGCTCTTCAAAAAGAAAAGTACCACAGTGCCACTCATCAGGCTTGAATAATGAATTATTTACTGATCCCTGAGCATAAAGCCAAAGGGCTCCTGTTCACAGTATATCTACCAAGCTCAGCTTTATGTAATGTACTCTGTCAGGTTTGATGTATAGCCTTCTGTCAAAGGCTATGAAGCAGTCATGGAACTCAATTAAAGGTACCCTGTGGAGTTTTCTTTGTAACAAACAAAGTTATGTTTAGATTTAGTGTTTCTCACCCAAATTTGGTATGTATGTTGTTATGGTCTGGCTCTAAAACCATAGCAAATGATCATGAAAACTCTGAGGCCTGACAAACATGTGAAATGTCTTTTTTCTAGCTCATTAAACGCTTTAAACATTCTAAAATATGCGTTGTTTACAACCATGTTGAACCAACAGAATGAAAGCATATTATTATTTTAAACACCCTCTGTAGACAAAACACAATCATTATTAAACTGGAGAGGATGCGCAGTGCTTTATTTTCATTCACGTGCAACCGCGAAGTGTTTCTTATTCAAGAAAGAAGTGGCGTTAATATAAAACATCAAAGCAAGAGCAGCATGCGTCTGCAAAACTGGGGGTGTGAAACCTGGTGCAATGTTTGCATCCACAGTAGGGTGTGATTCCAACAACGCTCTGTTCACAGCTACTAAGGCTTCTGCCTGCAGTTTTGCCAGGGGTGACTGGCAGTTTTAAGAGAAAAATAGTCAGAGGAATATCATTCAAAGTTCAGACTCCACAACAACATGTTGTGCAATCTTACCAGGCCACCATTGAACACAACTTGCTTGGATTCCGTTTCATATATTGTATGTTTGTATCCAACTTTGATGTTGTCTCAGTACTAAGCTGCTGATGGCTTTAATGAATGAATAAAACATCTCACGGCATGTTCTCTCCATGTCTTATTGTGGTTCTCCCTCTTTGGTTACTCAAAAAAAGGCAGTTTGGGGAGCAGCTATATTTACCGTATCTCTCATGTTTTGAAGTTATTGGTACACAAGCCTAGGGACAAAGACAAAGCAATCCCATTTTTCATTCAGACAAGAACTCCTCGCTTGGCCTTGTCTCTGGATTTATGAAATCCCCCAGTGCTCAGTTTCATTGAACGTCGGAGTTTACAAAAAGCAGGCTGACATTCTGAACCTAATAATTGACTTTGATAACAAGCTAGAAGACTTGTGTGCTCACTTATTGATGTTGAATATTAATGAACTAGAGATCTATGCTGCCCTCTGACAGGAACCCACCTGCCTGTAAAAATACAGAGCAGGGTGAATAAAGTCAACTCCCTCCCAGATTAATTCCATTTGGTGCAGATCACTGCAGTCACTTTTCAGCTTTAATAGTTGTTCGTTAATTTTTCGGGGGATTTTGGGATGCAAATTATTTTCACAATAAGTGTGTTCACTCTTCAACGTAAGCACAGCTGGCTGTTAGAGTTTCCAGGCTCAGCGAGGCTATTTAGCAGCAAGAGTGCACTACTTGATCGCACATCAGCTGTTTGGTTAAGCAGTCAACAAAGCAGAGAGTGAGGAAGTGAGGGGGTTGTCTAGAAGATGGCAGCCCTGTCTTCATGTACTCCATATTGGAACCATTTCTTAACTTTACAGAGCACCACAGCCCAGGTGTAAATGATTATGTCAAACATTGAGATTTTGGCTCATTCATTGCATACTTACAGTATAATACAAGCATACACATGCAGTCTCTTTTTTGGTGATGTCATTAATAAATTAAACTATTGTTTCTCACATGGACAGGTTATTTATAACTCTAACATGCTACATATGTGCGTGCGTTCTGGTTTGTATGTTTTCTCCCCCTTTAAATTACAATCAAATAGCCTATCATCATACTTAACGATATAAACCCCGGGCACTAGGACCTTGGAGAGGCTGCTGCGCTGGCTTTCTCACTCTGCCAAGTAACGTCTCTCGTCAACGACAGCCAGGATTATAGCCAAGGAGTTTAGCTCAAAGTAAATGATGCACGGAGTGAAATTGTAAGTACAGGTAGTTACAGAATGTGGCTATCTGTAGTTGTTAACGATTGTTACCTGCTTAAATTTAGGTTTACTTGAGGCAAATGAAAGGGAATATTGTAGTGGGCTATGTTAACGCTAAGCTAGCTAGCTAGCTAGCTAGCTATTTTGTTAGAAACTGTCTCCAGTGAGCAAGAGTGTGAACGAGCGAATTCTAAATACAAGAAATAACTATCGACATCTCTCTATTCTTTGCATTAATATATCTCTCTTGTATTTCGAAACAATAATATCAGTCCCTATAGAATGTTGTTGTTTATCATCAGTTAATGCTAGTGAAAACTAAATGTCATAGTGTCCCTCATAATGCTATTGTACCGGTATATCATCCAATTCATTGACCAGATTTTTTATTTTTGTTATTCATGTTTTATTTCTCCATTGAATGGTATATTTGACACTGAACTAGTTCATCTTTATCTCAGTGATAGTGTCCAAATGAGCATAAAATATCACTGGTATGTAAAAACTACACGGATAACAAAATAGATGTAAATGTTGATCAAAATCTTATTCCCTTCTGCTTATAATAAAACAAGTAAACAACTCAAAAGTTGACACTATCAGGTCCATTCTCCATCCATTGTGTGCGGTCCCTTTAAGAGTTAGGATTTGGGAGTGACGCGGATATGAAAGCTAGTTTATCCGTCTTTCATTTACAAGCAGGAAAATTATTTCTCTCTCTTTATTTGAGAAAAGTTCATATTTGTGTTGTCAAATTTCACTATGACCCTGAAATTCTGTCTCTTGTGTTATCATATACTGAATGCAAGCAAAACTACAGAGCAAAATCACACTCTTTCTGATTGAACCAATCTATGAACTGTCTGAAACAATGGATATCCGCGGCAAACATGCCGCTCCCCTTGGGGCTAAGCCCCCCTTTCTATGAATCCTACAAACGCCCCTGGTGAAATGATAGATATAATATAATCAGTATCAGTTCAGCTTCTTGGTTTAAATTACTGTTTTACAATTAACTGCTTCATATTATGAATCTATACCCAACGCCCAATAGTAATGTGACATGTATCTCAAGTTTCTCCTATGATGAATGTTCAGTTCAGTTCTTAAAGATACAATCTCAAACATCTCCGTATCGTTCTCTTTGGCGGAACCTATGGCGATAAGCAGTAATTTGTTTTTGTTTATTTTTGGATCTCACTTCCCAGAGATCCAAGTGTTAGGTTACTTGTGATTTTTCCAGGGAATGTCGCCACAGACACTCAGTTCGTAATACTGCAAATACTAAATCTTTCATCAGTGGGCCTTAGGCTCAATCATTACTGTGAAAAAGCAGAAATCAGCAGACAGCTCAGTGTGTGTGTGTGTGTGTGTGTGTGTGTGTGTGTGTGTCTGTAATTTAATGAAACTGGAATTGTCAGAGAGCTGAGAAACTTCGGTCCATGCCATAAACTCAGACTTCATTGCATCTTGTCAATTTGAACAATTCTGTAAATCCGATTTGTATTGAAAGGACTGTAATGAAGCTAATGCCGACTGGTTTCCTGACTTCTGTCTCTCAGAAACAAGAGAGAGAGAGGAGAGGTGTGGGGGCGGCGTTGGTGCAGTGACAGAACCGGATAATCTTTGCCTGGTGAAAGCAGGTAAAATCAGAGCACAGAGCACAAAGTGTGCGAGATGTGCTTTTGTCTAAATCCTATATTGTCTTCTTCTTCTCTGTTGAATGTGTGCGACGATGCTTAACTATTGAATCTGGATTACCATACGCGATATCTGATTAGATGTTTTCATCTCAAGTGTAGGAGTGTGCTCCAGGCAGTGATATGCATTACCATGCCAGACAGCCGAGCTGGGGGTGGATGGGCCAGAGATGCAGCGATGACAGGAAGTGAGCCATTTGAGGCTGCTGCTTACCTGTTCAATGTCAAGCAGATACCTGATGAGATGATTTGGTCTCAAGTGTGCCCGCAGCTGCAATCTGCCTTTCAGCTTTTAGAAAAGAAGTTCACAGCATTACCTCGACATCAACAGAGCAGACAGAGCTTAATAATTATCTAATTCACTAGCAGAGAGTGCATCTAACAGGGAAGCTTCAATATGAAATACATCTGCATTTTAAGTGTATAAAAGGAATAGAGTGCTGCAGGGATGGCAATTTTTTTGTAGGCAAACCCTGAAGTTAGCATCGTACTGGTTCCCTCAAGAAAAAGCCAATTCAATTCATAACACCACTTATATGATTTTTGAAACCTCGCAGCTTCCCGTGGATCCTGGTTATACCCGGACCATGGTCATGCCTCCTGCTGTGGTTCTGTTATTATCATTGGATGTGTTGTAACTCTGTTATGCTGTTCATTCTATGCACATGACATCTATTGCACTTCTGTCCATCCTGATAGAGGGATCCCTCCTCTGTTGCTTTCCCACAGTTGTGATGAGTTTTAATATTGATGATATTTTATTTTAACATTAGCAAGTTTAGAGCCTGACATTTACAGTGACAGCAAGGCCAATATTTGTTTGTCTGTTTTGACCGAGGTTTGTCATGAATAACAGCATAGCTCGAATAAGAACACTACCAAAAACCAACTTCAACAGAACATGCAAGAAAAAGAGAAACATAAATTGCTGAGAGAAAGGCAATGCTGCTACAAAGAGACAGCCTCTGGGCCAAAACTTGAATGAACATCTGCATTGCCGTTCCGAGATGAAAAAGCACTCTAAAATGAGAAGGAACTGAGAGGAGATGCAGATGTGGCTCATTTTCTTTTAACTCTTTGCTCCACAGTCTGCTTAGTCAGTTTAGACTGAAAAGCTTCTGTTCTTGTTCAAACTGAGTAAACAGTGTTCACTGCAAAAGTCAACTGAGAAACCACTTCATTGGGTACACCTGCTTAGCCGAATGCAACCGAGTATAAGAGCCCTCGAGTCCTTCCCTAAGAAGCCGATAAAGTTTTATAAAGTCTATTTTTCACACTTTTGGTGGTGGATTTGCCACAAAACACAAGGCTTTCACCCACAACACTGCTGTTCTTGTCTCTTGTGAACAAAGTACTTCAAGTACTAGTTTTGGTTTTGTTTGAAACAATTTAAAGTTGCGACCGTTCGGTCCAGAAGAAAAAACCTTTCCGTCTAAATGTAATTGACAGTTTAGTTGCACAGGAACGTAATTTTGTAGGAGAGAGGGTTGCAAAGTCACGTTACACAATGCACCTCTACTTGACTTATACTAAGTATAATAAAACCCTGCACCACAAAGAATTAAGGTAAGTAATTTAAATTTAAATCTGCTGCAGTGCAGAGTGATTACTTCAATAACCGAGAGACCTTCAAAAGTATCACACACAGCTGAACAAATAAATAAATGAATGACCACAGCTCTTATTGAGCGTTCAATTGAGCAGTAATAACATCTCAATTGACAGAGAGTGACAGAGAACATAAGTAACATTCAGGTGTTGCAGGATTCATGTCAATTCAACCAAATACATTTTACAAAATACTCCTTTTTGGTATCTGGCCTCTGCTTTTGCTGTTTCTCCAAGTATCGCAAATGTCCTTTTTACAACACAAAGAAAATGTAATTCACCATTATTGTCCTAAAATGGCAGCTCAGGTTTCAGTGGTGCATATCTAAGAGCCTCAGCAAATAGGACTATCTGCCCTAAATATGTTATATTTCTATTTTGTAATTTGGGAGGATCTTTAATCTGCTATCGACCATACATCCAGGTGAGATTATACAGAATATATGTATGTTATTATTAGACAGACTGGTAATAGTCCGTTAGTTGATCTTTTGTTAATGTGGTTATAAAGCCGGTTGACAGACAAATGAAATCATTTCGTGGAGTCACTAAATGTCAGAACAGAAGTGCTGATTACACCCACGTTGATGTTTGACAGGAAGGTTTGAGTTATGAGAACTCTGCTGGCAGGGTTTTATCTCTCCTACTTAGTGATATTCATCAAGAGTACTGTTGTTTTTTTAGTGTTTTAGTGTTTTCCCTATTCAGTTGACAGCATTTAAACTGAAAGAAACATTAGAAATATGTTGCATAAGTTCATCATGAGTTGCCATGAGGAATAAGGCCCATCTTGTACAATTTCAGTTATCAGAATTTAAAACGAGTGCTATCGCCTAATGTCTAACTAATAAGTGCCACAGTTTAAGAATCAATTATCCACAATGATGACAATCACATCCATTTTAGCTTCTAAGAGCCAAAGGATGTGGTGTTTAAAAAAAATGTGTATGTCTCTGTTGTGTGGCAGGAGCGGGGACATAATTTAGGCAGTCGAGTTGATTCATCTTTCAAAGATGACTCTAGGCCCCTCAAGAGGAATGCAGCCAGGGTTTATAAGTGATATGTGCTCCATGCTTAATTCAGTGCGATTTTCCAAGCACAAGGTCACTCATTGTCAGTATCTGGCAGAGGCCCATTGAGAAGAATGAGATGAGCTAAGAGAGCTTTCTCATTCTGAGGCTGCAGCTCTCGACTCATAATTATCTGGATGGCGCAGGCCTGCGTGACATTGTCAAGGAATACAAAACTGTAATCTCTGCCTGGTTCTTCTGTAATGAATTAACGCCTATGGCGGTGGCACAGCAATGCATCACAAGCACTGATAGATTTCAATTTTAGAGAGTTATCAGCGGTTCTATCATGGGAATGGCTCCAGCAACAGTGACTATTTAGAGTGGAGTGACCTTTTCACCATTAAGGTCTATGTGTCTGGTGAATAGTCAACCTTTCATTCAAACCCAAGGGAGCACTGTCAGAATCTCTCCGACATGTTTAAAGGGTTTTACATTGCTGGAATTATAATGAGTTTATTAGAGATAACGCTGATGTATAAAATGAGACTGTAATCAAAGTACATTTTCACCTGAAGTTCTTTGTTTGTCACTTGTCCATGCTTTCAAGAATGAAGCAATTTCTGATCCGACAATCATTTGGCCTTCCAAAACCGTTTTACATCGTGGTTACCTTACATGGTTAAGGTGTGTTTATAGGTTCAGCCACAAACGCGACTTGGTTAGGTTTGAAATATCATGGTTTGGGTTAGAAAGCGTTCTTAGTTGAGAATAGGGGACCTTCATTGTCACGGTTACAATAATAAAGACATGGTTAAGGTTATGGAATAATAGTATACGCTTTAAAAACAAATAACGTTGGCTGTTGGTTTGAAACTGAAACAAACAGCAGCACTTCGTGTTACAGTCCAATGTTTCGTTGACCCATGCGTCCACGCAGACTTCCTCCATACATGGACTTTGTCCCTCTTCGACAATATCACCTGACTTCCTCTTTTGCTGCTGTCCTAATTACTACGGATCTTAGAGTCACTTAAAAATGACCTTTTGAGACTATTGCTTGAACCACTTAAACTCCTATCTTCATTAACTCTGTTCCTGAGAGCATGACATAGTTATCGTCACACTGCCATGGTTAGGTCCACACGTTGTTATAATGATGCGCTAACATCTAACAGTACTAAAGAAACTGGCTCTTGACTGCTGCTGCAGACAGGAAAACTTCTTTTCACTTTAAATTTATTTCAAAACATGATTTTAGATCTTCATTATTTCAGAACATATTGTGAGTATATGTAATGCACAAGATGAAACTGTATTTTTTCGAGTTGCCTCAGCTGCTGGCGTCGAAGCTCTGTGACACTTTCTGCAAGAGATTTACAACTGTGCTTAGTTCCTCCAGTTATGTAATAATTGTAATACTGTTATTGTGAAAAAAGCAGGTAGCTCCAGGTGACCAAAGGCAGCAGCGGTGCTGCACAACACCAGCTATAAACAGACAAGATATGTAGCCAGCTTTCATCTCAGCTCTGCAGAAGATTCCCAGCGAACTCATTTGGGATGCATACACAGACAGGGAGCAGAAAAACAGACAAAGTCCAAGTTGAGAGGTGTTGAGTGGGGGTTTTTCAGCAGTTAGCTGCACAAATAACCTAATTGGTTGGTGAAAAATGGTCAATATCCATGCCGGTGTGGACGAATCTAATTGAAAAAAATTGTTTTTAAATATTAAAGGCCGTTCTCTGTGTTTTTCACTTCATGTGAACATGTGTGTGTGATTGAGGATGACAGTGAGTGTCTCTGCAGCTTTATAGGAGCCCTTGTGATGGCTGAATAAAACACCAAACCTTTTAATTCTTCCCAGGGATTACGGTTTAGTCATAGCTCATTAATAGAAAATATTGGCCCCGGCTTTTTTTCTCATTACTTTAAACCATTAAATATGGTCATTTCATTATTCAAACAAAAACATGAGACCTTGGGCTTAAGACTGTGACAGCACTCACGGACGTCAAATTGTTTTATTGATAGCCGACTATTATTAGACTGTTGGGAATGTCAGAGCTGACTCTCTTATTGAAGGGTTCTTGTCTGTTCTTCTTTTTAAGAGCCACAAGTCTATATCGTATGACAATCACAATTGAGTGGACAACTTGGTGGGAGAGCGATGCCAATGCATAATGTACAAATCGTCGGTCTGTCAGAATCACAGCAGAATTCAACATCAGAGCAAAGAACATCCTCCAGTGACGAGGGCTTTGATGTAGGGGTAGCAATTTGTTCTGCCTAATAAGCGTTCAGATAGAAAATAAAGGTTCAAATGTTGATGGAATTTTGCAATCAAGAAAATATAAATGATTTGTCATTTGATGTTATTTTTTCCTCCTGTTCTTGTTATCTCACACTCTCACTCTTTGGGGCATTTAAATTTTAGTCCATGTTGTTGTGTGTTGCAATGTTTTTATCATGTGCAGAGCAGCAGCTAAAAGAAAATAACGAAGTTTCGTTAAGGCTGTAAAGTTAAGATGTGGTTCTTCCTGGTATGCTGTCATTAATGCTTCTGTTTTGCAGTACCGTGGATGGCCAATGGGACCATTTGGCCCCTTTGCAAACTTGTTGAATTGTCTGCTTTAGAGATTTGCAAAATGTACCTGATGCAGCCTCCCAAATTCGCGACGCCTTGACTCAACAAGCCACATCCAGCTTTCTTGATACATCCTTGCCTACACCCGAGCAGATTAGCATCAATACGACAAATACCTTAATGCATTTAATCCATTGTAGTTGACCATTCTGCCAAGATAATAGCTGTAGCAGCAACTTTGCAGTATTCCTTCTTAAATGATTCTAACACCATACCTACTCAGCATAATGGTGAGTTTAACTCCTTCCCCCTTATTTCCTACAGTAAAAGACTTTGGTTGTTTTTTGGGATGTTTTTCTTAACTAAATTTAAATCACGTAGTGTTTGTCTTCATCCAAAACCCAGCTGCTTTTTGATTTTAAATAAATAGATGCCCCTCACCCTCCCAATTGGTTGCTTATTTATTTATTTTGCTTACATGGTAGACACACGAGACTGCCTCAAATTGATGCATTGAGCTGGCATACCTTTTCCAAATCCCCTCCAGCCTCTCATCTAAAGCCACCTTCCTGATGTATAATTCATACGGGAAGATGTTCAGGGGACACAACTCCAGCAATTAAGTTGTGTAAATGACAAGGTCATTAACAAAGTTTATATGGTAATGTCGTGCCCCAAAAGGAGATGGGCAGCAGCACCTGTCGTGTTGTGGATGCTGACCTCAGCAGGCTTCCCAACAGGGGCTGACGAGGCTTCCAGTGTTGCATTAGTAAGGCAAATGTTAAACAGCAGTACAGTAGTATTAACATAGACACCATCAAGTCATGAGGACTGCGACTGTGATCTCAAATTCATTCATTAAACATTGTTTATACATGCTTCTTAAACGATATGGCGTCTATTTCTCACTATTTTTCTCTGTATGTATTTCATCTTTTCATCCTTTTGGCTGACCATTTAGTCAAACGCATTCAGAAAACAACAGAATAACTTCTGTGGGTTATGAGGCCGCTTTAATCTGACAAATCCAGGATTAAAAAGGATTAGGTTTTGCCCACTCTACACAACAATCAACAGTAACAACTATATGGGTGTTATTTCATGTTATTCTCAGTCAGAAAAGGGTGCCCAGCCAGGAAACGTGTTGTACATACAAAATGTAACAGAAAGAAGCCTCTATAGCTGTGCAGCTCAGGGTGAGGCCGTGCTCCTGGATATTGATGATTGCACTCTTAATTCACAGGTCCTGTTCCCTTATCCCTTTCCTTCTCCTTGGCACTGATGGCCTCGCTTTGACAAATCTAAAGCAACAGAGGGGCGACAGAAGAGCAGATTCTGCAGTTAAGTGGAGGTAAGTCAACCTGCCAATGAAGGGCGTCCCTTAATTGCAGCACTTGTGCGACAAATCAACATAAATGGCCCTGGAAATGTGGCCGTGAAAATCAAAGTGGTGCCTTGAATCACACCTCGAAACACAGGATTAACAAATGAGGGTTTGGGCCGTATATTCGGCACGATGTAATTCTGCCACTAATACTGTGAAACACACACACAAACTCATTTGATGCAAAAACTTGGGATACAGCTCACGTTCTGTATAATATGTTCTGTTACCTGGCTAATTCCTTCCCTTTAGGTGTGCTTTTTTTCTGTCTTTCATTATTGCATATTTCAAACAAATCTCGGTTCTATTTTCAAGCTCAACAGACTATTTCTATCCAACTGACATGGGTTAGTTTGGCCAGTATGAAAATGCATGCGGTGCTGGACGAGCCTGCTAAAATCGAGTTCAATCCATTCCTGCAATTGTTTTCAGTTAATGTAACAAAATGAGACAATAATGAAGACTAATGGCTTACCGCATTTGGTTAAATATGAAATTCATTTAGATTACTCTCCTGCTTTGCAAAGATTTTACAATCTCTCTAAATTAGCCATCGCCTGTAATGTCCCTAATGATGAAAATATCAGTCAAAGTCCACATCTTTGTTGCATAAATTGGGTTAAGTATGAATTATAACGCTTCTTTAAATTGTTTCACATTGTGAGGAAAAACATCAGAAGTCATAAAAATAAAAATAAAAAGTTATATTTTGCTCACCTCATTTGTGGCATTTCCAGTTTGCATTGTTTTGTAAATCTGCTGTCAAACTGAACGCTTAACAAGCCGGTTGAAACTACTTCAAACTGCAGAGAAATTTGCTTTGTTGACTCACAAGTGTATTCACCTGCGTGAAATCCTTTGGCACCATTTTGATCATGTCCATCTTTTCTCACTCTTCAAGTGAATACTAATTACTCGCATTTCCTTTGTCAGATTTGATGCTAAAGCCTCCCTAATCCCAGCTTCCCCTCTGACAAGCTCTACACAATTTAGAGAGTGTTACAGAGAGATAGAGTGCGATGTATGAAGAGGGAAACTGAAAGAGAAGCTTGTAAATGTGTCCATCACTCACATGCACACCCACACAAAAACAAACGGATCAAGAGAACTGTACATCAACGCCGCAGAAATCTACCTGTGACACTTTGTGAGCAGTCCAGAAACTACAAATGACATCATGTAAAAACAATGACAGTGACAATTTAATTTAATTTATCATATACTACATATTGTCAGTACAATATGTAGCTGAAATGCAACTGTGGCTACCATAATTGAAGTGCATCTGCTTGAAAGCAGAGCTTACAATTCATCATTCATTTTCATTCCTTTATGCCTGAAGTCCTTCTGAAGGTTTTTATAAAGAAGAGAATTGCCCATGAATGATGTGATCATTTTCTATTGTACACCGGTCAAGGCAGCACAAGCGTATTTTCTTCCTCACGCCTGCCAACTAATCGCATATATTCCAAATGTGATCCTCATCCTGGCAAAAGGTTAGTAACCTGTTCTTATATTTGTCCGTTCACATGGAGACTTTGGCCCTATTCGCACATGACTAGTATTACCACTATTGGGGACCTGTAGTGATTTGTAATAATTGAGGAGGTTTTCTGTGATTTTAATCTGTTGCGAATCGGCCATGTCCGTAACTTCTCAAGTAAAAATTCTACGGCAAATTACCTCATGTCATGTGATAATATTGGTCTTATATATATTTATTTTTTTCTGCAGCTTTTTTCAGATGTAACGCGGAGCCTTTACATCATATCTAGGGGAAAGTTAGTTAATACGAGTACAGTACAGACCTAGCTACTCCCGTGTGAATGCGTCGAACGAATCACAGACGTGGATTGCGTTGCAAGGTACACCGATACTAGAAAAGTGTTGCAATACCCTGATGTTTAAAACGGTGAATATTACCTGTTTTTATTTGTACAGATACTTTAAGAATAACAGTGTTGAGCGGGGCAGTGTGTGTGTGTGTGTGTGTGCAGCAGGTTTACAGAGCACAGGAACACACTGACTTTGTGTGGTGGGCAGATGAAGCATATTCAAACCAGATACAACCATGAAAAATGTTCCTTTTCACAGGTGTTCTGGGCAGGAAGAAATCACAGCATAATTTCATGCAAAAAACAGCAGTAAATTGCACTGCACCTTCTGTTGCATAAACACACCCTCAGCTGCTGATGTAAATGGGTGCATGTTCATTTTATTTTATTTTATTTTTCTGTCACTAATTTAGACCCGATTCTGGGCTGTGTAAGGTTTTTCCTCCCACATATCTCCAAACAAAAAAAGTCAAATTGGTCACTGCCTTTCAAAACAACCCATATTGTTTTCTTAACTCTGCTCCTCTGGGCAGGATGACATCACTTGTTGCTGCCTTTTATGACCAACACAAATAATGATTGCAAAAGGTATTTGAAGGAATAGAGAAAGTTTTTCCATCAGTCATTATAAAGCACTTGTTAATGCCTTATTATGCATGACCATAATCTACAACTACTAGGCCATTAACAGTTTTCCCTCAATAATCGCATTATTTCTTATTGATAGTAAGTAAGAAGTTGTTGTACATGAATTAGGATCTTAATATGCTTTGCTCAGTATGGGCCCTATAAGGTGGTACCACAAGAATAATCATTCTCCCTAAATTACACTTAATAAATATGGTATATTCTTATGTATTATAACTACAAGGGCTAATAATGTCCAAATAATAATAAATGAAGTCTGTTTTACTCAGAATGGGTCTTGCTTATAACTGATTCACTAGTAGTTGACACTTAATACCCCCACACAGGTTCCCTCTTCTACAGCTGCCTCCTCTTTAGTAATTATTTAGTAATTAATTATAGCCCACAACTATTGCAATTAACAGACCCTATTCTTAAGTGATGGGTTACACCTTGAGAAAAATGGAGGTCTATTGACATTCACAGGTTCAATTCCCATTCAGTGGTAGAAGACCAAATTCAGCACTAGTGGAAAAATATCTCCTTTATTAATGGTCCACTTCAGGGACTTTCAAACATATATATGAATAGATTTATTTTCAAGGAATAGAACGTGCATTTCAATAGACCTTTATATATATTTTTTTGTCATGTTTTAAAGTGCTTTATAATGACTTAAGAGCCAATATACTACTGTTATGCATGCTAATAAGTGCCTAGTTAATGGTGAATAAGTGTGCCTTTTGTATTAAGTGTAACCAAAGACATTATTAGGACTTAGGACAGTGCTGCACTGTTGCGTTGCTCTCGGCCATTAAGGACATGTCATGGACATAATGTGCAAAAAGACATATAGGACTTTTGTTGTAAAGAATTTATTGAAAATAGAATGTGTTGATGGGTCTCGGGTGATCACAAGTTGACAGCAATATTAATATCGAAAACATAGGGTTATTATCTACCGGGGACTCCCGCTGACACCTTTGCAACAGCAGTGCAGTGAGCGTCAATCAAGCGGGGATGAGAGCGAGCAGCCGGATGAGCGTGAAGGTGTCAGATCTGAGCAGAGCACCGGAACAAAACACCAACAGGTTACAAAACTATAATTAAGTTATTTCATTTGCCTCCAAGCAGCAACCTCCGGTGCTGAGAAACGAAGCCAACGCAGGAAAAGCTGCACTTCTTCCAGTGGCCATTTGAGGCTGGCTCAAAAAGCAAGATAGATTCCCATAGACCCCCATGCTACCATGCCCAACTTTACAGCAGAAATAACCTGTTTACAGACTGGTACAAAAACAGTTTTGGTTCTCAAAAGCTAATTTCCCTGTTTGTGACAACTGTACGGGGGGGGTACATTTTTATATTACTTACATAACGTTATGCAACATTAAGGGTGTGGCCCCTTTGAGTGACAGATGGTTGCTGTACCAGGTTGCTAGCCGCCAGCTGTCTCCGCTGCTGCATCACCCGGGCTCGCGGAGACTACGTCCATATTTTATACAGTCTATGGTGGCCTCTTGATGCAGTGTACATATCTGCAGTGAAGCTGCTATGTGCTGCTGTTGACAATGTGAAGGTAGTAAACCCTTGGCTACACAAGCTGCTGTGGATCACCTCTCTCTGTGAGTAACTAACCCACACACACACACACACACACAGACAAGTTGAGTAGGCGGTCCTTCAATGTGGCCCAGGACACACTGCTAAAAGAATGTGACCATATGCAGCCCGAACCAATTCCGAATGTGGTCTGAGCAATCGGAATTTAATGCGTCCTGGATGCATTCCCACCTGTACTTTACTGTAGAGCTGTCCAGTTGTGATCGGATCACCCAAGATTCATGTTAATGCCAGGTATGAACCAGGTCTGAACCAGGCCTTTGTTTCTTCTGGATCCAGACAATGGGAATCTCTGCAGTTGTAAAACAATACCGTGGCTGCAGACCACAAACAGATCACAGCCCTTTGCATTTTCAGCCTGCATGGATTTTGCAATGCATATATAATGTGAATTTTCTAAACAGACAACAGTCCTTTTGGGCTCATGGGAGAAAGACTGAGGGAGAGACTTGATGAGCTTCAGTTCATCAGAGCAAACCTAGTGTCCCCTAGTGGACATCAGAGGTGCTTTTCTTCTTTAGTCAGTAGGATACTGAAGAGCTGGTCTGAGCGCATCGACTCTGCACATACTCGGAGCACACACACAAAGACGCGTAACTCATTGCAGCCCATGCACATTTACATCTGTCCAATCGGATATTTAGTACTTGACATGTGTTTATGGTACATCCTGCTCTGTCTAAATCAAAACTGAATGATGAAAGAATAAGCCTGATAAGTGAATTTAGAGATTGAGGAGAGTTGACACAGTATGTAATCAGACCACAGAGGTCTGCTTGTAGTATGAGAGAATGAAATGACAGTGTTGATACAAAAGTCTAAATTTACCAGAGGTTCTTGTTTGGATGCAGTTTTTGCTCATTCAATGGTAATGTACAGCGGCACACTGGAAAACTGAACTGTTTGATGGCACAGGAAATACTTTACTCTGTTGACTCATCTGCTCACAGGTGGATAGAAGAAATAAAAACCCTGAACCAATCAGAGACTTAAAGGTAGGATTAAGAAAGGAGATTTCATGCTGTGCCGGAGCGAGACTCAATTTTAAACAAGAATGGCAACATGTGCGGATGAGATCAACGCAGCAGTGGGCCTACAGGTTTTTGTTAGCTGACTTCCAGAAATAACAACTCTTACCCCCAATGTCTACTGGATGCATCCGTGTCGCTTTCCTGCTCCACCGGACACGCTATCAAAGGGTCCCGCTGATGACTCACACACCGCTCTTTTCTGTGCTGCCCTCTTAATGCTCCCACTCTTCTTTTGCGAGACCAGCTTGCATCTCTCTAAAGTAAAAAATATGTTGTCACAATAATGGTCGACTGCGTAACCGTCATCCTACTAACTGGAGTCTCCACAGGCCCCAGTGGTATACCTTTTGACACATCTCACAGGTGCTTTTATTCTATCATGACAATGATGTCGATCAGTTTGTTTAATTGATAGAATAGAATAGATGGATCAAACATTTGCCATGGACCCTAATTTAAAGTATCACACAATATCAGGGGGGTAGGGACAGTCTTTTGAAGGAGTCAGACACATTTCCTTGTATGTTAGTATGTTGGTAGGATGAGAGTTAAAGATGCTCCATTTCTGAAAGACTTCCAGTGGACTCTTGAACCATGACAGAGCCACAGCCAATAATAACGCAACGCAGCCACATCCATTGGACATCCAGGGCATGTTTCTTCAATGTTCATGAAAAAAAAAAAAACATTAAGTCTTTACTGCAGCTTCTGTATTAACTAATATTTATGTTTTGACAGGACGATATTACTGCCAGCAACGGTGGCTTTGCAGAAACTTTTGGCACGTGTTTGTTTTCTTTTCATCAAGTGGGAGATATCTTAGCTGTCAGAAACTCCCGATATCTTCACCTCGGGATTAGAAGCAGGAGACTGACGCGAAAAGTCTTCCCGACTCCACTTCTCGTAGTTGTGGTCTGAACAATATGACTTAAATACTGCTTAATGAGGAAATGTATACTGTAGCCTCTATGAGTCCTTCCGTAAATATATCCTTGAAACGTAAGGTAGCTGCATCACAGATCTTGTGGATATTTTTTACACTCTGTGTTTTTTTTAAAATAATGAATTGCTTAAGATTGTTACGGCTGTGTGGTTTCAACATTAGAACAGGAAACATAATCATATTCATGGTGGAAGCTTTCTATTATTCAGTGGTTTCTAGACACTCTTATGTTCAACCAAATGTTACCAAAGACACCACCAGCTCTCAAATATTATCGATTGGGTCGAATCATACGTCAAAGAACTAAACCCTTTAGGGAAACTTTGTAGTAAAGACTGTAAATTAATGAAGCTGTTGCTTTTATTCATTTATAACTGCTTCACCTGTCGGTGGCTCACAGCAATCTTAATTAACATTCCACCAGTTGCTACAAAACCCTGTCTATGTGAGACTTTAACAGATGTAATGGTACATATGTACGTATTGATTTACAGTGTATAGGGTGACATTCAGACAGTTGATGTGTTTAAATAAGGAAAGTCAATGTGTTGATGAGAGCTCTAGTCACGGTGTGTCTGAAGTTGGTTCTCATTTCTGTTCAAATCATCTTCTCTGTGCCCGTGTCTGACTGAGAAATATTCATGTGTAATTATGATTTGTTACCGTGTTTGTTTTTAGTGTTGTATATTGGATATACTAGTAGTTGCAATCGTGAAGAATCAGTAATGTAGACGCTGTAGTAGATGAATGTCAGATTTCATGTTTATTATGATGATTCTGATGAATATTGTGATCCTGCTCATCTGAGTTCTGTTAATAATTGCTCTCCGTGTGAGAGCTGATGCTGCTCAATTGACTAATTCTGTTTAATCTCTTTCTCTCAGCTCTCATAACAATGTCGTCAATCTACGGAGGTCAAGTTGTTTCCACTAAATATTTCTCTAATCAAAGCTAATTGAACATTGCCTTTACGACCGTTAGAGATAATGTCCTAAAAAATAAGACTTTGATGGCATGATACATTTGTTTTTTTCCAGTGAAGCGTAGCCTTTACTAAGCCATAGAACTGCTGCATGCTGGCCATCTGGACAGTCATTCATGTGCAAATAATGAAGTGGCTCATGTATATGGAGTCAGAGGGAACTTTTCAGATGTCCACTTTCCTGTTTTACATCAAAACATTATGAGTCAGAGTATTTTATTAACATGTCTCAATATGCACATAAATACTAATACTAAACTAACTACTATATGTACTATATATAACTACTGTTGGAGGATGATGTAATCGACAGAATGAGGAGCCCTTTTTTTAAAGGCATGAAAAAACATTCAAATTTGCTCTTAGTCCCATAGTCTTTACTCTTCACACATATATCCTGCATCAAAATGTTCACACATGTATCCTCCTCTCTGAAATTGTAAAAAGCTAACCCACAGGAGTTGTACCTTTGCAGCTCTGACCCTTAATGATTGGGAGTGCACTTTGACTTTGCCATCGACTGCCATTGTAATTGAAGGCTCAAATCTTTCAACGCTTTTTTATTTTTTATTTTTTTATGCTGTATTTTCCCATTTCTAAAAAATGTGTAAACATTCACACTGTGGAAACAGAGACGACAGATGTCAAAGATGATTTACAGCCTGCAAAGCCACATGCATTTTAAGAAAACTGGCTGCTTCTTTATTCTTATTATCCAACTTCTCTTGTTTTTACTGCTTATTTAGTATTTTATCACTTATCCTAGTTTTTATGCTCTTTTAGTTATATGTGTGAGTGCTGTGTGTTAGGAAAGTCATTACATTACACAAAACTCAGACAAATAAAACACTGAGACAAATGGCACTGTGCTCCATCCATTTACCAAAACTACATTTTCTGATTAAATACTTTGACTAAAAAAATTGCAAAGGGGAAACCAGGAGCCACATTATTTTCACATTTTCCTTACAAACCAAACTAAAATAATGAAATGAGTCTGAATTATACAAGGTCTCCCAGCACAGGCTTAATACGCATCAGCCACCTCTTTGGAGTCAAACTGTAGGAGGGGAATTATAACCAATCAGTGGTGCAAGATATTAAACCAGTGGATTAAATCCAAATGACTTCCTGAAACAAAATAGGTAGCTATAACAACAGCAGGTGGTCTCCTGCGCACACAAACTGTTTAGCGGAAACTCAGACACCTACATCCTGGCAAGTAATCAGGATTAGATTCCCTAAAAACAAAGAATCCCAAAAACACTTTCCCGCTGCGAATAATTACAGACATACGGTGGACCAACACATTTACATCGTGCTCATGTAGAGCACAGAAAATGTAGCAGAGTATTTAACATATGAAGGCGTCAATGTATCCTCCTATAACGGTTCATATGATATTGAACAAAAAAAAACATTTTCCTTTTGTGTGCGTTCTCCTATGAATGGCCTGCAATACAAGCGTTCCTGTGCATTGTCGAACCTGTTTTTATGTGAGCAACAGTGAATTGTGATTCTTAGACCCATTTATCTAGAGCCATCATCAGGTCAAAATGTATGTTTCTCCAACACTTTGATGTATGACAAAATACTGGCATAGCTAATGGCATTCCCATTAATGGTCATTCACGATTTTGTTTTACTTCATAGGATCACAGCAACTAAACCACAATGTCAAATTGTTTCAAAAACAAGCTATTTATTTTTTCTGTTACGGACAGGACTTTACATCTCATCCTGGACACAAAATACCACACGTGTACTGTTAGTATTCAAAGGAATCAGTCACAATCCTCCAGCCTGCAGGTTCAGTAGATGAATATTAGATATTAAGCCTTAAAAATAATCACATCCACTACCAAGGAATCACAAACATGAGAATGCACTTTTTCCTGTGATTAACCATGTGGAATATAAATCCTCCAGATACATTTGGTTACAAGAAAATGCATATTTGTTTGCCACAACTTCTTATTCCATTGACTGACAGCAGTGATTTAGCATGTCGTTATGTTTGTGTGTCTGGTTCAGTGCTGCAGCGCTGCAGAGGATAAGAACAAGTATCTCTTATTCACATTTAAATGTGACAGATGAAAACATACATCCAACAAACCTTGGAGGAAGCAGCTCCTTTCATCCAAACTTCCAAAATGTTCTGTATTCTCTCCAGAATTCCTCTCCCATGTAAATCGCCTACAACCCTATCAAATAATATAAATAATATATGAGAAGTAAACTCCCTCAATTTGTTATTGTCATGGATCTGCTGGAAAGCAGACTGCTTCTGTTTAGTTTCTGTTTTACCTCGGGCTATATGGCAAACTTGTCAGTGTTCCCTGGGATCTCCTTTCATTTGTCTGTTTGTCTGTTTGTGTGTCTGCACGCAGTCGTGTAGGATTCATTTTCTATTTTACTTTTTATGTGCATGTGGGTAAGCATGGGTGTGGTGGGTTTACAGCATACACATTATGTATGCATGCTGATATCTTTTGAATATACATGTAGAATTAAAACTGCATACGAGACTCCCACACGTTCCTCGAAATTTGCATTAAGATCTACATGGCAAAAGAATAGTAACTATTTATTTTTATAAATTGGTGGAGTCAGAAGGAAAAGATATGGTGGTTTATTCTAGCTTATTTACACACCTTATATGGATAAAGTTAAACAGCACCTCTTAAATAGCAATAGGGTTTCTATTGCCAGAGTTTTCATACTTGGCAGGTGCTGTTACACACTGGCCCTGCCACACAGCGCAGAATCTTCCCTCATTTGCGAGGAGATGGAGAAGGATGTGCAGAGATGTGAAAATAAGCCCGGACTTCCCAATGAGTATTCCACTCACAGCTCCATGACCTTGAGGTGAGCTTATCCCCGGCCAGTGTGCCAAGCTGCATGAATTATAATATCCACGTATAGGTCTAGCCTCAGCCTCTGCCCCAACCAAACAGCACTAGGCCTCGCACAGCTTCTCCTCGCCGGAGAACAGCTTTTCACCACTGTATAACTGCCCGCTGGAGGATGAAGTCCTGGCCAGTCAAGACACCTGGTTCAAGAACACAAGGTGAGCATAGAAGAGCTGGTGGTAGATATTATATGTGTTATAATGTGTATTGTTATCGAGCAAGTTCACAGTCAGAAAAGTTAGATTTCATTTAGATTATTTAGTTGTACGGATTGGCTGCTGTATTTCTACTCAGAGGTTGAGGGATCACCAACACTTGGTTGACGAGCTGATGCGCGGTAGCTTCTGCAGCGTTTTAGACATAATTATTATGACTGCTTTCTTCACCGTATCAAGATACAACATTAGGAACTTGTCTGAGCAAGAAGGATCATGAAAACAAGCTGTGACAAACATGTAATGTTACTGTTACATGAACATGCTTCATTTGTAAATGACTACTTTTAGTTTGAAAGGAACCATGCAGCATTTATGCTCATATTATTCTAGTGTTTACCCATTGACGACAAAAAAAAACACTGCTGATACCAGATTGTTCTGGTACTGTCAGATTATCGGCATATTTGGCCCATGTTATGGGTCCGATTAAAATGTGTGGAAAATAACAGCATGCATTTGCATCGTCACTGTTCTACTTAGACAATTGCAAGCACTTATTTGCTTTCTGTGGGAGAGTTAAGAGGATTGTTACAACTCTCATTTTATTTTTCTCTGTTGCATATGACACTGCTAGAAGCCAGTTAGCTAGATTAGTACAAATTTTGAGGAGAGAAGAAAATCAATCTTTTCATCTAACTCTCCACCAGAAAGCAAATAAACGTACGTCCCAAATGATCAAACTATTCCTTTAATTTGAATGCAAGTTCTTTATAAATCAAATGCTACCACATTTACAAAGTCAACAACATACCCTATATAAATGTAGCATGTGGTAAATATTTACCATATACTTTATGTCCCATTTTTATTACCTGACCTGCTCTGCCTTTGTACTGCTCAACCCCACGTGTGCTATCACTGTTAGTGATGTGGTTTGTATTTGTACAGTGAAACACAGAGCTTCAGTGAGCACACCACAGACCACAAGTTGCTCTCACAACCACCATAACTCAGAGAGGATAACCCAGTACATAGTGTGGGCTTTAATCAATTAAAGACAATTTGCAAATGCAACATCTTTACAGCTCACAGTGTCCTCACTCACCTCCCCACAAGTCTTCACTGCATGTGTTGTGTGACTGGAAAAATACCACTGGTGCAACAGATCATAAAACTCACAGTTCGGATCGGATCGCAGATGATTGTCAGTAAGCCTTTATTTAACACTGTGATTGTTAACGTTAAACTGTGTAATTAATCGGCGGTTCACACGCGTGCCGAACCGTGAGCGGGGATCCGTATGCATCACGGATCGACAATGGCCCGTTACAACACAAAAAAAAAATACTAATTTAAAACATATAAAAGTATAATAATTGAAGCCTTATTATTTTTGACATATGCTGAAAGATAGAATACGGAGAACACTCTGACATAGTTAGAGTGACCTCAACCTGAGACAGTAAACATCGTGGGTGCAGTGACATATGAGTAGAAAGGAAAGCAAACTTAAGTAATTGATGAATGTTAACCGATATCTTTCTGGATACTTTCCTCTTGTGTTTATACGATAGTATCATAGCCAATCAGAGAATTGTGTACGACCTCCTGTAACCAATCACGATGTTCCAGCAACAGGCATATGTACGAAACTTTGAATGTATAAAGATGGGCTGTTGGAAATAGAAATTGGCTCAACACCAGGCCCGTATCTGTGACTGTTGAAGGTGATTGTTGCCCACCTGCAAGTGTAAAGATTCCCCAGAATAAAACCTTGAAAGACATCTTCTCTCTTGTGAGTCTTGATGAGAAAATGTCCACCACATGTTGTGTCAGATGCTGCTGCAAATGTGGTTGCCTGTTTTGTTGTAACAGCTGTTCTGCATGATGCTTTTTATTATGTCTATTTGTTTCATTTAATGGTTTGACCTTTTTGGTTGCCACCTTTATAGTTTGCATTATATACTGTAATAAACTGTGACTTTTTTTTAAAGAATTGCTGTGTTTCTTGGTTACGAAACAGGAAGAACAGGCAGGGAATGAGAGAAATGTTTAATGAAAGAGAGAAAGGGCAGTAGAAAAATGTTGATGGGTGCCATGCTTTAAATTATGCTGCAGTGAGCAATCATGGCCATTTCTGTGCTATTATGCAATATCTCTCTCTCTCCTCCCCTCCTTCCATCTGTCTTTCCTCCTCACCATCCTGCCAGTTCTCCTGTAACCCCTCCTTGTACCCCAACATACACACACACACACACACGCTCTGCCTTATCTTTATTCCCAGAGAAGGCTCTCTGTTTGAGCTGTCATTATAACCACTTCGAATAGCCTAGCTTCATGGAGAACTAGAAGAGACATGCTGTGCCCAATCACATCACACTTTCTTCCTATCCAATACATGCATGTCATATTTCATTGAGAGTAAGATAATATGTATTGAAGGATCTGACTCCATAATCCTGGAGTTGAGTTTTTCATCATAAATGCTCCCAGACAGGGACAGTGTTCAACTTTTTGGGGGCTTAAACAAGAAACATACCTCCCCCAAAAAGGCTCAATTATTTTTTTGCCTGCTAAGAGTGCGACTGGGCCTGTAGCTCCATTAAGTACGCCAAATCTGAGTTATTACATTAAAGATTACAGCAATTTGTATTGCTGTACATTTGCCGCTCTTGAACCAAAAACACAAACGTGCACCTGTGTTTTTCCTGCTGTGACAAGCAAAATGTCTTCAGTGAAAAAGGACTTTAGAAGACTAGTGAAAGCGAAAACAACTAAGTAACTAAAAGCAATAAAATGATTTGTAGTAGCGACAAAAAGATCTATGTCAAGCCTCAAATTTACTTGCATATTAACAATTTATATGGTAATCACTTCCAAAAAATTACGTTAACTGTATTCCAAATCCTGTTCTTTCATGTTAGCAAATTTACGATTTACACCTGGCTAATTACGTAAATGTGCAAAAGTGAGCAAAGGAATGTAGGCGACCGAAGACCTCAGCAGTTTATTTGAACAAGAAAAGCCAAGGTAAAAACTTGGAAGCTCAACTGCAGTGATTCCCCCTGGTGTTGCACTCACTCAGTCAGAACACCAGGCGGGTGGTCAATACTTGTCGGAAGCCATGTTTGAATGCAAATTACGGCTGGTGCTTGTTCAGATGTGTACTTGCCTGAAAATTAGTTTGTTCAGTGGTGGCAGAACCTTGTCTGATTACAAGTGTTAATGCTAATTAAGTTCAAATAAAGTTAACTCCTGATGGTGTGTTTTTAAGTACAGGGGTGAAGACACGCCTACATTCATCATGATGCTACAGAGTGGCTGAGATTGTAAAGGTGCTTTTGTTGCACCCTTCAAAACACGTCCAAAAACACGTCCATCTTCGTTTTGCAACTGTTATT
Source organism: Anarhichas minor (assembly GCF_050575085.1). Lineage (NCBI taxonomy): Eukaryota > Metazoa > Chordata > Actinopteri > Perciformes > Anarhichadidae > Anarhichas > Anarhichas minor. Next base: position 8,959,930 of record NW_027466508.1, read on the forward strand.
AACAAATCCCACGGTTAAGCACAAGCACATTTTGCCTTCAGCCTGCATACATCACATTCTCTAAAAACTCTCTTAAAGCGACAGCGCAGAGAGAGGGAGAGGGAGAAAGAGAGAGAGAGAGAGAGATCACTTCTTAGGTATTTTAAGAATGATCAGTGTGATAATAATTTGGGATACATATTTTTCACACATCGTGATCTTCACGCCCACGGCCAGTGAGCCACACCACCTCCATGCAACTGGTGCTGTTTTCTACCATGATGGGCAGCTGATAAATTAACATAACAGCCTGGTTACTTCCCGAGAACATAAATCCTGCCCCCCTTCCCCCTTCCTCACCCAATTTTACAGAACAGACACTCTGAGGAGGGATGTTTTGAATAGCAGATGAACGCACAGAAGGCACAAACAGCCAGACATTCATAATAAACTACGGGTGGCTTTACCACAGTGATTTGTTTCTGGTTAGAATGCTCTAACAGGGAGAAAGAGAAGAGGTATTTAAATTTAACAGACAAATAAAGTATGGATGAGATGAGATGAGATAAATTGTTTGTTTCTTCACTAGACTAGTTTGGGTTAGTCTAATGCCTAGTTTATACTCTAGCACCAGTCCACACAGAATGCATGGAGGCAAAGAGCCCAAGGAGTAAATATCAGGCATGAAGCAACTAATAACCATTTTCAGTCCTGCAGGCATTGTGATGGATTACAAGTACTGTGTGACAACCGACGTTCTGAAAAGTGAAGCCAATGGGCACAGGGCCTTAAACTTGCATGGCCATTGGGGGAATGCAAAAATAAGAGAAAATTACCCAACTTCTCACGTGACTTCAGTAAACATTGTAAATGTGAGTTTATGGTCTCAATCAGCTTCAAGTCTTCTTCAATACAGCATGATGTTCATTTAGTAAATGATAATCCTATTTAGAGTAAAATAGACCGTAAAGAAGGGTATGCTTTAGGACATGGTTACCTTGTGATTGACAGGACGCTACCAGAGACATTCTATGTCGTCTCTACCACGTTGTCACTCCTCCATATAGTCCAAATATGGTAACTTCAGTTTACTGGTTGCCAAAATCCAAGATGGCGACAGCGAAAAAAAGAAAAAAACAACTCGAGGCTTCAAAACGGCAGTACACAAACCAATGGGTGCCGCCACAAAGACTACGTCCATTTCTTACATACAGTCTTTGGTTGTACACCAAACCCAAGTCTTTTTTACGTTGCCACTTCATCAGGCTTTCACAAAAGGTACAGATTCATAAATCTGTTGACTGTAGCCTTGACCTTGACTGAATACCAATATCTCCCCAAGGTCAAAGATAATGAGCAAAATATTTGACAGCCAGGAAGGGAATTATGCTGTTTTGGAGTAGTTTGACAAGTTTCTTCGGACATTTTGATGGTGCAGAAAAAAACTCAAATAGAGTACATTGTAAGTGAGAGAGTAACATACCGAACCGCCACCTTTCAAACCTGCAGGGGGACGAATTTGGGATACTGAACAGCTGCAGAAAGTGACTTAACATGAATAAAGTCCTCGATGTAATCCGCTGGCATTATGGTTCCTATAAAACACATCAACCAATTCAAATTTGTGGTATTTTTGCGATTTTAGATCGAGAAATTGTGCGGCCAAGTCCATCAGGAGCACCCAGAGAAGTAAATTTGTTGTTATCAAAATGTATTTGTATTGAGTTGTTAATTAATTTGTATCCATGGACACTGTCAATATTTAGACAGTGTACATTAGCAATTCATGTACAAAAATAGCTTCTGCATAACCAAAAAAGATGAATGGAAATGATTATTTGAATCTTCTATGAAATCAATATTACATGATAGAAATAACGGCTGCATCCTGATCTGATTTGAACCGTCTTTTAGGAATCAGTTTAATTACCATTTAATTTCCATTGAATGAAGAAATTTCATTTTAATTAAATTTAAATGTTATTGAATGTTTATTTTACAATTATTACAATGACACCTGCTGTTTCCATTTCATTATTTTTAACGTCTACAGTATTAATCTAATCAAGACTCTGTCTTCTTTGGCTTCGTAGCTTTTTTATCTTATTGGGGGAGAGAGAAAGACCTGCATCAGGGTAGATCTGTATCCTTGACAATAATTGGACACTGATAGTGGGTGGTTGTGTGTGTGTGTGTGTGTGTGTGTGTGTGTGTGTGTGTGTGTGTGTGTGTGTGCGTGTGTGATTTCACTCTGTGGTCTACTAATAACACTCTGCTGACAGTCATTCTTCTTGTGTTTATCAGTGTGCAGGTGTTGTACATGCTTGTGAAATTTAAGTGGATATCAGAATAATGAAATTAAGAGCGTTCACTTTGTGTGCAGGCCAGGGTCCACTTGAGGCACACTTTTTGCCTCAAGTGGAGGCTTTTTTGCCAAAAGAGGAGACATTTCTCCTCTTTTTAAAGTGTTGAGTAATTATTGCCACAAGCCTCAGATATTTCCCTTTGAGTTTAACATATTTCATATGAAACAAAGAGCTAAGCTTTTAAACCTTTTTCTGTGGTGTGGTGTTTTGCCCCTTGCTGCGACTGGTTGGATAATGGAGACCTGCAGGCCCACCTCAAAGTACTGCAGTGGCTGTTACAACAGACAAATACAAAGAGACACACAGACAGAGACGGTGCTCTGTGCAGACAGGGCAGACAGGTCTTAAAAGTCGGTGCAGGTATCAGAGCTGAGCAGCGGGTGGTAATGATTGACAGCTTGTGTTTTATCTGAGATTGCCTGGCCGTTTTGTTTTCTGTGTATTAAGCAGGTGAACTCAAACAAGGCTGTAAAGACCAAGCACATTTTGAAAACAAGCCCAGAAAAACAAACCCTGTGACTGCCAATATTTCCAAGCAACATTCAGCTCGAAAAACAAGCCTAAATGTCTGTCAACAAAAGTGGCGCTGGCAGTGAACACAGCAGGAGTAGTGAATACCTATATAGCATCCAGGGCGGCCGACACCGAGGGAACACCGGGTCAGGTGCCTGGGTCAAAGGAGGCCCAAAAATAGTCTGCTGAAATAATTTCCCTGAACACATTTCTAAAAAAAACATCATCTAGTATTAGTGAGTCACATAAAAGCTTTTTTTTTTTTTTATTTTATTTTTTTTTTTTTACTGTTCCTTGACATAGTGCTCAAAAAACTATTTTAATTTTCCTCCCTATAATGCAAAAAATAGTTTGTTCTGTCACGCTACTGCAAGATCAAAAGTGTAATATCTATCTAGCTACCCCATCGCCTCCCTTCCAGTAAACTTTCGGTAAAAGAGATAATGATAGCAGGGGTGCACGGGACTTTCTGGCCAGGTATTTGACAAAAGATAGTGAAGTTGGAGATGCTGTTGCAACAAATACGGCTACAACTGCAATGTGGATGGAGGGTATTAATCGAGAGCATGGTGAGAAATCCAATCATTTAGCTATTAGACATCTGCCAAACACAGCCGATAATAGCACCCACCTAGCTTTAACTTTAACATACAGTTATCAGCTTGCATAGAAGCCTAACGCAATGCGTCCTCTGACAGAAACAACTGGAGTCTGGAGATGGAGTTAGCAGCGCCGGAGAGGAGAGACAGAGAGGAGGAGAGACCCAGCCTGGAGGTGAGAGCGGGGCGGGAGAGGCAAGCAGTGCCGCAGAGGAGGGGGAGGGAGGAGGAGAGACACGGCCTGCAGATGAGAGCGGGGCGGGAGAGGCTAGCAGCGCCGGAGAAGAGAGGGAGGGAGACACAGCGCCTGCCCCAGAGTCAGAGCAGCATGCTGGATGATGCGAGCACTGGCGAAATAGCATCAGACTCATTTTAGTGCTCTTGTGTTATGGCCGGATTTAATGATGATCCTGACAGGGACAACCTGGTACCTGGAGATCGCAAAAGAACAAAACAAAAGATGCAGACAGATTCATTAGGCATTAGCTGACATATTCTAAATCCCTTAATGGTCGTGAAAAAACAGAGAGGGACTGGTTAATATAGAGCGGCTCAAACTAAAGCATTTTGCTTACCACGCTTGCTGTTCTTATTTCAACAAGAGAAAAGTCGTGCAGTACACTGATTTCCATTGATGGGGTGTAAATTGCCGCTATTAAATGACGAAAGCTTAAGAAAAAAGGTTCAGAGCATGAGAGAAACCGTGCACATAAACACTGTTATTGGAAATGGAAGAACCTGCAGTATTCCGTCCTACAATCGTCTGACAGCCAACAGCAAAAAAAACAACTGTGTGAGAGACTGAAAAAAACCAAAGCACTACTACAGAGATTGCTGGATTCTACACTGTATTCAGCCTTCAGGAATCTGTCATTCAGGGGCAACACAAACCGACTTGAAGTGAGAGATAATGGACATGTTCTGAGTGTAATTAAGCAATTGGCAAAAGTAAAATAACATCCTATATGATCAATTACAAAATATTAGGGAGCACAGGCAACAGGGAAAGAGAGTCCAAGCCCTATTAACTAGTCTAGCATAGCAGCGCTGTGGTGATGGGTCTGTCTGCATCATTCTGGTATAGGGGGAAAAACCCTCTGGCTTGTTTTTTTCTTGTGCGGTGCTAAGCACAGGATGCAGCTGCCCTTACAAAATAGAAAGTGCGGATAGCAGAAGGAGAGGATTTAGCCACGTAAAATACACAGCTAATGGCAGCCAGTCAGACGACAACAAACTATTTCATAATGTGTAACGCAACCCCTGCAGAGGTCAGTGCTATGATAACGAAGCTAACATGGCAGGAAAAGTTACGGGAGTGCAAGCCCGCATAATGATGGCGAATCTTACAGAAGGTTTTGGGCTGTTCTCTGGACTGCTTCTCTGACACATGATGGAGTGTGCGCATAGAGGCAGTGCGCCCAGTGGTAAAGCATTTGCTTTGGGACAGTGGGACAGTTTTCTGACAGAGGCAACTGCTGTTGCCAGTGCCATGGGCATCAAACCAAAGTTGGAAATGAGCGAGAGAAAGAGGAAAGTTTTTTTTTGATGAGTCAGAACATGGGATAGAAGAAAGCCCAGACATCGCCCTATTTAAAGTGGTTTATGTTGGCATGGACTGCGTTATCTCTCTCTCTAAGTGCACGGTTCACATCAATGAAGCAGACCATTTCCACGGACAACTTTTAAAGTTCAAGTTTCAAAGCATTAAAGATGGAAATGATAGCGCGTCTCTAATATGATTATGTTTTGTGACGCCTATACTTGGATTAAATAGTGTGTGGGAGAGCCATGGGTTGTGTGCACACGGCAGTCCTGACAGCTTGTTTCTGATTGTCTCAAGGGATGTCTGTGTTGATGATTGCTAAAGCATGTCGGCATTTAGATTAGATGTATTATGCAGGCAAACAGAAGTCATGGATGCTGGTGACACCGGAGTCCAAACGCCAGTGTAACAAGTCAAGGTAAATGTAAAGGCAAAAGACTTTTTTTACACCAAAAATAGGAAACTCTTATTGTCAAAGACTGTGCTCAGGCCTTTTTCATTCTTTGATGCAGAGCTGCTCCTAATTCATTGTAACATGGTTGTGATGAGAAGGGATGCAGCATATTTTAGAGTCTCATCACCATAGTTACAATACAAGAGTCCTGTAGGCGTTTCATCGTCTCTGTTCAAGCCACTGTCCAAAACAAAATGAGGAGCGTGAGCTGAAAAACATGTCTGATCTTGACAAGTATATGTCGTTTCTAAGCAGATTTCACTGCAACAATTGGAACCGTTTGGTGAATTTCGCATTGTTTTCTTTACAGGACTGTATTGTTTTAAATAAATTCCTGGGACATTTTGCGAAAAGTAATTTGGCACTTATTACAAGTATAGATACAATCATGGTAATAAAGTAGAGATGATTATCAGCTGGGTCACTTCCAGTTAATTATTTCTAATGAAATGCTGGTGTAAAACAGAGTTGTTTAATCTGTGCACAGGTTATTTTAACATGCAAAGATGAAAGAAAAAGATAACCCAGACATTAACCCATTAACAAATATTAACGTTGGTTTAAATGAAGCAGTTCTTATAAGGAAATTCCTCTGTTACTTTTAATTAGTAACAAATACATTTCTTTCCAGGAAATTTACAAAGAAACAATAACAAAATAGATTGTAAATTGTTTACATTAAATACAATAAAAGGTTACTGATGACGGTCTTTTAAAATGGAGCTTAGTTATATATTAAGCTATAATTGTTGACAAATACTGTAACTAAAGGAACATTTAAAATGACCATTGCAGTGTGTTATAAACCATTTATTAAATATTTAAATTTCTATTTAAAATAATTGAATTCATTATTTGCTTTACAAAATAGTTGTCAAAACAGGACAAATGAAGTAATGCAGTTGAATGGGCTCACCAGTAATGTTACTGTTTAAAGGCTGGTGTCAGAATCAAGGTCAGCTGTCCACAAAGGACATGAGCAGCCAAGTAGCCTGTGATGCTTGATTTTCCTAATGGGTCATTCATCAGTGGTAATTTGCTAAACTAATCTTCCCATTTAGTTCTGTGCGGAAAAAAATTAACCTAACCAATTCACACTGACAAATGAAGCCATTATCAACGTAATGGTAAATTGAGAGGTCAAATTAAGGTGCCATGCTTGGGGAACCAGCACCCTCCCATAAAGGAAAAGCATCAACACTTGGAACATGATCCCTCACCTCCATCTGAAATTATTAACAGCACCAAAATGTATTAATAAAGGTCGAGTACAGCATTGTTTCACAGAGCAAAGTGCTTCATATCCAAAGCCCTTGTTGGATGGGATTAATATTCCAGGGGGAGGTGGGTAATAGAGTATATTCAGTGCGGCAGATTTAAGGCATTTAAGCTGACACCACATTTCAGAGGTTTTTTAGGCAACGATATTCAACACAACAACTCAGAGATATATTGTAAAATACAGAGACCAGTGATCATACTTTAGAAATGTAGGTATTTTCATCTGATGGGAAGAGACGAATCACACACACACACACACACACACACACACACTGTGTAATGTGTATATGAATGGATCAAAGACCCCGGCAGACCCACAAAGCTGTTTTCAGATATTCTGTCTAATTAGACTTCTGTTCTGGTTACAGTTGGCTGACCTACTGTACACTACGAATTAGTCAAAGTCACCAAAGCTTATAAGTAACTAATAAGTGCCCGGTTACACACGAAGGATGCAGAGGGAAATATGTTCCTTATGAACAGGTTGCGCTGGAACATAATAATAAGCTCAATAAGAAGAAGCAGATTTGTTGAAGTAGCACTTATCAGTAACACTAGAGACTGTGTTGTGGGAATAGTACACCATAGAACATTTAAATATATGAATTAGAGCTGAAACAATTAGTCAATCAACAGAAAATGAATAAGAAACAAATTTGAGAATAAATTAATCATTATTCATTTTTCAAGCAAAAACATCAAACGTTCTCAGATGTGAGGATTTAATATCTTTGGGTTTTGGACTTATGAGCATTATAATTCAATTAATTCAGAAAATGACTCAACGATCAAGCGATAATGAAAGGTTGCGGCCCTTTAATCAATACAGACAAACATACATGTTGCAGTACTTGTGGGTTGTGCAGTGGCCACCATTGGCTGGGATGAGTTTCAATCATTGCAAAAATACTACTGTGGAAAGTTTGTTAAGCATTTCTTCATTCAACAGAGCAAGATTATAAAGAATTGGATGTCACAGCAAAGCTAACACGATCCCCACCTTAAATTCTGCCTGCCACGCTCGCTCCATTCCAGTAAATGTCTGCACTGTCATGTTTGCGAATGCATCTCAGAGTTCACCAAATTTGAACGTCGGAGCACAGCGAAAATTTACAGCACGTCCAAAAGCGTATCATCTGACTGAGGCGCCTGAGTTGAAATACTTTTTTTTTGGTCTTAGTCAAACATTGGGTGTGCTGAGAATGATAAAGATGCAAGTTGCCCTGCCCTAACAGGTTCAACGAAATAAAAAGGAGCGTGAGAGAGAGAGATGTCAATCAAGCAGTCTGCTCGCTCCTACACAGTCCTGAGAAGAGAAGACGTCTCAATCAGGCAAGTAAAAATACCTGTGCAGCGGTCACAATCGCCGATCAACACATGCTATATCTAAATCACCAAGTCCCGGGCTTTGATGGCATTATCACAGCAGGCAGTTTCACTTTAAACATTGATGTAATTAATAACATTAATATTTTCTGCATCCTACTTTGGAGTGGAATACCTGATATTGTGCATGTATGCTCATTGCCACGAATAAATGGAAGAGTTAGTCTCACCTGTGCTTTTTCTGCCGTGACAAATCATGATGCATATAGTGAGCCATGTCTGTTGTGTCATTCTGCCGTCAAAAGCGTCAGTCCTGTTGTGATATATGCTGGTAAGCTACTTAAGCTTGTAACACAACCACTTCAAACCGATATCTTGGTTAAAGAGACAGTAATCATAAAAGTAATTATGTTTTAAGGAGAATAATATGATAGATTGAGATTCAGTCAGTCAGGATTTATTTTGCGTTAATAATAACCAGCAGTAAATTACAATCGGATTAATATGCTCCTGCTATGGCTTCCAATCACAGCTTTTAGTATAGTTTATTGGTTATGTGGAATGAAATTCTTTATTGAAGCGTGATTATGCTGTAAGCCACAAACTAAATGCAAGGTCTTGCCACGTGACACACACATATATCAGCTGGTTTAAATTGACTGACTGAACTTTCTCACAAACACACTGAAACTGTGAATACACTTCAACTATAACAATTGTAACCAAACTGATAATTGTAGTCCCTGCCTCTTTACAAACACAAACTACAAGTGCTAAACGTGAAAAAAAATACATGTTTTATGTTTTTGTATCCCTGATGGAAATGTTGCTGTTTTTTGTTTTTTTTTAAGAAAATTGTATTTATAGACTGGATATTGAACTGAATTGTTTGTAATAACTTTACACTTGAGCCATAAGCTGCCACGGTCTTAAAACTGCTTATGTAGTGTACAGAGTAAGCCCAGTCTAATCCCAGCAAAAGTTGGTGAGTGACTGTAGATAAGGAGTAAAATTGAGCAGACTGCTACATGCACTGTGGAAAATAGGCTGTAGGCTTCACGCATCATGTACCTCACTTTACACATAATCTCTATGTGACCACGTGGCAGTCTACTGTCTGGTCAATATGCTATTTTAAAATGTCCTAGGTACAAAGTTTATCAACAGAGGCTTACAGAAAGGATGAATTCTTCCTTAACTTAAAGTAGGACAACGGCATTGTCTTACTTTGTGTATTCATGTGTTGTTGAAAGTCTGACTGAGCTATATATCAGTGGGGTTTTTTCAAATTTCTGCACCTGCAAAAACAAGTAATCACACAACGGTAGTTTTGACAAAGGTACCGACGAAGTAAAGGCGTCATGTTTTCGGAAGTGTCTTCTCACCTGAGGTGCCATTCTCTGCACTTCCAAAGAGTAAACACTCATAATCAGTGAACCGTCATCACTGACCTGAATCCAGCCCGGCATGACAAAGACACTTCCTTTGCTTGCTTGTTCAGACTGGGCTATTGATCCTGACAAACAACACATCCAGGGTGTGTTGCAATCATTCAACACATCACCCCTCTGGTCTCACTTCCAAGTTACCTCTATCAACAGATCCCTCCTTTGCGTTACAACGCAAACACTCTGCGGAGTTTACCTTCAATGAGCGGAGCCATAACAACTCACTAAGTGTTTGTTCAAGCAGAAGGCGAGGAGAAGTGCTGGCGGGACGGAGGGAGGGAGAGAGAGAGGCAGTGATGATAAATCACCAGAGAGGACGATGTGACGCTGACAGTATTACATCCTTGAACTGTTCCTCAGTAGGCAAGGTTAGGCTGTCTATTGGTGGGCTGCAGCTCCCTCCGGGCCTGCAGGAAAGGCAAAATTAGGCAATTACAGGCAAATGAATCTTTTATCCCTTGACAGCAGCTTTCAGAGTCTGAGTGTAAAATGGTGTTAGGATTCAGATGAAGTGCATCTGTGCACCAAAATGCTCCACACTATGAAGAAAGGTCCTATTCTGCATGCCGCAGATCAATAAAAAGGCGACATAGTTTGAATTTAGGAAACATATGGGAGCTGAATATAATTCATGGCCACCGATAGTTAATTATGTGGTATGATGTTGCAGATGTGTTGTGTTGTGACTGCTGGGTGTGGACCTCATCTGTTTTCACCCAACAGGCCCAACAGGTGTTAGCTCTGAGGGGGTACTGTGCATGATGATGAACATACAAATAAAGTGAAAGTCAGTGGGTCATTAGTCTCTTACTTTCTTATTGATCAATCATATCCCAACGTAGCAGAATAGCCGCACTGTATGAATTGGCTTGACTTGAGCTGAAAGGCAAGTTTTACATGACTGGCGGACATAGCCGATGGCGTCGGGTCTTTTTTGGTAGCTTTGCTAACTTCTCTACTTGTACTATGGAAGAAGGTAAACATTGAAGAAGTTGATAACACAACTGTCTTTGGAAAAAAGTCCAACTCTCACCAGCAAACTTAAAAACTTTATTCTTCACCTTCTAGTTCTGACAAATGGACAAAAATATTAAACTGCAGAAATGACGATCATGAAAGAAAAAAACATATCCCAATATATCCATATGACCTAGTATCCATTGTGATTACTCATGCAACCATGGCCTCTAGTTAATTCGATTTTAAAGATCCCCTCAAATTAAGCTACTTTTCACAGCTCTATCAACAGAATTTTCCATAAAATCATTCAAATTCTTTAATGAGTATCGCCCAACGAATCATCCCGCAGCTCTTTTTAGACTAATAGGAGATCGTGAAAGGGGACACCTCGATACCATTAGAATTATAATACAACAAACATAATTTTCAATAATCAATTTATATTGACAAGTGTCCTTTTTTACACACAAAACCACATCGTCACACTAGCAGTCAGTGTCATACTTCACACATAGTGGTGAGCCGCTTGTAAACATGCTAGCAGATTAGCTCTGTAGCAGCAATGCTAGCTTGGCTACCCAGTTGGTGACGTTACCCTTGCCCTGCAGGTCGTAGCGGTCCGTCAAGTCTCCCAAAATTGTCCATTGCCCAGATATCTAGTGATGTTTTTAATGTGTATTATTGCAGTTTCACTCCAGGAGAATCACACTGTTTTCTGTCTGTATTGGATGCGCTGGAGGACATGCATGCATTCAGAACGTGTTAGGAGGTGGACCAGTTGATATTCCCTGCATGAAATCACACTTCAGTGCTCCTGACTTTACCAGCAGCCGAGGTGAGGCTTGAAATAGTAAAGATGCATTTAATGATAGTGAAACAGAGGTATAGTTAGTATTCATGAAGAGACACGCCACTCCGACGCCCGTTCTGCTGCGGAGGGACATGGCTGGCCAAACACAGCAGCTTGAGGTAAATGCACAGAGGTAGTTTATAATGTTTGGGAGTCATAAACATTCTGCCCTTGGCTCTTTCCTAGCAGACGGACCAGGGAGAATTTTACTACTGCCATAAAGCATGTTCATCTTCTTCCTCTCCCCTTGCTTCCCCTCAGTTATAACACACACACAGAAACACGCGCATACACAAACACACACACGCCCATCCCTGTCATATTTCACAAACACCTTATGCATTAAAATGAAGGAAGGGAACGGGAATGCCTTCTGTAAACAGAACGGTCAACCGTTCTCCTCACTGCTGCATTGCTTGTACTTAAGGCCAAAACCAAAAGATCAGAAAGAGTTAGCCTTTCAACTGATGATTTATTTTATGTTTGAAATGTGAAGGTTTATTTTTAAAGGGTAAGGGATTCAAGGCAAAGGGACAAACTAGGATGGGCTGGACACAATAAATCCTTGTGATGGGAAAATAAATTGTGTCATTGAGGTGCTGATTGAATTCAATTATATTTGATTCAATTCACAATACTCAAGATGTGTATGTAACATCCTGTCTACTTTGACCTCCCCTATATGCGTTTATGCTTTAACTGTTTGAACTGTAGCCCAGATGACAACCTAACTGGTCACTGGGAAATTTAAGTCAGGGCATCTCATGATTGAGATTTGATCAGATCGTTTCGTTCTCTGTAGAGAACCACAGTGAGTACATTCTTAAAGAAGTAATCAAAAGTGGATATTACAAAGGGCTTTAGAAGGAAGAAAGAAACATGTCCAACATGTGTGACATACATACTTCCACACCTAAATACACACAGACAAAACTGCCCAATTAAATAAGGTTTATTAAAAAAAAAGCCCCTCGGGTGAGCTGATAGCCGTGGCGTACGCCACATGGGCACAAATGCCCTGAGCAGATTCCATTCCCCGGCTGGCCATTTGCATGTCATTCCCCTTCTCGATTTTCCCACTGTTGCTGTCAAATAGAGGCATGTTTTAAATCTATAAAACTCTGTTCAATCAGATTTTGCACATCTGAGGTGAAGGTTGTAGCTGTAGAGGATTGCAGGGTTTCTGCTTGAGTATTGCAAGCTAAGTTAGGTCGTGCCTAAGCATCGTTTCTTAAACTACAGTTATGGGCTACCATGCAAGGTGCCACCTGTCCATCTGCACTAAACTATTTCACATACACACCCATACATACGCTGAGTTGGGTTAAATGTCTTGCCCAAGGACGCATCGACATGGACTGGAGGAGCCACAGCCACCAACTATCACAAGCTAACATTTCCTATCAACCAGCGACGGCTGGTGAGTCCAAAAATTGGGGAGGAGCAGCGAGGCCCCGAGTCCATACGAGGCTACGGCAGCAGAGCAGAGCCCGTCGTCCTGTTCTTCTGGACTGTGTACCTCTACCCATACAGAGGACACGGGAGAATTTGAAAAAAAAAAAATTGGCTGCAATCATGCTTTTTGTAATCCAAACGAAGTTTTTGTAAAATGATGTCCATGTCTTTGACCAAAGTGTGGTTTTATATTTTAACCGTCTTACTAAAGCTATAGTACAGCAACATTACCTAATAAAGTGGTTGTGTCCGTATATAGATTCTGGCCATCTTGACCATGACTTTATATGGTTTGTATTGACTTTAATGCAAGATGCTGAATATATACTGTGTATTCGTTGCTCTTAAATTTACAAATATAGTTTGAATTGAGATCATCTTAATTTAGCAGACAAAACTGGGGTGTCGGATGGTAAAACTCCTGACCCCTTCTACGTGGCTGTTTTTTATTAGACACCTGCAGGTGAGCTGGTGTGGTAACTATGGTGATTATGCAGTTCTGAGATCAATGCTTCAGTGTCTCCCCGAGTTATAACCCTGCAATAATGATTCAGTTGTAGTTCTGCACCAGAGAATGAGGCTGGCACAAAAAGGACAGCGCATTGATGCACTCACACCAAAACCTGTGCATTTTGTTTTTAAATCTTCCTGCCAATTTCTATTCAAGAAGATGGATTTGCTAAACTCTATTTAATGTAGTAAATGCTTTTTTGCCTATAGGTTGGATGCACTTATTGCAAGTCGCTTTGAACCAAGACATCTGCCAAATGAATGCAGTGTGATTGATTCAAGTATAAAGTAAGTGTGGTGAAAGCCTTGATCACAGCCTTAATTAAGTTTCTATTTTTAGAAAAATGTTTCTCAGAGGCAAGTGAAAACCTGCGAGAACCAGAAAGACGCTGTGATAAATCTAGTTTATGTGCAACTCTTTAGACTCCCTGAGGCCTGGTTCAGCTTAACTCATAACCAGCATTTTTTTATTGAACTTCTCTAAGGGTCAATATAACTTTGATTGAAAATAATGCCAAAAAATAAACTCCTTCCTTGTCACGTTTAACCCCCCTAAGCCCCTACTCTCACTACAACTTTTAGAAGGAAACTTTCTAACTGCAGTCGTAGTCATCTTTGACTTAACTGACTCGTCGTTAAAAAAAAAAAAAAAGACTATTTGAGATATTGAAGAGTCAGCAGTCATGCTAGCAGCACTGTGAGGCTGTGCTTTGAGCTAAATGCTGAAGTCAGCATGCTAATGCTGATGTTAAGCAGGTATAATATGTATACCATGTTCACAATCTAGTTTAGCATGTTAGCATGCTCACATCTGCTAATAGGCAATAATAATAAAGTACGGCTGAGGCTGTAGTTTTAGTTGTATTAGTAATAGTACTGAACTTTATCCTGATGGTGGTGCTAGATTAAAAATGAGATAACCAAAGTGGTTAAGATGTATCCTGAGGTGGGCTTGAATGTGTGTACCAAATTTCCTGGAAATCCAACTAATAGTTGTTGAAACTTTTCACAAAAGGAAAAGTAAGGGGATCAGCAAAATCTTTAGGATTCATCATCTTGGAATCATGTGTAGCACCACCAGATCTGTTTTCACTTATCCTGTAAAATATCTCAACACCTACCAGAAGGATTGACACAAGAGGAAAAGTCAGGGGATGACTTAAGTCAGTAGGATTCGTCCTCTTGCCACCATGAATGTCCGTATAATTTCATAGTAATCCATCGAAATAGTTATTAAGCTTCTTCAGTCTGGACCATGCCGTTTGCATGGCTAAACATTTCACTTGTGTGTGTGTGTGCTTAATAATATAATTTAATGTCATCTGTGAAAGTGTAGGTCTTGATTGAAGATGTGACCAAGGGGCCACCCAAACACATAACAGAAGCAGGTCAAGTACAGATCGCTGTGGGACACCACCGTTAGCAGCACTAGCTCACTCCGATAGAGAACTATTCTACACATCATGCTGAGTTCTGTCAAACAGAACAAGTACCGGCCCCTCGAGAACAGAGTTCTCCAGAAGATCTGAGGGGACCAAGTGCTCCTCAGTGTCAAATAGGACAGATGTTAGATGAGAATCCACAGCAATCAACAATGAATTGCTACCCTGGTGAGCGTAATTTCAATAGTTTACATCTGAGCTCAGACTGAATCGATCAAAAGTGGAGTGGACAGATGGGCTGCGAGTTAGCCAGCAACCACTTTAGACAGTTTAGACATGAAAGGACAATTAGAAATCGGTCTGTAATTGCTTATTGTAGGCGGATTAAGGTTTGGACTTCAGAGCAAATGAGTGACTAGATTTATTTTGCAAACTGGGAGAACAAGCTGTAGGATTAAGTGATTTATTGACAATGACGAGAATTTGTTTACAGCTAAAGTAGAGTCGAAGATATACGAGTTTCCCAATATGAGCAAAATGACCACCATCATCAGCAACAAATGATAATTGTTTGAGAAATTGGAAAGTCCAACAGATCAGATCTGTTTTCCTATTATCTGCTATTAACATGTAACTTAATCAATTCAATAACTACAAAAACATATCCATGATTCACATTTAATTGTCTGGCTCGCTGAGTTGTCACCTACAAAGACCGCTTACTGGTCCAACTTGGATGGACATATATTGTGTACAATTCTGGCTGCTCAGTTGCTACTATCTTAAGTCACCCACTTCTATAATGACAATGACTCTGATTAATCCCTCAGAATTTTAAATGAGTCTGTCCCTCCGAAAGTAAATGTACTAATACACTGTGTTAGAAAGAAGATAGAAGGCTTCTGACAATTAGAAAAAGTCGAACAATGTCTGACAGTGAGATAATGATGATAGCCTGTAAGAATATCATCATAAAGTACATGTCTCTAAGGACCTCACAAAGACAAGCCTGTGTACGGCTAATTAATCAGCAATCAATCAACGAACAAAATGTAAAATAACAAAATTCCCAGCTGCAGACTGCATGCCGTCTCCTGCAGTGGAGGCACAGCAAATAAGGAGTGAAAGTGTGGCTCCATACCAAGCTCAACGTAGGGCGCCAGTTGATATCTATTGCAACCTCCTACTGTGCACTAACAATATTATATAAATATACTGCACAAGGATCATACCAAAAACTGTACACATTGTTTTTACAGTAGACTAGACTTGCATCCACATCCGGAATTTGGAAGAAACAGAAAAACAAACAATGATTTGAATAAATAAATGCATCCTTTGCTTTGTAAAAGATCAGTATACATTCAAACCTACATGTCACTAACTGCTTTTAGTGACATGTTACACATACTTGGTTGATCAAGCAGTGCTAATAAAATGCTGCTTTTCAATAATATAATGTAATTCCTTTGTTAGTGTATCAGCACAAACAATGTTTGATCCATTTATAGTAAATATCTACAGGTTGTACTCCCACATACAGTAAACTCCAGGCTTTATATAGCTTGTAGTACAATGTGACAGTTCAAATACTTCCGTCATACAGTAGATATCTGGAGTGGAATCCAAAGCAGCTGTGTTTTACATTGTTTGAGAACAAGATGATGAAATGTGTGTACAACAGCATATGGCAGTAGAGCACCTTGATGTGTTTTGCTTGATTGTGTTTTTTATTTTTTTTTAAATCACTTAGGCTATCTTGTAACACCATTATGAAATGTAATTCAAAGCTGCCAACGTGTTTTGGGGATACTTTTTGATTTGAACTTTGAACTGAAGTCACACATCATCTTCAACCCATACATGTGTACATCATTATCGTGTTTAAAAGAGTAACTTAACACCCCCAGAATATCTTGATTTTGGTGACCTCCAGTGGTTGCACTTCCGCCCTTGCAGTGATGTACAGGTGTACTCCAGGACATCAATGTCAGTGACGTTACAGGTGTAAAAGAGCACACTGATGACTTCCATGGAGTTAAAGGCAGGACAGTGAAATATCAGTCAAATCAGAGATGCTGATTTACTGTAGAGGTCTGAATCCAGGCTATTGCCTAACCTTGTAGCTGCCAAATGCTGTCAATGAACACTACCCAGGATTTGGCAGAATTGTCCATTATAAATGTCTATTTATGGTGATAGAGTTTGGTCCGGGGTGCAACAGGGATGAAACTTTCAACCAGAGAGGATGGTAAAATACTGCTTTTTTTTGGGCCTGGCACCAGACAGGGACAACTGATTTACTATGAATAGCTTGCTAAAACTTTGCCTGCATTGATTAAATGTCAGTTGAAAGAGTAGTAACATGTAAAGACTCAGAATCTGCTATGACCATATTGAGAAACTAATGTTAGAGAAGCAAACGTGGCATATCTCACATATTGGACTAAGCTAACAGATTCATCTCCACCACTCACGGACTACACCTACTTTTCTCTCTAGAATAGTGTGTGGAACATGGTCGCCGGCAAGAAAATAACTCTGGATTGGATTATTAATACATTTTACAACTTTATGAACTAATGATTTACCTCATGAAAAAATATCCTCTAAATTATGGATGTCTAAACCGGAAGTTGTCAAACACATTTTGCCACTACAAAAATGTGATCCAAAGCCCGGTGCTCTTCTTGGGGGCACTTGTCCCTTACCTCTAATTTTTGCACTTTCATCCTACTTTGAATTTGTTTAGAATGACTGACCCCATCCTATCCCACATTCACATCCCATGGAAAGCCACACTATGGCTGATGGCCAGTCCCTGTTTGTTGCTGCTTCTGAAGCTCGAACTGCTGCTTTGTAGAGATGTCCCACTCTTTGAAGCCCTCTTTCTCTGGCAATGTTTTGTCCACGATGGTGAATTGGCTGTTGGGGCCGGCGCAGTTAGACTCAAAAGAAAGTGTCATCCCAGTTCAACTAGCCAACCAGAATTACATTCAGGTACTTTACAGTTCTGCCTGTGTGGTTGGCATGTATTAAAAAGTGAATATTTGCAAGTTGCTGTTACTAAAACATGGAAATGTCATGGTTTAACGTTTTTGAAGATCAGCTATCTCCGAGCAAGGCATTTGAAATCTAGATAGAGGAAAATTAATCTTAGTATGAAATTCACCTGTTTTTATCAAAAAGACTGGAAAAAGGAAGATATTTCATGTTAGCTGTCCGTACAAAATTCCGTCCTGCAGCAAATACATCTTCACTGTTTACTGTGTATGAAAGAGCAAAGCGGTTATGATTATATGTGTGGCATTTAGCATGTGTGGGAAGGCCCGCAGTATTTAGGCTGTAAAAACATCCGCTCATCAGTTGGAAAGCTGAAGGGAGCAGCAGGTGCGTGCCTGTTGCTAAGCAGCACCATAAAATGTCAAAGGCACAGCTGAAAAAAAGGCCCAAATAACATTTGAAAATAACACTAAAAGAATATTCGCTTTTGTGAAATATTTTTAAAAGGGGGGACATAGATGCAAAAGGAGCAAAACCAATGTAAAGCAGTTAAAGCAGGGCGGCTGCAGCTCAGGTGGTGGAGAGGCTGGGCCAATAATCGGAGGGTTGTATTAAAGAGGGAAAAGTTGCAGTTATAAGCATTGCAACATGATAATATAGCTATGACCTTTTAAACACTAATTCCATCCGGGCAAAGTATTCCAAAACGAGTCACACATTTTTTTTAATCTAAAAGGAAAATTGATCTCTCACATATAATTCATCGGACCACTTAAACTGTGTATATTTATCAATAAGCTGACTATAGTTCAACACAATTCATCAACAAAAAAACCCGTGTCCTGAACAAGTACATTTTGCGGAACACAACAAATCGGTTCGAAGAACACGGACAAAAAAATGAATACAGAAATCTCTCATCTGTAATTACCAAAACAAAACCTTTAGAACACCATCATTCAGAGAAATAAGCTAATTGAGAAAACTGGTTTTCATAAAAAAACTATAAAAACCAAATAAAATAACTGTCTTGTTGAATTATATTCTCTTGTTTTTGCCAGATGGTTGTATTAATTGTGTGTGTGTGTGTGTGTGTGTGTGTGTGTGTGTGTGTGTGTGTGTTTGTGTGGTGAAAAGCAGCATAGCCTGCGTTTGAGTGGGTACAGTAGCACATGAGCACATTCTAAATGCAATCAATCCTTGCTATGGCCAAAAAAAAGGAAACGTTGGAAATAACTGGAATTATCAGTGATGAATGTAACCACCGGGTACATTCAGGAAATAATAATACAGAAGAAAACACATACTTGCACTCAACGTAACCTTCCAGTGAATTACTGGATGCTCTGCACTCAGGGGCATAACAGTTTGATTGACATCTCTAAGCAAGCTGGAGAAGTTGCTCAGTGGTCTCGTGTTCCAAAGTAAAATGTAGCATATCAAAGCTGTGAGTTCATCCTTATAACACATTAGCATGTCAGCATTTCCAAACAAGTCACAATGAACCCTGCGAGTTTCAACTTACTGCATATGGTGATGAAATTGGACTGCAGTTATGTTTAAATCACTGCTTATTTTTCAACCATCTCATTGTCTCCGTCAACTCCACAGATAGCATGTAATCATTTTCTGATGTTGAGCATTTGGGCAATAGAGTAGTTTACACAATGTGCCTGCATAATCACCGCAACCGGCTCCCACAGCAACTTTTTCTTCAGAACTACACTTGATGAGTTCAGCTCTGATTTGCATTTCAGCGTGTGTTTGATGTAATGTTTATTTAAACCGGAATTGTAAGATTACCAGACCAGTATCCCTAGAAATTATTTTAATACTGGACTGAACTCTGCAACACACAATATATTTTCAACTTTCTGTATCTGTGGAAGTACAGTAGTGTGCCTCTTCTTTCAGAAAAGTGGATCTGAATATTCTGTGGTGTTTGCGTACTAGAGTTAGCGGGAATTCAGACCGAAAACAGCCCTGCGTTAAAACAAAACAGGGGGCTGCGATGGCTGGTTTGAGGTATCAGTGAGGATGAAATACAGTCAATTTTGAGTAAGTAATGTGTTTAAAGGCTTATCAGATGGCAAAACACTGCACAGTGACTTGTAATACTCACAGACAGGATTTTATAACTCTGGAAAGTCCTCAGGGTTTGTCTTTTGTTGTGACGACCGCAAGGTAAACAGCAGAAATACATAGCATCCACGTTTCAAAGTAATCCACCAGGAATGTGCACTTGCATGCATTTAAGTAACTGAGACAGCGCCTTGCTGGAAAACACAGCGTTGAAGCAAAAGTTGAGCCTGGACGTTAACTGTGCTGTATTTAGAGTTTAACTAGATATCTACGGATGACTAACAGTGACCTTAACGACTGCTAAACAGCACGGCTACAACTATTTACTATGTATGTAGGGTGCGGTCAGCTCATCACATATTTATTTGGGATAAATGTATGTACCCCACTTCTCCCGGGTTCAAGAGGAGTCGTCAATTTCTTTTTCTTTTTTTACATATAAGAGACGCTGAACAAAGGATTACAACTTGGAAAATCATAAACAGTTTTTTTTGCTGAACTGTCCATTATAAATGTTATTTTCTGATGAAAGGGTTTGACTGTACAGATGCTGTAATAATATTGTAGATGTATGACGTCGGACTGGAATTTGTGTCAAAAAGAAACAGTGCAGTTATCATTCATTACACAAATCAAATGATACACATCAAATGTAATCTAGTTGATGATTATAATAACTAGAGTAGTTAACTTTAATAGACAAATGCTCTCACACTCGTCTAATGTCTATTGCCATGTTAAAGGCCGTAAGTTAAATGCTTACAATGCATGCACATCATGATGAGCCACTACTACAGAATAGACACACTGTACTGCAAAAATTAAAATACACACACAAACACACACACACACACACACACTCAGGCCAGCAGCAATACACATAGTCCAAGTGAACAACAGATGAATATCAGTGCCACATCCCACAATCCCTTTCTTCCTGCTGTGGTCCTCTCTTCAACACATACCGCTGAACTTGAAGGAAAATTGCTTTTCTGATATCTCACAAAGTGTGACCTTACTCACAAAAACACTCACTCAACCACTCCAAACCAGAAATGGATCCCCCCCCCCCCCCCCCCCCCACACACACACACACACACACCCAGATGAATACAGATCTCCCTGTCATGTCAGATACACTGCTCGTCCTCAATCAGCTTCTAGCCTAAATCAAAAATCCATTATTATTTTCATTTTGTCATCGGTCATAATAGGCCCAAATCAGGGATCAATGCATCATGGTGAGTTAATAAATGAGTGGAGCAATAAAAATTGGCTGATGGGTATAATCGTGATTATGTAATATTTTCACTCAACAAGAATCATTTTTATGACACGAACTCAGTCGGCGCTCTTTGATCAAAAGGAATTAGACTGGAACTGCTGAAAATGAAAGTTGATGCAGCAACTAGAAATATGAAGACGTCTTTATTGCCATTGCTTCATTTAATGGTCATCGTGGAAAGCCAGAAAATGGGGGAAAATATGATGGATCCACCTCAAAGTAGCAAGACGAATCTCACTGCCATCTGGATCAACCTGAGTCTGGGTTTGTTCTGTCGATAACTTTGCTGAGACGTGGCGGAGTCAGACAAACAAAAGACAAAATATAGGTTAAAGGAAAGCCAACGGTTTAGCCAGATTATCTAAACCATGAGGGGAAACTGAAGTCTGCCAAACATGGGAGTTTGTATGAATCCTGCATGAGTGCTTGTGTTTTTTGCCATGTCCGATTTATGTTTCTGCTTTTTTGGATCATCAATTAATTTAAGTACAATCTTATTGCAAATAGAAATGGCATCCAAAACTATGAAAACACAGCCCTGTTTCCTAGAAATTATGTTTATCTCAATTTGCAGAGTAAAATAGTTTGACAGATTACTTTTTTCAACATAATGAGGAAATGTTTTTGATGAACGCATCTGCAAAGTTGCAAAATGTTCATACAGAACCTCTCTGCAAAACACTTACAAACAACACGTTTGTATTTTGTGATTTCTCTCCATTATCCTCTCTTGAAATACAATTTCAACTCACAGCAACTCGAGCATGAATAACATCGTTGATGGTAATGTAAAAGGTACTCACAGCATTTGGTAAAAGTCAAAAGTTAATTGAGGCATTAGTTCAACCTATGAACATGTAACCAAAAAAAAAACTCTCTTTCCCTCACACTAGACCCAACCACTCATCGGTCTCAGGATACCGTTCACCCAGACTGCCTCCCGTATGTTAGCAGTTTTTGAGCTGTATGCGATATCGGTGTTTAATTAATACGCTGCTGTATTCCTCACTGTGAGGAAGACACCGAGATCATTCTTTTATTTGTAAGGCAACATCACGCTTGATATCAATATTGCTTTGTAACACATTTACTAAGAAACCAGCAGCAACTTGGTAAGAAAATTAACAGGAATTGAAGTTTCAGTACTTTATATAGACTGAACTGATTTGAATAGATCGGCCCAATTGTCATGACACCTGATCCAGCTATTAGAGTCAGTATCGGCATCGGTACATCCTAGTTTTATTCATTGCATGATAAAGCAAAGTGCAGCACACTGTCATATCTCTCCTGCGCTGTCGATCTAGTCTAAATTGTCAACCAGGAGTAGATTTCCATTAGGTCTATGTTCCACTATATTTTACATAATGAATAAAAGGGTCTGCAGCAGATGTGCAGCAGATACTGATAAACGTGATCAATCCCCTGAAACAACTCAGCTGTTGAGCTGTTGTATTTTAAGACGATCTGGGGTTTATGTTCAGTCCCATTAAACTGAGCTCACAGTTAGTGATTTGACCTTCAGTTCCTCTGTCATGAGCTGGAAATCCAGAGTTAAAGTGACATCTAGCTGGCATTCACTGACAGCAGATGAGGAGGAGGTTTAGATGTGTGCATGAGAAAGAGATATTAAACCCTAAGAAGCCAGAGTGCGGCTGACAGCTCTTCCACTCCTCTTGTTTCCTGTTCTCATCTACCCCCTTTGTTTTTTTTCCCCTTTCTCACTCTGTCATCTGACAGTTAACTGCACAACAGGAAGCTCTCCACCGAGGGGGTTACGATTAAATTTCGACTGGGTTTTTTTCTGTTGTTTTTTTTAACAGCCGAATGCTCTTCCACACAGTTACATTAAAACATTTATACACAAGCACTCTTTTTTGGGGGGGGATTTGCTCTGTCTTAGTGGAACTTACCCTGCAGAACAAATAGCATCTTATTTTTGAAATGTAGATCGGCTAATTGGAATTCAGCTGGCTTCTTTTTTAATTTATTGAGTAACAGCTGGTCACAGACAGGGATGTAGTGGGAAATAAAAACCCTTAAATCTTTTTAATTTCGTCATAACACACCAAATGTATTTGTGTTTCCTTAATTTATAGCAAAGATCAGTCAGTCGGAAATGGTTGATTATAAAACACTTTTTCTATTGCGGGAACCTAAAGCTGCTGAAGTGCATCATTACAAATCCATATGCCAGATGTGTGTGTGTGTGTGTGGGGGGGGGGGGGGGGGGGGGGTTACAGGATATAAGTGAAGCCAGGCTATTGTTAAAAATATTGTTGTCATTATATTTTAAAAGATTGTCTTATTGCGTTGCTATTGAGGTAATCATGTCAGCAAAGTCAGGTAAGTTGTAGTCACTTAATGCCACTGTAAAACCTAATGGTATAAACTGTGGGGGAATTAACAAAAACACACATCATTCAAATTAAACCACCAGCACAGTGCTCATGATATGAGGTCATATGATCATATAATGACCATGTTTGATTAAGAGATACAATTTGGGGAAAACCACTTCCCTAACAGCAATAATAAGAAACTACTTTAAAACTGGAACTGAACCCAAGTAGAAGAAAAGGAGCAAGTCTGAACATGTGTGCACGAGAGACATGGCCACTTAGACAAAATATGAGTCCTGTGTGCTGGGAAGTCCACTGGGAAATTATGTGACTTTGTTATTGACCGTTTTTTCCTGCTACGAAGGACAAAAAGGTCTTCCACGTGAAACAGGGTCAGGTCCCCTCTCACTCTCGTGTGTGTGTGTGTGTGTGTGTGTGTGTGTGTGTGTGTGTGTGTGTGTGTGTGTGTGTGTGTGTGTGTGCCAATTACCTGGTGGCAATAAGAGTCCCTCCTACAGGGCTTCAATGTTACGCTGAAGTCTAACAAAGACTCAATACGCTATATAGCATACAAGAATGTGTGGATGCAAGCCAACGCAAACAACTACACTACTGTGTACAAGCTTTGCACACACATCACCAACGCTAATATCGTTAACTGTTCCGACCGGCTCGGGAGTCGCAACATAAGGACGGACACCACATCAAGTTAGATTCAACAACCACCGCTGTCAGTTTATTTACAGGACACAAATAAACTGGCATGTGCAAATCCAACTGTTTTTTTTGACAGGGTAAAACCTGCTGCTCTTTTGGAAATTGCTTCATTGTCATTTGCTGATGAATTGCACACACAAAAGAGTTCATTTTGTAATGATGAACAATATGGAGACCAGTCTCGACTGTGTGACGGTAAGATATTACTTTTTTCCCCAGTGGTGAGTATTATAACGTATTACTATTTCAAGTCTAGTAACAATATTACATTGACCCATCACAAAGTACTTAGTACCGTACTTTCGTTGTCACCACCCGCATATCACACTGAATTCAAATTTAAACTATACTATCCCAGAGAGGCCAAATATTCTTTAAAACACAGTTTTAGATTTGTTAAACCTTTATCTACTTGAGAAAATGAAAACAACACGAGTTCACGGTTCATTTTTCACATCTAGACCACATTGGACCAGGTCCAGATCAAAAGCTTTAACTTCTAACGGTCTGTGTTGGCTTGAACCTCGGATTCGCCGCTTGCGGCTATATTTCTTTGGAGGTTTATCCCTATGAGCGACTGCTTTCACATACAATGACCAATGTGATGCATTGTTAATATAAAAATAGTAATGTTAGCTGCTTTAAGAAAAATGTCAGCAAATTATCTTTCTTTGAGTAGTATATTTTGAGACTTTTTTCCTACCTTTCCCAGCTTGTAAAGTGCAATCTGATAAATCGACCATTTGCATTGCCATTTGAGATAGTCCAGAGTCAGAAAGAAAAAGGTCTGAAATACAATTTTGAAGCTATGTATCTGTGGGAGTCAGAAACATTTTCCCACTTAGTTTCCCCATCTGTGTAGGTGTGACTGTGTATGGATGCATGTGCACGTGGCGTATTTGTGTGTGTGTGTGTGTGTGTGTGTGTAAATGATGACATCACTTGCATGCAAGGTGCTTCCACACATGGCCTTATTTGGCCCAGCACAAAGGCATACACACTTCAAAGGTGTGGGTTTTGGATCAATCGCGGTGGGTGTAGGTAGGTGGTGAATGTACATTCGCTCCCTTCATCTATGACTCTTTTCATGTCTATGCTTGCAGGAGCCACATTCATGACAACACTTGAATCTTAATATGAATAAATGAGCTTGAATCAAATGAAATTGTGGTTTAAATCAATCAGAAGCTAGAACCTGTGCGTAAAGCAACACTTGACCCTGTGCCTTTCGGTCATGAACATCATTTTAATTCAAGGATTGAGCTGCACAAAGTGTATAGAAACCCTGCGGACCTTCAAAGCTTAGAGTCTTTACAACGGTCTCTTATACAACCCCAACAGTACCTATTCACTGTAGGCACCGCAAAGTTTGCCTTTCATCAAAACATCTCCTTATCGGTGAATATTAAAGATTTGTACTCAACCTGTCAAGAAAACTTTAACTTCAAAAAATGAAAAGTTGGAAGCAAACCAAAGCTAAATACACACGCAACTCTTGTTTAGCAGGAAAAGTATCTACATCTGGTGCTCAACCATCAATTTAAAATAAGTTTAAGCCAGATCTTAGGCGACGCGGTGAAGTGCTCCCTAAGAATCTGCATGAAGTGGCCACTTATAAACTCCCTCTTAAAGTCTGTTGCTAGAAGTCCCTGTGGCTGCTCTGCTGCCCAAGTCACACAGTCCTTCAAGTTTATTTTTGAAGTCTGACTCGTATTCCTTTGGGACATGAAGGTCGGAGGCGGCGGGGTGAGCGTCCCCTCCGTTTTCCTACTCTTCTGTCCCCTCCTCCCCCTCCTGTCTCCTCACTTCACCCATGGGATGCAGGGAAGGTGAGAGAGGGTCACACATTTCTAACGCTTGACCAGCTCTGCGTCTATTGGCAAAGACCGAAGGTGCGTTCATATCAAAATCCATACTAAACTCAACTTTTCAGTGCAGACAGGTAGCTGCGAGGTGAATGGTGAAAGAAAGCAATACTTCTGTTGAAATTGGCCAAAATTAAGCAATTATCGGGAGAGGATTTTTTTATGGGTCGATTTTTTTGGTTTATTTAATCAGCTAACTCGGTTTGTCCTCACTACAGACGTGTACTTGCATCTTTCAAAATGCAATCTTGTATAAAAACAGCATTTCACTGCTGAACTGAATCACTTTTTTATGTAATTTGTATTGACTTTGCTTACTTCCATTACACTTACCTGTTACACTAAAATGTATTATTGCATTTTGGAAAAAGACAGTTGACAGTGAAGAAATTGAAAATTGTGTCTTTATAAGCTATAACATGAATCACTGTTATCCTGCTAATATTCATAAAACCTCCATTCCAACCCTGCAGATTCCTCCAGATTCATCTCCTCGTATTCTGTCTGTGTCTTATTAAAGGCCTAATTGAATGTGATTGATGACAAAATTCCCCTTGATTAAAAAGAGCTGTGACAGAGATGGTCACGTTGCCGAGTGGAGAAATGTCACTATGACGCTTTTAATGGGTTATTTTCAAATCGCCTGTGTAACTTACAGGATTGCAAATTATTTAATATGTCAGGCCAGTAACACTGTTGTAAGAAGCCACCTAAAACAATGTATTGGATGTTCTCACACAATAATTCAGAAAGGGTCATGCATGTTTTATGGGCAATCAATCAAACTCAAACACCAGCAGGCTAGATAATGAGGAACTATTGAGAGGAATGAGGCCTATTCAAGCTCAGAGATGGAGCAGGACAAACACCATTCTCTACGGACTACCTTGAACATGGCATAGTTATTGTGAAGGTGCGTGTTTGTCTGCATCTGTCCAGGTGTGTGTGTGTGTGTGTGTGTGTGTGTGTGTGTGTGTGCAACTGATAGAGAGTTCATTTGCATGGGTCCTCTTCTTAAAAACGTGCAGTATATGCAGATGTTTGTATACTGTTTTATCAGCTTTATTTATCCAGTTGGAGGAAAAGATACATTTCAATCCATCACGGATTATTGAACGGTAACAAGACTTAAACTAAGCAGGGGTCTCATTTCTAAAAAACAGTGCATGGGATCCACATTAAATGCTTGCATATGTATGTATGTACGTACGCCAAAAAACATTCCGATTCATAAAACCTTGCGTATGCCTGCCAGTGTGCAGCTGGTTCAGCCTCACACGCCCACATTCAACCAAATGTGGCACCTTATGAATGTTGGTGCATAGACATGAGCCTGTTTATCAGTGGGTCTTTATGGGGAATCACGCCAGCTACCGAGAAGAAGACTAAGAAAAGGATTTTTTTTGACACAGAAATCAAAGTGCTTGTGGATGAAGTGATCTCTGAACACTCTGTGCTGCAGTATTTATGTTTACAGCAATTAGACTGATTGGTTCCAAAATGATCGCGACAGTCAGTGTAGCCAGCACTCTGGATATTATTTAAAAAGGAAGTTTGGTAAACACTACATTTACGTTTTCCTTTGGCATTATGAATAGGACTGATAATGACGATATGGAGTGATTGTGCGACAGCTGTCACTGGCTTTATTTCCACACTTTGTTAATTCACACAATCCTTATGTGGAGGTGGTCTTCAACATTTCTCTTCATTCACCGCTTTTATAGACTGTGTGTTTGTATAAGTGCACCAAGAGAAAGTGACAGCTAACCTTAACCCTTAATAAAACAATCAAAAGGCATCGAATAATGTATGATGTTAAATAAATCAGATAATGCATAGGCAATTCAGTGATATCCCTGCAGACTTGACTGGTCTTGAAATATAATCCTCTTTGTTTGAGACCGAGACACGACTTGAGAACTGCAACACTGCCCAATAGCTGTCGAGACATTTCACTCAAAACCACAAATGTCAATCTTGTGGCGGTGCTATAGAAAAATCAGGGGATCAGTCAGTCACCTCTGAGCACCATGAATGTCTGTCCCAAATTGAATGGCAATCCAGCCAATATCTGTTGAGACATTTCACTAAAAATCAGAAATGTGAACTTCGTGGTGGCATTAGAAGAAAAGTCAGGGGAACACATAAGGCTTCATACTCCTGGGACCATGAATGTCTGTACAAAAATTCAGACAAAAGTGATGGACCAACCTGTAGACAGACATTTACATCCTATAGAGACACACTGCTAACATGGCTAAAGAAATTGTAATGTAATGTAGTTTTAACCCAAAATAATTCAACGGATGTTGGACTGGCATCGTACTCTGATGCACGTTAATAAAAGACTAGGATTTGTGTCTTTATCATTATAGTATTATTGCCATTTTTTTGCAATTTACATCCTGATTTCAGTGCTATATAAATAAGCTTTATTGTATGGCTATTATTAGGTATATTGTTGTTTATTAAATTACAAAAAAAGGACAATTATAAAACTCATTAAATACTTGTTAATTGCAGAACACAGAATGGTATTGAGGTGCAGTGGGGTTTTTTGGGTCTGGTTGCTATGATACGGAATATCCACAGAAGTACTGCTCTAGATGAATCAGGCCAAAGCAAGTAGGGAGAGGGAATGGACCCACCGGTCTATGTGTATTAATATCTCCTATTGTTGTTCCCGTTGCAAAAAGTTCTAAAAATATATAGCGGTCGCTTGCCATCCCGTGGTTGGCGATACATTACCAATTTATAGCTACAGCTAGTCATGTGTGTAAGTAATCAAACAAGACATGACCTATTCTTTATTGAAAAGTATCTCAAACTGACAAATTCAACTGTAAAACAGTGAACTCTATTTCTGTTACACGCCATTTGTTACTCCCTAGTCTTGTACTTAATATGGGACATGGAGCACTAATCTCCCCCAGGGGACATGCAGTGACTTGCTCTATTACCTGCCCGTTATTGGGCAAGCTTCCAGATGTATGTGACCATGCTGCAGGTAGAGCTAATCCTGTAATGACACAGACGGTCAATTGATTGCAGTCTGATCTCTATTCGAGGCTCCCCCCCCACAGGTGGAGCTGGTGGCTTGTGAGAAGAGGATTTAACCTTCTCTCAGTGAATTGATTAAGAGAGGGACAGAGTAGGAAATGCTGTAAGTCCTCCCTCGCTGCGGAGCGTATCAGCAGCGGGGGACAATTACTGACGTGACATTTTGTCACAGACGTTGCACTGTTGTGCCGTCATTTTGTGTAGAGAACACGGAGCGAGCTAGAGATGTTCTTAGAAACACACTCTTGTCACAGAAAGATCAGACAGATCCTTTATTATTTCTGTGTTTTACATTCATTTTCAGTTCCATGTGGCAATGCACATGATGCAAGATCGTGCAATGCTCTGCCTTTAAAGTGATAAACCTTATTCCTCATCTCTAAAACAAAACTATGCTTCATTTTAACGTCAACAGATTTCTTTTTCAATGCAGATCAATTCCCCAACATTTCCAAGTGTTGTATTGGGAAAGGCGTTTCAGATGTGGTTAGATGGTCCGACAAGCATTTCTTTAGAAGCATACTGATGCCCTTTGAGTGATGTTCAACATGATGACTAGAGGAACAAGCTTTTATCCCAAACATCATGAGTCCAGTTCTCCAACACCTACAGCTATGCCTTAAATTGGCTTGACCTTTAGGTATGAAGAAAGGTGGCTTATGCAAAGTCTTTCTCTCCACTTTAAAGGAAACTAATTCCACTGAATCATCTGAGAACGAGGTGACATTTCAATATTTTTTTTCATGAAACAGCCTTACATTTAAGATTTAAGCTACACACAGTTTTAAATGTATGTAAATATTTAGTCAATGCATCTGTAAATACAACCGGCTCAACCTCATTTTTCAAAATGTTTTATCAGACAATAGATGTTCCCCAAGTTGTGTGCTGGGATTAATAATGGCTCCGCCAAGGGTTTCATCAGGGATAGCACATAAGGGATGTTGGTTTATTCCAATGTAAACTGTGAGGGTTCAATCAACACTAAACCAAGTGTCCCTATGTTGCTGCGCTGCAATGAACATGATTGACAGGTGGGTGTGCAGAAGAAAGGTTAGAAGGGCTTTGGAGGTAGAGGTGGAATTATGGGATGGGAGGGGGCGGTTTGGAGTCAGCGAGTACAGATCAGGCTCGAGATCACGCCACGCTATCCATACCAATAGGCTCATGCACAGATAGCGGCGCACAAATCATCAGTTCAGTGAATTCGGTGCACACATGGATGCATTTACACACATCAAAAATCAACAAGTAGGGAATGTATTGGTTTCTCCCCCCCCCGCTTCCTTCCTGCACAAAGAATTTGTACAAACGCATTTACACATACATTGAAATAGACATGCATGGGCACACACACACGCCAGACCGTAGGTTAGAGGAGCCCAGTGAGTCCCAGGTTGCACAGCAGCTGGGAAGGGTCATTATCATCTGTGAACTGTGACTCACGCTGACATTGTCTGGATGGTCAGCTATGATGGGGTGGCATGCTGCGACAAGCTCCAGGTGACTCAAAAGGGGAATCGTATGGGACGGCAGTTGGCGGGGAAAAATCAAGATGAGAAAAACACAAAACAGGGACAGAGCAAAAACAGGACGGTCTGATGATTTACACAAAGCCAGTTTTTTTTTTGTTTTTGCACAGACGGGTGAGGAAAACAGATGCAAGAGTTACAAAAGGAAGAAAGGCAGGAAGTACAAGGATGAAAAGGAAGCATCCGATATTGTGAGAAAAAAGCACTAAAAAGAAAAACCATGGCAGAACAACAGAGAGAGAAAAAGAGACTAAGAGAGAAGAAAAAAAAAGGGAAGAGGATCCTATTTTTCATTTGAACAAAAAGCTCGACATCAGGATGAGCCGCAGTCTTGTCATCATGTCCCTTTTTCTTCCCAGAACAACCCGTTTGATGTGAACAGAGTAATATGGTGAACAGCAGGGGGTATCCACTGCATCAAAGATAATTTAAACCACACACTGGCCCATTACAGTATGCTTATGTATGCATGTGTGTGTGTGTGTGTGCGTGCGTGCGTGTGTGTGTGCGTGTCTGACTGCATGTGTCAGTATATGTGCGCAGCACATAACGACGCTCGATTGTATCCCTTTGCCACGTTGTGACAATTATCAACCCGCTTGAGTTCTTAGCATGATGTGTCTTAACTACCAATCACAACTAGCCCCCTGTCTGTTGTTCCAACATTGAGTGTAACTGTGGAAGTAATAACAATGCAATGTAATAACTGCTTTTAATGATCCATGACAGAACGGCTGGGGACGCGGAAGTCACTTCTAACCGGCGTGCGTTGATGGATGGTCCACTCGGTTCGGCTAAGAGCTTACATGAATAAACACATAGGGCTGGTGTTTGCTGCAGAAACTCCAAATGCAAACCTTTGAATAGTAAGTAATTGAAAAAGTGTAATCTGATTATGGGTGCAGCTTGGAGGGGGATTCAATTATAGCTGAATCGTTAATATGATGTTTTGAAGGGCACAGTTTTGAACCATGGATTTTTCTTTCCCAACTGAAAACAAATTGACCGCCACATGTGACTGCCCCATTTTATTGTCAACCTTATGTTTTGCACCTTAAACAAGAGTAGGTTTGAAATGCATGTAATCACAAGGTCAATAGTTTCAATCGACACCTCTGCAGAACCTTCTCCGACCTTTTTCCAGTGTCTTGCAGCTCTGCTCAGTGAATTATGGAAATAAATTTGTATTCATAATTATGAGAAATAGATTTTCTGGTTCAGCTTTTCTCCGTCTCCCCCAGGCAAGGCCCACACTGAAGCCCAAATTGTTCCAGTATTGGCCGACAGTTCAAGGCTGCCGCTGTACTGAACAGCTTGCGAGGATTAGTATTTGAATGTGAAGCATTGTTGAAAAATGAGCAAGTATGCACCATCATATTTTTGGATGAATAAACATGAGTAAACTCTTCTGAGACAGCATATCACACATGACTTCCCTACTTGTTCCTTTTCCCAAAACAAGTGCAGGACTATTGAAAACCCTTTTTTCTGAATTTATCGCAATTTGACAAATTAATTTAAATACCTGCAGAGTTAGTTAGTTGATCAGTCCAATATTCATTCGCTTTTACATCTGATGTGGTCCTCACTAACTCCAGAGAAACATCAGGCTAATTAGAAACTAAATGGTCCTCTACAGTATGTTCACCAGCTAGTTGCTAACTGTTTCTGTCTAGTGCTGGGCAAGTAGTGTGCAGTGGGTTTCTGGAGGTTCTTTGATGAAAACAACCGCCTGCTGCTGCTGGATCCAACGTTAATGAGAGCGGTTAGAGTGAACCAAAACAGCAAAGTTGCCGGCTGTAAAATCAAATCCACTGAATGAGGTATGAAGATGCTGAAATGCTCCGTAGAGCTGAGGTGAACTTCAGAGTTGGGTCATAACTCGCATATACAAGTAAGCGATCATGCGATCCATAGTTAATATAAAAATATTGATTATTAGAGATGTCCCAGGCCGATACTAAAGAGCGGTGTCAGGGCCGATCCAGACTTATTTGAATAGATTGGTGTGGGCTAAATGAAGCCAATGAAAATACCATCTTCCTTTCCTGCACTCTACTGTGGTTTGACAGCTGGTTAATGTTGCAGTGAGTGTGAATGTGAAGGTATTTGGCACCAGCGTATTGATAACGTAACGCAAGAGAAAGTAATACAATACATTAATTATATTCATGATATTGTGTCCAGTTATAGAACATATTGGTTGGTTGGACTCTTTACAGGTGTGTGTTGACAGAGAAATATTTGGTAATTAATGCATGAATTATCTTGATTATGACCTCATTAGCACACCTGATTATGTTTAATATGTCATGGTGATTATAGCAGGGCATGCTGTTTTGCTTATCAAGGCAGTGGGAGAGGTGAGAGAGAGAGAGAAAGGCGGCCGGGGAGACAGAGGACACGGCTCTGCGGGGTTTTCATCCCATGCCAGCGGGGTTAACTGTGTGCAGTCTCTCAGCTGAGGGCAAGAGATGATTCCTGGTTAGTCTCACTGGATCTGAATCAATTTCACTTCACCTCAAATGAACAAATAACATATCTTCTCGAACTGCTACAGTGGCATTAGCCATGCAGGCATGTTTTGGTTTATTTGTTTAGGTTTTGAGATATTTGTCTTCAAGATGTCTGCATCCAACCCACTACTATTGAAGTGTCCCGTCTTGAGTTTCATTTGATGTACATTTTTGTTGAAATTATTATAGATATTATATACATTAAACCTATGCAACAAATCAATTAATGTGGAGTTCCTCTATAACTGACAAAATCTATTTCCTTTAAACTGCCATCCAGATGAACCCACACAAGGGTTTTATGATCTGATGTTGAAAATACATTATGTGCCTTCCAAAGCCTTTACAAATCACTGTTGAGAAACAAGTCCGTTTTATGAATGAAACAACACTAACAGTTAAGGTTTGGTTGGGTTTAGGCACATAAACCATAAAGGTTAGGGAACCATGGTTATCATTAAAAGAAACTGTTGTCGACTGCCTCCGGTGTTAAAATTTGACGTTTTGTTGACCTTTCCAACCAACATGACCTCCCTTTGAAGACACAATGTCACGCTACTTCTTCCTTTGCTCCAAACAAACAAGACTCATAATGATAATAATTACTGTGGCCACTGGCTTTGACACTTGAAAGTAAACACATGGCGTTTTGGGGTATTGCTGAAACTATACTGATACTTTTTCTTGGGAGGACAGTCTCATTGTAAGTTACCTTTGATGCATCCTGAAAGGTAAAAAGAAAAAAAGGGAAAAGTAATCACGGAGTACTGAGTGATCATCCTAAAATGTTCTTCTTTGACAAGTAAGCTGTCTCCACATCACATTTTAAGAATAATCCATTTAACACTGCGCAGGGCTATTGCAATATTATACAGTGTTCACTCTAAAAAGGCACAGCCCCACCCCTTAACTACATATTGATCTTATCTCTGCAATTTAGCACTGCCTCTCTTCCCTCCAGCTCCCCTCCCTGGAGGAAAAAGCAATACAGCCTCATCATACGCACAGACACACAACAACACGCAAACAGTGACACACATGTACATAGAGGAAAGTGTGTGTGTGTGTGTGTGTGTGTGTGTGTGTGTGCGTGCGTGCATGGTGGGGCGGGGGGGGTCACACTCGAATACATGACTAATACTGTCGACATAGATAAATGACTTTTTAAGTAACAGAAAATTGCTCTGTATTCCATTCACTGAACAGTAGTTTCCTCTCTTCTCTCCATCCGTCTTCCGTCTTTCCTTCCCTTGTCCTCCGCTCATTCTTCCTCGATTTCTATGCTCCCTGCTCATCATATTTACACTGTGAAGCACACCCTCTCCATCTCTTAACTTTTGCACCACTTTCTCCTCTGCCAGTCATTCTTGCCCTTCTGTACTTCCCTCCGCTTTTTCCACCCGCGTTTCCAAAGCAACAAGTAGCAAAAGGTCTCGGAGACTTTCGTCTTCTTCTTTTTTTCACATGGGAAGGAGGACGCAGAAAAGGATCTGGGGCTGCACAATAGTGGAATTATGCAAATTAATCCGCCCAGTGACAATGGATTAGAGCGTGCTCTGCCACAGCTGACAGAAGGGGTTTAGAGTGAGCTCTGAGAGACACTTTAAATGATTCTTGTCGCACAAATCAGATTCACATTCACGCTAATATTTCTGTGTCCACCTATTGCCTTTTCTCCAGCCTGGTTGTTTGAATAGCTGCTGTATCTGTGCACCATGTAAACAGGCATGACATCTCAATACTTTGTAATAGATGCAACAGTTAAAAGAAAGCAGACAGAACCTTTGCACGGAAGAAGACAACATTGTTATTACATCTCGTCACCTCTGCAACAGAGAAATCTCGATATGCATGTTTATATGTGTGAACTTGTGACAAATTTTGTTTTGATGAGCGGATGCAACCTGTTTTTCACGCATACATGTGCCTGTGACACTCCCACATGTTACTACAATTTCAAATCTCAGTTACAACTTATGTGTATGGCACCTACATAGTATTTTTGAATGATCCACATTTCTCTAACATGCAACATGAAGCTACATTTTACCATGTGGAATCTGATTATTCTTTCTTACCTTCCATTCAAATGGATACAATTACCAACCTGACATCCTTTTTTAAAAGCCATAACAATGCAAGCACTTACTCCTTTGTTTCCCAGTGTGTCTTTGTCAGAAACACACCGCAGGCCCCTGCTGGTCAATTCCGTTGCTAATCACACATGGATATAGTTGTTGTTTGTTTTATTGCAATGTTGGCAAATTGAGAAAAAAAACGAATTGTGTTGTTGTGTGTGTACATTGATTTTGCATCAGCATTAGCCCGCCTAAAGCATCTCTCACCGTCTCTTAAGGTGGTTTGAGAAGCTAGATCTTTACACATACTCTGTACATCAAAAGCAGGTCACTTTTATGAACTGTAAAAGTTCTTTATAGATTTAAACTGGACTAAGAAACTACAGCTGTGCAAGCTTTTCTGTAAGGCTGTACTTAGTCACAGCGGTGCTTTGAGCTAAATGCGAACATCAGCATGCTAACGCGATCACAAAGGCAATGCTAACACGCTGGTGTTTAGCAGGTACAGTGTTCACCATCTTAGTTTAGCGTGTTGTCGCTCTAACTTGCTAATGAGCACCGAACACAAAGTACTGCTTAGGATGATGATAATGTTTTGCAGATATTTAGTCACAAACCAAACTATTGGAGAGATTAACATTTTGATTGGATGATGGTGCCATAAGAAAAATGAATGGATCATCAAAATCTTTACAGTTTATCCCGAGTGGGTCATCTTATTAACACATTTCACTCAAAAACTACAAATGTCAAACTAACAAGGGCACTAGATGAAAAATCAGGGGATCACCAAAGTGAGGATTCATCCTCTGGGGACCATGAATGTCTAAACAGAATTTCATGGCAATGCATCAAATAGTTGCTGAGATATTTCAGTCTAGACCGAAGTGGTGGATCGATTGCCCGAACAACATTGCCATCCCTAGATTCCCACCACTAACATAAAAGAAACAGAAGCTATAAAGATAACAACCGTAGCAAAAAGGTTGTCAAACACTATCAAAGAGAGCATACAGGCAAAAGTGAAATAGCCTGAATGTTGACTTTTGTTCCTCTGTGCTGTAAATACACTCATAAGAATCAATTTTCCCCAAACTGAGTTTTTTTTGTTTGATCTTGCGGACTTGTTGGACACACAAATATGTGTACCTTTCAAACAGGTTCATGATCTCCTGCCGCATTGTGCACGTTCACTTTTTTGTGTATTTGTTTGTATTAATGGCTGACACATTATTATGTTTTCACAGCAGCTCTCTCTCTGATCTCTCCCTGATCAGTGCATACTCTAGGTATCTTGTCGGGAGCTTTGAACCACCGAACAGCAGGTTTTCGGTGTCCTGATGCAGTGCATGCTGCGTGCCTTGAGGTGTGTATGTTCATGAAATATAAAACAAAACCTGTGTGTTTGTGTGTGAGAGAGGGAAGGAGAGCGGTAGATAAGAGGAAGCTATAGGAGGAAGGAAGAGACCCAACACTTGTACTGTGCACTGCATCTGGCTATACACATACCTCCCCCATGCTTCAGTGAAAGTCTGATAGGGATCAGATTTCATAACAGCCTAATAACACCCTCCAAGGGGTCTCAACCTCACCTATTCTATCTCTGCAAGAGCTGCCATCATCTTTACCTCCGCAATTCAGCCTGTCAACAGCCGTCAACCCCTCAACAGGCCGATATTGATGATAAAACAGGAGGCAGGATCAGGGAGCGGGCGTGCATATGTTCACACATCAGTGTAAGGTTGGTACAAGAGTGGGCACTCGATCCAGCACCACCACCACCACCACCACTACCACCTCCACCAGGAGAAGAGCTCGTTGTGCACCTGGTAGTGGACTCGAACACGGCGGGGGAAAAGACAGATTTCCTGAAAGCGTGGAGAGGAATACAAAGAGGCAGCCGCACAGAAAGAAAAATGTATAATGATGCCCGTTGTCACAGCCTTGACTTTTGGACAGCTCCTCGCAGTGTGCTGCAGAGGAGATGGAGAATTGAAAGCCTTGTCATGCATCATAAATGTAATACCATATGGGAATCTAGCTCTCACACACGGAAGAGAATAGAAAATTTGCACGCCCCATAAAGAAGAATGTATTGCCTTTTATGAGGTAGCGAAGGACATATTGTGTGGCAGGCCTCATAAACATGCGCATGTTTCTCTTATGAGTTTTTCAGGGATTTGAGGGAAGGCTGTACAGAATGACAGAGGAGGATTAAGAGGCAGAGAGACACTATTTACATTGAAATGGCGGTACTGCTCGAGAAGGGAGAGGATGAGGAGAGGAAGTCGAAATGGAAATAGACGAGAATGAGATGATGTGATCTGGGATCTGAATGTGAATGCAAAGGAGGTTGAAGGTGCAGGCAAAAATAATCATGCATAGGATGTTTGTGCTGATGGATACAAGATCAGCATGCATACCATTTCGCTCACCCCTGCCCCAGAAGGGCTCTTCGGTGGCAATCTCATAGCTGCCTATTTTTTTTTTTTTTTTGTTCTCCTAATATTTGCCGCAGAAGAATCAAACAAAAAGTGGATTTTGCGGGCGTGGGGTTTTCATCTTGCCGTCTCTGGTGGGATTGTTAAAGCAGACCGTGTCTATAGATCTTTGGAGGTCACAGCATTCAGAAACCTCCATTTGTTGCCGCCATCATCCCCTTGGTAACAATAAAGGACAATCGGTGTGTGTGAATCAGCTTGTGCCAAGGATCTGGACCCCTGCGCCTCAGGGTGAAGACCCTATCATCATCTTTGCTTGCTGCACAGCTCTGCCAAGGGAGCAGCGAAGCTTAAGACATCATGCCCAGATTTGGCAGTACTTACTTTCGGTATATGTGTCTCTTTCTCTGTCCTCTCCCTGTGACTTAGCTGCATCTGCAGTGAGGCTGATCAATAGATCACACCAACAAGAGGTCTTGAGGCCAATTAGGCCAGGCAAGCTGGTGTCAGGCTGCGTGTCAATACTGAGGCTTGTCCACCCTTAGGAACAATGGATAAGGAACAAAAGCAGATAGATATTACTGAATGTGTGTGTGTGTGTGTGTGTGTGTGTGTGTGTGTGTGTGTGTGTGTGTGTGTGTGTGTGTGTGTGTGTGTGTGTGTGCTCTGCAGTTACTGATTTACATTAAATGAAGCCCATCCAAGAGAAGTTCTACCACATCTTAAGCTCTTGACCGCTCCCAGTTTTCAGAAAATGCCTCCTTCACTGTGGGGTCTGCTCCTACATACCAAATAGAGCAGAGAAGTGGGATGAGGGGCTGCAGATCAAATACCATTGTCTTGCTTTCATGCACAATACTTTAGCGCCCTCTGTTGGTGTGTTTGATTACAACACGATTAAAAAATATATATATAAAAATTGCATAGTTTGACTTGTTCACGTATCACAGTTTATGCAAATGATCCTTTCAGCCAGCTCCTGACAGAAAACAATCGCTACCCCCTAAACGTAACATATTACAATATTAGTTTAATTTCCCCTCGCCTTTAGCTAAATAAAAGGATATCACTCCAAGTCTGCCCAATTCTGAAATACAATGCATCTGTGTCTGGACCTATCTTGGAATAATCATGAAGGTGAATTCATTAAGTTAACTGCAAGGTTTATGTGGTGAAAGGGCGATGTGTGGTGAGGGTTCATAGAAGGGGAGATACATCCAATTAATTCAGTGTTGGTTAAGCAATAACTGAGAACCTCTCTTTCACTCACACTCTCACACACACACACACACACACATATGCACACCCACCCCCTCACGCTCTCTATGACAATCAAGTTAATTAAAATAGTTGAACAATCCAGTAGTCTGAGTAAAGGCAGAATAAGTCACACCCAGGCCGAGCACTTTAAATCTTAATCAGGCGTCCACTAATTAAACCTTCTTTCCATCGTTTCCTATAGTGAGGTGTGTGGTTGTATACAGTGTTGACACCAATGTGCTGCAGGTGCATGCATGTTTTCATACAGTTGAGATAGTTACAGTAATTATGTCATTCATTGTGTCATGCACATACAAGCCTCCAGCCCATGTTGACACATAAGACGCCATCACATAAGATGTGATGTGGCACATGGTGATACATTTGTTCGGACAAGAACATAACTTCTTGCCTATAACATTACGCTGCAAACACAGACTTTTGTATTCTATTCAGATAAAAAGTTGCCTCTCTAAACCAGATACATTTTTAATCCCACCTAAATCAAATTTAAAAAACAAAGTATTTGAAATCAAATCTTCCTGCCTCTTTAGCTAATGATTATGTTCCTGTGCACACAGAGCTCTGTTAGTATACATCTACTGTATGCTTACACCAATATATGCTTTAAGCAATAGGAGCCATAAATCAACATCTTTCTACAAAAGACAGGCTCAGTTTTGCACATTAAAAATGACCTGTGTGCATTGCTTGAAATGTACACATTGGGAATGTACAAAAAGCCACCTTGACATGATTTACTTAAATGTTTATTTGTAGTAGCTTGTGAAGGACTTGTGTTGAAAGGTATACTGCGACACCAGATGTTAACAGTAAGCTAATGCAACAACAACAAAAAATAAATAAATATGCCATGGGAAATTAGGCTTCGAGCTTGTTTGTCAAAGCTTGACTAACCAGTTATGTCATAACACATCCTGCTCGGGGCAAAGAAGGCTTTGGTGCTGCTGCTTTGGCATCTTAACTGCTATGCATGTCAGTTCAGGCCAGGAGGAGCAATCCAGCCATTCCAAACCTGAGGGACTCCAAACATGGATGATTCATGCAGACCCAAGGCTCCAGCATGAAAAGCACTCATTTGTTCCATTTTTCCATGGACTGAAAAAGTTGGACAGTGAATGCTAGAAGCCATCGCAAGAATGGGGATTTTTCCACCTCGTTATGCTTTCAGGAACTACCTACTTCCCTCAGATTCTATGAATAGAGAGAAGATTGGGAGCAGCAGGAGAAGTATGGTGTAACAGATTTGAAAGGGAGAATGGAAGAAATGTACAGCTCCATCTCTCAGAAATAATTTAATCTTGCATGCGACCTCACTTCCTGGATAGTGTCCGTCTTACAGGCGTTGCCTGTGGTTATCAGGTGCCTTTTTTCCCTTCTCTTATCAGTGTTGTAAAGTTTTACGGCATTGAAGTCCTGTGGGGTATACGGTTCACTAATCCTTAGCTGCCCGGTCCTTTCTGCCTTCTGGATACGTTAGAAGTGGCGATTCAAAGATGAGTCACAATAAAAGGTCAGGACTGACATCAACCAGGTAAGCTTGTTTCACCAGTAATGTCTTTCTACCACATCAGTCATTGTGCTGCTTCAAGCACAATAACAGCTTTATGGTTTACGACAATATAGTATTTTTTTGTTCACACTGATCAAAGTCCATCAGAGTCAATCATAAACCTTTTCAGCACTAAAAGTCCATCTGTAACTCTGTTTTCGTTTTGCCCTGTTAGACTGTCTATGAGTCCATTAAGCATTTGTGCAGGCAAGAACATAAAGAGGAAATATGTTGCCAGCAGGGAAAGGTATTCGGTTATGCAAGGTAATCATTGACACAGCAAAACTGTTGACATTTCCCTGCACATAAAAAAGAACAGCCTGCGCCCTGGGAAGGTGCATGCCCATGCATGAATGTCACGATATCATCTTAAAACAATTCACTTAAATGCCTGTCAATCAACAGAAAAAGAAAAAAAAAACCTGCAGGTTGTGAATTTGTGTTTTTGCCATGTAAGCACTCTCATGGACATTCACTTGTGGTGCTTTCCATTTAACTGCTGAGGTGTTCAGTACATAAACTAACTAATCTCTCAAGTTATACCGAGCGTACTCAATCAACACTGCGAGTGTCCAAGTCGGTGGGTTTTTGCATTGGAGCTCCCCTCGCTGGTGACTGGGAGCACCACTACTGCACCATTGTCTGCTCGGGCATGATGTACAGCGAGGACAGACCTGAAGCCACACTCACAAACAAAACCTCCACTGCCTGCACTGAGTTCCCTGCTGTTTCTCATTCTTCGCAGGTCAAAGGGATTTCCTGTGGAAGCTGCACATCAAACCACACAGACAAACATGGCTAAGACAAGCAATGGTAAGTTATCTGCGGGTAATGTCAGGAGTGTGATTCAGCATATTCCCCTCGTACTCAGAAGGGCTCCATTCTCACTTTCAGTTTCACTTTGTTACTGAATATTATCATGAACTGAGTGTAAATGCATATAATGTCTGAATCAGGGATGTGCGCATTGTGTCTCCAGCCTCTGTTACTTTGCCCGTCTGAATGAAATATTATTAACATTATTAAAATAATAAATATTATTATAATGCAGGGTCCCGTTTTCCCTCAAGCTGTTCTTTAATGTAATGTACTGTATATAATTTCAATATATAATTTCTGTAAATAATCCATCAACTTCAAGTGTTTTTGCTCACAGAAGAGCATCAAATAAATTAATCGGAATAAAAAATGTAATGTAAAATGAGTTATCCATTCCATTTTTTTTTTCAATATTCTTAATCTCTTTACAGATGATATTTATGCATATGCGCTGTCCAAGACCCTGACAAAAGTTTCATCACCTGCGACTGTAGGACTCTACTCCTCATGTCAGAATCGAATTAGCACGATCCTCGGACAAATGGCAGGTATGTACAAACACTCGGCCCCCCAGCATATCATCTCTTCTGTCTGCTGGAGGACGCTTGATTTAAATCAACCACTTAAAGCCCAGCGACGTTTCTGTTTTCAGAGTTCACGCTACAATGGTCACTGTGAATATGCCTGTGTGAAACAACAATGCGTTGACCGTAGAAGATGCACATACAAATGCTATGCTAGCACAATATCATTACCACATATTAAACATAATGTTGCACTGACTTAGCCACTGCAGTCAGAAAATCACTGCGCTACTTCTTGGCTTATGAATGAGCTGTGCACCACCTCAGAGCTGACTCATGATTGATTTAATCTGATAGATTGAAAAGTGGACGTTGTGGACTGTATTCTGAAGTACACATCTCACAATTTATATATTTCCCCCCACAACACATTTATACCATAAGGGATAAGGAGTTTCCGAGGCTGCACATACTACTGCGTCCAAACAATCCCCCTCAGTATCAACTGTAACGGTGCAAATGTAAGCAACTCTTACCACATCAAATTAAAATTTACGCCAATTGCCTGCAAAATTATAAGCATATCTTCGCCTCATGAACGACGGATGAGCAGGTACCACCTTGAACTTTACAAATAAGAAGCACATTTCTGAATAAGAAACACAAAAAAATAAATCACATATTAGGAGGCTTCAGAATTCCACAAATGAGAAGGCTACATAGTCGCCTTGCATTAGAAACGTGAAGATTCAAACCATTGTATGGACAAGTGACATTGAACAGACCGAATGGAGCATGTGCGGCTGCGGAATCGAATAGAAAAGATAAGTTTAAGGTTGTTGGTCTTTGTGTTACCCAGAGGATACTGAAGGGTTGTCGTGATGATTTATTTTTTTTACCTTGAAAGACAGTATTGCACCAGCTCGGCCAGGCTTGGTGTTCACATACGAAAGGTTATCCTCACATGTGGCCTACTCCAACCTGCTAAAGGATGTACATAAAATGTCAATATTATTAATGTTTTGTGTCTCCTCAGTGTACATGAAGCAGGAAGCTTTGAAGATTGAGCAGAATTCCGAAGGAAGTTACAAGCCTCGCTCAGTTACGCCTTCGTTTTGTGGCTTTCTAGCGCTCATTGGGCGAATGCTCTTCTACAGGCCCATTTGGACAAAGGAGAACCAGCAGCACCATAACATCCGGTTCATTGATGTACATTTTAGTGCCTGGCATTTTGCAGGCAGTGACCTGCTTTGGGCCGGTCTAGCCATACGGCTTTTTCAGGCCATGCAGATGAACTTTGGGAAATTACAGATTGTGCTCTTCCGTGTGACTCAACATGATGAAGAAGAGGAAGTCAAGGAGAAGGTTTGTGAATCTACAGAGTCTACAGCCATGCTAGTGGCTCTGTGTGTCTTTACTCAGCTGCAGGATATAAAACTATATCTATACTCTTCTTTTTCTTTACCTTCGGTAGAAAATTGTTACCAGTACAAAGTGATGACAGCAAGGTCTATTTCTGCAAAGTCACATCACAGTCATTCAATGTACTGGAATGGGAATTTAAGTCTCAGTGGCAGATACCAAAAAAGATATATTAGAAGATATGCAGAGATGGAAAGAGTACTATAATATGTCACGTAAATGCACTTTAAAGTAATTTTACTCAAGTGCAATTA
Organism: Anarhichas minor; assembly: GCF_050575085.1. Lineage (NCBI taxonomy): Eukaryota > Metazoa > Chordata > Actinopteri > Perciformes > Anarhichadidae > Anarhichas > Anarhichas minor. The sequence continues at coordinate 9,003,372 of NW_027466508.1, forward strand.
AGTAATTGGATGAAAGTAAAAAAGTAGGTCAGGTAAAACGTAAATTTGTAATAGAAGGGACGTTGAAAGGAGGGTAAACAAAAATGTATATGATGATAAAACAGACCTACTAACACATTTAGGCTACAAAAGGTAACGTCAGCAATAGCCCTTCTGTCCAAAGCTACAAGACCATTATTTCTCATTTCTGTTAAGAGCACTTTGCAGCCTGAGTACACAGCTGATAACTTAATACAACCTGAACAGCGAACAAAACTCAGGCAATTACTCAAACAGGAGCGACAATAAATAAAAAGAGAAACCGCGGCGGGTGCAACAAGAAATATTAAGCAGCATGCTATGTTATGCTAAATTAAATAGCCTACCACTTCTTAACAGCAGAATAAAACATCACCAAGGCAGATAACACAATAAATCGCGGATGCGGCCACAAAGACTAATAGCCCATTAAAGCAAAGACAAGAGCCACACAGTTTGTTTGCACAAGAGTGTGTTGTTGTAGGTTACTCACCTGTCTGAACGCGAGTCTTGCGCACCTGTCATTACTCCACACTCTCTGCTCCATAACCAGTCCACTCATCCGCTATGTCCCAGTATAACCAGTCCACTCATCCGCTATGTCCCAGTATAACCAGTCCACTCATCCGCTATGTCCCAGTATAACCAGTCCACTCATCCGCTATGTCCCAGTATAACCAGTCCACTCATCCGCTATGTCCCAGTATAACCAGTCCACTCATCCGCTATGTCCCAGTATAACCAGTCCACGCCTCTCCGTCCCACTGCGCTCCTCAAAGTTTTCAAACATTTCGAGCTATATGAGCGCTCTGTAGTCACTGTGACAGAGATTATTGTTAAAACAGCAGAAAGTCCTCAAACACCTCACATAAGGTAAACGTTCCGCAGTGAACGTCACTGCAGGATAATTCACAGATTTAGCGTGTTGCCCACACCCATAATGCACCTGTTCACGCAAAACGTTGTTTTTTTTACCTGTGCTAAGTCACAATGATGTAGCAAAGTACAAAGTAAAATCAAATTACTTCTACAAAAAAAAATAGAATTAAAGTACAAGCACACAAAAATACTTTGTTACAGTCACGAAAGTAACTATGATTAGTCACATCCATCCCTCAAGATATGTAGTGAAGAAAATAAAAATTTGTTCTGGTGATGGCGCTAGATGAAAAGGTAGGAGTTCACCAAAGTTATGACAATTTATCCCGAGTGGATCATGTAAGTTGAGGCGATATTTCACTCAAAACGAAAATGTAAACCTCAAGGTGGCATTGGATGAAAAGTCAGGAGGTATGACACGAATGTCTGTACAAGACCTTGTGGCAATCCATTAATTAGATGTGTCCAGATCGATAGTGATGAATTCGACCTGCTGATGACGCTCGATGAAAAGTCAGGGGATCACCAAAGTCATTAGGATTCATCGCTATCTAATAGTGTTCAAATATTTAATTCCGGACCAAAGTGGGGAACAAACTGATGACTGACATCTCCGTGTCGCAAAAAACACTTCAGTGAAATCTAATATGCCTCGTATTTGTTCTGATTTGTTTTGAATTCAGAGAGTGGAGGAGAGTCCAAACCATTGGAGGTCCAAGAAGGTTTGCTGCTGCCCTCTGTGGTTTCTCTGCCTGTCCATTCTTGTGGTACCACCTATCATCCTGGTACTCCTGTTGACTTTTGGCCTTCCCAAGCCTGAGGTGAAACCAGGCGCGGCCGTGAATGGAACAACCACCCAGGTGGCTGTGCTTGAGGGCCTGGTCATTGCTGCTCTAGGAGTCCCTGCAGCAGGCGCATTGAGGTTTGTCTTTTCCATGGGTAAGAACCTCATCTTTAGCCAGGATCTGAACATCAAGAAGGGGATGGACAATGAGCGCATCAGCATCCAGCTGGGCTTCATGAACGAAGTGAGGAAGGAGATGTGGTTTCTGTCTCAATTCATCCAGTTTATGGAGGTGTTTGAGAGAAGGAGGATCCGTGTGTTACTGAAGATCACCAATCTGGACCGCTGCTCCCCCAGGAAAATTGTCGCAGTTCTGGATGCGATCAACATCCTGCTTTCAAATGAGGAGAGTCCTTATATTTCCATCCTGGCCGTCAACCCAGATGTTCTTGTGGAGAAAGTGAACTTTGCGGATGGCTGCTTCAGCAAAGAAGACAGAGCTTATGCGATGTTGAACCGCATCGTGACGCTAGCCTTCACTGTCCCACCACTGTGCGATGATTCAAAGCGCAATTTATTTGACAGCCTCGCTAGCAATTCGAAAAAACCTGAGCGAGAAAAAAGTAGAACTGGGAGCTTCAAAGAGACCTGTTCCTCAGTGGAGATTGTATTTGACACAAAAGAATCATATCCACTGGTGGACATAAATCCAGCTGCACTGGATGTAAACGAGGAGGAAGTAGAGAAGTTGGTCATGAGCATCCTGACCAGCAATGAAAGGAATCTGAACAAGTACATGTTAGAGGATGCCATGTCTATGAGGAGGGAGATCAACTCCATTCGACTGACTGTGATAATTATGAAGGCCTTGAAGAGGGACCTTCCTCGACCAGAATACATCGCAGCATGGGTGGCCTTGGCTAATCAGTGGCCCTGCCGCCTCAGCTGGATCATCCAGTGTGTGGAAGACGCTCAGCAGAGAGCAGTTATTGATCGTAACAATGAGGCCAACACTGTTGATTCAAAGACCTTGTGGGAAGTCTTCAGTGAGTCCAGGGCTGAGCTGTATGTGATGAGTGCACAGATTGAGGACCTCCTCGAGCAGGATGGAGATCCTGAGATGTTTGAAAGATTTCTCAAGATGGATTTCCGATTCACGGTAAAGGACTTGAAAACATTTGAAGAGGCGACGGTGAACCTGGATCGTTCAATTAGGAAGGAGCTGGCTCACCTCAGAGGGACCTCCAGGCTGAAAGATTGTAGTTTGATGAGGAACCTTGCCCCTCTACCAATCACAACTATCATCAACATGGATAAAGAGGATGTGTGTGAAGAGGTAAGAACCTTCTTAAAATATAATTTTTCAGATTTTAGTCCCGGTTGATTTGGCGGTGACAGCAAGTGCGGCGTAAACACTTGAGAAGCTACGTTATCTATGTTATGTTGCCAAAAATAACAATTGTTTTAATGAAGATGTCAGCCAATAGCTGGCCTTTTTCCATCATGAATATGTTTTGTAGAAGCCTTTCTGAAGAATTATCGCTGTCGGTGCTTACCTTTGTGACAAACACATTGCAAGTACACATTGCAAGCATCCCCGTGTGTCACCAGTTGAATGCTTTTAATGTGAAGCAGCAGAAGTGTTCGGTTTGTATTACCAGTACCTAAGTACAGCTGCAGATGCAGAGTTAGGTGAGTAAGCAGTCAACAGTGAGGCTGTAATCAACAAGATAAAATAACAAACGCTGAATTACATGTCGCATCATTTCCTGTCAATCCCTTGTGCATGGAGAGGGCAGTTTTAATCAAACACTGGAATGGCGGACCCTGCCACTTACAATAAAACCTATAGAGAGGTATATACTGAATGTAAATACATATAATGGCTTTTTTTTTTTAAAGCTGACCGTAAATAGTATCCCAAACACAGACACACACAACAAAGCAGTATTTATTGAAATTAATGTGTTTATTCACCTCACACGATGATGCAAATCAAAACTTTGTATGGACTCTTGCAAATGTAACAGAAAAGATCAATTCAATCATATCAGGGAGGATTAGCAACTAAATCATATCACTGCTCAGTGTTGATAATGCTTACATTTTCTTATTTTTTTCAGTTGGAAAGAATGAAATTTCCCAGCAAGTATAATGATATTGTGAGAAGCGAAGACCTCAACGGCTCGGCACTGGTCTTTTGTGAGGCAGATGACCTTAAAAACATCCTAGATATGACCTTAGGCGAATGGGCAACTTTTAGACTGCACTTCCTGGGTTTACCAGCACATCTCCGACCACAATACAAGAACATGCCACCGTCACCTTCTCATTCTCAGAACCAGCTGTCGGGATTTCGCCTCCATGTTCCCCATCAGTAGTCGTCTACTCTACTGTTAACAGCATGTAAGAATGTAATCCATTTCAAGTGTGATATCTCTGCATGGTTTATCAGCAACATTTATCAACAATCTTTACAGTAACAATACAGAAACTTGTAAGTGTGAATTAATTACATTTGCTTTGTTTTGCGACAGGAGCTTTTGATAAACTCTTGATTCTGCTGAGAAAAATGTGTAATCTCGTGTAACTATGTCAAATAATTATCAAATGCATGTTGGTTAACTTATGGGGGACAAGCAATGATAGCTGTACTGTTACGTAAATATCAACCTCTGTTGACCTGATTGTACATCTGTGTTTTTCATGGATCACATTCTCCTATAATAGGTATTTTTCGACTTGTCACAATCGGAAAAGCACATTTCTGGCTGAATGTCATTCCCTGCTTCAGTTTCAGAGTTCTGGTATTGTGCATGTTGGCTCACTGTCACACGGTAATGGCTTCACTGTGACACTTTGATGAAATTGAGCCATTGTTTATGTTACTAACAACACCTGTGCTTTTCCGGCTATGACAAGTCAGAACGTCTGCTGTGAAAAATAACTATTATGCATCATTGTTGCCGTTCTTTTTTCTGTCAGTGTGTTGTGGAAGGTGGCAAACAGAAAAGGACCCCAACGACAAAAAGCTGCGAAAGATGTTACCCAAACAAAACACACAGAACTATTGTTTTAAAATGATTGTTATGACTATTAAAATATATAATTACAGATCACATGACCTCTTTGTTGGAAAATAAGAAGCTCAAGAGGCTCTATTTTTAGACTTTCTTTCTTCCTTTGCCTCTCACACAAAAGTGGGATATGAACTTGAAGTTTGTTTCTTAAATTGGGGGGTGTTTCATCAACGACTCAGGCTTTAGTTTAATGGGAGCGTTAACAGGAGGCTCCTTCGTGCACAAAATTGAAATTTGATTGTATGTTTTACACATTCCTTTTGTTGTTTTTCCATGTTTGTACTGTAACTTAATTCTGGAATTACTGAATGTTTATAATGTGATGTGCCTTCGTCATACATCATGAATGCATGCTACAGGTTTCACGACCTTTCAATAAAGTCAAAGGATATTTACTGCAAATTCCCGTGTAGTTGGTGTTTCATAGAGTGTAATTCACTTGATCAAATGTAAATTCTGACAAATGAAATGCATATGCAAGTGTCCCAAAAAATAAGGAAAACACTCATCCAAGCAAATATATTTATTATTGTGTAGCACAACACATTTTTTTCTAAATAAATTTGCCTGTTTACAAACAGCCCGAGCAATGTGCTGACTCATTAATGATATATTTTTACATCAAAGTGTTCGTATATTAAATAATCAGCTGAAAGTTCATCTGTATTCCTTTGAACTACTTCCCTCAGAAAGCTGCAAACATTACTTTGTCTAAAAATATGAGGCTGACAATCCCAAGGCATTTACTGTACAGGCAATAACATTTCACTGCCACATATACTGAAATCTAGCCAGTACTATACAGTAAGCATATTTTGTGGTGGTGTTTCTAATCATATTAGCACCCTCTGATATATTTTCTCCCAACTCACTGTGAATTTTTCCTCACATTGGACAAATCATCAGTCATGGAGTAATTATCTGAATAAGATATTTAACTGCTGAGCCAGGCTGATAGAGTAGTGACAAGAGGCACAAGTTCATCGCAATTTTACATTTATTATATTAACCCCTAACCAGTGGATTCATTAACACTTAAAGGTTTGCATATGAGCCCTGCTCCAGGTAATGGCTCATTGCTAAGGTCTTCTTGCAACATGTAATTTATTTTTTCATGTCAGCAAGAGTAGAAACTGTTACAATATCCTGAAGAGCATAGTGGTTACTTTGTAAATATTCATACTGAGGTATAAAAGCTCAAACGGTGAAAAGGCTGGAATTCTGCTTTCAGTCTATAATTTGTCTAATTGAGATGCATATAATAAGGCATAACTGCATGTCTCATTTTAAGCATTATTTGCATTTCAAGACACATAGTTCATAGATTCAACAATCTTCAAATAAAAAAAAATAAAATGTAGACAGTTATTGTCAATCATGCTCATGGTAAAGTTATAATAAACTGGGACACCAAACCTCTTCTATGATTAAAAAATAAAAACTTATCTGGCCAATTCAGGAATGTTAAAAAAAATAAAAAATAAAAATTTACTTTTGCTAACAGGCACCTTTATGACAACTCCACAGTGATATAGATGTATAGTTTCAATGGATCCCAGATTGAAATGAATAATATTGATGTCCTGGTACAACTCTGGGTCCTTGTGTTGGTATGCAGCAGTTCATAGCAGACAGCGGGAACACTTCCAGGTTTGTTTGGCTGTAAAGCAGCTCACTTGCGTCCCAAGGACTCAGCCAGCTTCTTCAGCCTTTTCTTGAGCTCCAGAGGAAACTTTTCATAGCACTTTTTACAAACAGGCTTCATGTCAAACTCAACAAACTTGTTCCTGAAAAGAAGGAAAGAAAGAAAGATTCTGTCAAAACTTAATCTACCTGCATTATTCTGTATCTAAATAGTATCAACACTGCAGGTTAAAATGTGTCTGAAGTCACAATCTCCTAACTTTAAATTGGGTTAGCATGAGGGCCATGCTTTTAGGAGGTAACACCACATCTTCTGACATGGAATCATGGAAACCTTTGAAATGATCATCCAGCTTTGTCCTTTAGTGAAACATTAGTCATCTCATTCAAAGCAAAACAAGAAAGTTTGAGGAAAGCTTAAGTTTCTCATAAATAGAGCTGAGACTGTTAGTGGATGAAGTGCTTTTAGTTAATTGACAGATTAATTGTTTGAGTCGATATTTTCAAGCAAAAAATTGGTGGCGCACTGCTAATATAGAAAATACATGCAAATAGCAAAAAAACACACGCAAATGGATAAATCAACTTCACCAATTTGAAAGAATATGCACATAATTGGGTTTCAGACAGTCGATTGAACAAAACAAGACATTTAAAGACTTCACCTTGGACTTTTTCTATTTTGACATTTTATAGACCTAACAATTAATCCATTAATTGAGCAGATTACGGTTAGTTGAATCCCTACTCATTAGAATCAATTGAGTCAAACTTTGATATGAATGTATACTTCAGAGGTTTCGCACAAATTCCATTAACGCATAACAGTTGCAGGGTGTCGGTTTATACCTTACAAATTAAAGACAAATAATGACATCATGCCATACTGTCACAAACATGGAACACCACAGAAAAAGAGGAAGGCAGAGACGGCACCAACCAAGGATGGAGTGGTGAGTTGTCAAGATTAATAACTCTACAGACACACAGCAGGATTTTTCTTGCGGTCTTTGGCATCGCGCTCACGTCGAGCCAGGCGACGTTTCAGCTCCTCTGGCATGCGCTCATAGCAGTGCTTGCACACCGGCTTCAGGTCAATTTCAACAAACTTATCTCTGAGTAACCACAGAAGTGAAGTGAAGCATGTAAGAGGAGAATTTGGAGAGAAAAGAGCCAAAGAGGGAAGAGTTGTAGCAGGAAAGTGAAAGAAGTGTTAACACTGACACTAAAGTACGTGTTAAGTAAGAGCGTTCAACAGAATTGCGAGGAAATATCAGTATTGTACACAATTAGTTAGTAAAAAGAAGCCATTAATGAGAGCTTTTATTGAGCAACATCACTTACTTGAGAGTGAGTTTTGTGTTGCAGGTGGAGCATGAGAAACAACTGACACACCAGGCCTTGTTGAGAGCAGACACCACTGAGGGGGTCACGGGAGAAAAAGAAGGGAAATAATCGTCAACATTCAACTGTTGTCTGTTCGAGCAACATCTTAAGTAAATTACATTCAAACACAGCCCTGAAGATGAGATATCATATTGATACTCACCATCGCCTTCAATCACACGGTTGCAGTGATAGCACACATCGCCAAAGAGCTGTAAAAATATATATATATATTTTTTAACAAGTAAGCATTGCTAATATTGTGTCTGTCATGTCCTCCAAAGCCACTGTTTTACCTGGCTCTCCTGCTTCTTACCTGGTTATAATGAGTCTCACAGTAGGCCAACCCCTTCCTCTCATAATGCCGGTGACCGAGGAAAGGCTTCTCACACTTGGCGCACACAAAATGCTGTAAACAAAAACAAATGTTGTTGAGGGAGTGAAGGGGGGGGGGGGAGACTTCTAATGTAGGCATGTGAAACTGACTAGAGGAGCAGTTGCCAACACAACATGAATAATACATGAGCATTATATGAATATGTTTACTTAGTTAGGAATGTTTTCAAAAGTTACAGACTTGACCTGTGGTGAAATATTCGTTGTTTTTGTTTTGTTTTGTTAATCACATTCAGCCCACCAGTGTGGTGTCCCACAGTGTTGTTAAAATAGCTCCTCTTTTCTGATGACTGCGCGATAAAAGTTCCTGAAGTGGTTAGATACTCAATTAATTTCAGCAAATGACTGTATTTAGCATTAAATTGACTACTATACACTGCTGATAGTCTGGAGCTTTTATGACCAGTATAAACTTCAGCAGCCTCCAGACAGAACACACAACTTGATCTGCTGCGCTCTGCCTCAGGAGAAACAATCTTTTTACTGCCTCGAATTAGCTCATTAACATAGTTTTGGTACTGAAGTTGTTTATTCAATTAATTAAAATGTTCCTGTACATAAGTAACTCAATTTGAAATTCATGAAAGCATTCTATTCTGCTTCAGTTGAAAGGTTACATACAATATCACCTACATCAAGTTAGCAACTCAATAAAAAAATGATGTCCATATCAGTTACACTTGCCTCTCCTCATTTCTCTCCACGCAGATACCAACTCATGAACACGGTAAACATGGTCACAATTCCTAAAGTGCCTATACTGCCTATATACCGTATCCAGTGTATCATAAGTCGTCTCCTTCTTTTGGACAAACCTCCACATGCCACTGCTTGCCCATGGCATTGACAACACGGCCCTCGATGGGTCTCCTACAGGCGCCACAGATCGGTACGCCCATCTTATCATGGCAGGGCAAACAGAAGAGCTCTCCCTTCAGCTCCCTGGCTTCAGCCGTCAATTCCTTCCTGTGGGCACAGAAACATTAAAACACATCAGACGATCTTTTTCTCGTGATGTCTTGGATACATTCTCATGCGTGTACTGCTTTCTGTGCTTAACAGTGAGGCGGAGAGGTAAGACTCACCCACAATTGTTGCAGTTGAAGTGGTCTGGGTGATAGGGGTCGTTCTTAAAGATCAGCGGTTGCTCTTCAATGATGGCATGGCACTTCTGGCAGATATACTTGCCCAGGCCACGAGCTTTCTCGCGGTTATGGCAAGGGCGACACAGGTGCCTGAGGACAACCAAATTTAGCGGTGTCAAGAAAGTGCAATAAGCATAACGTAACGTTTTGACATACTCTGTCACAGCTGCTCAAAATTCCAGTATTTGTTAGAACGCAAACGCGAGAGAGTCAGCAGCTTGACACGTGTGTAACCACCGGTTTTACAGGCTGTCACAGGGTCTCCGTATTAAGCCTGTAATAAGACGGGATACTCACCTGCCAGCATTTTTGACAAACCCCACGTCTGCAAGCACAGCCTGGCAAATGTCACAGCAGAAGCAGTCGGGGTGCCAACTATTGTTCATGGCCTTAATGACACGACCAATGATGAACTCCCCTGAGGGAAAGCCATAAGTAAGAGATCAGTTTGAGGCAAGTCGAAGTCCTTTTCAATATGTGTTGGGACTGGATGCCATCAGTATATCATACACAAAATACATATTCAAACATCATAGTTCCTAATGAGCACACCCCTATGGAGTCCTGGTGTTACTTCAATGCACTATAGTGCTTCCTATAGTGTTCTCAAAGTGACACTTTGATGTTGAATGCATTTTAATCTTATCCATTACATTTAATTAAGAGCATGTCTGTGTCTCCCTGGGCACAGTCAAGCAGTATTAAGATTAAGCTTACGTAGCACTAAAATGCATCTTGGGTGATCTAAACACACGTGGGAAGTTCGAAATAAAAAGTTGAACAAAAGTATGAATATATTTAAAGAGCAGTGAGGACACACTGGATATGGAGGTCAGGGACGCTTACATGCAAATGTACCACGGTGCAGTGGTTCCCAAACTGTGTGTGGAGATGTGGTGAAGGCCTGATGCTTTGCTACTTGCTGTGGAGCCGTTTGTGAAAAGGTTTGTCAAATAAACGTCGAGTAGACAACGATCCAAAAGCAGAAGGGAGACCCAACAGAAAGGATTTGTGACGTGAACACTGACGGTATTAAATTAAAAGCTTAATCAAGATGTTTTAATGTGCTTGTGTCACGGCAAACCTTCGACACATATAAATATAGATATTTCTCAATTCTAAGATTCTGCTTCGATGCAGTGACAGAACATTATCGGGAGTTTGGTTGTATTTCAGGTCAGTGTGAATCTTTGCTGTGTCATTTACTGTCACGCTTGTATCTCTCCTTTGATCTCTGTGTTTCACCAAGGCTAAACTTACACACGCCGTTTGTTTCAACAATGTTGAGATGAAAAAACATGCATACAGGTTGAAATGAAATTGTGTTGAGCAGGTATTGAAAAGATGCAACATCTAATATTACACTGTTGTAGTCTGATTTGTTTTTAAACACTGTCTGAATAAAGTCCAGCTTTATCTGACTGCTTGTATTAATTGATGAAAAAGCAGCCATGCGCAGTAAAATAGAAAATTGAGGATGCTACACATTGAGATGCATCGAGACTCGTTGATTCAAAGATGCTCTTACATAAACCAACGCAAAACAACTGCAAGGAATGGGTTTCAAGTTCAACCCCACACAAGGTTCCAAAAATCCAAAACAACTCCTTCAAATAGGTTGTGAACAGAGAAGCAAAGTCTAATCTCAAATAATCACTTGAGGGCCACCCGAGATGCATTCTGGTACCGGGTATATCTCAAATAGATCTAGACATGGTCCGAAAATATTCAAATACAAAATACTTTAACATTTACACAAAGTGTAGTCTAGTCTTTCTGGGGTTCACAAAACCCCACAATTACTAGCTCTGGACCGGCCTGAAATGAGTAAAGGCCCTATAACACTCACCACACTGGTGACAGCAAGGGGCAAAGAGCATCTGGAAGTCATGTTCACAATATTTTCTCCCTTCAAACTGTGAAGAGAAAGAGGATTGAGATTATTTCACTCAAGAGAAACATTCGCTCCATAAAAAGGAGTACTGGACAAATCACCAGCACACGTGCAGCACATAAAGTATACAGCTCATCAAAGTATTGATTTGTGAAACGGTTTACAGCGCCTATTGGAGTGCACTACCTCATAAAAGAGTCCCTCTGGGAACTGCTGGAAACACTGGGCACACACAAAGCAGTGCTCATGGTACAGCTCCCCATTGCTGTTGACAATCTTCTCGGTCGCGGCAAAGCCACTCTTACATCGCTCACAGGCTGCACTGGCCAGGGCATTAGCAATGCTGTTTGCACGAGACAAGAAAATACACATTAGTACATTACTACCTCCATGAAATGTTAGGCTGGCAATTGGGATGCAAGGCCGGACCAATGTTTATCATTTCACACATAACTCCTACATTAACTGCTGTGTTTGTTTTTAGCAGCTGTCACCATGGAGAGTGGGAAAATAATATGTGAATCAGTTTGGTCACTCACTAACACGGTTACTCACTCCACAGCCATCTCCTAATTTGGTAAAGGAACAGAGGTAGTGAATGCTAGCTGAATGACGATGTGCAGCCTTGCCTCTGCTCCAACACACACACACACACACACACACACACACAAATTGACAAATAATACCCAGACACATACAGTTCAATGCTGTTCCTCAACTTTCTGTCAGTAGGTCAGTAAAGTGTAAGGCCAATGCTGGACTGAAGCTGCGTGTTAAACACAAATATGTTGTATTAAGTTGCAAACTAAAACAATGGTAGCTAACATTACTCCAACCACGCGTAATGTAATGTTGGTTCAGCACGTTGGCCAGTAGTGGTATTCCATGCACTGGTTGCTGTCTTTAAAAGACTTCAAATCAATCAATGCTCATAACCTCAGTGATTAGAGTTACAGGGCGGTGAGTGCTAATAATTCGCATCATGTTGAGAGTTAAAAAAAACAACAGCTAACTAGCATGTAAATTGTATAGTTAGCTCTAATGTGGGGAAGAACACTACATGACGTAATTTAACTAACAATAGCTATAACATATAACAGGGAGGAAGCCTTTAAACTGTTAGCGTGGACTAAATTATGAATTGATCATTCACATTGTTGCTGGTGCCTTAAGTAGGGTGTATCAATTGTAGCTAACTTTGCCCCAATGGTAAGCGAATGTGACGTTAGCTTTAGCTTGCTGGCTGAAGTTAGCGGTTGTGAATGTTTGCTGCTAACCGCTAACGTTAGCTACAGAAGCTAATGAAAATAATCTTACCTGCCCGTCATTCCAGCCACCCCAAGCATCCCCTCTTAGCACGACACTTTCTAGAAATGTAGCTAATGAACTGACATGTATTGGTGTGCTAGTTCGCTTTCGCTGTGTTGCCAAAGTTTTCAGGGAAAAGGAGACTCGTCCTGCACCGTGTAGTCCCCTCCCAGTACACCCGTACCGTGCCCGAGTTGGCAGCGGCTTCAGGCCACCCCCTTCGGGAGGGTCTCTGGAAGTTTAACATCATTAGCTTTCTGCATCAAACTGCCCTTGACCTCATCGTACTGAATTATAGGCGTAACAACGGCCCTGTGCGAGGATCTGATGTATGGACAGAGCTGTTACGGTGCTGGTTGACAGCTGAAGCAACACACAAATATAGAATACACACATACAGAAACTATTGAATGCATATTTTGGCAAACACTGAAGACAAGAATGTTCCTGCGAGTGTTTCTGTACATACAAAGCTGTAATATCTGGACAGAGTAGTTTATGAAGCTCTATTCATAAAACTGTGTTTGGAATAATAGAGAAATAATGTGGATTTGAGTGAAACCAGCCATCTGAGTTCATCAGCTCTTAGTCCACACCTGAAGTGCTACCAACACGTGAATTATCACTTAAATCCCAAGACTTGAAAACATAATTATTTGTGGGTGGAGCAGCACATGTTTACTGTCGTTTATATGCCTTCTTGGAAAGCCCTCTGTTTGGAGGTAAGTGCAGTATAAATAAAATGTACCTTGTATTGTATTCCACGCTATTCCCTTTCTCTATAATGATACAATTTTCTCACAGGGAGGTTTGAAGCTTGATATACAAGCTTGATATAAAGATAAAATGAGTTGACTCACAGTTAATCCTGTGTGTATTTTTCTACTTCGTAACAATATTATGTTTTGCCTATACGTCTCTGTAAACACATGTTTTTCTACAGTAGACACAGGATATTTTGCAGTGTTTGATTAATAAAACGTTGTTTGTGGCCCATTGAGGACAAAGGATAAGAGCTCTGCAGGAGGAACACAAAGGAGTTATGAATGGCTGCAAGAGCATTATTATTATTATTAAGAACAGAATCTTGAGAAAAACATTGTATTTACGCTATTTTTGTTGGACAAAATTATACTTTGACAATAATTCAAACAAACATATGAAAAATATTTAATTTCCAAGTCTTTATAGATTTGAAATTCTAGCGGGCCGTTGCTCGCACAATGAAACCATTTGAAGGCAAATAATCAAACGATGAGCCAACTTCACCACATCTGATAGAATTCATTAAGGTCTACTGTGGACCACAATACTGTGAGGGTGTTTGAACATAATTCATTTTGAATGACTAATTTGATGTTTTCCACTCCCCCGAATAGTTTGTGACTGTTTTACTAAGAGTTAAAAAACACAAAATTGTGTGGACCATGCTGGCACAGACAGATCAAACTCAGCTCAGCTCTCTTCAGACCTGTATCGTCTTCAAACAAGATAGCTGTGCAACACAAGCCCAACAAAAAAAAGAATGCTACAAGCTCATTAAACAACAATGTTTTTTGTAGTTCAGATGGAATATGGATTCAAACAGGCATTTGTAATGTGGCTATGAACTCAACTCAAATATTACAAGTCTTTGGGGAAAGTACAAGAGGTTACCTTCCAATAAATCTTCTCAGTAATGTTAAGCTAAAACAAGAAATTGTCACCGAAAGCTGCAGCCCTTACTTGGCCTGTGATATTAAAATGAGTGTCTATAAGAACTGAATACAAATGCAGTTCATTTTAACCAGCAGATGGCATGACTTTATAATTTCATAACAAAATGTAATGTGCGTCAGCAAAGGATAAAGTCCTTGCTGACATTCAGACAGAAAACATCAAATTAAGACATGATGGGTCCCCATCTGCAGAAGTATTAATGTGAAGTGACTTTGTTGTAATTAACATTTACAAACAAAATACACAATAAAAGGTTTAACATCAACCCTGTACAATCAATCCATTTTAACTGATCATAATGATTTACATAGTCAACCTTGATGAATCAACCTTACGACATCTAGCAACTATTATTCGTTCACTCTAATGCAACAAAACAATTGTGAGACTTAAATATTTCATTCTTACACATTCAGGCAAACATTCAGTCTCATCAACATTCAGCTGTCACACTGTCTTGTCTGTTATACATAAGCTCTGGTTTCTGGATGATATGGCACTTGTTTTTTTGCAACAGATAAATACGACTTTGGACAATCTATGAAGCACCACCATCAATTCAAGTTGTAATAATTGCCCCTGTTGTAGGCCAGCCAGATGTTTCTGGTGGCTGGAGAAACTTCTCACAAAATGCTGTTCTAACATTTGTAGCAATTATGTTACTCAATACATTTGAGCTAAATTCACATCGAGAAAAACAGTTTTTCTTGAAGATAGAAATATGTATTTTGTGTGTTTGTCAATTGATCATAATTTTAAATATGCTGCTGTGTTTACCGGACATAACTGTTGATAACAAACATAACTTAGAGTTTGTCCATGTATTAAAAGATCTGGCTGTCAACCAATTTGAGTTTCTTGCATGGCGACCCTTTCGGCGACTTCATTTACCTCCAAAGTGTGTTTAACAAATAAATGCTAAGCCAGAATACATCTGGCTGTCTGTAAAAACTATTAGCATAGTGAATGATGGTGCGGTCCGGCAGGTTTGGTTTGTTCCTTTCCCAAAAGGCTTATCTGTCAAAAATCTAACAATTTAATTTCTTAGAATAGAATAGAAAATAAAAATCCATAAAAATCTTTCAAGAATGACTCATAGAATTGACAGCTTTAGTGACCAATGTATCAAAACCAATTGGCTGCAAAATGCCTGAATGACATTGCAGCTCATCTTGGGGTCATTCATTAGAGTACAAGTGCATAGGATTCAGTAAATATACAGATGATATCAGTTAGAATTTCTTCCTCCCATTTGGTTCGCAATATAACATTTTGATATTTACAATTTCAACAGGAACATGGGTAAGGCATCCAAAAATAAAGCTACTGAACATTACATACAGAAATGTCCAAACCCTCTCTAGAGAGAAATAGAGAGATATAGATACAGTATATACAGACTAAGATGATTATGGCCAAAGTTACAGAAGAGCACCGCCTTCACAAATAGCTGTCCTTAGAAAAAGGGGAGATGGAAATGTCCATATCAAATGAGAGCACAGAGTAAGAGACAGCTCTCTTTTTCTAAATGAGCTGCAGTGACTCAGAAACACATTCCAAGACATCCAATAGAAACATGATGTAAGAGGTATAGGAGCAGTTGACACATGGATATGTGCTATAGCTTTTCTGACTGAGTCTTAAGATCAACCATCCAGTCTATGACAAGCTTCACACTTGAGGGTGACTGTCCCCCTCATCATGAAATGTTTGTTATTCTTGTACAGTTACAATGTGTCAATCTAAAAATGAAATCAGAAACCGTCCATGACTATAAAGGACGGGAATTGTGGTGATTTTGACTGAATATCACCAAAACATATTATAATGGTGAACATCCTCATCTAATGCATGTACAATGCACATGTCACACGTAAAGACTATTTTCTAGACTTCCTGGTCTCAAAGACATTTTGCTTTCAGTGTAGCGATGACAATCTGTTAAAGGTGTCTGTATGTCAACTTGACTGAAATAAAACGTTCTATTGGTATGATTTGTACTTATGTCCATCTATGATATGACAAAATGTTTATGTATCTGCCTGCACATAATGCAAAACAGGCTGTGTACAGCCCCAATAATATTACATTCATTCCGATTAATTCCCAGACATTCCTGGTAATTCAAAAAGTCAAATACATTTAGATATAAATATACATATACATATAAATAAAACGTGTATAAATAGAATGGCATGGCAGATTTGAAATCAATGTTACATGTTTCATCACATCAAATCTCAAGGTACAATTTCTTCATGTATTCAGGGAGAAAAACACAGACACACACACACAGGTGTCCCAGGTGCCTGGGAAAGGGCCTTTCTCAAAAACAAAGATAAAGGAGAAGAGGGCCATCGCCAAAAAAACAAAAATAAACCACGACACACACACTCACAAAAACCTGGAGACAATTTACATCTCGTCCCGTAGATCTACCAGGTAGGCATCATGTCTGGGAACCTTTGACACCTCCCAGTGGATATCATCGAGCCCATAGCGGTGATCTGGAACCAGTACCTCCTCCATGATGGATAGCTGTGTCAGTCTGTCGCCACACAGAAGGCGCTCCAGGACACTTCGCACTCTCCCAAACCGATGGCTGCGTGCAGCGCCGGGTGACGCGGATCAGCTCCTCATCCAGCGGCCGTAGCCCGTTGGCACACACCACCAGCTCGATCAGACGCGGGCAGGTGAGCCCAACGCGACCCAGCACGTCTTTACTGACAGAGCGGCCGAAGTACAGATGCGTGACGGGAACTTAATCGCGAAAGAATGGGCCAAACTCACCCTCACAGTGGAAGAAGTAGCTACATGACCAGATTCAATTTAGGAGAGTGGCGCACCATGGCGTCCCAGCTGCTCTTCTTGATGGTGTGGAACTGTTGGCCAGGATTCTCCCTAACCACGTCGAGGTAAACGTGCTCGAGGTGAACGTGCGGTTCTCGGAGGAGAGAGAAATGAGAATCATCACTCAGCAAATGGTATTTGAGCGCTAGTTGTCTCAGGCCGTGGCACTGATTAGCCACACCAAGGATGCCTGGGATAAGAAGAAAAACTAATTAGGAGACTATAGATCTACACAACCTAATTAAGGCTCAGCAATGTCGGCCGACACTGTTCTATCTTCCAAAGCTGTTAGAATTATCTTCCAAGTCATTCTTTGCTCTCTTTGTAAATTGCTGATAAATGTGCTTTTCTATTTATTTTACTTCGACCATTCCTTCTCAAATTTGGCGTCCTGCTGCTGAAAACATTCCAGGGGGGGCTGGTGTTCCAGAGATGTACGAAAGTCACAACGTCAGCTATAATTGACCTTGATCAGTCAAATTCTTAACGATAATTAGTCAATCATTTATCCTTAACCTCCCTAATAGCCACCATTCCTTCCATTTGTCACCTACAAGTGAAAGAAAAGGGCAACTGCTCATTTTCAGCAGTTTGAGGGTGTCACTGTTATTGGCCACCAGGAATTTGAGGGAGGGGTCTTTTTCAGGTATGTCATCAATCTTCAGGGAGGACAAGGATTTGGAGTTGACAAAGAGCACTGTCAGCGCTGAGAGGAAGTGAGACTATTGAACAGAGCGAAAGAGAAAAAATATTTAGTCATTCCCACATCATAGCTCTAAGTGCTAGTTTTATTTACCAAGACATCAATTAATTTGACATGCAGGCATAGGAACCAACTACCATCTAGTTCAGTTATATATATTTGCTTTGCTGCCCTCTGCAGTTGGCAAACATGTCTGCCATCATATCACCCTTGTCTGGATGTGTGTGCATCATTGTGCATGTGCTTGTAAAACACAAGATATAAACATAACAGAAATCCATTCATCACAAAGTTCTTCCAAAGCACCATTTGTGATCCACAACTCCACAGGTTACCTTGAGATGTAGATGCATGAATTAAAAAAACAAACCACCTGCCGCACCACGTTGTTTATGATTTATCTTTCAAGATAAAGAGAAGAAAATAAAATAGGGCGAGTGTGATTTTTGAAAGATGCTCACCAAGACATAAATAAAATCAGAATAAATTTGCAGAACCTATTTTATCAAAAGGCACATTTTCAGCTGCATGTCTTTGTACTTTGGGAGGAATCCAGAGAAAACCCACGCTGACACGTGGAGAAAATGCAAACTCCAAGGGCCGCTCTTGCTGTGAGGCGATAGTAACCACAGTGCAGCCATGACAAGAATTGTATTAACATTTATTCTGCACAGCACAGGGTGATGGTGCCTTCCTATTGTACCCTATACCTCCCAGTCACACTTTGGGTTACTCCTATTAGAAAGAAATGAAAGGTCCAACACAGACATCTACACTGCTCTTCTTTTCATCATTTAAACTCATTAAAACTAAACACAATTTCCTTCTCCTGATGAGTGATGGGTACAATGTGTGATACAAACAGGGAGCTGCTCATGAAAAGGACTGCTGTACAGAAGTGATCAATAAGTCTACAGGATACAACATGCAAGGTTATGTTTAACTTCTTGTCTCTCTCCCTCTCTCTCTCTTCCAGGATACAGGGGCACAGGACACTGACCAACTGACCAAATGTTGACATTGCTGATTCAACACAAGCCGTGCCATTTGATTTTGATTTCAATGTCTACTCAGTAGTGTTCTCTGTGCTCTTACAGAATATAACAAAACCGAATAATAAGGCTTTAATTATTCCCTAATACCATGAAATTAATGTTTAAATGTAAATATGTTTATATTTGTATTTTTCCCACCACAATGAACCTCTTTGGCTGGTCCAGTGATGTAAAACACAGTCTAAGAGACAGAGCAGTGTAAACATACAGCTGTTTAGAGACGTCACAGAAATGCCCCATGTGCCACTTGTTCAAATATTGTAGCATTACCACACGCAGCAATGGATCGCTGGTCAGAATCGAACCTGGGACGTGGCCAAAGAACTCAACCTACAAGCCTTTCATAATTTACTGTTTAAAAGGAAGTTTAGTGGACCTCACTGGGCAGTGATCTGTCTCCATCTCCTCCGACATGCTGCTGTTGCTGCACTGGTTTTGGCTGGTCCTTGTGCTTTATCTGACAAACCCCGGAGAGGTGGAAGCTCAATTTCCACGTCCCTGTACAACACCAGAGGCTAGAAAAGACCGTACGTGTTGCCCCCTCTTCAATGGCTCTATTTGTGGCTCTAGTTTAGGGAGAGGAGTCTGTGTAAAACTTCCTCAAATACACCCGTCAAGACCAGTGGACTACAGGGTAGGATGGCATCGCTACTTCTTTAATTCAGCTTGTATGTGCTTGGGAAACTATGATGGCTTTGATTGCAGTCAGTGCCTCCCGGGCTTTAGAGGACCCCAGTGTGAGGAACCGCACGTTATAGAGAGGAAAGAGATAACAGATATGACTGATTCTGAGAGGGAGACCTTCTTGTCGAGCCTGCACCAGGCGAAACAGAGCCACAGCAGCCGGTATATGATCCTTAGCAGCAATGACACAACAGTGGAGGGGAACTATGAGTTTCACAACTCAACTGTCTATGATGTGTATGTATGGATGCACGACTACGCAGCTAAGACAATTCCGGTTCAGGACATTCATTCTGCACACCAGGGCCCTGCGTTTGTCTTCTGGCACAGATTGTTTTTACTTTTTATTGAGAGAGAGATCAGGGAGCTCACTGGGAACCAAGATTTCTACATTCCATACTGGGACTGGACCAGAACCGACCACTGCAACATCTGCACCAACAAGTACCTCGGGGCAGTTGGCAAATATGGTCGTATACACAATGCTTCCCTCTTCTCAAACTGGACGGTGAGATATCGTTTTTGTTCCATTCCTGTGCTTTTTCTTCTTCTGACTTGTATCATGTATTCCTCTTTCTTTTCTCCACAGATCACATGTCTCTTTCGTAGAGATGCTAGTATAATCTGCGACCCCTCTAATGAGAATGATCCTAAGTATCTAATCCGCAACCCTGGAAGAGATACAAGGTACAAAACACTGCCAACCACCAAGGATGTTGAAGACACTCTGGCAATACCAGATTATGACACCCCTCCATATGACAAAACATCTAACAACAGCTTCAGGAACACGCTAGAAGGTATAATTCATACGTTATATTTCTTATTGGTGACTTTTACATCAAATTTCTGACACAGGAATTTCAACTAGACATAATTTGTGCAAGTTAGAATTTTAAAACATAGAGAAAACAAAAGGGTAAGATGTAAACAAAGTGAAAATAGGGTGAGGAAATTCAAGATGCAATACTCTGTCCTCCCAGGTTATAAGAGTCCCGATGATCCCCGACACTCGAAAACTTCTATGCACAAACTGGCGCACCACTACTTGCTCGGCACCGTGACTCGGGAGTTTACCGCAGCTAATGACCCCTTATCCTTGGTGCTTCACAGCTTTCTTGACAAGTAGGTGTTGTATTTCTTGGTCAAATGCTCAGTTAAAGGTAAGTTCACCTTTTTTAAAAGTCTATTTGAAACCAGTACTGACATGCGTGTGTGGGCATTAAAAGGGATATTGGCAGTGGTGGAATTTAGCTAAGTACATTTACTCAAATACTGTATTTGAGTACAGATTTGAGGTACTTCTACCTACTTGAGTATCTCCATTTTATGCAGCTTTATACTTTTACTACATCTCAGAGACAATGTTGTACTTTTCACTCCACGACACTTTTGGTACCCTTCCTGTGCAGTGAAATCCATGTATCTCGAGACTTTGAATGTTTGTGATAAACTGAAGGTTCCTTTATGTTTTGAGAAAATTCTCCTCCTGAAGCTAAAGAACTTCTTGTATCATCTAGAAAATGCATCATCACAAAGCTGAAAACTGGGTTTTTCGGAACTCATGAAAAGTCAGTGGTGGGCCGTCAGGGCCAGCTAAGCCTTCTCTGCTGGCCTAAACAGAATCACAAAGTTATAGCTATTTTATAATTTAATAATTTTTCACAAATACACTACATGTATTATAATTGTTTCTCCCATTAGCTTATTTTCTCATTGCACAGCTCCTGTCTTCCTCTGTTGCTCTGCTTCCAGCACAGCTTGTTTTAAGTAGAGCTTTTATCCAATCAGATTCAGCCCCTATGTCTCTATGTAAGAGAGAGGTCCGGTGCCCTCTAGAGAGCCTTTGCAGTTTAAGTGAATGGGGACGATATTGTTAATTGTCATAGTCTTCAACCAATCAGATCTTTAGTTTGACATGTTGGGTGTATTCTTTGATGTGCCAGTGGTACCCACGTAGCTTGCTAAGTACGTCTGCATTAACGTGCGCCGTGATTGGTCAGTGGGCCAGCGTGACTTTTGTCAAACAGAAAGCTAGCTAGCAGATCTTAGTATTTAGTAAGAGTTCAGGTTGAAACATATGTAAGAGAAGTTATGACATTTTTAGCATTTTGCTTGGTGTAGATTTTATTTTTTTTACCTAGCTGTTTAAATGGTTTAATACGAATACGTGTATTATTACACCAATAGAAACAAATAACCATAGCTGTGGCTCATAATTAGGTTATTAGGAGATGGCTCAAGTAGGACAGCACAGAAGGCCCAAGTATAAAATGCACGGCCCGCCACTGTGAAAAGTTGACTTTTATGAGGTACGTGGTTCTCACAGGACAGCGACTTGTAGAGGAGTATTTTCACATTGTGGTGTTTGTACTTTTACTTAAGTTCAAGATCTAAAAACATCTTCCGGCAGAGTTGGTTGACTGCTGTAATTGTTTCTTTATTCCTTAATGGCCACAAAATATCCCACGAAAGAAGTGATGGGGGACAAAATCCTTGCTCAGTGTAAAAATGCATTACAAAGTTCTGCTGAAGGTTACATGAGTCTGTGTCAGACAAATTGTGTAGGTATCTTCCAGAGTAAGGTGTCTTAGTATGAATTCCCTCTTCCTTTTTTTTGGGTTTCCACCTTGTTCTGTGCTCAACATCACGCTGAGTTTAGTTCAATACATTCAGTTTTTTTTAATGAGAATGATTAATGAAGGATTGTGACATTATTCTCTGTGTTGTGTGAACTGTTATCAGGATTTTCGAGGATTGGTTTAAGGACCACCCTAATGCTACCTACCCTGACAGTGATGAAGTAACTCCAGCCCAGAGAGCGAAGGCCTTCATGGCCCCTTTCTTCCCTCTACGCACCAACGACTACTTCTGGAACAAGCCCATCCAAGACCTGGGTTACAGTTACAGGGAACACAGCCTCCCTCACTCTGGAGCTGGGAGCAGACCAGCAAGACAAGGAGAAGAGACAGCACAGAGTCCACTCTAAACGTGGAAGAACACCTTTAGATTCAAAGGGATGAAAACGATCTAATTTTCTGAGAAATTTGAGTTAGTGTGCACTTGTTATTGATTTGGACGATGCAATTGTGTATCACGGTATAGTGATATATCATTTATTCACAATGTTTCCATTGAAAGATGATAAATTACAGTATTCAATCATCGCCCAGCACTAGTATGGGCCACCAACCAAAGACAGATGTTTTATATCAGCACAGCTTCAGATTTAGACAGGTCTGGTGTTGTATAATGGAGGGTTGCAATTACGACTTATTTCACTATTAATTAATTCATGAATTTTTTTTATTATTTAGTCAATTGTCCAGAAATTACACTCAGTTGGCAGTTTTATTTAAACTGATGCTCTGAGGGTTGTGATTAATGATGCTACATAAAATATAAAAGTTTATTATAAAAAACAGAGCATGTACATTGGATAAATGAATTGTATCTCACTGCTGATAATACAGCTCTTTTCCATGGGAAACATCAAGATGACTGCATTTTCACAAGGCATAAATGAAATCAGAATAAATTAGCAGAACCTATTTTATCAAAACGTATCTTCTCTATCAAACATGACATGAGAATGGCTAAGAGCACATTGAAAAATGATGGAACAATCAAAGTATTTTTCATTCATAAAGCTTGTACTGCTGTTAATAAATGTGACTATCAGAACATTAACAGAGCCCATTTCATTGTGTGTCCTTGTCATTTCTTAAAGTTTAACTCTAACATGCGTGTAGATTTCGGTCTTTCCAACCTACTCTTGTATTGTACAATTTGTAATTTGCCTTCTATATAAAAATGAACACGACACACGACACACTTATTCAGACGGTTGCTTGAATATCAAAGATATGTTTTTCAGTTCATCAGCTGTGGTTGATGACGCTCAGTGGGAAATCATTATGATCGTAAGGCCGCACAGTGGAGGTGTTGATTTTAAATCCCATGGTAGAGGAGATCATATTTGGGAATATTTCGAGGATCTATGGGACTCTGGACAATCATCTTCCCACGCATGGCCCCTCTGTATATGACCTCAATCAGATCCTTGAAATCCTGTTTGGTCTTGAAGCTGCCGACAAACTTGGTGTGATCTGGAGAGCTGAGAGAGAAAATAAGGTCAATGAGACTCTTGTTATTGCAGTGTGTGCATCTGTTGTAGTTGTGGTAAATGTGCAAAACCAGCTTCTCAGGAGCTCTGGTGTGTGGACTGTTGGATAGAGGGAAATGTGATGGCCGTTTAACACTACAGAAAATTAAACTACAACTTTTTCGATAATAAATGAACTGTTCAGCTGTCTTTTTTTTGTATATAAATTTAATATTTGAGGGTTTTGGACTGTTTATGAGGCAAAACAATACATTTGAAGATGTCAACGGGTTCTGCAAACTGTGATGATCTCTAACATTTTATATACGATTACTAGATTGAAAAATAATTAATTGATGATGGAAATCATCCATTTCAGCTCTATTGCTAAACTAAACGAGGAGACTCGTACGTATAACATTGTACGCAAACATACACCAGACAACGTTCAGCAACGGTAACCTCCGGTCACTCACCCATAATCCACTTTCATGTGTTGTCCGTTGAAAAAGAAAACAGTGGAGGGGATGTAACTGATGTCGAAGTATCTTGTGTAGATGGGAGCTTTATCCACATCAACGATGTAGATGGACGCCATGTTGCTCAAGTCATGGGCAGTTTTTGACAGCTAAGGTGGACAGAAAATGGATAAATTTGCAAAAGCCAAACAGTCGTGTGACACTATCATTGAGCAGCCGTTTGATTGTTTGCATTCATGATCCTACTTACAATCTCATCGAGCTGGAGACAAACAGAGTCTTCGTCTCTCCCAAACCTCAAAACCACGACTTTTTCTGCTACGCTTTTGATGACTTCATCTATGTCTTTTTTGCACGCTAATTTTGCCAAAAACAAACTCATTTTCGAGGCTACAAAAGTTAGCTTCCCTTGTTGTGCTAACAGGCGGAAGTTACGTCATAAATGCTGTACGACGCTGTGGAAAAGAATCCGTCTGGAAACAATATGAAATTATCAGTCGTGTAAAAATGGTTGTTGTAATTTATATCGACCTGTCACAAAGAATTACAGCAGCAGTAGTGAGTAGAAATAGATTTGCGTTGATCAAAATCTCGTGTCATCGTCAGCCAACGTTAAATAAACATGTAGAACCAGACAATCTGTAGCATGCGACGTAGTGGCGTTTCACTACGACACTTTATAGTGTGACACCGTTTGAACAACGTGACCTTCTCTTACATTTTTGTACAAGCATGGACGTCGCGACAAGTGGAAGAAACAATATCTAAGACACAAGATGCAGATGTTACATTTCCATGACGGTGGGGAACGGAGAGAACCGCTTTGATGACACTTTTTGTTCCGTTTAAATTCATGAAGACAAAGTGACAGCCCACCAGTGACCGTCTGTATTTCCTCTTTGTAGTACTTCAGTACTTTCGCTGCAGTTTAATATATTTTATCACGATGTTACGGTTCTTCACGAACCAGGGTTTTTATGAACTCTGGAGAGGCGGTCTCTTTTTGGCATCCCGTGTTACCAAGAGGCAAGTCGGTGCTTCTCTCGTAGTCTGCAGCACCGGTCGTCACCGGCCACACATTTCTGCTGGTCTCTTCAGTACTGGCATCCCAGTGTGGAAAGATGCCCTCCAGCCCAAAACAGACAACCCCAAGGAAGTACAGACACTAGATCTGGACAAATGGAAATCTGTAATGAGAGCCCAAGCGGCAATAGAAGAGAGACGGCAAAGCGATGAGGATGAGGAAGCAAGTGATGAGGATGAAAACCTCAAAGAACCAGGTGGTGATGTAAAGGGCGGTTCTTCACTGGAGGCCACTCGTGATCTGGTTGCAATGTGGCAGCAAGCTGGGAAGCTTGTACCTCAAGAGATGACCGACGACGAGGTTCAGATGCTGGCAGAGCTCACCACCAAGTCCTCCAGGAAGAAGTACCTTAAGTACCTGGCCATCAAGGAGGGCCACAAACGGGCCCGTAAGGAGAAGCAGCAGCAGAGGAAGACGGAGAAGGAAGCCTCAATGGAGCAGAGAAGAGGACGGGACAGCGACGCAGAGGAAGAGAGAGGACCTGAACTTAGAAGCACGTTGATCCTCCAGTTCTGGGGGCGCTCCCTGGACAAGCTCCTGGCCTGGAGGAGCGCCCAGGCCATGATGTTCGGTCAGCCACTGGTGTTTGACATGAGCTATGATTCAAACATGGCCAGGCGGGAGTTGGAGAACACAGTGTCCCAGCTGATGGAGGTGGAAGGGTGGAATCGGCGCGCCACTGAGCCTTACCACCTCCACTTCTGCAACCTGCAGGCGGACGGAACCTACAAGAAGGAGCTGGTCAAACGATACGGCGCAGAGGCCTGGGACCGCCTGTTGGTCACCAGCACTGACCAACAGCACGTGGATCGGTTCCCCCGGGAGCGGCTCGTGTACCTCACTGCAGACTCCCCCAACGTTCTCCGCACGTACGACCACTCCAAGGTCTACATCATTGGAGCTCTGGTGGACCGGTCGATCCAGTCAGGCCTGTCGTTGGCCAATGCCAAGCGTCTGAATCTGGCCACGGCCCGTTTACCGCTGGATGAGTTCCTCCACTGGGAGATGGGAGCCAAAAATCTGACTCTGGACCAGATGATCCGCATCATGCTCACGCTCAAGGAGACGGGGAAATGGGAGGAGGCGCTGAAGTTCGTGCCTAAGAGGAAGTATGACGGCTTCCACCAACAGCAGACACCGAGAGAGATCGGCAACAACAGAGGCAGGGGAGTCACAAATCACGGACCAGGACGGGATGGTGACAGGCCACTTAGATCTGGAGAAAGAAACAGTGAGAGGACATTTAAAAATGAGGGCCAGAGTCTTCCCAGAGCCCCTAAAGAGTCTGGGTTCAGTGGTAGAGGCAGAATGGCTGGACTACCCGGTGACAGAGAAAACAAACCAGCTGCAACCAGAGTACGGACATCATTTAAGAGCAACATAGAGGGAAGAAAAGGTGCAGGCAAAGGCAATATGTGGTGGGATAATGAGTAGAGTCAACACAAATTGTAACATGGGATAATAAGGATATGTCTGTTTACAAGTGGTGTCTGAGGAAAATGTCAAAACCTGAGACAAGCGGTGATTAAAGTGTTGTCATACGGTAGTCACTGGTGCTTACCGACTGCTTTATTTTGAGGTCCAATGCAGGGTTACAAACAAGAAAAGAACAAGACATCTTAAAAAAAGGTAGAAACTCTTTTGGTCTGACATGGAAAACAAAAAGGTGTATAAATATTTTTAGGGTGTGCTTTCACTGTAA
Organism: Anarhichas minor; assembly: GCF_050575085.1. NCBI lineage: Eukaryota > Metazoa > Chordata > Actinopteri > Perciformes > Anarhichadidae > Anarhichas > Anarhichas minor. Next base: position 9,030,287 of record NW_027466508.1, read on the forward strand.
ATTACGCCGTCATCAATTCACACTTTTCCATACAGATGAAATAAACCAAAACATTTATGCAGCTTGGTTTTAAACAAAAAAGTACCACCCAAAATGAAGACATGATTTAATGAAAACAAATCAAATGTTATTGGAAGTTGTATTTTCAAAAAATGCGTCACCACAAAAATTAAACTCTTTGCAAATAACTGGATGTTTGTGTACAATAAGTATTGTACCGAGAAACCACTTCCAAGATATTGAACGTACGCTTTCGCAGCATGCGTTAGACAAAATATACCAATAAATGTTTTATAAATAAAACACTAGTCTAATGTTCAAGTATGAATAAGCAGACACCCTAACTGTCTGTTCACCATGTAATACTGACTCAGTATTTTGACCTCACATCCCAGCAATAAATAACCCTTTCCGTAGTTTAAACCAGGCTGGAATGGCTCTGAAATGCATTCTGTTTCCATCACTTTCACATCACCATCCCTGAACAAACAACTCCATTTTCTTATTAGCTTTTTTTTTTTTTCAAGTTAAAGAGCAAAATAAACAGCAGGTTAATACAATTTAAAAACATCTGAAATTGTGAAAATCCAACAATCAACTCTTAGGACTCTTACGGATACAAAAGATGTCTGCTGGAGCAGCTAACTTTTGGTGCCGACCGAAGAAGTCACGTAACACACAACAGCAATGATCTCCAGAGTCATTTGAATTAACCTCCGATGCCGCACCAGTGTCAGATTGGTGCGTTTCGCTGCCCTTTGACCCCCCTACAGCACCAGGATGTCTCCAGTGCAGCGCTCGCAGCAGTTAAAAGTAATGTTTTCGTAGCGGGTATATGGGTGAAACCTGCCGATGCTCTTCTTACTGCCGAGAAAGCTTGAGTTGGCGGAGTCACTGAGCGGAGGGTCTGCCTTGTTTTCCGAACAGGAAATCGGATCTAAAATCTTCAGCACCTAGGACAGAACACAGATAAAAACATTTGTGAAGCACTGGATTTTATGACAAATGTTCGAAAATGGTCAGATTTCCACAAAGGGTATGGAGCTCGTACCTTCTCGGCCATCTTCTCAGCCGGAGTGCTGCAGAGCAGCTCAGGCGTTGCAGTGCTGCTCTTCACCACGCTGCTGCTGGTGCTGCTGCTGGTGGTGTTTCCCAACAGGTGGGAGTTGATGGCGTCTGCTAGCTTGTGATTGGCTGCTGCCAGCTCTCCTGTGCTAAGGGGCTGTGCACTGGGGTAGTACGTCTGCTGTCTGCCCCACTGCAGAGAAACCAGGAGCTGCTCCAGAGATCTGACGACAGAAAAAAATAAACATACAAACTTAAGTATCAGTAGCTCAGCTGTGAGCCTTGAACCATATGTGCTCAAGCTTCTTTATGTTTGACTCAGCTAAGATATAAAGTTCACACAGCTATCTCTATAGCTCATTTATGGTAATGCAGTGGGATAAATTCTCGCAGCAGGATCTGCGCAGATTCTTGGAAAGTTCCTTCAAAAAGCCGACACTTTTTCTATTGATTTGCTGTAAATGCTGTAAATTCCTTAATGCAGGCGTCTCTAAGTGAACTAGAATGTTGGTAAGGGTCTACGTCTCGTCATATCTAATATTAAATGCAACTTTGTGGAATTTTTCGAATAACTTATTTTTTAATTCAGTAAAACGAAATAATTTCATGCGACAAATGTTTCAAAATAAAAGTATATCTAGCGTACATTGATAAAAAAATAAAAAAACCTACCCATGTACTGTCTGTAACCGTGTGAATGCAAATGAATACTAAGGAGCTGATAGAATAGGAATGACTGAAATCCTGAATGTTTACTTTACGAAGCTTAACAAGTGATAAGAGGCGCAAATATATTTCATTCCACATTAACATCAAATTGTTGGTCAAGTGTTCTTACTACAAAGCTGTGCCAGTGTGAGTCTATTTGTTTGAGCAAGTAGAGCTACGTCTTGTATGTATTTTACACTTTTTTTTTTTTAAACAAATACACCATACAGTAGGCATCAAGAGGAGAATGCTTACTTTCTAAAAATATAACAACAAAAGGAAATGCCATTAAGTGGAGCAACAGCTTTCTTATTTATCTGGGGCAGCATTTCCCTGCAGTTCGTCCTGGCACGTTGAACTTAACAGAGTTTGTGTCTTCATCGGGATTTTTAAATTGCAAGCTAGTATAATGAACCATTCCCTTAATTTAGTAATTATGAATACACTGTATGTTACCTGTGAGTGAGCACCATGTGACTGGAGAACTCTTCTCTCTCCAACAGCAGGTCTTGAATTGCTCCCTGTGCCTCTCTGGTCTGTCTCTGCAGAGCAGCTCTGGCATTCGTCAACTCCTCTGCCATGACTCTGGATAGTCAACATTGAATAAGTGTTTATTCAGCATGACAACGTTAAATGTCACTTCTTATTGTTCATAGAAGAATAATCATATTATTAATAATCGTAATTTAATCTTCTTTTTGTTTGTCCTCCTCATACAATGTTAAAATGTCCCTGACATATGCTTGCAGGCTGATAAGAAAATGTTCCTATTTGTCATTTTTTAATTTAATTTTGTATATTTCAAACCTGCTGGCCAGGAACTTGCTCCTCCAGACGTCACACTGGATACTCCTTCGCTCCAGCTGCTCCGCAGTGTGTGCCAGACTCCGGCCAAGAGCCTCGTTCTCCAGAATCAGATGGTTCTTCTCCCGCGACAGACGCTCAAAGTGGTACTGAAGGTCATCACCCACCGACGCCACCAGCAGCTTCTTTAGCTCGCGGTTTACCTGGCAACACGGAAATAAACACCCAATTCTTTTCACAGCTGCAGAAATAATGTTTTCCTTTATATTCACTTGAAAGCACTTCATCGCTGAAAGGATAAAACAATACAGTGGTCTCTTTTTAAGTCCACCATAAGAGAAATAAGGAGCATGATTATATCGTATTAACTATACGGAACTATGAACTCAAGACATTTTACATGAAACATTGAAATTCATTTCTTACCTCCGTCTGCACACGGAGCTGATTGGAAAGGCCTTCCTTGTCCTGCAGCAGCCTGCGCTCAGAGTTTTCCAGCTTCTCCAGCTGTCCTCTCCAGTCCTCCACCAGAGGCAGCGGGGGAGAGCCCTGCCCCTCAGCCTGCTGCCCGGCCTCCCCTTTGCCCTCAGCGGGCCCTGTACGGGTGCGCCGGCTAATAGCGGAGCGGGGGATGATGATCCTCACAGCCTCCACCTCCGTGCAGGCCTCTCGACTCACCTTGCCCAGGTAGAGCACCCCGGGAGGCTGGGGAGCAGGCCGCATAGATTTGGGGCTACGTTTAGGGCTAGCCACCTTCAGGAGGGGAACTGCAGACGGACCCGGTGGCGGCGCATCTGTATTGACCTCCAGAATGGCGCTGGGCGGTTTTTCAGTTTCCATGCCATCGCCAGCTCCTCGGACAGGCACACGGGCAGAGCCTGGGCAAAATAAACAAAGCCAAGTTTACACTTTGCACTGAAAAAATGTGTCCTGACTGAGCCAATAACAAAGAGGATTGCTCTTAATGCAGGTGTGAATATTCCCATAAACGCCCTGTTGTATTGCACATGCAACAGTTAATTGGCCAATGGCAAACAAAGACTCCAAGGTGTCAAATAGATGCCACGGTGTAGCCACTAACCCTCTCTAGCAGCATGTAGCGCTGGGTATTGAACCTCAATACATTTTAGGGTACTTAACTAAATGTGTCTGTTGTGTCAAGTACTAGAAGTTTACACCATCATTTCCAGAACATCGTCTTTTATTGCGCAAGCTGGATGAGCAGAAACTAGTTCCAACAAAACAAACCAATCCTCAACGTTACCTCTCACATCAGCAGTCATGGTGGCGGTGGTGTTAGCCGAGAAGGAAGTCTGTAGTTCAGGTGAAACCCAGGTGACTCGTCGTCATCTATGGCAGTTGACAGAAGAGAGAGTGATTTGTTGTTAACATCTGTAGAGCAAAGAGGGCCGCTGGTCAGAGGTCAGGCTGAACAGCTGAGGTACTGATAACGGTAGCTAACTTAGCGCGTAAGCTAACTTGTTAGCTTAGCTGTTTGCCGACCAGCTTTAACGGGAAGTTGAACAATCCAAAGTTGAAGTAACGCTATCGTGATAGCTGCTTGCTACACAGAATGACACGTCCCAGTAGTAAGATCTGGGATCGGATTTGGGGATTCAGACAGATTGTTAGATAACATACCGGGTAACAATGGATTGAACCTCCTCGATTAATTCGTGTAAGCAGCAGCAAGCTGTTTATTTTGTCACCGGACACAGTTGGCCTTTGAGGAGGAAGTGGTCATTACCCTGGGTTTGGCGTTTCAGGCAACACTTCCGGTCAAGGAACGCCTCCTCGTTTGCAAACTAAAGCTCGTTTGCAAACTAAAACTAAAGCCGGATCATTACCCAAAGTCGTTGGTTCAACATTCACCCCGACAGTCTATAATATGGACATTTGGTTGAAGCGACAGCAGCGTTAGACAAGAAAACCTGACAGACTAAATCCAGGAAATAATTATCGAATAAATAGTCTGTCCGTCCTGTCCACTGTGGAGAATTTCAATATTAAAGACATTATTAGTAGGATTTAATAACACCCCTAGTGGTGAGTAGAAGTGTCACAATAATAAATATGTTAGTCACAATATATTTGCATATGGAATGTATTAAAGGTTTACAATATTCTTACTTATAGAGGATATTATATGTTACAGTATATTAACACATTGAATGTATTAAATCATAGAAGTATAGTCACTGTAGGTATTAAAACACTAAGAATAGTCTTGAGGGTCAGATAGGGATTCTCAGTGAGGTGTCAGACATGCAGCAGCAAATGGAGGCGACCTCATCGATGGAGGATGGGGCCAGTGGGACGGTCAAATGCCAAGCTGACCAGCAGGACAGAGAGGAGGAGTTCAAGATGTTTTGCGAGGAGCCAAGATGTTTTGCTAAGGGATCGATAATGGGAGGGGGCAGAATTCAAATGAAGCCAATCACTAATCGCCACGGAGGGTCATTCACATGTTTTATGACAGTGTCGGACACTTTCCGACTCTCAGGGGATATAAAAGACAATGTTTTAGGGAGTTTACCTCAGATTACTGCAGCTCTCATTTTCAGCTAACTGGCCGCGCCGGACTGTGAGGAGATGCGTGTATGTGGTCTCTGCTCTCGAGAACATTACTATTGATAGTTAATTCAGTTTGTAAGTGAACTTTGTGTAGTACATTAAATATTGTTTTAATTTTGGACCGGGTCCAGCTCATTCTTCTGATGCGCGTGCGCAGTAAGAAGCTCGCAGCAGAAGAGTACCTGCGGCCTGCAGGCTCCTTCATCCTTTGTTCTAACCCTAACACCACTCAACACAAAACTGATCTCCAATCCGTCGCTGTGTTGCTTTACATGACTTCGTATCATTGATATATACAGCAACTAACTGTGAAACTGATTGAAGATCAGGTAAAGGGATGCTACTCGAAGCTGGTGGTGTAACAGCTAAATATGTCCCGAAGTAAATAATGCGGAACCTTCATGCGTCGTCAATTAATGCTCTACGGACAAAAAATAGCGTTACAACAAACGGTGAAAAGTGCCGCTACAGTGCACTTTCTTCTTTAATCACCTCAGTAATTTCGGAGTTCATTCAATAAAAACGCTCAGATTAGTCATGCACAGGTAACTTGTCGTGTTTCAGTTTTTGATTCTCACATTATTATTTCGGAGGCGTTTTGGACTATAGTTATCATGGGAGTGCATGGACTCTGGAGGCTGCTGGAGACTACAGGGAAACCCATCAACCCCGAGACTCTGGAGGGAAAGATCCTGGCCGTTGGTATCCTCCTGACTTGATTGTGGTCTTTCTATATGTCTGTCATTGTTTGAGCAGGGTTCCATCACTGTATACCTCCACGTCTCTCTCTCATATGTATTGATGACTGTATTAACTGATTGTGTTAAGCCATAGCGTTAACCTTAGCCGGACACCTCCAGACATCAGCATATGGCTGAACCAGGCAGTGAAGGGTGTGAGGGACCGCGACGGCAACAGTGTCCAGAACGCCCACCTCCTCACCCTCTTCCACCGCCTCTGTAAGCTGCTCTTCTTCCGCATCAGGCCGATCTTCGTGTTTGATGGGGACGCGCCGCTGCTGAAGAAACAGACTCTGGTACGTCCAACGAAAAAATGTCTTGTGTCGATCGTTTTTGGATATTTTTCTTCCAAAATGCACGCGATTCCCACGTATTCTGTCATTTGATCATACGCGGCTGTGGCTCTCCTGCAGGCTGTGAGGAGGCAGAGGAAAGAGGAGTTGACCCGGGAGTCCAAACAGACCAATGAGAAGCTTCTGAAGACATTCCTGAAGAGACAGGCTATCAAAGCTGCACTTGGGGACCGCAGGTCAGGGACAAGGGCAATGTGCAAGTGGATGGATGGCCATGAAATAAATGCCATGTTTCTTCTCTCTTTCTCTCCCTACACAATGAACTGTCTATTATCTTAGTAGAGACATTTCAATCTCCTTTGTCTGAAGTATTTATTGTTTCCCCTGTCACAGTAAGGATCCTCTACCCAGCCTCTCCACTGTGAGGAGAGATGAGGTTGATGACATTTATGTTCTACCAGCCCTGCCAGCTGTAGAGGAGAAGGACAAAAGCAGGTGTGGGACGGTTACTACTCGCTTGTCATTGTTGTAATTCAGTCGGAATATCTGTGCATGAAGAAGCACTCTGCAAAATGGTTTTTTTATACAGTTGTTTTGCCGATAATTCTGGTACTTTAATCATTTTAATGTGTTTTATTTATTCAGCTCAGAGGAGGAGGAAGAGAAAGAGTTGGAGGAGACGGATGATGGTTCTCACATGTATCAGGTAAAGTTATCACGTGCACGGGAGAGTAACATTGAATAGCACCACCACCAAAGATATAGCTTCAAATAGTTTGTTCGAGCGAATATTGATGGTATTTTGGTTTTTAATAATGTTTAAATATTGCTCGGTTAATGTTGGATCCGGGTCTCGTCCTAGCTTTGGTACAATAAGGTTTTTTTGCTGAGTGAAGGCCTCTCTTTGGCCATCACATTGTCTCGATTGTTTCATAAAATTCTACAATGTGTCAGTACCTTCAGAAAGTATTTAGAGTCACATCCAAAAAATCCTCTCATTATTCCCATGTTCTTATGTTGGTCGGCTGCTCACTGTGTCTCAGGGAGAATTGTATGAAGACCCCAACTCAGTGGACATCAACTCAGAGGAGTTTGCCGGCCTGCCTCCTGAAATGAAACATGAGATACTCAAAGACATGAAGGAGTTTTGCAAAAGACGCCGGACCATGTACCACAAACCCCCAGAGGTACTGTTCATTCACACACACACACACACACACACACACATGCACGTACCCATCTCCTGCTCTTCAACACAGACTCCTCTTCACTTCCTCTTAGCGTTCAGGAGACTTTTCACAGTACCAGTTGGCCGGCCTGCTGCAGAGGAACCAGCTGAACCAGCGTCTGCATGGTGTGGAGAAAGAGATGAGCCAGCGGAGCGCCGGCAGCGCGCCACAGCTCTGCCAACAGGACGGGGACGAGCAGACTCACAGCGTAGAGACACACCGGCTGGTTTCAGAGGACTATTCCCACTATATCCTTATTAAAGGTGAGGGAGGCTATGATGGCGTGTTTACTCAGTCAAAGGACAGGTTTTCAGTTTTTTTTACAGGAAAAGTCTAAACTATCAGTTGTCCTGATTCTTGAACGCATCATCAAAAAGGAAGCGTTTCCAAAATAGTTACTGCTCATAACTGCATTATTACACAGTGCCACTTTGATATTTAGTAAAGCACACTAATTCAGTGTGATAGGTTACTCATCTCAACCGTATTTGGTGCCATATTTAAATCTATGGTTATCTTCATTGATAAGAGACTGTATCCTTTGTCATATTGGAAACACCACTCTGCTTTTCCTACGCAGGCTCCAAAAAGAGCGAGGCTGCCCCCGAGAGCCGACCGGCAGCGGCAGCCTGGTCCGGGAGCTCCTTTGCAGGCGGCACCAGACGAGCACCAGACAGACCTGAGCCCCTGTGGCGTCCTGCTTGTGAGGAAAAGGCAGAAGTGGCGGGTCCCTCCTCAGAAGACTCCAAACCTTCTGTGTCAAAACCGAGTCAGGGAGACACTTCACCACCCTCGCCTCGTACACTCAATGCGATCCGGGCTGCGATGAACGACAGCTCAGAGGAGGAGACGGTGGACCAGGAAAAGAAGGATGGTAGCGCGTCCCCTCGTACCCTGCTGGCAATCCAACGAGCTCTAGCTGAGGAAGACGACGACGACGACGACGGCGCTGCTGAACACAGGACTCTAATCAGCAGCTCACCCACCAAAATGCGGGCCAATATTCCCCGTCCTGTGCCACAAGTGGTCGTCAGCAGCTCGGAGGAAGAGGGAGAACCTGATGGTGTGAACTCTATGCCTCATGAAAAATCAGATTTTAAGGGGAACCAAAGTTTCCACGTGAAAGATGTTTTGTTCGCTGGGAGTTCTGAAGGTGAGACGGAGGCCATGATTGGTCAGAGAAATGAAGCTCTTCGCTTTGCCGCGCTGCAGAAACCTCACGAGAGAGAGATGGAGTCAGAAAAGGAGACAAAGAGAAGACAGTTGACAGAGGACGTAAGGCTGGGAAGTAGAGGACAGATGGAGAAACAAGAAGAGCTGATCACAGAGACAAACGGTGCAGCTGCTTTCAATCAAAACACATTATCCACCAATCTCTCTGCTCAGCTATATGGGAAACCTCCAAGTGAAGAGACTAAAATGCATCCTGCGCCGTTAAAGCAGAGGAGTAACGAGGTGATTGAAGCTCTGGAGGAGAGGACCGGAGAAGATATGAAGTCAGAGGGCAGCGAGGAGAGCGGGTCAGAAGGTACAGTAATAGTCGGGTGAAAGATCACACTCATTCATAACTTCTTAAACCTGCCGACAATAACAAAAAGTGCTTCTTTTGTGTTTTCCCAGAGAGCTTCGTCGAGGTGTCGGACGAAGAATTTAAAGAGGAGAGTGCAGAGGATTCACTTGTGATGGTTGGAAAGAAAGGATCTCCAGGTGAGGCCCGTAAAGATGAGACCAAGCAGGAAGAAAAACCAGAGGAAGGCTTGAAAAAGCCTCCCGGCAGTCCAGCTGCTGATTCTTTAGAGGAAGAAGAAGAAGAAGAAGAAGACAAAAAGAGACAGACTGAGGAGACAGAGTTAAAGGAGGGAACAGAGACAGAGTCCAGCACAACTCCAGCGATAAATGAATGGGAACACTTGGACATGGTGAGCATTCCTGTCAGGATGGTTTAGACAAACAAGATTTTAACTTCAATGCTAATAACTGTTTTTAATTCATTAGATTTATTAAGAATGTAGCCTCGGGAGTTAAATGATCCATCCAACCTTTCACTTCACACTGCATAGCGCTGCAGCACGGCTAAGCAGAAATGCAGATGTTTTTTAAATGACGTGCTTTAGGCTGAGCTGTGTAGCAGTTTAATGTGTATGAGGCAGGGCTGATGCATTGTGTGTGTGTGTGTGTGTGTGTGTGTGTGTGTGTGTGTGTGTGTGTGTGTGTGTGTGTGTGTGTGTGTGTGTGTGTGTGTGTGTGTGTGTGTGTGTGTGTGTGTGTGTGTGTGTGTGTGTGTGTGTGTGTGTTGTGCTGCAGGATGAGCTGGAGGCTCTGGAGAGCTCTCTGCAGGTGGAGCAGAGCAGCCTGAGGGAGCTGAAACAGCAGCAGGAGAGGATGGCGAACACCGTCACTGGGCAGATGCACCTGGAGAGCCAGGTGAACCGAAGACACAGTAAAATCACACGGACACATTCAAAACCACACAGGCACTCCACCCTCACACCTAACCTTAAGAAATGTACGAGCCTCTATCGAAAAATCACTTCCGTAAATCATAAAAAATAAATATAATGCAAAATGTAAATACACATGCATGAGATGAGACAACTTAGAGAAGACGCAAAGCCGGCCCGGAGGATTCATCTGCAGTCGGGATAACTTCCCAATCTTTGCTGTAAATTTATGTGTCTGTCAATTTAGGAGATTGGGTCGTGTTTCTTTTGGGGGATTGGGGGGGGGGGGGTTTGAGAGTAATGACTATTTCCCTCTTTGATCCCAGGAGCTGCTGCGACTGTTTGGTGTGCCGTTCCTGGTGGCGCCGATGGAGGCCGAGGCTCAGTGTGCAGCACTCGACCGCGCCGACCACACACACGGGACCATCACGGACGACTCCGACGTGTGGCTGTTTGGAGGGAGACACGTCTACAGGAACTTCTTCAGCCAGAACAAATATGTTGAACACTACCAGTACAGTGACCTGCAGAACCAGCTGGGTCGGTGCTTCCTGTCACGTGTCCTTATCAAGTATTAAGACGTGTTTCATGATTCATTTCCTCTTGTCCTATGTTTTTTTTATTTGATTGTTGAATTGGTATTAGTTTCAATGTTTGAGTCTAAGAGATCACATGAGAGCGTAAATGCCCTCTCCATGTTGATTGAAGATGCAAAATACACAAACAAAATATATATATTTTTTAGTCAGAAACTCAAACCTTGAGATGCATTATGCAAATTCATTAGGTTCAACTTTCAGTCAAAGCAGGTCACGCCTTAATATCCTGTTTAATGTAAAAACAAAACAAACCACAGACAAATATGACATTGGATTTTTTAATAATATAATATACTGTATACTGTAATATATCTTTTTATGACTTTTATGTGCAACAGCAGATGGTGCTATTGTGCTGTTTAGTGGGCTGCTGAGATGAAAGGGCAAGGTGTTGAAATTGTGCTTGGATAACAAATGGCCGCGCTAATCCGCTGAGCTTATATTGCATTTATCAGAGACAGGTGCTTGTGTTGTGATGGGCTGTCAGCACAAGGTTTTACTTCTCTTCCCCCATCTTCTTGTCCTTTTTTTATTCTCTGTCTCCAATCCAACCTCTGTCTCTGTCTCAGGTCTGGACAGGACTAAACTGATCAACCTGGCTTACCTGCTGGGAAGTGACTACACAGAAGGCGTGCCGGGGGTCGGATACGTGACCGGCATGGAGATACTGAATGAGTTCCCCGGGTCAGGCCTGGAGCCACTCACACAGTTCAGGTGTGTGTTTCAGGGTTTGAGTTAACCGGTCCAGGTTATTCAAAAGTTAGTGGATTTTTCTTAAAGTAGGTGTTAATAACGGTTCTTGGTCATATATTTCTCTCTACTGTGACTGTCAAAAACAGGCAAAATGAACTCATTGTTAAAGCCAATTTATTAATCATTTACTCTCCATTTAAAGTTTTATATAAGTGTTTATATTTGCCTGTGTGTTTTAACTGAACTAGGTAAATAATGATAATAATAATTAGGTTGATTTGCCTGGTTATTGTTTGTTTCCTCTAGTGAATGGTGGTCAGAGGTTCAAGATAAAAAGCGGCTGGTGGCTGATCCTCGGGATTCAAAGGTTAAGAAAAAATTAAGAGACGTGAAACTGTATCCTGGGTTCCCCAACCCTGCGGTTGCTCAGGCTTACCTGCAACCTGCCGTGGACCAGTCGGACAACTTCTTCAGCTGGGGACGCCCACAACTCGACATGATCAAAGAATATCCTTTCTATGTATTTGTGTGTGTGTGTGTGTGGGGGGGTGGCACATTCATGATAGTGTTACGTTTCCTTAACCAGTCTTTTACATTCTGTCTGAGTCGTTTTGGCTGGAGCAGTCGGAGGACAGAGGAGACCCTTCAGCCTGTGATCAAGCAGCTCAGCACCCAGCAGGTAACCAGGTGTACTTTGTACCCCGAGGGACACTTTTGCAGTGAAATATATATCCACATGTTTGCATTAAGGAGGAACATAAATAGTCAAATGTGATTACAGATTTGTGGGATGCAATTGAGTTAGCAAGTGAGCAGAGAAGTTGTGATACTTAGTTAAAAGTATGAATAAATGCTCTAGTCTTACATCATTTATACTTCCTCCCTCCCCGTTTTGGTCCAGACTCAGCTGCGGATCGACTCATTCTTCCGCATGGAGCAACAGGAAAAGCAGGCGATTCGCAGCCAGCGACTGCGCAGAGCCGTCACCTGCTTGAAGAGGAAGGAGAGAAAAGGAGGAGAGGAAGAGGAGGACAGTGAGGAGGAAAGTCCATCCCCATCCAAAACTAAGAAAGGAAAGGCAGCAAGCAAGAGTCCGAAGAAAGGAGGAGGAGGAGGAAAGGGAGAAGGAGAAGAGAAGACGTCTGTGGCAGGAGGAGGCTTTCTGGGGTCGGAGGTGATTGTTGAATCTCCTCTTCCATCTCTGAAGGATGTGAGCAGCACCAGCCAGGAGTCTCTCTCGGTGAAGGCCGTCCCCCAGCCCACTAAGGCTGTACCTCGGTGGGCCAGGAGGAGCAGCAGCAGCTCCAGTGAAGACAGCGACCGTGGCGGGGAAGTTGCCATGGTTACAGCCCGATCTGTCTTCGAAGGCAGCCGACGAGGCCGTGGAGCGAAAAGCACGAGAGGGAGAGGAAGCAAGAGAGGAAAGGGATGGGGGAAGAAGCTGTGACTGAACTACAAACAGAAATCGTCCAAGCGGTTGTGTTGTGAAACATGTCGCTCACTCCCAAATAATGTCTGTGATATTATATCTGATATTTACAAGGGAAATGTGTAAATGAATCACGTAATGAATTGAGCCTTTTCTGTATAATACAATATGTATTTTTTTAAACTATCGAGGTGACTGAAAATATTTTTTTCATATGTTTCGAGGTTTACGATCTGTGAGAGGAATGAGAATATTTTTGCATTAAATCTTTGAGCTAAATGATTTTGGAAGTTGGAAGTATTTCTGCAGTAGATGAAAGTTTGGCACATCTTCAGACATTCCACTCACTTTTTAAGTGCGAGACTGAGACAGGTGCAAGTCTTCTGCGCCACAAATTTCTTCCAGCCAGTGTTTCAGTCGCATACATACTGCTCCTGCATACACCGACCCTCCTCCTTCTGCCTCGGAAAACACACAAAACTTCGAGGCTTTTGCACACGTGGGGAAAAATGTAAGCGTTATATTTTCAAAGTTCTATTTTAACTTTATAAATTAAGTATATTATGGGTCAGTATTTTAACATTACCCCTCCTCTTCACTCCCCAGCTCCAGTTCAGCAGTCGGACGGAGCAGCTGTCGCTGTCTGTCAGTCATACTGCAATAGAGAGGGGGTTTAAGCAAGCCCAGAGAGAGCTAGAAATGTTGAGTGGAGTTGAAGTGGTTGGACAAGAAGTTAGGACACACTTTATTTGGGCGTAAATTAAAACCACAGAAGGTGACAGCTAACAGCCTACTGCAGATCTGGATCCAGATTGACTGAAATCCAAAAGATTCACGACCAAAGAATCAGTTGGCTGCTATAGATTTTCTGTTTGGGGCGTTCTAGCCCTCCTGCTTGGACTCCTTCAAACATGGAGACTCAACAGTCCAACGCCATGAAGGAGGACTCCAGGACCAAAGAAGAAGGTGAGAATTTGTAATACACAACTAAAAACTAAAGATTTTTCTTTCTAATTTAATTGGCATTGATTGATATTGGCAGTATGGTGCACTTTTTACTTTTTGGGAATCACATTTCAGAGAAAGTATGCATGCAGAGTTCATTTTAAATCCCATAAATCAACTGAGTATGAATATAATGTCACAGCTCATAAGATGTTGAAATATTTATTCCATGCAAACAATTACATCTCTGCTCGTTAACGACATAACATTATAATACACACAACAGCTATAAAGGCACTCCCCAACCTCCTGCGTTGTTGCTCTGTGGGCTCCCCTGACCTTTTCTCCAAACCAGTGTTGCATAACTGAAGCTGTGTATCAGATGCTCTGAGTATCCGTCGGCACTGTAACATAGCTGGAGTCTGACACACGGGCATGATGTGGCAAACAAACAGCAGGATCAGATGGGCATTATGAGCCTAAATGTGATTCATTTATAGAGCAGAGAATCAAATGTTACCCGTAATGTGATATGAAAGAAGAAGAACATGATTACTCATCTGCTTGATTTAGGGTTGGCACATTTAAGTGTCATTTTTAAGTGATGTGCAGTGGTGGACAAAATAAAAGAAACACCTACCAATCCTGCACAGTAGCCCTGCAGTACCATCTTGTTTTTGATAGTTTATTTTTTAACTCATTTTGAGACTGTTTCACCTAAATTACCCACCACCTTACCAAGTTTTAAGACATCTAATCTATGAGATTTCTGCACGCTTCTCTCGAAATAAATGCACTAAAACAAATCAACATTCTTTCCGAATACAATGTCCTTGCTAATCTGGATAATCCTCACTGTGCCAAAATATTCATAGGAACTATTGTAGTTCCGAATCAAATGCAAATTTCAAACGTCGATGCAAATTTAGCCATTCAGTGTCTTTCATAAAAAAACGGCCATTATTATCTTTGACAAAACTAGTATTAAACTACTGAGCTGTGTTATAAGGCCTTTCGGTTATTTTGCCTCAGTAGCATTGTATAGGTTACAAACTGTATTCTAATGACCTTTTTCACAGCAATTCTTGACTTGTCACAAGAGGAAAAGCACAGGTGCAACAAATAACATAATTATAGCTCCATACCATTTCAATGTACTAGTGAGTCAGTGTCTCCTGCTGTGACGTCAAAATGCCTGCTGTGAAAAAGGTCTATTTGTTTCTGTCTTGTGTTATTCTAGGCTCTGCATTGTCCTCGCTCACTACACTATCACACTTTAAGCTTTATGTGGTGTTTTCTTTCCCTAGCTGCTGTGGATGCAGAGCTAGCTAAAGCCATAATGGCTCGGTGTTTCCACCCCTCCGTGATTGGTCCGGAAGCCTGGGAGGGATACGTCTTTTCTGATTTGGAAATCCGTATTAAAGAGTCCACAGACCTCTATGGAGCTGTACTCTGGCCCTCGGTACGCCCCGATTTATACATTATCACAAATAATTAGCTGCTGCACTGCTGCTGCCAGTGAACTTTAAACCTGTGTTCCCCAACAGGCGATGGTGTTGTGTCATTTCTTAGAGACCAACCGAGACGAATACAACCTGACGGACAAAAATGTGATTGAACTTGGTGCTGGAACTGGGCTTGTCTCCATCGTGTCCAGCCTGTTAGGTACAGAAACAAAACACATCTGGTGATTAGCTCTAACAAGTCTCTTTGACTTAATCTTTAAATGTGTCCTCTCTCTGTTGCTGTTTGTGTCTCATTCCCTTTAACACCCAGCTGCACTGTCTCTCTCCAGGTGCTAAGGTGACCTCCACTGACCTGCCGGATGTGTTGGGGAACCTCAAGTACAATGTCATGCGCAACACCAAGGACCGATGCAAGTACATCCCTCTGGTAGCGTTTTTCTATTCAGATTTCATACTGTTGGGTTGATCTTTATAAATACAACCATCAGGTATGTTACATTGTGTTGGTGTTTTACTCAATCATCTCTGTTTCTAGGTCACAGAGCTCATCTGGGGTCAGGAGGTGGAGCAGCGTTTCCCGCGTGCCACACATTGTTTCGACTACATCCTGGCAGCTGACGTGGTGTACGCCCATCCTTACCTCGAGGAGCTAATGGACGCCTTTGACCACCTGTGCCAGGAAAACACACAGATCCTGTGGGCCATGCGCTTTCGTCTGGACCCAGAGAACAGCTTTGTTGATCGCTTTCGGCAGCGCTTCCACTTGGAGGAGCTGTACGACCTCCCCAGTCTGAGTATCAAACTGTACCGAGCCTGGAGGAAGGACAAGAGGACTAAGGACCAGGGAGGGGCTGCTGCTTGAATTGTTAATACACACTGTATATTCATTGTGTGTGAGATTGCGTGAGTGCGTCTGTGACTGCAGAATTAGGTAAAATGTGTAAATTGTCTTGCTGAATGGAAATGTTTGTAATGTCATGTGTTTTTATGGATCTCATGTGCAAATGTCTACATTAAGACTTGTTGATATTCATAGTTTGATATGCCAGATGGATCACAATCTCAAGTTGTGATCCATGTTTTTACACGTTATTATATTATTTACAGTATTTACAGGTGTAAACTTCAAAATGACCGTTGAATTCCTTCTGACAAGGGGTCAACAAAAGCTGAATGGCCTTATTTTTTTGCTGATATGATCATTTAGCTGAACTTAATAAACTGGCAAATGTATGTCTGGATACACTCGAGGCTTTTTTTATGTTTAGTGGGCATTTGGGATTTGTCACCTAATGGCAATGTCACAGTTGTCAAAAAACGTTTTTCCTCACTGATGGTTCCCTAAAGATGAATCCTCTGGTGACCATCAACAACCGGCGCGTTAATCTGATAACGTTATTAACAGTCAGCAGCAAGCAAAGCTGAGCTTTAAAGCACAACCGAGGCTGGTGAAAGTTTAGCAGGTCTAACAATGTAGAGTTAAACCTGACAAGACCAGCTGCATACAGAGGATACACCCTTAGGATTTAGGTAACAACAAAACCTTTCTTCTGGCACCACCATCAGGCCAAATTTAAAATGTTTTCCCCAATGTGACAATGTTTCACTTGCAGTGATGAACCTTTAGAGAATTCTCACAAAAAAAGATCTTCTGCTACCCTTAGCTTTACAGAGATTTATAGCAAGTTATAGCTAATTGCTTAGTTCAACTTTACCGTTTTGATTGACTTTCACTGCTGTTATAGCTTCATTTTCAGCTAAAAAGCTTTAAAAACTCTGTGTACACTTCCTGCTCAGCACCAAACAGCAGACAGACACAGTTAGCTACAAGCTGGGGAACATAGCGCAGCATTTAGCAGCTGAGGAGCCAGATATGTTCTTGTTGGTAGAGACTAAAGACAGAGCTATAAGAGAGTGAATGATGAACAAACAAAAAAATAAATATAAAGTTGCTCTATAACTTCTGGATGTGTTAATAAGCAACTGTTTGCTACCAAGTTTGCCATAAGTCTGACAAATGTAATAATTATTTGCAACATACTGTATATGTTCACACCCAAAAGAGGCGACCTTACATAACATTCAGCTGCAAAACGAGGTCAAATTCAAAGATCACATCCATATTGGGCAGTTTGTGCTGCTTCAGTAACATGAGTCACACACAAACTTTGCATGTTTTGGAAAGTCACCAGTTAGCTTAATTATATTGGAAAGAGCAAGTTGAAGTCACCTGCTATTCGTGTAACCTTTTAAATCTGACATTTAATTTATTATTCGTGTGATGGATATGTGTTTGGATGCCGAAACACATGCTGGATTAAAGGGGGACAAGACAGGCTATCTGTGCTGGTGGCGGTGAAGCACCGAGTAGCTGAAGACTCTCTGAGGCCTTGAAGAGGCATCGGTTAACTTCATCACTCTTTCAACAGTCTCTTGATAACAATCAACCTTTCACCGAGAGACATAGCTGAGATACTGCCAAAAACTCAAGCTTAAAAACTCTTATCTTCTGTCCAAGTAAGGCTGCTCCACATCAACAACACACAGTTTAGGAATGATCTAACCACTGTGCACTCCCCCACTTCAGGTCAAACCATCCTGAGGTCCTGGATGGAGTCCAGGTTTTGGGACGCGAGTGGATTTAGTTTGAGGATACCTGAAACTGGAAGGTGATACTTCATGACCCAAGATGTCAAATGTAACTGAGGAAGGTCTAATTGAGAATAAAATGACAGAAGCCCCCTTCATGCCAAGCTGATCCTGTTACCGCCCATCTCTGGTGAGGCAATTGAGGTCATTGCAAGAAAAACGAGTAGGCAAGGACAGCATAGACACGTTCCAGACTTTGCGTCATCTTTACATTCAATTATCTATACTGTCTGATAAAAGTGTGACCCACTTAACAGCAGTTAAAATGACTTCATAAGGCTTTGGGGTTATAAATGTTTGGGTGACAACATACACATTCAAGGTCTTTCTGCCAATATGCCAAGCACAAAAAAGGTTTTGGTCTGGTTTTCCGATGTGACTATTTGTGGACTACCAAGTAGCTGGAAATCATTCAGCAGAGTTAATGCAGGAGTCGTTTTTTTAAAGGTTTATTATTACTTCATTTTATATCATTTCAAATGATATTCAGTACGAACTTACAGACTGTGGAGGATTCTATGAAGCACCAGCAGGGAGGTCCATAAGCGACACTGGAAGCAAAGATACATGCCTGCTGGTATCATGACATTCCTGTCATTTTGGCTCCTTGACAGTCTCATCTTTGTTGTTGTTTGTGTGTGTGTTTACGTGCGCGCTGAACTTGTATCTTGCTTGTGTTCATTTCTCCTGGTCACGGCTCTAAAAATACCCTTGTGTCCTTGTGATGAGGATGGGTGTAACCAACAGGATGCTATAACCTTAAAGTCAGATGCTCCGAGATGCAGTCTGATGTCTCCTAAGATCCTTCACTGGGAAATAAAGCACAAGCAGGTAGGTCAAAGGTCACGGGTAGGGTGTTTGAAAGTGTAGAGAAGGTAGAAATCACAGTCGCAGATCAGTAAGCAAAATATCACAAATATATGACTTGAAAATCTTGTACAATCTTGTTTATATCTTGTATAAATAATAATGATTTTACTTTTGTATCAACAGGAAAGATAACTACCGTAAGTTAAGAAAAAAAAAAGAAACAGGACGTTATTACATGTTTAAAAAAACATTGAATTGAAGCTCAAACTCTAATATCTGAGATCTGTTTAAATCCAACAGCATACAGGATTATATATGGATACTTTGTCCACACACCTTTTGGGGGAAACCCATTATATGAAACGCAGGGAGAACGAAGCGGAAGAGGAAGAAGAAGATAAAGAGGAAGAAAAAGGTAAGATGAAGGATGCAAGAAAAAGCAGGATGTAAAACGTTTCCAAAGTCTCGCTGAGAGACCTCAGAGAACTGAGCATCTGATTTTTGTATCATTCAGATGAGTCGGCCGCCCAGAAGCAACCTAGGGCCAGACCATACTGGGCTCCGTGTTTCTACCTCAGAGCCAATAAGGAGATGTACTATTACGTTGGGCAGGAGATTTTTATCGAAGGGGTTCTTGACTGCTATGCCGGCATGGTATGGCCGGCGGTGAGTAGCACCTTTTTTTTGGAGATTTGCAACCTCATTTGCCAGAATATGACAGATAATACCTGTGTGTACCATTACACTTGTCAATACTATATTTTCTGGGATGGCTCTGTTTATTGATGCAATCCCACTCACAGTGTTAGTGTCAGTTCTGGATTATGGGGATATCATATATTGACGTGCTGCTGCTTGCACTCTGAGGCCCCTGGACAACATGATATCCACTGCTACATGCAATCATCTACAAAGACCTTGTTGGTCTTTGCTGCTCTGAGCCTCGGGTCCATACTTAACCTGCTCCAGTGATCCTTCAGTTGCCCTAACCCTAAAGCGCTTATACCTCCTGTAACTCAAAGTCATCTTGACTGACCTCAGGCTCTGGCTCTCTGTCACTACCTGGACACTCACCGGGAACAGTTGAGTCTTGTGGACAAGACGGTCCTGGAGATCGGAGCAGGAACTGGCCTCATGTCTGTTGTAGCAGCGCTCCTCGGTAAGACGTTTATATTCACGTTAAACTTGATTTGCCATTTGCACAGGTACAAAGTACAAGTCAGTGAAAAGACAAGAAACGTCAGACGAGGAATGGGACAGGGCTCTTTTCAGGGTCCATTTCTCTTTTAAACACGTGCCTTAAAACAGAACAAAGTGTTCGGCTACACTTCTCTAAAGCCAAACTTGAGAGAATATTCCCAAACCTAAGCGCCATCTGTGATGTGACAGGTGTCAACAGACACCATTTCATTTCGTGGTAAAACCAATGTGTGGTGAAGCCAAAACCATTATCAACTGTCGGCAGTAAAACCAAAGGGATCTGATATCAAGCCCTCTCCTACAATTGCTATTTTTGGTATATTCTCAGTTCCACATGACTCAAATCAGTCATTGCCTTTTCCTCTCTATTAGCTAGACACTCAATTATATTTCAATGGAAGCCCTCCATTACACAATCAATGGATCAAAGATGTGATGCAGAAAAATTCAGATCAGTAGCTACATTAAAACTGCATTTGCACACTACAAACTCCTTAACAAAGGTCACCAGTATGCTTTTTTTACTGTTATTGTAGCTATTTTAATGTCAGATGTCCTGTTTTCCTCAGGAGCTTCAGTCACAGCTACAGACTTACCTGACGTGTTGGGTAAACTCCGGGCCAATGTGATGAGGAACACCAGGGAGCGTTGCAGATACACTCCCCAGGTGGCAGCTCTGTCCTGGGGCCAAGACCTGGAGAGCACCTACCCTACATCCGTCTACCGGTATGACTACGTGTTGGCAGCTGACGTGGTCTACCATCACAACTTCCTGGACGATCTCCTGGTCACCATGAAGCATTTCTGCAAACCAGGAACGACTGTGATCTGGGCCAACAAGGTGAGGTTGGAGGCCGATCTGA
The DNA here is from genome assembly GCF_050575085.1 of Anarhichas minor. Classification (NCBI taxonomy): domain Eukaryota; kingdom Metazoa; phylum Chordata; class Actinopteri; order Perciformes; family Anarhichadidae; genus Anarhichas; species Anarhichas minor. Next base: position 9,050,795 of record NW_027466508.1, read on the forward strand.
CTTTCACTGAGAACTTTAAAAAGGCTTTTCACACAAGTCTGCTCGCTGAAGACGGAGAGATAAAGATCTTCATGGCAACGTGTAGAGAGGAAGAGGAAGAAGGTGATCTGGAAATCCAAGATTTGCTGATTGAGAAGAAGAAAGGAAAGGAGGAAGAGGTGGAGGTAGAGGAGGAGAGCAATGAAAAGCTTGTGGTGGAAAAACACAATGACGTTGAGCTGCACTATGTCAATATAGAAAAAAGTAAAGGAAAAGAAAACAATGTAGCTGTTGGGAAAAAATCGAAATGACTAATTAGTATGCGTTTAAATGATTAAGGAATGTTATACATTTAACAGAAGCTCATGTCCTCTGTAGTGTTTAAGGCCTGATGTGTCCTTGTGCGAACTTTCATTGACACTAGGTGTCTCAGCAAGTGTTTAGTCTATTAAGAAGCAGTTGATTGCCGAAAGAACACTTCAGCTGTTTGTCCTGAATAAGAATGATAATAAACTTGTAGAAAGCGTCAATACTTACGCAGGGCTGATTTGCGACCATGATTTACGAGAAAGTGACCTTTGTACTAGAACGAATTGTTAAAGTGTCCAGATATGTAGACGCCTGTGTGAAACGCAAAATGTGTGTGTGTTACCCTGTGCCACTGCATGTTGTTTACTTAGTATAAATATCAGAGACTCGGAGACAGATCTTCGAGCAGTCTTGATGTACATTCTGTATGTGAATCAACTCTGTCTCCTTCTTTGCAAAGAATAAATGTCCATTGATTAATGATTTTTACACCAGTCTCGGGTGAATTTTTCTAACAGTAGCAGAAGAACCTCATGTGGTGAGAGGAGATGACAAGGAGGAAAAAAACAAGCATGAGTCTGATTGGGAGGAAGGGATGGAGGAGATGATGGTCCTTAATGACGACGGCTATGAAGAGGATGAAGAGGATGAAGAGACAGGCAGTGAGGAAAAGGTAACAGGTGAGTCATCTACGTGAGCTGTGAAAATGCACACTTATCTGTGTGAGCTGAGGGAGGTGATGAGCAGATTGAAGGCAGGTGTGAAGGTAGACTTGGCCCAGGTTGTCCACAGGACAGGAAGAGATACACAAACACACACACAGACAAAGACAAGCCGGGGACATGGAAGACATGAGGAGTGTGAAGTACAAGGGACAGAGATCGGTGCTGTGACTATAGGCCTCACAGAGCTGTTAGCATAGCTGCAGACTTACATTATTATTTTTAATGGAATTAGTTTTGATGCAAAACACAATTCCACTAATCATTATTATATTATTAAGGCAGCAAAAACCAAAACCTGCACAAATAAACTCGAAAATATCTGATTTGCTAGATATCACTAAGTTACTACAAGTGAGGAAATACATCTAGGGTGTGACGGTTCCCTACCTTCTATACTTGTCTTTATATGTTTATTTAAGGTGGTAATCGCCCTAAATGGAGACACCTGGGCCCAGTGTCTCCATTTATAAAGCTCCACCTTTCTGGCAACGAGAGCGCTCTCTTCTCACCCCGTGGAGCAACGAGGCGGTCGTTCTTCCCCCCCGAGTTCGTTGTCGTATTATGTTTAATAAACTGCTTACTCTTACCAACCGTCTCCGTCTCCCTATCTAGTGTCATTGCCTCAGAACCAGGTCGCAACAAGTTGGGTGCTCGTCCGGGATCGATATTAATCCGTTTTGCGGTAATGGGTATGTAGCTTTGTTGGTTTGTTTGAATATTGCTACTGCACATGCTTGTCTGTAAATGTACATCATAGTTGACGTCACTAAATTGTAAGTGGGGTTTCCCTGGATTCCCTGTAGCGCTGTCCGGCGTGCGTAATTCCTTTGTGGGTCTTATAGCGGGAAACAGGTGCGTTTGTTTGGGAGATGCAGTAGTTTGTAATTATTTTCGGCATATAGATTAAGTTTGTTTTGCGAATGGTAGTAGTTTTTTCTCGTTTCGGTGTGAAAATTGTAAATCGATGTACGTGTTGTCTGGCTGCTGTACTTAAAGTAACTTTGATGCAAACGTTCCTCCGTCAGGCTCAGTGGCGTTACCCTTTTGGGGTTCGTCTTGTTTTTGTTGTTGTTAGTGTTGCGGTGGCCGTCTTTAGAGCGATCTTGCTCGGGAGTACATCCATGGTTCAGGGTGAGTCGCCAGTTTCTGGTTGCTTTCCCTTGCCACTGGGCTTCAGTGCGTAATTACCCACTACCAGTAACTGCATGAAGACTAGGGTTGAGTTTGTATGTCGGTAGATTATGGTTGGGCAGTCAGCTAGAGGGGCGCACTATGCTGATGAGGCCATAGTATGTGATTTGTGCACCAGTAGCCTTCACTATTCGTTTCATTGATTTCATGCACACTTAAATACGGAGTGTTGAGAACTTCTTTGCTTCTCCCTCCGAGAAGTATTTAGATATCTGCACTAAAGAGCAACTGCTGAAAATAGCAGAATATTATGAAATCGATATTGGTGATAAACGTCTATAGGAGAGTGAAGGCCATTTTTAAATCCAATTTATTTGAAAAGATTGTTTTGACCGAGAATACATCAGCTGTTTTCCAGGATGCCGCAGGGTCTCCGCCCCAAACGGGATCTAGTTTAACCTTTGAACCGCAAAAATAGTTACTCATGTTACAACTTGACCACAAGCAGAACTGTTGAAAGAATTGGCTGTGGAGGCTGCGCCAGCAGACTGAAAATGCCAAATTGGACATGGAGACATTAAATAAGCAAGCTGTTGGTGAGTTTAGTAGGAAGTCGTCTTTTTCAGAGCAATCTGGGGATGGTTTTGATGTTTTGGGTAACTGAAGGCTATTGCCAAAATTTTCGGAAAAAGATCCGGAGTTGTTTTTGTCGTTGTTTGAGCGTGTGGCTGACGCGCGTAATTGGCCAGATTCCGCGCGCACGCTGATGCTGCAGTGCATGCTGACTGGGAGAGCGCAGGAGGCATATACTCCTCGTTAACTGATAGTCAAAAATAGTCCTCTGTGAAGGCAGCGTTATTAATGAGTTGGTTCCGGATGCCTACCAGCAACGATTTAGGAACTTAAAAAAGGAGAGAGTCATCTGGAGTTAGGGCGTGATCTGACTACTCATTTCATGACTTTGATCAATTGTGTGAACTTGTGGTCTAGAGCAGTTTAAAAACTCAGTTCCTGTGCGCGTTGCTGCGTACATCAGTGAGCAGAAGGTAACAAACGCGGCTGCAGCAGCACTCGCTGACGATTACGCACGGAGGCGGATTTGGAGATCACAGGGCTGGTCATGGTAACAGAGACATTGGTGCTGCCGGTGGCGGGGAGTCATTGGGCCGGCATGCTAAAATGTTTCCAGTTAAAGGCGGTAGTAATCTGCGTAATGCAAAAACAGTTTGTAGTTATTGTTGCAAACTGGGATACTGGAAGGTCCACTGTCATTGGTTGAAACTTCAGCCTAAAAATGCTGCCTGTGGTGCTCATGCTAAAGGTGTTGGTTTAGCCGCACCCATTTCTCAAGTCATCGCTCCTGAGTCCTGACTGTCTTGACTTGCATGTAAAAGACTTTGGTCCAGTGAGTTTGGATCCCTACCTGCCATTTATCCATAAAGGTGTGGCGTTAATGGTAGGAAAGTGAGATGAAGGTGCCAGTGACAATTTTGAGGGACACGGGGGCTTTTGACTCTTTCATTCAGGGTGCTCTCTTTTCACCCCATGGAGCAACAAGGCACCACCACCCCGAGTTCGATGTTGCATTATGTTTAATAAACTGCTTACCAACCGTCTGTGTCTCCCTATCTAGTCTCATGGCCTCAGAGCCAGGTCGTGACAAGGGGAACCAACCTTTTTAATATGCAGCGTTCTTCATAGGTTATGATAGAAAAATATGCCGTATAATACGACTTTAAATGACTTGTAGCGTTGTAGGGTTTGGCAGTGTACTCTTTAGTGAAAACACAGCGTTGGAACTTTTATATAATCTGGCAAGATTAGTGGCAAGAACAACATCTGAGACTTGAGATGTGACACACGTGGTAAAACCAAAGTGTGAAGCCAACGTTATCACCAACTGTCGTCTGTGTAATCAGAGGCTGATGCACTCTGTCCACCGGTGTAGTGTGTCTGAACCCGTTTGAGCATTTTTTCATTGCATCATATCACGCTGCGGGCTCATCAGATTTTCTTTTTAGCTTTATCGTGGCATTGTGTGCTCATGATGTATTTGTATTTTTGTCTTCATTGCTTTTGAATCTGACTGGAAGTTCCCCTCTGTTAAAGTCTTGATTCATCCTCTCTACACATCAGAACAGCAGGTCAGACGTCCAGCCTGGGTTCCCGGCATCAACAGTCGCATTGGTAGGGATGTCTACCATTACACAGGACACGACATTGTTATTCACGAGTCCATAGACTCCTATGGAGCAGTGATGTGGCCAGCAGTGAGTGCCTCTGAAAACATCATAACAGTTTTCTACTGTTTTTCTTAACACACACATCTTATAAGAGATGTGTATGTCTTTGCCCTGCAGGCGTTGGCTTTGTGCTCCTTCCTGGACAACAACAGGAAGAAGGTGAACCTGCAGGAAAAGGTGGTTCTGGAGCTGGGAGCAGGAACTGGACTGGTAACCATTGTGGCCAGTCTGCTGGGTAAGCGGTCTCCAGTTTAATTCACACAATGAGCACAAACACAAAAATCATCAGCAAGTTTTGGGAAAAGTTAGGAAAAGTAACCATGACATGATACACAAGCTTTGACACAAAACACACACACTGTATAGGAACTATTGCTTGATTTTGTTACCATGTGCAGCACAAAAGTATGTCTTTAGATGAATTTCCCACCAGAGCCTAAACAAATAATGAACGTTCGTTGCTTAATTAAACTGCATTTGCACACTACAAACTCCTTAAAGGTCGCCAGTATGCTTTTTATTTATTTATTTTTTTTACTGTTTTTGTAGCTATTTTGATGTCAGATGTCCTGTTTTCCTCAGGAGCTTCAGTCACAGCTACAGACTTACCTGACGTGTTGGGTAACCTCCGGGCCAATGTGATGAGGAACACCAGGGAGCGTTGCAGATACACTCCCCAGGTGGAAGCTCTGTCCTGGGGCCAAGACCTGGAGAGCACCTACCCTACATCAGTCTACCGGTATGACTACGTGCTGGCAGCTGACGTGGTCTACCATCACGACTTCCTGGACGAGCTCCTGGTCACCATGAAGCATTTCTGCAAACCAGGAACGACTGTGATCTGGGCCAACAAGGTGAGGTTTGAGACCGATCTGACTTTTACCGAGAACTTTAAAAATGCTTTTCGCACAAGTCTGCTCGCTGAAGACGGAGAGATGAAGATCTTCATGGCAACGTGTAGAGAGGAAGAGACAGAAAAGATATGGATGGATAACTCAACAGGCCCTACAGGCCCAGGGGGCTCTTAGTCAGCGCCTCTGTTTTAAGTGTTTAAAGTCTTATTAACGCCACGCTTTGGAAAGTTAAAGGACGAGTATCTAATTATAGTTATCTCCGCCAGGAGGATAATGCGATCGGTCGCGTGTGTGCATGTGTGTAGTTCTGTGTCTGTCCACAGCTAATCTCACATTATGCTGCAGCAAACTGCATTATATCGGTTATGGCTGGGTGCTCAAGGACTTCTTGTGGTTGCAGTGACTAGCACTTTCTCAAAACACCTTTTATAGCCTGTTTTATTCTGCCATTGACTACCTGCTGACTCCTCACTTACTACTAACCAGCCCTGGCCGGTAGGGGCCGCTGGTGGTAACATAGCTGAGTGCAACTCCGACCCCCTGTCCGCTACTCTGCACCAAGAGTGGGTGGGGGTGGTGGTGGTGGTGGGGGGGGGGGGTGCAGTGTGTTTGGCTAACTGCTAACGGAACTACCAGTACAGTTGCAGTGCCTCGCCGCTACTACACGTGGTGAGTTAAACTTGTTTTTGAGTTGTTTTTCTTTTTTGAACGACGCCTTACAGCCCTTTGGTGTGTAGACAGGGAGTTAGACAATTATGGGTTGTATTATTTCAATCACACAATACAGCAGTGATCGTTGCTGCTTTCCGATACTATTTTGTAAATATCCCACTCTGATCTGTCTGGACACTGTCATTGAGGTCTAACACCATATGTCCTACATTATAAGGCACCATATTTAGCCTGCTATCAAACCTCTGTTACATAAGGTCCAAGAAAAGTTAGTTGGAATCAAATTAATTGTCTCCTTGGGGAGTTGAAATAATTAGTCAGTTAATTGATTGACAGGACATCTATTTAGACATTTTCAAGACAAAACAATTGAGTTTAATTGAGAAAATTATCATAACATTAATTGTTTTTTTTAAAAAGTGTTAGTCCCAGCCTTTTCTCTGCCTGTCTTCACCAGTAACTGAAATGTCCTGTTTGTGTTGGCATGTGAATTGTATTTTTCTATTGTTTAATTCAGTAAAAAGAAAAACCTGTCTAACTTCTTCTTGTTCTTTACTTCGTCATTTCTGGACCGACTCTTGCCCAGCTATTACAAATGCAGAGTAAAATGAAGCAATGAAGGGTAGAACATTCACTCGAAGACCAGAAAAAAACAAATTCTTCCAAATCATTTTTATTCAGTGTTGTTTTCCTTGTTTGTGACGTAATTCCATGTGACCACAAAATAGTGTGACAGTTCGGGTCTTTCCCACCTCATCAAGGAAGAATGGGTATAAAATAATACTAAGAGCCTTATCTCATAACATTCTGTAAAATATTGGCATTTACTACATTTTATGACTACAAATATAAATACTGAACATCCAGAAGAAGCAACAGATATAGAGAAGTCTGGCCGGTGCCAGAAACGGACTGTACAGTCCTGTGGTGAGTTAAGGCCATTTTTGGAGAAACTGTTATTGGCAACGCTTACTGCAGACATCTGCCGAAACCAAACCCCAAACGCAGGACAAGAGGAGAAACAAGGACGGAGACGCACGAGTACACAGGAGATGCAGAAAGAAAAGACGGTGAGCACAAATTCTGACGAACCCAACTGATTCCAGTACAGCCCTGAATACCCGGAGAAGCCTATATGCTGAGGCCGCTGCAGAAAGCGCGTGCAAGTCAGAGCTAAAAACAGAAACACAAGGTATCCTTACCCCAGGGTCGACATGAACCGTGACCACGGATTCGCTGTGTATGTAGTTTACAGTCACCCCAGAAAAGATTGTCTACTCCTGTGAGGCCGAAAGGCCTCGGCTTAAAAGCAGCTGCTTTTACATTCTTAAGCATGCACCTTCCACTTGTGAGGTCTTAGCACATCATTTTGAGCTGTTACATGTAGAAGACCAGTGGTTCTCAAACTGGGTGGTTTGAGGGCAAATCTATTTCTTCTACTCAATATTGTGATAATTAATTTTATAATGTTCAGCCTTCGTGCTTCTCTAAACTAAACTTAGTGTGGGACAATCCTTTGGTTAAACTACGGATCAAATTTGTTTTACAGAACGAGCGGAAAAGGTTGAGAATCACAATTCTAAACGGTTAATATGTAGTTTGTATCTTTAGCATGGTCCTCATTCGCACTGTGAAAACAACCAGCCCCGTGTCCTCATTTGTTACATGACTCATGTTGTGAGATATTAGAAAAAAGGACCACGCCAGTGTTTTTGCACATTTTAGATCAAATCATGTAAACCTGAAAGTTCACAGATAATGCTACTATTGCGTATGTGTATAAAGGTTTTCGTGGCTCCAGAGCTGCAACGAGTCTAAACTGTCTTGTCAGTTGGGACCGAAGACGAAAGAAATATCACCAGATATCTCTGGTTCTGCTGCATTGATTTATTTTTTTTTGCCCTGCGATATGAGTAAATTTTAAATTGGTGAAGTGCTCTTTCAAGTATAATTCCACAAAGTGAACATCAAGACTGCATTGATTTTCTATACAGTATATTCAGTTATCGTTTATGAAGAGACTGACTTTCAACTACTGAGCTAACGAGCTTCATTAAGACTGTGTGGGTGTGAATCAACAGTGGCAACGTAAACATACAGCCATCGTCTCGTTTTGATAGAAATAAGCCTGCACCACCTCAACCCAGAGAGACAACACAAACCGCTCATGAGAAATAATGAAAACTGCTCCAACTTTTCCCAAAACATTGCGTGTTCATGTAGAACCCAATCACTTATAGTAAAAAGATTGAGAAATGTAGTTCTAAGGGCTTTTAATGCAGACTTGGTGTTCACTGTGGATGTTTTAAAGTCTAATATGTTGAACAGTTGCCTGGAAAACTCCATTAAAAATAATTCTAAAACATGTAAAATGGTTAGCTGGGATGTAAAGTATGGGATTTGTAGACAATTAGATAAAACATACAAAAGTACCGGCATGGTCCTTTAAATGAAATACGGTTAGTATGGTAAATAAACTAGATCATGCTTAAACCCCTCTAGTTGGCCATCGTTTCAGTTCTGTAGGGAGCAAATGTTCATGTACACAATATGCTCACAAGTAACACGGTAAGTCATTCACAAACACACACGTGGATTATCACCAGAATCTTGTTTTGGGTTAAAAAAAAAAAAATCTCTCAAATTGAAACAAACAAAGAAATCAATTTTTCCTTAAATCCTAGAAGACATGCATATAAGCAAAATACATCAATTTGAATAATAATTCTATTATATTCCTATTGCTTAATATTTGTATGTTATGCGTGTATGTACATCATTTTATGACACTGTGTACAAATGCAACATTTTGAATGGTGCAGAGAAACATCTAAGACGGAGTGAACATTGTACAATGAAATCTGAACATCCTTCCGCTGTCCACAACGTCCTCTCTCACGTTCGTGAGGTCTGTTAAGATGGCTCGTCAAACGTGCTGCTCGGGTCACTGCAGTATGGAGCGGCCAACACCTCTGGAGGTAAGCCGAAGCAGAGCCAGTGCGTTTGTGGCTTCCTATTACCTTATGCGTCACCCACAGCCTGCATACAGTGCACGGGCTCGTCATACTGCAGGTCTGAGCCTTAAAGACACATTTGACACCAACGGTGAAGAGTGCAGACTGGCTGTAATGATTCTGGAGCCTCGCACTGCTTCTCATCCCATCAGAAAAAAGGTACGGTACATGTAGGAAGGCACCTCAATACTGTTTTGTGTTCTGTGTACATGAATCAAGAGTCTAAAAAGACAGACGAGACTAAATATTAACATTATCAGCCCGGCCTGGCTGGAACAATCGAAAAAAAAGATATCAAGTTCCGTCTCCCTTTTAAGTCAGGGACCAGGCAGACTGTGCGTGCCCCCGTATGTCCGAACATCATGCAGCAGCAAGGCCTCCAGTCCTCTCATTGAAGTAACGTAGCGCTCACTTATGTTGATTTGTTTGTGTGAGTAGATGGGGGGGTCACAGTTTCTTTTGTTTTTTTAGGACTAGGGACGCGTCCCTGGAGTCCACACTGGCCCTTTTACAGTATTTACACAAAATAATGAGGTTATTGTGAAGTGGAGTCCAGACAGCTGAGGATGTGAAAAGCTCCAAAACATGTAGAGGACACCAAAATAAGGGACAACACACAACTAAGAAAGTTCTGAGCTATAGGTTGTCAAACGTCTGAAGCATTTTAAAAACGTAAAAATAATTATTTGTTGTTTTTCTGTCGGTGGCGTTCAAATGAACCGTCGTGCCACATGGTCTGCAGATCTGTGACGTTCAACAAGATATTTTAAAAACAGGACGAACACGATCCCTTCTCACCTAACTATAAAGGTGTTCAGTCTCTCCAAACATTTACACTCGGCGTTATCCTTCATTTTGGTGTCCACCCACATCTAAACTTGAAAACCCAGATGCATAGGTCATGCGACCCTGAGGGACATGATATCCAACAACCATGTATGGCCATGCTGCTCATGCATGCATGTATGTGCGTCTGTGCCTAGAATGGCGTGTATTCTGCGGGGTACATGACAGGGAGCCAGTTCTCACTGAAGGTGGCACAGTGTGTCCATCGGAGGTGTTGCATGAGCTGGAAGACAAAATGAACAGGAAGTGATTCAAAGGGAAGCAGGCGGACATTCGTCTTTGGAGAGTATGCAGCTGAAAATATCTGGAAGAGATCCGTTGGCGCTCTGATACCTGGATGCAGTTCTTCATGTTGTCTTTGCTGGGCTTCTCCTCCACCATCTTCGAGGCGTATTTTAAGGCTCGGCCGTACATCTTGTTCACAAGAGCGTGTTTGTATGAAAACATCAACACCTGAGCCGTGGAAAAAAAACCAAAAAAAAAAACCTATGAACTCAACATTTATTGAATGCATACAAAAGTAGCTAGCTTGATAGATGGACACATTGTTGCTTTTCCAATATCACGCGGCAGATAAATTCACATCAGAACACCGAGTAACGGACTTTGGCCATCCTTCATTTTCTAAAAACATCTGGCTCACCTTGGAGTCAGTTAGCTCCGCCCACTTCTGCACCTCCCAAAACGTATCCGTCAGAGCTTTAGCCATGCTGTGCACGGTGTCGTCAGAACTGCTGGCCACCTGTTCTCCAACCACCACCTCCTCCTCCTCCACCTCCTCCTCTTCTGCTGCTGGTGGTGGTGGTCCCGTGGAGACGGCACCGACGCCGTCTTGCTGCACAGGGGGCAGCAGCAGCTGGTCGGGCAGCAGCAGCTGGTCGGCCAGAGCGCAGCCCTTCCTGCACAGAGCGTCCAGCAGAGACGACTTCTGCTTCTCCATGTCGCTGAAACACCGACGTTAAAATAACCGGTCAGAATTAAGGCCTCGAGCTTCAGCACATTGTAGTGTTTTACAGCGGAAACAAAGACCCCTTCACCCGACATCTTAAAATAATAAATACACTTATATGAAATTAAAAGGGAAGCCTTAAGGAAAAAGACCAGCAGCACTATTTCACACGACAAATACCATTTATGTAAAGGGAGGCCGCTGGAATGTAACTTTTGCTGAACACATGTAACAATTACTGGATGTGGTAAATGCTAAAATGTTGTGCGACAGTAAACAAACTCACAAATGTCAGTTACACAGCAATGCTCATCATAAGTTTTGCTAACATTAGCTACTGGTCACACCAGACTACCAAGAGAGGCTGTACCAACAAAACCCATAGAGTGCATTGAATAAAATGATGTGTTTATCGCTCATTAATTCAACTTTTCCTCTGCTAGTTCTTCTTTCAAAAGCTACACAGTGTTGCTTATTGTTATCATGAGGTGAGATGTGTCGGGATCTTAGTGCCTTACCGCCTCGGCTAAACTATTTCTACTGTATCTATGGGTCATGCTCCACACTTGATAGATTTTACCGAAAACATAACTGCAGATATTGTAAAATTGGTAAATATCCCAAGTCTGTCATGTTCAATGCAGTAAAGTACTGTAATTTACTTTTTTTGTGTGGTTAACTAATGTTATCTCCTCCTCTGCTTGCCTCTTTACCATCAATTGAGTATGCCTTGATGAAGAACCCTAACAATGTTCATATTTCTCCTATTAACGCTACTGTGTGCGACGTACGTCTTGATAGAGGCGGCATCGGGCCGAGGGTCCGTCTTCATGGTGAGGTAAACAGCCAGGGCCGTCTGGTCGATGTGGGATATGACGATTTCGGCTGCCGATGCCACCTCTCTGAGACGTTTTACACGCTCCTGGGAATCAAACAGAGGGCGGAGAAAGAGCAGTGAGCAGAGATCAGACTCAAACTTCTAGAGCTGAATAATTAAATGCTCCCGCCAGAGCTTCCTCCACAAGCCCCCCTCGTCTCTTCCTGGTATGTGCACCGTCACCTTTTCAGAGTCCAGCTGGTGCAGTCTTTGCACATGCAGCGGGAGGTAATCGAGGTAGTTCTCCCTCAGCTCGTCGTAGATGGTGCTAGAGTCCAATCTGAACAGCAAAAGAGAGAACAGGACAAACGGTTAAATGAGAAATTAAATAATAATTTAAAAAAAAGAAGGAAAAGCAAGCAATGTGTGGCTGAGCCAAAACAAAAGAGCTACTGTGCTCACTTTGTCATCCACTGAATCTTTAAGTCTCTCATAGCTTCAGCAAACTCCTCCTTCACGTCCTTCTCCTTGTCCCCCTCCTTGTCCTTCTCCTTCCCTCCATTCTTTGATTTGTTGGGAGCAGGAATTAAGTGGTAGACGACTGGCACGATATCCTGTATGAATACAAAAACATATACATAAGTTAGTCAAAAGAGAATAACTAATACATTCAATAAAATCCATGACCTCTTCTACTACTCTGGATCAGCATCCCAAATTCTCTCTCTCTTCCTACCAATGTCCCAAGACCCCCAACGTGTTCTGGTTATCTTTTTAAATCAGTTTTTAAAAAATGCCTTTCAATAGTCATACAAGCTTTAATTGGTGCTCATTATCAATTGATCTTGATATTTATAGATATTAGATTATTTTAACTGACCACCAGAAAACTTTATATCAAAATTAAATACCATTACGACTAGCCAGTTGCATACTTCAATACAGCAATGATGACATGCGTCCACATAATTAATTAATGAAGATATGACAAATCCCATCTGAAGGTAAGGAATAAGCCGTTTCCTGATGGTAGGAGAGCAGTTGCTCTGTTGTACAGTGTTTCTAGCTCATCCAGTACCTTTTTAAACTTCCCTTGTCGTTTTGCAGAGGCCTGCCCCTGGTGGTCAGAATAACACACAGTAAGGAAGAGACAACATCAACACACCAAAAAGGATTCTCTCTTTCTGTTATCTTTCATCCTCACTCAGAGTCACAGTTTAATCCACCTACCTGTCACACTTTAATCAATGCTTAGGGTGGTAAACAGTGCTGTAATCCAAGCTCAGATTTATATCTTAACAAATCTGATGGACTGGTTTGTACTACTTCTGCATCTTCACTCAGAACTGAAACCTACAGTAAAATATGACGTGGTTTCACAGTCAATCTTTGACTTGAAGACAGTAAAAGTATTCATGTGCATGTGAGACTCAAACAATAAACATCCTTCAGGAATGCAACGTGAAACAATATGAACAACATTGAACAAAAACATTCATATGTAAAATCGGTGCTGAAGTTTGACAAGAAGAAGCATTAGAGCTGCTGAGTCCAGCTGGTTCAGCCAAAGACACAGAGCTGTTAAAACAAAGGTATTGGGACGCATGCGAAGAAACAACCCTCTAGTGGTGAAAAGAGGAACACCTACAGCCCACAGAGACAGTGAGAAGAAGCTACAGAAATGAAACATTTGCCGTATTACTGCACAAACCCCAGGTAGTATTACAGTACTATTCCCTTTAAATAAATATTTCACTCAAGTCAATTTAGGAAAGGAAGCAGCACACACTAGCTGTGCTGATAATGAATGTGATTTAGGTCCCTCTGAAGTAAACATGTGAACATCTGGACTTGTTTTCTAGGAATACCTACCAAAATGCATCAGTGGCCTGAGGTATCTACAACTGTCAGGTAACTCAAGTCATTATGCCCCGATTCACTCCTGATCCTCAGGACAACAAGTACATCACATATTAAATGTGTAAAATGTCATATTTTCATCATTAATCAGGTCAGACTAAAGGATTAGCACACTGGTCAACATAACCAGATATATTGTAGTTTGTTATGTGTTCACATAATGTGAAAGATTCCCTCATTAGAGGAGGAGACTGAAAACTACCATGACTTTAGATCCCGAGGAGCAGGACTGACTGTTGCTCTGGAGGATAGAGGGTAACAACAAATAAGGCCACTCACTGCTTTCTTGCCGTACTCGCTCTTGGAAACAACCAGAGAGCCTGAAAGATAGCATCCCGGACTCGTCCCCTTTGGGATCCTGGGAAAAACAGAGAGAAACAAAAAGAGAGAAAGACGAGAACATTAAACTAAATTGAATCATGTTTCTGCTGTTCTTTGATCAGGCAGCAATCATACCAATCATGTTTAGCTGACAGATTATTGAGAAAGCTGCTTTTTTTTTTTTTTTTGTGGGTGACAAATGAAACGTCCCTCGCCAAATCGACTCACTTGTCGTCCGGCAGGGCTGTGACGTAGAAGGGTTGCGTGGCACCTGGGCACAAGGTGACAGTGTTGGCCTTCTTCTTGGCCATGAGGGCGGCGCGGTGCGACTCGTACACATCTAGACTGAGCGTGGTGGACAGACGGTGAGAAACCACAAATGGTAGGTCCTTAAGGCGCTCCAGTTCGCTGGACTGCTCGTGGCGGACCTGCAGGCGCACCGTGTAGTCCCCCTTTTCCAGCTTCAGAGAATACTGAAGAAGTAACACAGACGGAAGGGAGTCGTGTTAAATGCGTAACAACATCTGGCAAAGAAAAAGGATGTTATGTTAGGGGCGAGCTAAGCGTACCTGGTGTGGATAAGCGTCCCCGGAGCCCAGTAGCCTCTTGTTCTGATCAAACAGCATCCAGAGCTGACTGTCAAACTCAGACTCATACAGCAGCTCACACAGCATGGGACAGCTGGGGGTGACCTCTCCACTCTTAGGCTGAGGACAGAGCAAAAGAAGATTATACATGCATGGAAAACAAAATATCAGCATTTTCCTCTCAAGTGCGGCCGATGTTGGCAGTACCTGGTGAAAGCTGTAGGTGAGGACAATCTCGTAGAGTTGTCTGTTGTTGGGCAGAACGTCCCTCAATCCCAGGGCTTTTATCTTTGAATTTAAGGGCCTAGAACAACAACTATCATGAATCAATGAACTGCACTGATGTGTGAGTGTGCGCGCGCGTATGTCTGTCTGTGCAGTTACCTGAGTGGCTGAACCCAAGACTTGAGGGTGATGGTGGGGGACACCTCCTCGTACCTCAGCGGCGACGACACATCGAAACTCGTCACTCCCTCTGAGGCATGCTGCGCAGAGACAAATGACATTTACCAACAGAGAAGCGACACCGTCTCGGATGACGTTTACGTGTCCGTGTTGCTAGTCTATAAGACTGTTGTCTTCTCACTATGTGCATGGGTGAAGGGGAAGTGGCGAGTCCATGGAACGAGATGCTGTAGTCCACTGTGACGTCACCCAGGCTCGCCCACCAGCGTGCAATGCACAGCTCCACTATCCTTCCTGACTGGAGAGGAGACAAGGAACATGCAGAAATTAGTCCACACTTATGTTATTTATATTTTTCAAATGTATGCATCTAAGAAATTAAGTGACTTCCATTCCATTTCTATATTTAAAGCTGACTCCGGTATGTATGTATGTATATATATATATATATATATATATATATATATATATATATATCTCCAGTCAATTCAGCGTATATAAAAAATAAAATATACGTACCAGCACAGGGAAAGCCTCGGTTAGTGAGCCTCTTTCCAACAGCGAGGAAAACTTGTAGAATTCATTAGCTCTGTACGCTTTCTGTTTGACCAGGTGCACCGCATGGAGGACAAACTTTGACGACACGTCTCCCGAATGAGAGGTCAGTGTGATCTCTGCAGGAGACACACGGGGACAGAGAGGTGAGAAACAGCAGAGCAAGGAGGAGAGGGAATGTAGACGATGACAAGAGGAGGACAAGAAGAAAATACATGGAAAGTAATTTCAAGTCACATCTCTCTTACTGACTTGTGGTTATGATAACGCTGAGGGATTTGAATGTTTCCCCACATGCTATATTAAACTTCTTATGAACAATAAATCAATTTGACAGTGACACTCTCAGTCACCAAGGCAGGATTTTTACAACAAGGGGAACCAAAGTGCGAATGCACTTAACTAATAACCGAGTCCAATTTAAAATCAAATGTAAAATGCAAAGTAGCTCCTCAATCACACAATGTACTGACCTGCCCAGGAGGCTCCCTGAGGAACAGTGATGAAGTGGCGTCTGATCTGGCCTGGTCGGAAGTGGACGTCTGTGAAACACACCTCCTGATTACGACTGTCTGTCACTCTGTCGGATGAAGGAGAGAGCGCCGTCAGACACATTTAAACCTCTTGGAAGAGTGACAGAAAATAACAAATCCAATATGACGTAAGAGCTTACTTGGCGGGGATAATGACTGTGATTGGGACTCTGAAGAGGGGGGCACAGCTAGGTGTTGATGTATCGTACCCACAGACCTAAAAACAAAAAACCACATGTTCAAAGTGACCAGATTAACATTAGTAGACTCGGAAACTAATCTTTTTCGTCCTTCTCTCTTTCCTGTCCCTACCTCTGTGTAGTGCACTCCCTCTCTCAGTCCCACAGGATCGATGCGGACGTTCACGTGACGACACTGGTTCATCAGCTCCAGGTGGGAGGGGCACTGGACCCACGGGGCGGCACATGTGAGCGCCAAGTGTAGCTGCAAGGAGATTCGCTCAGAGTTTCCTGCGGTGGACGTTAAAAGAAGACAGATGGTGTCAAAGATTTTTTTAAATAAATAAATACTTGTTAACACTTAATTGAAAAGCTGTAAATGATTGTGCTTGAACAGTATGAACAGTACCGGTGTTTTCCGGAAAGATGGGTTCAATTCCTACTCCGTGATCTGAGGGTGCAACAATATGGGCTGGGTCCCTGAGGTAGATGCCTCTCTGTGATCCCACACTCACTGAGAAGCCAAGTTGGCTTGTGGGTAAAGTGGCGTGTTGAGTGAGGTAATCTAACGCCTTGTCCACCTGAGACGAAGAAAGGGAGTAGATTACTGGATGGCACACAAAAACATGTAAAGAAAGGGCTAAATAAGAGTGATGGAACGTGCTAAACTAAGAGTTACCTGGATTATTCCATGACCCTGTGCAAACACCTCGATGTCATCAATCTTCAGAGCGGTGTGCTCCAGCGCTCTCCTCACCGCAGGAACAGAGGGCCGTATCCCGCTCTGCTTCAGTCCTTTAAAAATCAGCGACTAGAATCAGATTTGCACTTCCATACATGCAGTATATTCCCATGTCTAGTATAAGTCTGTCGGACGCACCGGAGAGGATCAGCGCGATGCCGCCACAGGCGTTAGGAGAGGACATGGACGTGCCGTTCATCAGCTGGGTACCACGCAGAGTCCAGTTGGGTACAGAGGCAATGGCCCCGCCAGGCGCGCTGATGCTGACACCCAGGGCCCCGTCTGTGCTGGGGCCCCTGGACGACCAGGTGTACTGATTGGCAGGCAGCTTCTCCCTCAGGGAATACTCTGCCACCATCATGTCTGGAGTCACGTATGCTCCAACTCCTACGGAGAGAAGGGAGCACGATGTAAAGAAAAAACATACGGTATGACAAAACATACGGATAATTATGTTAACGGCACAACGACTACCAAAGATTCCTACAGCTGAAGTGTTTTTATAGCTTTCCTGTTGCGAAAAATAAAAACTGCACAGCCATCTTGACTTAAACAAGCAGTGATCAATCATTAACTAATAACTATGTCTGTTAATGACCCAGTGTGACCATACAGCCGTTTTCCAGAAAATGTTGGTGTTGTACATAATGAATATATTGTTTTGCCTTTTTTTTTTTTTTTTTTTTTTTACACCTCGGGTTACATGCAGTCTGAAGGTGTAGACTTAAATGATGAGCACTTGATTGGGGGTTTCATCAGCATATGTACCTATGACAGTGCCGGTGGTTCCCCCCGGGCAGCCGACAGTGGACAGGCACGGGCCGTTGTTTCCTGCACTTGAGACGAATATGACATTGTGCTTCTGCACAGCCTCGGTGATCACCTCACAAATCCTCCTGAAAGACAAATGGACTTTAAAAATCAGACAGCGTTGTGACGCCCCTCCCACTGTCCTGACTAACTGGCTGACATGGGAGGATCAACAGATGATGAGGCCCTTGAGCTATGAATGCTGGCCCCTGTGCTCACTCTGTCTCGTCCTTGCTACAGCAGACAACCACTCGGCATCAATCACACCCTCTGTTGAAATACTTACCCTGTGTTGGGCCAGTGGGTGGCTTCCCCGTAGCTATAGTTCACCAAGTCACACTTGTAGTTGATGACTTCAATCATCTTTGAGTGACAGGAGAAAGAAAGAAAAATTAAAGGGTGTGGGGGGGGGGGGGGGGGTAACCAAACTGCTAATCTATATTTGTCTCTGTAATTTACCGCGCGGATGAGTCCTGTGCCTGTTTCCATGGTGCTGAGACGGGTGTCTCCGATCTTCAGAGCCAGGATTTGGGCACCGGGGGCCACACCGTTACGCTCAGGCTCCTCTGGGAAGTAACCTGCTGCAATGCTTGCCACGTGTGTCCCATGAGCCCCTTTAAAAAAAAGCACACAAACAAGTTAAACTGGAGAAGACACTGTGGACTTCTACATCTGATGCAACCTTAACAGGTGAACCTGCAATAACCCACTGTTACGCTGAACAGATCACACCTCACCTCCACTGGTGACGATGCAGAGCGTGTTTCCCTCATCGTAAATATTAACAGAGTAGTTAAGCATCTCAGCGTTTCCTAACGTGGTATACTCTTGCGTCTCTTTGTAGGAGCTAAGCACCGTGCACTGGGACAGCTCTCCAATCTCTGAAGTGTCGACTACAGCTCTAAGGAGAACAAACAAGAAGGATAAACATACTAATAGTGAACAGAAGTAGACAGCATAGAGGAAAGGTTAAAAATCACTTGTGAAAAGGAAAAAACGGTTATTATGGCTTGCCTCCACATGACGCCATCGTGCCAAAGCACACAGTCATATACAGGACCAGGATCACTGTACTTCTTTTCCAATGATGCCAGCAACTCTGACTGACTCTGCAGCTCTTCCTTCTGCAACTTCTCCATCTGGAGAGAGAAAGCAGGAGGGAAAGGTACATTTGAGATTGACAGTAGAGAGAGAGAAAGATTCGGAAACACCACATTGCTGTGAATAGCAACTGCATGCAAACACCGACGGGTTCACAAAGAACTCAGGTTTGTAGATCTGACCTGTGAGGGTGTTGGGTGAGAGAGGTCAAACTCTTCCGTCTTACGAGAGACCTCAGCTAGTGCTGATCGGTGTGGTGGGTCCCACATCTTCTCCTTTCGCTCTTTCTAGTAGACCAAAGCACAACAAAAGTAACATAAAACATCCACATAAAACATCCACAGAGGATGGAAAGCTAATTGATTTTCATTCATTTTATCTAACGGACATTCTTGTTTTACTACTGTGGAATAAACCTATAGTAAGTAGCAACACTGCAAAGGGAGAGAGGCTATCTGTGCAAAACCACAATGTTGTAAAAATCAAACCCATGACAGACCTAGTTCAGCAATAATGGCCTATCTTCCTACCTGTATCCTTTCTTTGAGAGCCTTAGGGAAGAACTCATAGCCATTTTTAACTCCAATGCGATACTTCCCTGACGGGTTGACCCAGGCAAGAGGGATCTGGAAGACATAAAAAGACACAGACAATATGAAGAAGGAACCATAAAGTGGAGGTCTAATAGTATAATTAGATTTAAAAATGGGCCATAGAGATTCAATAAAAAATGATTTCAGATGTAGGACGATATACCTGTGATGGGACATTTCCTATGGGCCAGCTGTCATTCATTTTGGGTTGTCTTATTACCGGTTTTGGGGTGTCTACTGACCTTAAGTGTTCTACCAGAGAGGCCAGCGATTGTCCCATCTTTAGGCTCTGCCACCGTGGTCATGTTCACGTCACCGCTGCCTGTTGTATCGATGATGTCGACGATCTTTGGCTTCCCCTCAGTTGTGACCTAAAGAAGCAGCAATGAAGAAAGCGATAAGTAATCAATTACGACGTTCAGGCGGAAAGGGATGCATAGCACTAACTTATCCTGATCAAGAAGGGCAGTGGACAGATGCAACTTGAGTGTAAATGATGTACAAACCATGCTGAATAAACGTATAATACCTTACAACAGCATTGCCCTCCTTATACATATTTGTTTACACACACTGAAGAGGTCAGAGTCAGATTCTGCCCTTTTAAGCACCACTGAAGTAAGGTGGGCATGTGGTTTAAATGAGATGATCGACCTTAATTTAGTGTAATGATATGCCAAATACACACGTAACTATATGGAAATTACTAGAATCCGGTGTGACTTGGCAATAACGTAAACATGTAGCATGAACTAGTTAACGTCACGGCTCACTAACCGACAACTAACCGGTCATATTGCTACTATTAACAGGGCACACTGTGACCAACTGGCAGGACAAACTGAAATTACTGAGGCGATTGACGGACAAATGCAGCTGTTAGCTGCCAGGCTAACATGCTAGCTACCGTTGCCGTTTGTGCACCGATGCACAAATTGACAGCACGAGAAAGTACTTGCTATCAATTACTTTGTGTTTATTTGGTTGTCATAACAGCTATGAAGCTAATTGTCATAGTTGGTGTGTGTATCTATCAATGCTAGCAATCTAGCCGAACTAGCTATCGCCGTTGTGTGACCGTGTATTAATTACCACTAATGTGAATGAGTTGGGCCTTTAGCATTGCTAGCTTGCACCAGCTAGTTGGTTGCTAACGTCAGATTTACCTGCATGCCGGGGGCCCCGGGATCCACGCCGGTGTCGAGGATGGCGATGAGCACTCCCCGGCCATCGTACTCGGGGAACCTGGTAAGATAGGACGCAGCACCGGTTTCTTTTTTGGGGAGCAGCCCGTGGAAGGGGAACGGTTCATCGATAGAATGAGCAGCCATGGTCAAAAGAGCGACAATGACAACAAAGCGGCGAAATGGGAAAGACAGCACCGGGGTGAGAGAGACTGGGAGGAGAGCTGTTTAAAGGGACAGTGCGAGCCACATCTCTGTGACCTTTGTTGAACAGGACTTTTGAAATGACAATATTCAGCTGATCACACCCGAGGCTGTCTTGTCGAGCATTCAAAGCCCCAAGTTCACCATGTGCCATGCTTGATCAAAATTACATTTAATGTGATATATTAAACACAAAACTGGAAAAAACAGAGGCCTTGTACTGCATTTGATCAAAGTTTGGGGCCAATTGTAAAACTGTTGCTACAGGGGCCATTAGTTTACTGTTTTGCCCTAAGGTTTGAGTGTACCACAATTAATATAGCTTGTTATCAATAACTATCACATCGGAGAATCATTGGAAGTGTGCAGTGTTTGGGCTCAGGAAATAAAATCAAGATTCCTTGACTGACTGATTAGATGTCCTCTCAGGAGTGTGTCAGCGTGTACAAATGGTAGTTGATTGACATCTCCATCACTCTACTGTTAGCTTTGCTTCATCCGGTAAATTAGCTAATCAGCTAGAATATGCGAAAACACTTCAAAATCTGATTTCAGATAGACGTCTTGCACAAAGCTGTCTAGTTCTTGATTTATATTCTAGTTGGACTAATTTACAAGGATTACTCCAGCAGCCCTCTGGAAGAATGCAACAGTTACAAGACATTTGATTTAAGGGTTACCCGTAGCCAAAAGTGTAACAATACAACAAAAACAAACATCCAGTGCAGAGCTGAGATGCTTTACTAAGACTGACTTAAAGTTTGACTCCCTACCCCTTGGCTAACTCTGACTCCTGCTGACTAGTGGCACCAAATAATAAAGAGGAAAACATTAAAATGTGAAACTGTCTTACTTGCATTAGACCAGTCAGGGAAGATTAAGACTGGCATAAAACCACAGAGCAGTCTAAAATATCTGTATGACTATTGCCTCCGTCCTGTAAATCTAGAAGTTGGGGTCACTGGCCCATAGTGCACACTAGGTGGTGATATAATACTGATTGTTGTGGCATTGCTGCAGTCACACTCTGTTGTTCTCTTTGCTCTCAAGGGCTTACTAAACTAAACTGAAGTAATGAATTGCAAGGTTTGGCAGTGCTGCTATTTCAATCCAAAATGAATGGGTTTTATTCAATGTATTTAGGGACAACAGAATGGAGTTTATCTAAACAAGTCTTCATGCAAACATCCATCATTTGAAGAGTGGCTGCTTGCACTAATCAAAAGCCCAGAATGCTGTATATCATTAGACTGTATCCCACACTTGCAAATTTTTCAATAGCTTTTTTTTGGTGGGAGGGTTGCAAGCATTAAGTGGTTTGAAGGACAACATGTCACCCTCCATGAAATTAGTTATTGCCCCTCATGACCAATCAGAGACTGTGGCAGATTAACAAAAAGTTGTGTTTTTGTATAAATGTTTGGATTTCTGGTTTAACTGAAGGGATAGAGCCAGGACTGTCCGCATATCTGCATATGTTGCTGATTCGTTTTTCTGTAGCCCCACTAACTAGCCTACAGCATGATTTCCGCTTTTTTGTATTTTTATTTTCTCCAGATGCAGCGTTGAGAACGGTGGAGTTTGGAAACAATCAACTAAAAAAATATAAATAAAAGTCTGATCAACTTGGAGATTCTGAGTTGGAAATATTAGAGATAAAGTTGCATTGGTGATCGTTCCACATACGAAATCACAGTCATTCTTCTAAGATTTGATTCATGTAGTATTCGTAGAGATTTCATTTGTTTTCCCCCCATAATACCAGATTAACTTTGCACATGTCAATCGCCATCTGTTCAACTCAGAACTCCCCGTCTCCTTCACATACACCATATTCACATATGTACAATGTGTGTCACGGTGTGTGCTTGTACCACAAAAAAATAAAGAACAAGCCACGGTAGGGAGAGTGTGCAGTTATTTTAAGTGTGCCAACGCCCTCAGTCGCTGCTCTGGTGGCTGGCTTGTGCGTAATAAAACAACAGTGAGCATCCTTTCACTAATCTGCTTAGAGTCAGCATCTGCCTTCTCTTCCCCTTTCTGTCAATGGCTCTGCATTGTCACGCATACACATACGTATGCAAACACTTGCACAGACAGTTTGACGCCAAGCTTACACTTATTTTGATATCCTCGTTCACTTTTCTACTCGTGATAAGTTAGACTTCCAAAATATGAGAGCCTTTTTCTGTTTTATAGCACTAGCACTCATACACACGCACACAGTCACACACACAGGCTTGTGGTGGTTTACCACAGGGCGTAGCCAGTTTAGCTAAACTGAAATAAATGCACGTCATTAACGTCTTTAAAGCAGTATTTCCCTATGTGATGCACACAGCTACAAAAAAACAGTGTTCTCCACCTCGCATTTTTGCTGGCAGATATGATACTACTTTGGTTGCTGTGTAATGATAGTGGCAACCCTTGACTCTTGCATTGTCTTATATTACGCTGATTTGACTGGTGTTACATATGTGCATGCAAATGTACAGTCAAGAGGAGAGTTCACGGCTTACCTGCTGGGCTAAATAGACTTTAAATTAAGGTAGAGCCCAACTCGCTCTCCCATGTTGCCACAAGTTGCACAAACACACAGCTGACAGGATGTGGCCAATATAAAGGACCTACATTGTTGCTGTTTTCCCTGTGCTAAGGTTATGTATACACACCATGGTTAATATCTATGGAAGTTGCTACAGCATTTTAGAGGAGATAACCAAAGGCACGCAAATTGGATTAACTGTGTCACTGATATGCAGGCACAGGCACAATATACACATTCAGTCAGTGGTGGGAAACGTACTCAGATACTATACTGAAGTATAAGTGAAGTACATGCGTTCAAAAAAGTATTTATCTAAAATGTTGGCATCAAAATATGTTTAAATTACCGAAAGTAAAAGTACAATTGGATTATACTGTAATTATAGTATCAATGTGCATCATCATCAATGTGTAAGGGTCCCTTTATGTCACTATTGTTGCAGTTGGTAAAAGCGCAGCTAATTTTGAACTACTTTATATACTGTTGGGCAGTTTTTCTATTATAATGCATCATTGAATACTTTTAAATTATCTTTTGTATTGATGATCTGCACTGATGGAAGAAGTATCAAAACAACTTTGTAATAAGACTGTTACACGCATTCAAATTCCCACATCAGTACAGAAGTATTATCAGCAGAATTTACTTAAAGTAAAAGTACTCATTCTGCATGAATATTGCCTCTGTAAGTGTTGTACTGTAAGTGTGGGACTAGTGCATCAGTGTGTAAGCAGCGTTTTAACGTTGTCAGGCTCCCACCGAAGGGTGAAAAGAGAAATCTGAGGGGCCGTGAGATGTTTAACGTGAGAGAAAAGAAGAAAAATTGTCTTTCTCCACAAATCTGTTTTCCTTTTTGTTACTTTTTTGTAATCTTTGAATGATGTTTCTTCATTTGGCCTTGAAGAGTTATTTAAATGAAACCATGTGGGAAGTTTAGCGGGGAGATCTGTCTTTGGTGGCACTGCAAACAACAGCTTAGCAGTATGCAGTCAGTTACTTTCCACCACAGATGATCCGAATCTGTAAAGTAACTAGAAACTGAATGTGTCAAACCATGTAGTGAAGTAAAAAGTACAATAATTACTTCTGAAATGTGGAGTAGAAGTATAAGTGGAATTAAATGTAAATGTACTTAATTCCGTTCCCTGCTGCATTCTGTTAGCTTTAGTGCATGTAAGTGTTGTTGCTGTCATTTCTCTTTAAGAGGAGAGTCTAACAGGTTGACGGTATACGGGACATATAGCCTAATTCGATTTAGAGCTGTTCTAAAGGAGTCACAGCTAATCCGAACACTTTAGCTGACAGAGGAAGCACTGCAGCTAACCTTCGCTCCTGGTAGAGAGACTGTCCGACTGCTGTTTAAGTAAGTCCCACATCTCTGCTGGGTTGGGCTCGGCCAGCTGGGTTTGTAGGGTGCTCCTGACCAGAGTCGGGCTATTTTGAGGAATGTGGTCATGGTGATCTCAGAGGCGTGGTCCAATAGGCTCAAAGTGTGGGCTGATGACGATCCTGTATCTTTCACCTGAATGGATGTTAAACCCTTTCCAGACTCCCCCCACCGAGCAAACCAGTACCGTGTCCATTCTTCCATCTGTTAAATTTGGCTCGAGATCAGTGTCAACGGGAAAACAGGGACAAATGAATAATTTACAGGTTATTGCTGTCGTGTTTTGCTTTTAGGAACAATTCTCTTTTGGCTCTATAATTACCTTGTTTCCATTAGCTCATTTTGTCTATCATCACGATAGTTTGATACGAGTTTGGTGGTGATTCAGTCAAATCAATAGCATTTTTAATTATGTTGGTGGAACTCTGAGAGACAGGGATTTATTTGACTATTCAAGAAATATTTATTGACCATGACATTTACAAGAGATTTGCACCCTTGTACCCTCTTGAACAGAATGATTTAACAAACCGAATGCAAACCATGAAAATAAGTTAACCCATTTTAATTCTCAGTATTGTTGATGTACAGTATCCGTTAATGGAGGAAGTTTGTTTGGAACATAACACATGACCAAACAAACAAAAAATCTTCTTTTACACTCAATAATGTCAGGTTGATGTTTGAGTTCAAGTGGTGAGGGACCTTTCTCTGTGCATTTGTTTCGCTTTTCTGTCATTATCAGGCCATACTGTAGGGAAACCAAAACTCCCCTGACGCAACTCAAGTAAATATTTTGCTGGATGTTGATCAATTTAGTTTAGTATCCAGAGGCCAAGGCTGTTTCCTCTTCCTGTGACAACCTTAAACGTCAGTGTGCTGCACTTTTTAAAGCATATTATTGTACACCATGTCCTGAGTTTGGCAGTGACCATAATGCACAGCAGTTGAAATGGGAGTGAGGATCCTTAGTCGTTTACAACCAGTAAAGCTCAGCTCATGGGAGCAGCAATAGATCATTCACGCCACAGAAAAAAAAGTTTAAAGCTGTGTTGTAGTTTTTTTTTTTTTGCATCTGCAGTCTATTTGATGTAGGAAACAATCCGGAGAGATAGAGTCAGATAGTGCTGCTGCATGTGGGGCCCATAAAGGGGGAGTAACAGTGAACAGCCACAGAAAATGCATCGCCAATTTTCAGAGAGGAAAGGTACATAAATAAATAAAACGCTGATGTATATGAGTATGGTGACCTAGCTTTGCCAGCAGCTACACTTATATATTTCTAAATCATTCAACATTATGAGCCAGTTCTTGTCAATTCAGAGTCTAGCCATCCTCATGACGTTGTAGCCTGTATGAGGGGTGATTAACGCCAAAGAGGAGCAGGAACATCGAAGCCCGTATGAGGGGTGATAGAGAGAGAAGTAAGAAGAGAAGAAGCAGTGTCATCCACAACACTACTGCTGCTATTTCCAAGGGGAACTTAGTCGGTCAAATATTACAACATATAGACTTGTCAGTTGGTCACTGGGTGTAGGTGTGGATGGGACTGGATGCAGAGTGGTTTCATGTGTTTGGTGCCAAATTACAAAATGTGAAGTTGCTTGTTAGCATATTGCTCTTAAGTGAGGAGATTCACTTCTAATTACAACTCAAATACAGCACGTCAGATAACTACACACATTGAGGCCCTTTGGAACTAGACATGACATACTGATCTGAGCACTGTTTTGAGAAACTAGCTGTAATTTTCATTTACACAGTAGTGACAGTGATAGAAAAGAGATGAACAAAGATAGACAAGTTATTTTCCCCTTTAAAAATTAGCTCTGGTCAACATTATCACAATCTATCCCATATTCATTGAGCAAATACGTCAGTTAAATCTGAAATATGACAAACTCCTATCTTGAGTCACTGTCAGTATCTTTTTTGGGGGGTCTTCTTTGTCTAAAAACTGTATTTATTTTCATTTGCCATGCTGTAACTCGTGGGAAATGATATGATCTTCCTAACCATTCACTAGAAACCAACATATCTGCCGGAAACGGCATTTTAAATCGTCACTGGTTTTGCCGGGGTTTTTAGAGTGGAGCAGAGCAAAGTAAAAATACACTACGATGTCGGGCGATCTTGAAAAGACAGCGCACAGCTTGACAACAGCGTTAGTCCCGCCCCTTGAGCTGATTCGCTCATCGTTATTCTAGTGCTCATTGGTCAATTGCTTTTTAACTGTGAAACCGCTGTTTCATGTCACGATGCCAAACGAATCAGTCAACTTGAACTCGGTGGAATGGGCAGATTGAAAGGTCTGGACCCAGAAAACTATTTTGCACCTTATTATTATTATTATTATTATCTGTATTCACTTATATGTTGGACTGGAGAGGAAACAATTTTCAACTCCTCTGTATGTTCGGTACATATTGAGAAATTGACAATAAAGCTGACTTTGACTTTGACTTTGAACTTCGCACTACTGCCACTTGCGATTCTATCTTATCTTATCTTAAAGACGAATGCATTTCTGCTATACATCTAAATCCCGTTTAACTTACTGGTAAGTTACCACTATATCATTTGCATTACTATACTTTATTTTTCTGACTGGGAGAGTGGGAGGCTGTCTTCATTTTCCTCAATGACGCCACTTCCTCGCCTCCCAGTGCCACGGATCACCCTCCATACAATTGTGTGGGCGGTGTTGTGTGCAGCCACACCTCCACTGCTGCTGCTGCTGCTGCTGCGGGACTCAAGCTGAATCTGCCCGCTTGTTCTTCAACCAGCCAGCAGAAGCAGTGATCGGGACCCGGAGTGTGATCGCTGTCCGGAGAGCATAGATGTGCAAAACCCCTGGATTATCCGTGCGCTGGAGAGGCCAGAACCGACCAGCGTGGAGGACTGTCTTTATCTAGTCGTCTAAAGGGAACGAGCCACGGAGAAAGCATGGCGGTAGAAGAGGAAGGTCTCCGGGTTTTCCAGAGCGTTAAAATAAAAATAGGTAAGAAGACAAAAATCCCTACCCCCCAGTCTGAGCGCCTCAATGGATGGCTCCGTGTTAACGGGCCAAGCAGGCAGTGAGGGCTGGAGACTGGAGGGGGTGGTGGGGGGGTGGGGTGGTTGTACAGATCTGTCTCGTTCCTGCTGTTATTGTAATTCAAATCACACGCTTTCCTCTCAGCGCTGTAAACCGCAAATTGTAAAAAAGAAATGTAGCCTCATCGAGAGATTCAAAGCCTTGTGGGAATTTGGCAGCTGGCATAGGAATCCAAATCATGTGTGTTAGGGGTCCACATATGGAGACTTGATATTCAGCAGGCTGTGCGACATAAAGGCTCCACAGCTGCCCATATCCAGATGCTTTTTCTAGACGCCTCAGCTCAAATAAACCTTTATTACACCTTTAGCTGCTGCGACCCATTCATGTTATTGCAACCCCCCCTTCTCTCTCAGCTCCCCCCTCGAAACAGCTTTATGCCTAACTGTCTAGCTATTGATTGCTAACCCAGATTTCTATTTTTAGATATCTAGCTGGTCTCCAGTGAGTACCCCTGGTTTGTAGGAGGCATGTGGCGCATGCATATCTGAGGAGGCTGAGTACAGTTTGCGATGGAGGATTCAGTGTAGAGGCCTGTGTGTTTTTGCAATTCAGAGATTGTCATGTCTGTACAAGAAGTTGTTCTTCTTGATTTTTTTTAGTTGTAAAACTGTAGTAATTACATAACGTACACTACCACCACTTGCATCTCATGGATTACAATGGATAGAAGAAGAAGAATACTGTGAGGAATAAATACTAGTAATATCAAAACAGGAGGGAGAAATCACGTTTTCATTATCAATTTTCATTATTGTTATTTTCTTGATTAGTCAATTTATTTGGAGTCTTCAAATAGTTTGTTTTATCCAACCAAGAGTTGAAAAGCCAAATATTTTACATTTACAGTCAATTAAAACCAACAAAAGCTGCGGACATTCATATTTGAGAAGCCAGAATCTGAGAATTTGTGGCAGTTTTGCTTGGAAAAGTATTTTAATGACAAATTGATGATTGAAATTAATTTTCTGTCCACCGACAACCAATTGTTCCTGCGATTATATTAAATGTAAGTACTGTACTATGTTACTATAGTGTTTATTTTGTTGTTTTGCATTTTTCACATTCAAAGCAAATAATCATTTCCTCTGTCTGCTCTAAACTGTTATCTGGGGTCAACACGGGACGTTTTGGAAGCGTCTGCTGCAGTTTTTCCCTGACATCTGGCGGGCCATTCATCCTGGCTCCGCTCTCCGGTTTGTTTTGACTCCAAACATGCGACAGGAGGGATGAGCAGAGAAAAACAAATGACAACAAACACACACACACACACACACACAAGCTGTGGTGCTGTGTGACGATGCCAGCCAGCATTTTTAGACCTTTTCCAGTTGAGCTGATGTACAAAGTTAGGCTGTGTTTTTAAGCTCTTTCCTGCTGTTTGTATTGTCTGGAAACAGCTGGAGGGAGAACCACCGTGAGTTGATCAAATAATCCGGCCCCAGCGAGATGATATGCTGGAGGGGAGTTGTAATAGTAACTCACAAAGGCCTTGTTCAATTGCTGCACTTTATGAATGAATGTTCAGTCAGCCAGCAGCGTTGAGTTCCTGTGAATAAAAACTGAATGAGTGGAGGACCGCGAACGTCTTTCCTAGACACAATCCTGCTTACCAATCAGGCCAGCAAAGTGCAGTGGTGCAGGAAGTATTCAGATCCATCATTTAAGTAATGGACTCGACACTGCACTGTGAAATGCTTTTGAAAGTTAAAATCTAGTTTTTAAAATGTTACTTAAGCAGAAGTCCAGAAGTAGCTTGCCTAAAATCTATATAAAGCATCAAAAGTCAAAGGACTCAATGCAGAAAAAAAGCCCCCTGTGAGTTATTATTCTATACTGAATTAGTATTAAAGCATTTATGTAGCATTTTACTGTTGTAGTTGTTGAGGTGGAATCTTTACATGGACGTAAATCTTATCTTGTATATACAACTGCTACGATCAGTCTACTATTCAAACGTCATATGTTGTAAATTATTTTTTCAAGCAAAAATGCAAAGAAATAGCTATTTACTGCCCCTTAAATAGGAAGATTTTCAGTTTTCATGATTGAAAATGTAATATCTTTAGGTCTTGGACTGTTGGTCGGACGAAAACAAGATTTATGAAGACATGACCCTGAACTAACTTTTCACTAGTTCCTGACATTTTAAATACAAAAAAAGTGGCAACAGTAGTAACAAGTAACTTACAGCTAGTAGACGTATAAAGTGGCATCAAATGGAAATACCTCAGGAAAGTACAAGTAACTGACATTTGTACTCAAGTACAGTACCTGAGTAAATGTACGTTGTTACATTCCTTCACAGGCAAAATTACTTTGTTATCCAGACAAATAGCTTACAAGCTTTATAAATATGTCGCGACTTGTTGAAGAACATTGCTGTTGTCGTCACTTCCACGCCTAGACCCTCGAGTTCCCTTGTTCGCGTTGTACGGTGACGGCAGTAGAGTTTACTCCGCCTTGTTACGCAGCAGCAGCCGTACTCGCAGTCAGTCTGACCCCCACGGTGCTCTGCTCCTGGTAATGTCTATGTAACCCTCGCGTAACATTGTCTTCACCGAAGTCTTGTCCTCTGGCAGGAGACTGAGGCTGGCGGATGACTCAGAGCTGATAGTCTGCCAGATATCTGAAGAAGAGAGAGAGAGGACTTAATGTTGTGCTCCACCAGGTGATGACTCTCCTCAGTTTCCTGGAGGAACGCACAAGATTCGGAAACCGAAACGCTGCTACTGGGCCTCGAGTCCGTTCTGTCTGGCGAGCGCAGGAAACAGGAAACATCCCCCCCCAAATTCACTTCCCGATTAGCTGGAACAGACTACAAAAGAATTGTGTTTTTTCCTGCATGGCAACAGGCTAATGCAAAGCAGATGTAGGGAGACACAGAGCGCGGGACGGAGGAGGTGTCTCACATACAGGAGCGGGCTGTGACTCATCCGTCAGCGACCGTGTCTCTGTCAGCGCGCTCAGAGAGACGGGTGGAATCTCAGGGGCGCAGCTGGAGTCGTGACTTTGCACTCATTAGCAACAGCATGTGTGCTTTTGACTTCTCTGTAACTGCTAGACATACTCGGACAGATTCAGAGCTCTGGGAAAACACACCCAACCATACGTTAGTTTGTGTAAATGTGTACGACTTATTTAGTCAAATAAATGTCGCCGCACGTTCACAATTTGCCGTTTAATCCCAAATTAAAGGTTTAGATCCTTCCAGAGTCCAGTGTGTTATTGGATTGGCCTGAGAGTAGATGATCTCCACGAAACGTGCCGTTCTCCCCGTAAGCTACTCCACCTGGACTGCAGAGGCCGTTGACCCCGTTGGAACAAGAGCATGTAGGATACATACACATGGTGTAGAGGAGGTAAGGCGGTGAAGGTCGAGGAAAACAGGAGCGGGCGGATGAATTCAGGCAGCACGGGGCTGGATGTCTCGAGCCGGGTGAGGCTGGGAGGGAAAAGTTTGCAGTGACAGAGACCCCCTCCCCTCCTTCCTTCCTTCCCTTGACAGCTGGCCAACAGAGGTTCCCAAACTCCCTCCTGTCCAGACTGAATATGAGACATGGAGTGACGAGGAGAGGGATGAGGAACAATGTTTTGTTTTGTGTGCGGGGGGCTCCCGCTCTTATTTAGTTGAAGGGTTCTGTTATTTATTTATTAAGAAAAATCACAAGCATCACATGAGGCTATGATTGACTTCTAAGAAGTGGTGTGTGTGTGTGTGGGGAGGGGGGGGGGGGGGGGGGGGGGTGTATATGTGTACGTACAGGCGTCTATGTATGCGGCAGGTTCTCCATTTTGTCCTAGAAGGCCAGCTCTCTGGGAAGTCGTTTGCTGTAAACATGTTTGTTGACTGTTGAGACGCAGGCCGTGTTTCGGCCCGGGCGGCTTTAGGCTGGTGGAATAATCCGGGCTGGGTACAGCAGCTCTCACTGCGCTCGGTAACGTTGCCCTCGACGAGAACACAGCACCAGGAACAGTGGGGAAGTAACGGCGTAAAGGCCAGCATGCAGGGTCAGCAGGGGTAAACAAAGGGCCGCAACCGGAGCGCAGCTCCTTCGGGATGTCCTTCACATGCCCCCGTAGGGGAAGTCGACTGGATCCCTCCCTGGAATGACCTCCACTCACCATGCTGCTCAGCAGAGAGAGAGAGAAAACCCAAAGTGCCAAGAAGTGTCAGAAGCACGTTGCCACATTCCATCTTGTGGAAAAAAAGCCGAAAGAAAGTGGTGAAAAATGTCTGTAGCAAATGGCCCCGCGCACACTGATTAAATCGGGGTTTCGCAACAGTGTTGCTCTCCTCTGGCAACACGAGCAATGTCAGCTTGCCACACACAGGGACTTACACCCGACCTACTCTCCCTTTCCTGTGCTTGCAAAAGATATCATATCTCCTCGTCATTGTGTGTGTCAAGCCTGTTTGTGAGCGTATGTAGGGGAGAGTTGTACTCATTTGACATCTTTGTTATTTTTATTTCTAGAAGTTTTTAAAAGACAAACAGAGTATTGTGTAAATGGACGAGGAAGTTTAAAGTGACCAGGACGTATAGGGGCCGTGTAAAGCTGTGACACCAGCTCCTTGTACTTACTAACTCCACCATGACACCACACTGGTCTGAAAGATCGCACTCTCATCCTGGGGGAAGGTACCCGGTTTCAGACCCGGATTTCTAACATGTGAGCAGATTTTCCACACACAGTGTAACTTCACTTCACATGACTTTATTTTTGTTTTGTTCTCAAGTTTTCCATGGAGGCTAACGAATCAGTTTGAACATTAGCTCCAGGACGCAGTAGATGGAGAGCGAGTTTGATCAGTAACTGAAAGGTGCTTTTTCACAGAGACTGGGGCGTGCAGTAAACTTTTTTTCCCCCTCCACGCTTATCCTCCTCAAGCTGCTCGACAACTTCAGCACAGCTGGTGGACGATTTGCGACAAGCTTAACCCTTGAATATTGAAAAGATGCAGGTGGAGGGAAATGAGGGTTTCAGAGGTTAACAGGTTTTCATTGATTGTGGGTTTCAAGATGAGCAAGAGTGGGTTCAAAGTATGTGGCTGCCTGTCGATGATGGAATTGCTTATCTTATTTTCAGTGGTGTTAAGTTAATTTGCGTTTGAGTTGGGCGCATTTGCTGAAGATGTTTTTCAGGCTTCTGCATTTGTGGACTCATATTCAGTACGAGCGTTCATTTAATAATTTGTTTTTCTAGACATTAACGAGCCTAATGTCTCAAATAACTATTTTTGACAATACAAAGAATCACGTTGAAGTGTTTTTACTTTGTGTTGATTTACTTTTTGTACTGTGGGTTTCTGTCCATAAGAAAAGAGCCACTGGACCTCACACCATCTGCAATTCTGATTGCGACCACTACGCCAAACTTGCATCACAGCCCAGCGTTGTTTGTGGGGTTAAGTCTGCGTTTGAAAGATTTAGGCAGTGGAGGCCTAAAAAAAACACACTATCTAGTTGTATCATGGGAAGTGTAGGATTCAGGGTTTTGGAGTCTGACCCATATAGGGACTAAAAGTCAGGATATGTGGTTGTTTCTTAAACCATTCTTGTTTTAATCTGTCTCTCACAAGGCTCCAGGTTTATAACAGTTGTATTACTAAATCGCAGGAGAAACATTCGAAGACCTGACTTGGGGATCTGAACACTGTTAATGAGTGTTGTTGTCTAATATTGAAACTAAATGCAAGTTGCAGCCCTAGTTTCAATGATACAGGAATATTTTACTGTGGGATCAAAGCTACTGCTCTATATATCCACAGTGTAGGGGTCTCTGTGTGTGTGTGTGTGTGTGTGTGTGTGTGTGTAATGTTTTTATGTTTAGTCATTTTCAGAAAGACACTAATGACTTACAGTTTTATTTCAGTTCTTGTTTTAAGTCTCTAATTAGGACCATCAAAGGAAGTGAGTATTAACTGTGGGATAACAAATTGTCCTCTTACAAGTTTCAGTCCTTCTTTCCATTCTCACGGTGTCTCTCTCTCTCTTACACACACACACACACACACACACACACTCAGGGGTAACGGGGTGGGTTATTCACTGCCTTTAAACTACATCTTGGATTCAGTTGGAATTCCTTTCCCCTCATCTCATTTCCTGTTGTAGCTAACCACTCTCCAGTTTTCTATCTGACTGACTTCTCTCTCTCTCTCTCTCTCTCTCTCTCTCTCTCTCTCTCTCTCTCGCCCTTGATTGAGTACACTGCTTGTATTTTCCTCCCTAACAGCCCCCCTCCCTTCTCTTTCCTTTCCTCAAAGCCTGTGTCAAAGTCTGCTAGCACAGCCACTGAAAGCGTTCATGTCTGTGTATCCTCGAATGTGTTCCCGTCAGAGAAGATCAGAACGAGTCGAGCTGTAACTGTACACACGAGCGTGTCCGACTGAGACTAGCCAACAGGGGAAGAGGAACAAAGCTACGCGTTCAGCGTGTCCGTTACGTTGCTTCAATCACTTGTGCTTCCTCATTTCTTCCGTCTTCGCCTCCTTTTTCTTCACTTTCCTCTGCAGGAATGAGGCAGGGGAGTCAACCTTTTGTTTTGATGTGTCAAAGCGCTCTGTCGTCATTATTTCTCCGCAGCCCCCAAATTTAGCGTACACACCACTTCAGCACACTCACACAGGTGTGCCTACAAAGTGTGTGTCTTTACACTGTTTTTGCTCATGAGACTAGGGCAAGATATTCTCCAAGGGCAGCTGCAGTGATGCAGTGATGAAAAGAGAAAGCTGCTGCTGTTGTTGTTGTTTTTTTAATTTACTGCTTATTTTGAATCTTGAGGAGAGACAACGCACCGCCTCTGGAGAAAGTAAACGAGAGAGATGAAAAAGAGGATACAACCAGAAATAGAGGAAAGTGAAATTAGGTTCAGGCTAATTTTGAAAAGGAAAGCGAAATGGGCAATGTAACACAAGCCCGACATAGATAAACCCCCCCCCCCCTGACGAAAAAGAATAAAACTGCAGCACATGAACCAGGATGAAAAGAAAGTAAGAGAGAAATATAGAGACATGCTGAGACAGAGGATTACACCCTCTGGTTTCATAATAAAGTCTTTAATCTAACGTGTTGAACGTCAGGTCACTGCAGAGGGTTATCCTTTCCTTTGTAACAGACTCACTCTCCGTCAAACATAAACACACACATGCCATATCACCGTTGTAATAAACTTCCCTCAAACTGACGAACTCTGCTGCTTATCGACTCATCCAGAAAGACAACTGCCCGGCACTTCCTTCTCCCACTAAACAGGAAGCAGCAAGATGTCACTCTGAATCTGTAACTGTGGTTATTTTCTTCTGCTCAGGAGACATTACTGGAGGCGTTTGCATCTTTTAGCCTGATAACTACAGACTGCATTGTAAGTCAAAGTGATGTTGACATTGCATGATAATGCATTTGGAAGTAGTGAAAGGGATTACAGGGTTTACTAATCCCATGTTATTGACATTTTGTCAAACCCCAAACAATGAAAACAATGTGGAAATCATGACGGGTACATGCCATTTCTGTTTGTTTGGTGTTTTCATTTGAAGGATGTTACAGTCTCATCCTCGGTCCACACCAACGATGTTTTCATTTGCCGCCATTTTTCATCTGTTCAGCGGATGTTTACCGATCTATCTGTGATGACATTTAATCATCCAATAATATTGCCCCGGTCGGTCTGTAATTCTCAGATGTTGCTTTTGTACTTTTAACCAACATTTCTGAACATCAAGTTTAAAAATGACTGAAAACTGAAGACAAATAGATTCACTGTTCACTGTGATGGATTACTTATCTCAAGCAAGTTTCAAGTCTCCGCAAGTTGATTTTCACGCCGTATTAGAGTTGAATCCTCTGGCTGCTGGAGGAAAAAAAGCTGAAAGAATGCACTCATCAATCTAAGAGGGTTTGTAGAAAGGTCAGCAGTAATGTAAATAGAAATACAATATTTGGAGTAGAAATGTGCTTATACATGTTTAACCACTTGAACAGTGTTTGAACTGTGATGTAGACACCTTACAATAAATAAACTTTCTCCTGTAGCTTCGATTTTGGCACAGAGATTTGTTTTTACGCCGCAAATTGAGTCATTAAACACACACGCACACACACACAAAGAGCTGAGAAAGCTGTGGTAATCCCATTATGTTTTGGTTACTAATGGCAATTGAGCAGCAGAGGTGAATGAGGAGTACAGGAGGGAGATAAAATAAATGGGGGAGAATAAGCGAGAGAGAATCAAAGACAACGGGGGAGATGAGGGATAAGAGAGACTTGCGTCATCGCTCTGCTCTCGCACATAAACAAAGACGGAGTCGGATTCTGAAACAACAAATCGAAGCAGCTGAGCGCGTGTGTTGTTTTACAGCTTGGGTGTCTTTTTAATTTGTGAATGAATGTTGTTGTTGTGTAAAGGTCCACATACTGTATAAATCAGCCCCCAGAGATGAAGTCATAACACCGTGTTGGGCCGCAAACCCCACAGAGAGACACTTAATCACCTCGGTTTGTCTCAGCGCGGTTTTACGTTCATCCTCTTTGTAGAATTATGGATCAGAGGTAGAGCTGCACCAGATAAGCTCTCTTTCATAACTGGCCATTTGCCACTCTTATTGCATATTGAAATTATGTATCTGACAAAGACTTTCTAGTAGCAATAGCCCAACGCGTAGAAGAGCTAAAAATATACACCTGGCACCTGGTTCCTTATTTTTCTCAACCAATTTCTCCAACTTTCCAAAACCGACATTAACCACCACTTCACTTGAAATGTAAATCTGTAAAACAAAGCGTCACAAATAAATAGTTTCATTTTTAAAAGTAATTTCCTAAAACAGCCGAGCTCTGTAGTTTTTTAACAATTATTACTCAAACATGAGTAAATAGTGCATTTGTTGGGGACTACTTTTAGTTGTGTATTTATACACATTTAGTGCACTAGTGAGTATTTATGGCAGCAGGTCGGTGCGTGTGTGGGATTGACACAAAATAAACTACAGTGCCCATATTCATAACCAGGGAACATGACACCCAGTGATATGGTGTTGCTCATATATGGGGTTTTAACAGTTTTTGGACAGTGGAGCTCTATGGCACAGAGGAATAAGCTGGATCACGCTACGAAGAAAACAATTGATTTCAACAACAACTTTTCATGGTTTACAACAAGACAAATATAGAATATCACAATGCGTAGCCTTTAAATAGTCACAATTCAGTGCAGGACCTTTGCTTAATTAACTGATTGGTCTCATGCCTGCAGAACAAACCTACCAGTGTGTAAATAGATCACAGGTTGTATCCAAACAGTGCAATTGCATGTTATTGAGTGCGTCATGATGTGAATGTGATAACTCACCTTTTTTTTTTTTTTTTTCACTCCTTTTCATTGTTGCAACACTAACTTTTCCTTCTCAAGTTTTGAGGAAACTGGTTCTGTGTTAGGAGTCAGTTCTTGTGCAATCCCAAACATGAGGCGTCAGAGCTGGATGACTGCAGTGTAATTTACCATTCACAGAATTCCTTTAAGGTAGCAGAATAAAGAGTTCAGGATTTCTATGGTATATCTGACTTGTTTCCTTGTTTCTTATTGAACTGACTGTAGGAAGGATGATTGGCTCTTTCTAAAGTTAATATTTTGAAGTTTTAACACCCCAAAACAAAGGACCAAGAAAAAAAGCTACACCAGCATTAGATTTTCACTGCATTACTTACAGTTTTTCTAAAGCCCTTGTTCCCAAAGGTAAATAAGGGTCACAAGAGGACAGTATTGTTATAAACTTTCTTTTGTTATAATGTTTTTGTTCTTGGTAAAGGCAAGAGAGTGGACACTTTTTCCCTTTTAAAATTAAACAATTTGACAGGGGAAAATCATAAGTAGACACTGCTTGATTTTATGGCGTCCCAAGCCCAAAGTTGTTGGGAGCCACTGTTGTTGAGGATCAAATTTTAAAGAGAAAGTATCAGTTTGCAAACATCGTAACCCAGCCACAGACTCATGCTGCCGTTGTGAAGAAGTTACTCCTTTAAGGCCAGAAATAGCTGTGCGAGATGTCGGCTGAATGGCAGCATGCGATTCTCATGCAGATAATGGAGCGTTATCGGAGCAAACAATGACAGCGTTGCACTGACACACACGTGTCACTTTAGACTCCAGAGTCTTGTTGGTCCTCAGGGTGAAGAGAAACCCAATAAGTGAACAGAGTACTGGCTAACATGAATCCGTGGCTTTATAAAGGAGAATGTATGTATTGCTCCCGAGGGACTGAGTGGAGCACCACCTTTGTGCGTGCTTGTGTGCGTGTGTGAGTGTGTGTGTGTGTGTGTGTGTGTGTGTCTCGGTGGGTGGTCGGACCACATTCTTGTCAAAGGGAGTGCTATCTGTCACACATGTTTGACGAACAGATTGGGCTTCAGCGGGATTCAGGAAATGTCCCACGCAGATTATTTCATTCACAGATCTGACAACACACATGCACTCACACACTCACACACTCACACACTCAACACATGTTATTTGTGTGTCTGTTTCAGAGAGCATGTCTTAATATTTTCCCGCCCACTTTAAAAGAAGTAAGTCTACCTGGCAGAGCATAATTTCATTATGTGTGCAGCGGTCAGATTATTCAAAGCTAAAACAGGTGTGAACTTACATAATACCATTCCTTTTTAAACTTTGCGTGCATGCTTTCAGTGTTAATAAATAAGTAATCACATACAGCGGTGTGCCTGAATAAACACATTGTTACTGCTTATAGCAGCGTTTCTAAATAATAACTCCCCTCTCCTTTCTCTTTGTGCAGGAGAAGCGAAAAACATCCCTCCGTACCCGGGGCCAAACAGGATGAGGGACTGCTACTGCACCGTCAACCTGGACCAAGAAGAGGTCTTCAGGACCAAGATCATAGAGAAGTCACTTTGGTACGTTCAGGGGCCCTCCGCCCTTTTTTGTTTGTCATCCTTTCAGTCCGTATATAAAGAAAGGTGCAATCGTGAAAGTCCAATTATAATCACTTTCTTGTCGGTCAAAGCTTAAGGTTGAGACGGTACAAAAGTGAAAACACCTTTTATTCACAAACAGTAACTCTCTGCCTTTATGAATTGATTAAACGTTTAATTCACCAGGTTAGAGCTGTAGTTTTAGTTGTAAGTCCATCTTTTGTTGACAGAAGTGATGCTATTGGACTTCAATTGTATTTAATAAAGATGAAAAAAAATATTATTTACAAGCTTGATCTAATTTTGTATGTATATAAATTCTATACATTCTTTGGCCACAGAATAACTCTGTATCAAGGTGTTATTATAAACACAGCAGACTTCTGTATAGATAGTGTAAATATATCATCATATATCAAACCAGACTAAAGAGAAAATGCTAGAATGATGAAGTACTGTATTACAAGGGGAAGTTTTCAATCACAGAGTTGACAACATTGAATTACATTTATTTAAGGGTCCTGTATTTGTAGGATTCCTCATAAATGCGGCTCTGCCTGCCTGCCTATCCATCCACCAGCCCTTTGTATGTCTTAATGTCTTAATGTCTGAGGAGTAACAGATGAAGTCAGTAATTGTCAGCAGCGACCCTGAGGGCTCAGCTCACGAGATTCTCATTGCAGTAATAGGTAAGGCAGAGCATGGCAGTTGATGTATCTTCCAGCCAATGGTCACAAACAGGCCTATTGTTGTAGGCAGGCGAGCTGCAGAGTCCACATGACTCATGGCAAGATGTTAATGCATGTGATCTTTTTCTTATGTCTGGCCAAGGGACAAAATCAATCATCTTTGGGCAAGACTGATGAAAGAATTTTGTCTGTGATGTTTGTAGGTTCAAGTGCAAGTCCCGATTGACACACACAGTCCGACAGCAACACTGAAAAATATTATGGTAGAGGCAGGAATAGTTTACAGATTAACCAATCAATCAGTTAGTTAGTTAGTGGATAAAGAATGAGTGACAGCACTAGAATTAGAGGTTGTTCACACAACATATTCACATGTGATTATCGCACTTTAAAGCTGCTTTGAGGAATTTTCATTTTCTGTTGTTTTTGGCCATCCCTGTGGACAAAAGCTGTAGTTTTTAGAGTCCTTTTAGAAAACCTCTCGTTTAACCGCAGCAGGGTCTGACAGTGTGCCCTGCTTAGTCCTGGTTCTGGTTGTCCCATGTCTCTCTTAACTCCAGCCGGCCCAGCAATACGTCTCGGGCCTCCAGCAGCTGCCGAGCGAAGGCTGCAGCGAAGCCGGATCTGGGCCCGTCCTGCTGGGGTCGCTGCTGGAGGCCCCGCTGGAGGCTGAGCTCAAGGAGTTTGGTGAACTTGAATGAATTTGTCTGATTTTACCAGAATTGGACCCGGTGGCACCGATGACGAGCATTTAGTATAACTATACAGAAATAGACAATCTTCTCACTGATGGTTTTGTTTACTTAGGTCATAAAGAGGCATCAGTATTATATTGAGACTGTTCCATAACCAGTTAAAAGTTCCTGATAGAAACTGTATCTTGCTGGCTGGACAGGGCATCTCCTTATTTAAAAAGTTTTATTTTTCCTTTTAGACAGTTATTTTTATATAAAAGCCGCCACTTCATTTCTACAGGAGATTTTGTTTTCCTGAGTCAATTCCCTCTTTTTTTCCCTCACAACATGCTTTCTTCTCATCGTTCAACAACTTAATATGTCTTTGTGGCGAAACATGCTCAATCAAACAAAAAACGGAGTCTCTAATCACAGCTTGCCTTGTGTCTCCTCTCGCCTCCAGTCCATTCTATGGGGAGGACTTTTACTGTGAGATTCCACGTAGCTTCAGACACCTCTCCTTCTACATCTTCGACAGGGACGTCTTCAGGAGGGACTCCAGTATCGGTGAGTAAACAGCTGCTGAAGTCACTCTCCCTCTGTTTGTGTTGGTATCTGAACTTCTCTGTGCTTTGTTTGCATTCTGCATCAGCCGCTCATCCTCAGCCATGTTGAGAGCCGTGTGGAGGCAACCTCTCAGTCATAGAAATGCTTTGAATTTGGAATTTAGCACCGTTAAAATGTCAGCATGAACCGTAGTTCAAACAATAAAAAAATATGTAAATGTCTAAAACACGGTTTCCAACGTCATGATCGACAGAAATAAGGAAACAATTTTAGTATTTTATCAGGAACAAATGTTGATAATTTGCTGTTTTTCTGTATTATATATTACTGTAACTTGCACTTTGGAAATTGTGGGAGGGGCTTTTCACTATTTTCAAATATTTCATAGATCAAGGGATTCGATTAATTGATATTGAAAATATTGTGTCGATATTGAAAAACTGTTATTGCTAAAATTTAGCAAAGCAATTAAGTGTTTTCCCAGCAACAAAACAATGTGCCTGCTAAGTAATAACACTGTTAAAAATTAATGTTAATGTTTAGTGTAATTAAACATTTATATCTATAGCATTTTTAAATAGCATAAATATTTTAC
Organism: Anarhichas minor; assembly: GCF_050575085.1. Classification (NCBI taxonomy): domain Eukaryota; kingdom Metazoa; phylum Chordata; class Actinopteri; order Perciformes; family Anarhichadidae; genus Anarhichas; species Anarhichas minor. Next base: position 9,091,959 of record NW_027466508.1, read on the forward strand.
ATCTTAAAATATTTAACTGTTAAATTGGTTGAAAAGGATCCGAACAACCATTAATTGCAGTCAATATGTTCAAATGAGTGACTTTGTAGAGGTGAGATACAGACTTTGTTATCTTTAGACATAACCAGGCTAGCTGCCCCTTGTTAATGCTAAGCTAATAAAACCAAGAATCATCTTGCACAAATTGTCGAATTATTCCTTTAGGTGCCCTTACAGTTACGCTTTTAGTACCAAAAAGGTGTGTGTCTGTTTGTGTGAGGGTGGATGTTTTTCTCAGTGTCATTGGGTGTGTCAGTGTGCATATTGGTGGGTTTGTATTTGTGTACGTGTGACTGACCACAAACTGAAAAATCGTTCTCAGGATGTGATTTGTATCATCAACAGCTCCTGTGTGTGTGTGTGTGTGTGTGTTTATGGGTGTTGTTTACAGAAAAGTAACTTGTTAGTTTCAGGGTAGAAATGACAGGGTCATGTCCAGGCCACCAACAGTACGCTTTGTGAGTATTTCTTCAACAGGTGCCTGCATGCATTAAAAAGACATGTGGCGGGTGGATTGACAGCAGGTGTGTGATCCATCCAGTGTTTGTTGAAGCTTGCATTGAAGCACGTAGATCTTTTTAGTAAAGTGAGTTATGAGCTCATTTGTCTTTGTGTTTTAATGTGTGTGTGTGTGTGTGTGTGTGTGTGTGTGTGTGTGTGTGTAGGCAAAGTTGCCGTGAAGAAAGAAGACCTGCAGAAATATCACGGCAAAGACACCTGGTTCCAGCTACAACCTGTCAGCGCTGACTCAGAAGTGCAGGTCAGTACAGAGAGAGAAAACACTTACACACACACACACACACACACACACATTTTAAAAACAAAGCACTGTTCTCTGGTCTTTTTCGTCCTCTTCTCTCGCAGATCCTAAAGTTGTTGTTGTTTCTCAGCTTTTCCACAGAAACCAAATGACACTTAGTCTCAGGGCTGGATACGTTTTGGGGCTGGTGTTGGTCGCTTGCTCAGATTAGTTTGATTCTTTGATCTTTGAAGCTTTTTGTAGCACTGCCTTAGTTTAGACAACATTTAACGTAAGACTTCCACAAATTCTCAATAGTTACCTCATTGGCGGGGTTAGTGGCTGAAAGAGCCAGCCCTTTATTTGGGACAGGATTATATTCGAGACTGGATTTTCTTTTTTTCTAATTTCGTTCTCCCATCAATGCACTAATTCCATCCGTACGACAACAGAGTCACGTCACATGTTCGGCTTTGTCTTTTACCCCGAGGGACCATAAACTGCCATGAATTGCAGCCTTTCCCTTTATCGAAACTCAGATAGCAGAATGGTGAGTATAATATGACTGTACTGATGATATTAGTAACACACCCTTGCGAATTTCAATACACTCGTGGGTTTTGCTCATACAACCTTCCATAGTCTGGTATGCGTGTTAGCTAATCTTACCAAGTTTTGGATGGAGATTGTTTAGATAGATGGCAACATCACCTTGCTATACTTATTCTACAGTTACACTGCGTTTTAGCATTTTAACCCTTATTGTCACTTGTGGCCACAGTAGGTGCTGTTCAGCAAAATATACATAAACAGGCTTTCAAATTGGAGAGAAATTTGGCTCATTTTATTCAAAAGAAAATGTTTTTGAAGAAAAACCTGCTTATATTTCTTAAATTAAGGTATGAAAAAAGTATTTTTGGGGTTTCATGCAACACCCAGCCTTAGACACCAGCATACCGTACGTGCATTGGTGTGTGATAGTGTTTCTGCATGTTAATGTTTGAAGCAGGGCAGAAACCAAACAAACACAGCGTGTGTGCACCTGAAACACCTGAGCCTGCAGGGTCAAAGTCACCTGGCTCTCTGTGTGGTTTGATCAAGATCACTATATATTTCACATTCTCACTTTTTTTTAATGACAGCTGGCTGTGATAAAAACGTAAAGTGTGTGTGTTTGGGTCGCATGGTCGTGGTTCAGATTGGCTGTTGAGAATAGTAATAAGACATCACTGAATGTTAAGGAATACGTTCATGGTTCTTACCTGTTGGAGGGGAAAAAAGCACATCAAAGCAAATCGCTCCTTTATTTTTGGGAAATGTTGACTGTAATGTTTGCACTTTATTCTACTTTGGTACCACTGACATCTCTGTCAATGTTAAATGCACATCCAAACATAAGTCCAAACATTAGGAACAACACAAATAACAGAGCTGCTGTTTGTGACAAGTGGAGGAAAATCTGCACAATTGATGGCAGCAGTTAAAAGTGAACTTAGTAGCTTTCTGTGATTGGCAGCGGTTTTATCTGCCATGCAGTTAGCACCTCTCATTGGGTATTCTCAGCAAGTAGTCAATGCAATTTTACACGCATATGAATAGTTGACCTTAAAGCCTTAAAAGACGGTGAAAACTAGCTTTGTTTTTCTTCTAGTAATCCAGCTGTGAGCTGTTGCGTTTTTCCCTCACTTGTCCTACATGCTCATTTGACACATGTGCAACATTTTCTACTATTCGGTGTTTCAGCAGTCTCACTCACCCACACGCATGGTTACACACACGCATGCACGCACACACCCGGCACATGGTACTGCACACACAGTCGGAGACACAGTGAACAGTAACATCTGCAGACAGATGGGTGTGTGTTGCCCTGGAGCAGCGATCTGAAACAGAGACACATTCATCTTTGGAGCCGGGGAGAGGAAGGATGTGTGAGAGAATGAGAGAAAAGAGAGAAAGCGAGGGAGATGGATCAAATGAAGTAGGAAGATAGAGTGTCTCTCTTCTCTTTTCAATAGAGGACACATTGTTTGGCCTGTCCGCACATGTGTAAGTGCGTGTGTTTGTTCCCTCTGCTTGTGAGTTTGCATACTGATGCTGTTAATTAATGGAGCTTTGGAGTCATTATGTTATTAATCCAATCACTTCAGAGAGGGAAAATAACTTCAGCATGACGTTCAGGCTCGCAGCTATTTACATACAGTGTCTTTGTTGGTGGAGGAATGCCCCTTTTTTCACGTTTGTGTATTTTTTTTGTGTTGTATGGGGATTTATCAAAGACAAATTATTAGTTGACTGTTTACTTGGCTAATACTTACCGTTTATGAATCAGGCATTTTCTGAAAAGCAGTTTCAACCAATTACAGCCTCATACTGGAATATGATACTATATGATGCGTGTATAGCTAAAAGTTTGGGATTTTTATTTTTGGTAGTACTGGGAGAGTTCATAAACTGGCAATTTAATCTAAGAGTGAAGCATCTGGACTCTACACTGTCCAATCAAAACTAGGGATCTCCACCAGATGTGTTTTCAGATAACCTGAAGGATTACATATTTCTATGAGTTGAAACCAATGGCTGAACCTGTTGGATTATTCATTGTGAGAGATGGATTGTCACCAAGCCTAAAACAAGCTTAAAAACTGACATTTTGTTATTGGATAAAGTTTCCTGTTGTTGTCAGCAGAAGTTTGTCTTGCGTCACAAGCCAGCCCTATTTCACACGCACACAAACAAAACGACGAATGCAAGGTTTACACCTGTCGCTGGGCACCTGGCTGTGTGGTGGACGCCGGTGTTGTACAGACGCTGAAGTGCTCATTAGCACTCTGCAGAACCTTGAACATTTAAATTCAAATGTGTGTGCATAGAAAGTATCCATTTGTGTGTTTTGTGTTCTGCAGGGAAAAGTGCACCTGGAGCTGCGTCTGAGTGAAGTCATCACAGACAGTGGGGTCATCAACCATAAACTAGCCACACGGTGAGACTGCACACACACACACACACACACACACACACACACACACAGAGTCCTTATGTTTATTTGACTTGTGCAGTTTTATAAAAAATATATGTAAACAAGAAAAGAAGTCACAAAGATTGCTTTTCTGCTGTTTACAGAAAAATACCCATTTTCTGTCAAAGCTTTATGCCGCTGTTACTGTCTGGTGATGTCTTTTATTTTTAGCCACGCTGGCAATGAGGCTCTAGGGACTGCAATGTCAGTTTGTCCACCACTTTGGTCCAAACTGAAATATCTCTGAAAGTACTGGATGGATGCCACAACATTTTGTGTAGACATTCATGGTCCCCAGAGGATGTATCCTGCAGACTTTGGTGATCCCCTGACTTTTCCTCTAGTGCCACCATGAAGTCAAAATGTGACTTTATTTATATTCCCATCAGCTGTACTTTGTGTTTCGTGCTAATTCAAGCTAATGTTAGCATGCTAACACGCTAAGCTAAGCTGGTGAAAATGCCACACAGTATACCCGCTAAACATCTGCATGTTAGTCTGGTCTTTCTGCGCATGTTAGCATCCTGACATGAGCATTTAGCTCGACGTACCGCTGTGCTAAAGTACAGCCTCACAGAGGTTGGCCTGACACTATGTAGAGCATGGTTACCTGGATGTGGACTGGTGTTAATGTAAAATTTAAATCAAGCGCAAGGTACACGCATGAGGTCTGTCTCCACCTGTTTTTGATACATTGTGCTGCTGTTGTACATAATACTGAAGATCAAACTTTGGAAATCACTCCCTTGTTTACTCATTCGCTATTCTTAATATAATGGAATAGTGAGAAGTAAAGTGAGATTTTGGACACTTACTTGCTGTCGAATCAGGAAGGAAGTAGTTTAAATGGCATGGATTTTCTAGGGCACTATTTAGTGGATACATTTAGCCAGTGCAACACACTTCGCTCTCATTCTAAGGTGCATGGCTTGTTGCCCGACAACAGCTTTTGACAGGTAGTGAGATGGTTGGAGGTTAGAGCTTGTTGTCTAGAATAAATCTGTTTTTGAACGTGTGAATCAAAACGTTGTGGATCTCATTGACTCATGAATCTGCCGTTTTTCATTGTGTCAGTGTGCATCTGTTGCTGTGTGAGTTCAAAACATACTCCTTGTACACGCATGTGATGTGTGAACTTCAGCGTTTGGGATCAATGATATGCTTATGGCGTAGATGGATTATTCTGTGTGTGAATATTTGTGTGTGCTCTTCTTCTGTGTAACGCAGCAGTAAAGTCCAATGACGAGCCAGCGTGGCTCCGTTCCCAGAGCCCAATGTGGGTAAGGAGCTTAGAGCAGCCGGTCATCTGGTCAGATTTCTCTAGGAAGACACGTGTACCAGAGGGACGGAGAGAGAGCTGCGTCCATTCAGCTCTACAGATCAAACTAACCGATTGACAGAAATCGTCTTTAGACAAAGAGAAGTAATGTTATTTATCATAGCATGTTTTATTGCAAGTCAACTGAGTGTACATACACTCAAGCACGTGTACATGCATTTAGCCTCAAGTAACATGTACATAAGAATACAATATAGAAAATACATAAGAAAAATTCAGCACTTCTTCAAACAACTACAATGATAAAATACTACTTAAAGAATAATGCATCAGTAATAATAACCAAATAATATAATGTATTATGATATAACTCTCTGTGGCCAGGTTTTTGCATAACAAGTACTTCTACTTTATACTAGTACTGTACCTTTGCTTAATAATAACAAAATTGATGTCGTTTTTATTCCACACATTCTTCCTTGTGAAAACATGGCGCCGACATTACCGTCAATGCACCTCGACCAACGACAGTTTGGTCTAACATTCGGGTGTGTTATTCGATGTAGCCTCAAACCACAACCCTCAAGCAGAGACGAGGAGTGGCTGAGGAGGACTCACTACTTTCTAATGTCACACCTTCTGATTTTTTTCATTTTCAAACTTGTGGTCTTCAGCCCCAACCGACGCTGACTCAGATGACTCATCAGATAGACAAAACTATCCAAAACCTGTAAACAGACGTGGATGTGTGAATATCGATGAAGTTCCCCTTGAAGTAATATTTTGAATATACGTGTTTCACTTGTCATTTTTAATTTTTAAGGTGTGGTTAATTTGTGGTTTGTACCACTAATGACACCTGAGAACAAGAAACATCTTACAACATACACATTACTTTCTCATGGAAGATACGCAAGTCCCTGTTCTGTTGTAATTTAATATTTCACCTACTTGCAATAGTGCTCCGTCAGTGACACATACTCAAAAATCACATCCGCTTTTTTTGTCTGTGGTTTTGGCACCATGATGTAATTCATTTCCCTCTTACTTGAGCCAAATTGTTTTTGACAGGTTACGTGGGCGCAATAAAGAAGCAGATTAACCTAATATGAGTAATGTCGACTAAAACAAATAAGTCTGTTTCACCACCACTGTCTGGCATGTCAGAGCTCACAGTGGTGAGAGAGGGAGAGAGACAAAGAGGAGAGGGCTGGATAGTAGGCCAAGCAGGGGTTATATAAACAAGCTTATTGGACAGGAAGCGCTCTGGCATTAGTGATGCTTAACCCAGCCCTCTCCTTATTCTTTATTAGGAACCAGTGTGTGTGTGTGTGTGTGTGTGTGTGTTTAGTCGGTTCAGTTGTGGGCAGGGCTGCGATTTGCTGTGTAATTCATCATGCGGTGTGAGTAGTGGTGCATCATCATGACACACAGGAAGTGAGTCGTCCCGCTGGGTGTCCTGTAACGTTTTCTAATCCCCTTACAGCATGATGTCATTGGACACAGGACACAGGAATAGATGGATGGATGAATGGATGGATAGATAGATAGATAGATAGATAGATAGATAGATAGATAGATAGATAGATAGATACACATATAGACAGACAGACAGACAGACAGATGTTCTGGTGGAACAAAATGTATATATATTTCTGCTTGTATGTTTATAGTGTATAAAACAGCGGCCAATTAAAATGACCTTGGAACAACAAGACTGTTATTGAGCCTGTATATAGAAAGCAAACAAAGTAGAATTTAATTGAATACATGCATATGCATGAATGTGTGTGATTTGATTTGGAAACAAGAATTCCTGCAGAACTGGAAAAGAAAGACGTTTTGCTGCTTTTTCTCTTCCTTTGTTTCCACTTCTGAGCTTTGTTTCCTATATCTCTCTTGTTCTCAGTCTGATTCCTCTGTTGTCGAGTCAGAAGTCTGAAGATATGCTCTCCGATGCTTTTTCGTTTTATTTTTTCTCCGGCCGCTCTCAAGTGGTCTTTGTGCTGTGCTTGTAGTTGCTGGATCACACAGGATTTAAAATTGGCGAAGAGTTGTGCCAATTTTAAATCCTGTGTGATGCTCAAATGGAATTACTTCCCTCCATCTCTTTTCATCTATCCTCTCTCTCTCTCTGTTTCTGCAGTTCTTACAGACACACCTAACATTGACACCAGGGACCGTATTCACATGCCGAGAAAACTCTCAGAGAGCTCTTGAATTTACTAGCAAGGACTTCCAGCGTAGGAGGGAGCTGCAGTATGAATGGACCAGATGTTTTATGTCTGAGAAAAGGGGGCGATTGAGTGGATGGCTTGATAAGATGCTTTCTTTAGATGTAGTTTTTGGTCAGTAAAAAAAAAAAAGCTTTCTTTCTGTCACTTAAACACTTAAACAATTTAGTGTATGCTCATGTGTTTAATACCCACGTCATGAATATAGATTTATAAATGTCCACATATGATGTGGATATCCTGTGAAAAAGGTCTAGTGCAGGGGTCGCCAATTGGCGGACCGCGGTCCGGATCCGGACCCAGACGCCGTTGTATCCGGACCCAGGACCTAAAATCGATGTTATTTTGACAGAGCACTTCTATTTTAACCGGCGCAGCTTTTTCAGCCGTTACGGCACTTGTTCAGCGGTGCAGGAAACGCACCGACCAATGCGTTGTAAATCACATCACGTGATGCAGCTCAGCCAATCAAATATGGGCATTCTGACACGTTTCCTGATTCGAGTGAGATGTACACACACCGGGGGAGAGATGAGGAAAGAGAAGGAAGAGCAGGAGAATTACGTGAGTCAGAGAAGTCATTTCACATAACGTTCTCCAAAGAGAGAAAAGTGGTCAAAGAGACCAGAGTCTTTAACCAAGAATGAACAGACTCTTATAGGTTATTTCTTCACACGGACAGTTTATAACCAGCATGTCTCATGTGTTCAGAGACCGTGACGATTATTAAAAGCGGTAATATGAAGCGCCACTACGAGACAAAGCACAACTCTTTTCATCAAACGTACCCACTCACATCTAAATGAAGACACAGAAAATAAACCTAAGAGCCCAAAATGATCAGGATCCTAACACATGAATTCACTGACCAACAATGATGTTGACAGAGAGAATAGAGCTGAAACAAGTGTTAATAACCACACATAAAGTCCATGCTCACTGATTTATCTTGTTAGAAGATGAGAAAAATATAATATTGTGGCTTTTTGATTGACATCACTTCACACCAGAATGAACTGAATTTAAAGCTGCAGGACAATTTAGTGGAATTATTTTTTCTAAAATGAAGTACTTTATTTTAAGATGCACATTTTTGAAAAGCTTTCTGTTATGTCAGTTATTCTTTATTCCAGCCCTTATTGTACTTGAAATGAGAAGAACATTTATTTATGTATTTCTATGTATTATTTATAATCCATCCAGTTACATTTGAAAACTGAGAATAATAATTGTTCAAATATAATTGATGTGTACTTTCTTTATTTGATTTGACAGTTGTTGACTACACAGAGACGTTACTACTACTAGACTTTTTGAATATATATATATATATATATATATATATATATATGGCACTAAATAGCGCAAATTAGATATTATTGTAATGTTCCGGACCTTTGTCCGAGGAGATTTTCTCAATCTGGACCTTTTGGAATTTTAATTGAATACCCCTGGTCTAGTGGATAGCAGCAGTAAAGTTCTTGTATCCACCCAAAAGGTTCAAGTGTCACATGTTTTCTTTTCGTTTACCAGCTCTGTGTTACTGAGAACCTTCTGTAATCATTTCAGAGCTCGGACTTCAAATTAGGATTTTTGAAGTTAAGTTAAAGCTGCATTAAGCCACTTTTTTTTTTTATCAATTGGGGGGATGAAAGCCTCCAAAAGAAACTGATAGTATCAGAATTATCATCCCAATGGAGTCGTGTTTCTGGTCACCTGGTAATCAAGGTCCAACACTGGTCTTTTAGCTCTTTGGTCTCCACAAACTCCAGAGAAACATATCTGTCTTAAGCTGCTAGATATTTGAATGTCTATTCTGCTGTATCATGCTGGGCAGGTAGCATATCTTCTTGTTTCCTGGAAATAGCTGCATAATGTTTGATACTGTATATGAGGGTTGATGAGAGCAATGAGATTCCTGCTGCCTGTGTGGGCAGAGGATTGGGTGTCAATTGTCAGTGGTCTTGGCAGGACTGGTGACCCTTTTACATTCGTCATTTGATTTTGTGATAACTTAATAAAGCTTTAAGAGTCCTCTGAGGGTAGTCTTATACTCTCCATACTCTGGCCCCTAGCTCTTAGCATTTGGAGATCATTTTATGCCGTTTCTTGTTTTTTTTGGTGCTGCCAAAAGAAAAAAGAGCTAAGCTAGCTCCTCCTAACTTAGCATAGTAAAGCTACATTAAAGTTGTAAAACATACCATAGCATAATAAAGATACGGTCAAAGCTTTTGTCTATATTAGATTTTATGTATTAGACCATTCGAATTTTAGTACCATCATGCCTGACATTTAGGCGATAAGTCATTCAGAGTAGAGCATTGGACGAGATCACACAGTTCTAATTAGCATCACGTTAATGTGTTACAGGTGTGTGTGTGCATGTGTGCCTATGCAAGTTGTACAGTAGTGTGCTTATTCATTAATGTTTTGTGTGTGTTTCTAAACAGTGTGTTGGAGTGCCAAGGTCTTCCAATCGTCAACGGCCAATGTGATCCCTACGCTGCCGTCTCCTTACTAGGACCTTCAAGGTCAGATCGCTCACACGATTGGACGTGATTTCACCTGACACACCTTTGTTTTCCATGTTAACTTTTAACATGTGGTTTTATCTCATTCTGCCTCTCTGCTTCTCTCAGGTCGGAAGCCAAGAAGACCAAAGTGAAGAGGAAAACCAACAATCCACAGTTTGAGGAGGTTTTCTATTTTGAGGTAAATATATCTGCTTGTGAGTTGTTGAACAGTAAATTGTGTCTTCATGTTGGGTATCAGTCAAAGCTAGAGATATAGTGTGGGTTCAAAACGTATGTGGACACCTGAGCCATACAGTTATATGTAATTGTTGATTTGTTAAATGTAAGTATCTTACACACCCAAGGCCTAGTTAGACTTCTTCTAATTAGCATGTGGGTGCTCAAACCGGGCTTCATCTCTCATCTCTCTGTCCATCCTGATCATTTTATTGCACCTGTTGTGGGTGGGTTGTGACACCTTTATCTTTATTATTGGTTAATGACGTTTGGTGATGTAATTCCAGCACAGCTTTACCCAACTTCAATCTGAGCAGAGGTACAAGTAACCAGAATAAATTGGGAAACATGTGTGTGGATGTACAGGGCCTTTAGTAACCACCCATAATAACCTTCGTATTAATAAAAGACAAATGTATTCATAACTGAGTGGTGTTATGAAATATGATATTTGGGCACAGACAACAATTCAGCAACATGTTTGAAATTTGGATACTAAAACATTTGTTCAAAGATTTTCACTGACAAATTTCAACTGACCATAGAATTTATAAAGTAACAAAAAAAAATCTCTCCCTCTGGTTATTTTGTTGCTCCATGGGTCTATTTGCTACTTCAAAATGTACTTCTCCTTTTAAACTGAGCAAGCTGTATTGTAATCATCTTCACAGGCTGCAGTGCACACGTTGTAAGGCTATACTCAGTTAGCATCACACTGTAGTTAGCCACTAAAATGTTCTGCAGTTAACAAGCTAAAGGCTCAGGTTCCTAGATATGAAAACGTTGGCTTTCATTGCTTTTACCTCTAAAGTAGTCACAGTGACCTTGAGTTACTAAACATAACATTAATTCTTGCTAATAAACAAACTTCAACATGCGCTGTGTAATTAACATCAACAAGCTAGCACAATAATATTAGCTAAATGGTCAAAATCAGCTTCACAAAGATAAACATATATATATATATATATATTTGTTTCATATTATATTTGTACCATACCAAGTTTTTATGTAAAACAAAAAGTTCAGAAAAATTTGCAAAAAAAATCTCAGTTCATATATCCGTCATTAGTTAATATTTATAGATATTTATATTTATATAAGAAGTCCTTTTCATACCATTACGTCTGTAATTTCTGAGATTGGTGTGTTGCAAAAGCAACGTTTGTAGTATTTTTTTTTCTCTGAATCTTTTTTCAAAAATTTCTCATGGTTCACATTTATTTCTATTCATGATTATATATATTTATATATATTTTTCATACACACAAACTTCCTTTCACACTGCCCCCGTTAACCCTCGCTCCCCAGCCGCTCTGCTCTGACATTTTTGTGTCGCTCCTCCCTGTGGCCTCCCCGCTGCAGCACTAGAAGACAGCAGGACAAGAGTATGATTGATTCGGACAAACCATCACCAAACAATCTGGCCCATTGATTTCTATCCGACAAGACCGTCTCATTTATTCCCGACCACCACATGAAGAGGACTCATGCCCTGTGGTGCTTTCTGTATGCAGCCCCCCTTCTGAGGCCCCCATCCTCACGCAAACACGGTCCATTTATCATGTCTCTGTCATGTGATTGTCCTTTACTTGGGGGGGGGGGGGGGGGATTTTAGTTTCTCATTGCTTCAAACGTACATGGACCCTGTCACATTCTGATCTCTGATATATACCATTTTGTTTTTTCACACTGCAAAAGAGCATCTTATGCTTTGCAATGTAATAGTAAAGCACCTGATGTCTCAATTAGGACTGCAACTTACAATTATTTTCATGATTTATAATTCTGCCAATTATCTTGTGGCTAAATTGTTTTGTCTATAAATGTCGGAAAATAGTGACATCGTTGACATATAAAAACAATCTGCTTATTGTATTAAGCCAACATAAAAAAAGTATTAAATTTAACATCATCTTTGACAAAGAAACATCAAATCTGAAACTGAAAGCTGAAACCATGACGGAAACGAATAGTCGATTATAAAAATTGTTGTAGACAGATTTAGTTTCGATTGATTAATCAACTAATTGTTTGAGTCTCAATGTTCTGTGTCCGCTTCCACCAGCCGGTTTTTCTGGATGTAGATGACCCTTCAGCTCACCAGGAGGAAACACCGACTTCCACATGGTTTATGCTAAATGTTCACTCTGCCTCCATTTCTAGGTGACGCGGCCATTAAGCTACACAAAGCGTCAGTTTGATGTCGAAGAAGAGGATGTTGACAAGCTGGCACTGAGGTGAGCCCATGTAGAGGATTCTGTGCTCGTACCAGTGCTGAACTTAAAGCGTCTCCTCGAGGTTGAACTGTGCATTGTGGTTTGTGGTCAGGGTGGATCTGTGGAACGCCAGCAACCTGAAGTTCGGGGATGAGTTCCTGGGAGGGGTGAGAGTTCCTCTGCGGGCGTTGGGTCAGGCTGGTGTCCATGACGCATGGTGAGAGGAACGTCACTCACACGCAACATAATCTCCTTTCACACACACACTCTTTCAATCAGTCTTTTTTAGATTGTTTTCTTTTCCACTGACCACGTACTGTGCTGTGCCCTGCTGGACCCGGGTGGGTTTGATTTCATCATAATTGTCAGTTGACATTCTGAGTATGTGTTGCCACAGCAACAGCAGAGCCATAGCAACAAGTATCAACATTGACAACAGTTAAAGTCCTTATTGACCACGGTGGATTTCTCTGAGCATGAAGGCATTCATTCCTACATTGCTGACCCAACAGAGCCTGTTTCTACATTTCATTTCTTTGCCTTCATGAATGATGGGAGCGCTCCTTTGGAAATATTGGGAGAATAAAAATTGGGTTTTCAGTGTAGTCCAATACAGAGTGGAATAATCACCTCCTTACATGTAATCAGAATGAATTTAGTAACTACATTTTCAAGCAACATCAGCATTTACTTAGAGTCCTGATTGTGGCCGACTGAGGAATGTAACTCCAATATTTACTCTCTTTTTTTAGCTCGTTTTTTGTCTCCACCAACTCCTGAAGGAAATATCTGGCCGAAGTGAGAGTTAACTAATACAATAAAGTTGCGGGCTGTAAAACCAAAACAATACGCTAAGAGATGCTAAAAAAGCTCTGTAGAGCTGAGGGAAACGGCAGAGTCGTGTGAAATTTCTTATTCCGAATGTAGCATGTTTCAATCAAGACGTGTTGGATATGCGGTTATTTTTAGGGTTTTGGGCACATTTATTGGACATGTACACAGCACATTCGCAAAATGCGTCTTGATTGGGGTTTTTACTGCAGTTGGAGACACACAGCCTCTTGCCTGTTTTAAGGCCAGTTCTGTGCGTTGTACACAAATCCACTAGCCAACAGTTTGCAAGGCTGGACTGGAGATGCAGGCCCGAAAGAAAAGTCCACAATTCTGGTCAGAGGGAGAAAGACATCTACTTTTAAACATAATTTAAAGACAAAATGTAAAGCCTCTGTACTGTGGGTCTTTCCAGACTCAATGAGTGACATCTCCTGTTGGCTTTGTTGAACCTGTTAAGGTGGAACAAATTACACCTTTATCATTCTTATAAGTCGATTTGTGACCTAATAAAATCCCATCAAAGATCCAACCATCCGTCAACCTGAGTAGAGGTCTAATCAGCCAGGATAACTAAAAACACCTATGCAGGTGTACAGAGGCTTTAAGTTATTTAAAGTGCGTATCGGTAGGAGGACATCATGTAGGCGTTTTCATGTTATACACAGCTACATGTAAATGGGAATATTAGTGGAATATAAATTTTCATCAGTCACGTAAACAGCTTAGTAGAATTATTGTCTTTTTGGTAATAAGGCCAAACAACGGAATATTTTGTAGTAAAAAAGAAGCTTTATTTTATCACTATTTTTGAAAATGTTGAGACAATTGTTGCCCATCATCCCTTCAAGTTTGATCTCGATCTGATCCAAGATCTGATCTTTTTCCTTCCTCAGGTACTTTCTCCAGCCCAGGGAGAATGGGGGGAAGTCAGTGAAGATAGAAGAGCTCGGCTCTCTGCGTCTGAACATCGTTTACACTGAGGACCACGTCTTCCCCTCTGAACACTACACTCCCCTCAGAGATCTACTGCTGCACTCTGCTAATGTAGCGGTGAGCGTATGTGAATGTGCCTCTGCTCTGCTCATACATATTTGGTGTCCTGCGGCATCTTGTGCTTATTACCGCTTGTAACACACCACTGTTTGAATGCCGCATGTTGACTCCGCACACCTCTCTGTTCAGCCTGTGTCGGCATCCCCAGCTCACACCCTGGGGGAGGTGTGTCGAGAGAAACAAGAAGCCGCCATTCCCCTGGTACGCTTGTTTCTTCACTACGGCAAGATTGTGCCTTTCATCAGCACCATCGCTCACGCCGAAGTCAACCGCACACAGTGAGTGTCTCGTCGCAGGAAGACGAATCGGATGTTGGAGAATTTCCTTTGAACTTTGTCGTATTAGCAGATATAAACTGTAGCAAATCATTCTCAGTACTAAAATGAGTACATTTCTTCAACACAAGCCAGCTGACTGTTGTATTGTTTGAGAGTTGGAATTAATTCCACTTCTAAATCAGGTGCAGATTTATTCTTGAATCGTATCAATTACAGTGATTGTGGAAATGAGGTCATCAGGTTGTTTGTGAAAATCAAATAGCTTAGCATTTTTGATTTGACTGTGACTATGCAGGCAGTAATGTAATTTATGATGAATATTAAACAACTAGTTTTGTTTATTAGGCAGCGGTTCTGATTTGTAAGCAAAAAAGCACACCCTGTCTCTCTGCGTAGGGATCCTAACACCATTTTCCGTGGAAACTCGCTGACTTCCAAGTGCATTGACGAGACCATGAAGCTGGCAGGAATGCACTATCTGCAAGTGACACTCAAACCCATCATAGATGAGGTATGGCACTGCGATACTACCGTGTTGGTTTGTCTTTTCATTTCTTGATTTCATTCATGTCTCTCTCTGTAGCACCCCTCAGAATATTTTTTAGCTAAATCAGATATCAATGGTTATTTGAATACCTTTGTAAATCTTCACAGATCTGCACAGAACACAAATCCTGTGAAATCGACCCGGTCAAGCTCAAAGAATCGGAGAACCTGGATACGAACAGGGTAAGAACATGAGTGTGTTTGTGTTTGTGTGTGTGTGTGTGTGTGCGTGTGCGTGTGTGTGTGTGTGTGGTCAGTGTTATCTGACATGTATCTGCCCTGCCTGCCCTCTCCAGGAAAATCTTCGTCAGTATGTGGACCGTATCTTCAACGTTATCACCACCTCCGGCGTTTGCTGTCCCACCGTCATGTGTGATATCTTCTTCTCTTTGAGAGAGTCCGCTGCCACCCGTTTCCAAGGTAACTCACCCTCTGAACGACGTACAAGCGATGGAGGAAACAAAGCAAGCTGCTATTAAGCAACAGGAAATATACAATAAAGAACGGGATGTGCAAGGCGTCCAAGGACACTTTCTTCTCCTTGTGCTCTGCTATTTGTGTCAAACTTGAAACCACTTAAGCCTCCCACACACTCATTATGGTCATGTGTGGAGTAAAGAGTATGTTCACCCAGTGTCACATACTGTGCTGCCTCCTGTCTGCTGCCACAGGGCACTGCAGTCACAAGAGGAACAAGCTGTTTCGATTTTCAATTTTGGAACTGTCTATATAATTGAGACAGCACATTGAACAAATATGCTTTTGTTACTCCAGACTGACCGTATATGTGAAATTATAGAAATAATTAGATATAATTCAAGCAAGTATAGTGGGATAAATCATCACTATCATACTTTTTTTCCCTTTCTGCTCTCTAGTTGACCAAGATGTCCGATACACAGCAGTGAGCAGTTTTATTTTCCTGCGTTTCTTCGCTCCAGCCATCCTCTCCCCCAACCTGTTCCATCTACGGCCGCACCATCCAGTGAGTCTGATTGGCAAAACAAACAGACATTCAACCAACATATAAACACATGCACATGTACCTCTGATAATAACTGCTGCTGAAAATATGTAGCGTAAAATGTTTTAGATTTCATTTATGAAAGCTTGAAAGAGTTTGTGAAAGAGTTTGTTTAGTTGTCCTGATTTTTTTTATTGTCAAATTTCCTTCTTTTGTTTTGCCACATTAAGGACTTCTCGTGCCGGTTGGCATAAAATTCAACGTTTATTCTTTACTTTGAAGACACTACATTTCTTAGTTTTTTCTGGTCCAACCAGTGTGTTTATGATGTGGTCATGTGTGATAGCTTTTCAAGATTGGATTTCATGTATTTCTGTCTCCCTAGGATCCCGCCACCTCTCGAACCCTCACCCTCATCTCCAAGACGATCCAGACCCTGGGAAGTCTCGCCAAGTCTAAATCTGTGAGTTTCTCTGAGTAAAGTGTATTTTTCTATTTTCATTCCTGTGACCGTCCATTTGTATTTCAGTGTAAGAACGATCTAATCTTCTCCTCTCTGTCACTCTTTCTTTCCATACTTTTATTCCTTTCAAGGCCAATTTCAAAGAGTCTTACATGGCTGCATTTTACGACTACTTCAATGAGCAGAAATATGCGGACGCTGTGAAGAATGTGAGTGTTGCACTTCTTTTCTTGTTACATGCTATAAATCTCCAGTTGGTAGACGCAGGATCAGATATTCTCTTTGTCTTGTATGTCAAAAGACTAACTCAGATGAATGAGTAATGAAAGAGAGGAGACATTTGAAAACAAATGAAAAAGTGGAGGGGATGTCAAAGCATGCCTTTCATGGTTGGAGTTCTTTGGCTGTCTCAAGTTACCACCACAACAAATATGTTGAAATATGACATCCTTTACTTCCCTTCACAGTTCCTGGACTTGATCTCCACCTCAGGCAAATGGGATCAGAGGAGTATTGAAACACCGATCATGCTCAAAGAGGGGTAAGGAGCCAGCATATTGTTAAACTGATAATCATGGAAAGAAGAAAAGGTCAATAAACAGCTCTCTCAATACCACTGCTAAAAAGTCCTAAATATGTCATATTTGATTCATTTAGAGAATGTATGGAACGCTAATTTGAGATTTTTTAATCCCAACTGTTTCATGTTCTGTGGCAGTAACCTTTTCACTGCCAATTAAGCAGCTTCACTGTTTGTCTTTTTACCACCTTATTGGCAGTTGTTTCTAGTTGTTGGGTTAACTATTAAGGCTCAACAGTCCAGACTAACTTAAAGGAATAGTTTCGACATTTTGGGAATTATTCACTTTCTGCCGGAGAGTTGGATGAGAAGATTGATACCACTCACATGTCTGTATGTTGATATGAAGCTATTGCGCATAACTGGAAGCAGGGGGGAGACAGCTAGCCTGGCTCTGTGCAAGGGTAACTAATGACACTAATTACACATGACACATGACGCATGACAGAAATCCTCCCTTGGAATCTTGTGTTTCCCAGTTTGACGCCCAAATGGTCTAATTTTGCTTGTTTAATCCGTACCAGACTGTAAAAAAAAGTTACTCTCTGTTTTACGAGATACTATTTCTTGACTGGCCCGAAACAAATAACCTACTGGAGTCTCCGCCAGTTGCCGAAAGCAAGAATAAATAGTCTGGCACACAACCTCCTTTTAGGTGAATTTTCAATTTTTGAAAAGCAGGATTTGTGTTGCCATTGGACAAGCTGCCGTTCGCTGGAGCTTCATATTTATCATACATACACAAGAGTTGTATCAATCTTCTCAGCCAATTCTCTGCCAAAAAAATAAAAGAAGAGTATTTCCCAAATTGTCACATTAGTCCTTTAAATTGTCACAAAGGTAGATTATACCTTTACATGTTTCAGCCCTCACGGTCTGACTCATTACCACAGTGAACAGTGACAGCACAGATGTACCCGAGGCTGTACACTGAGCCCTCTCTACCAACACATGGGCCGTTGTTTTGATGATATTTCTAATGGGGCTGTAAAGGCGAGGACAGTTTCCAGTTGACGGTAGTTGTGCCAGCGCCTCGCTCACCAACATCCCCACCCTCTTTTGTTTCTGCTACCGGGCGTAGGAGTGTAAAACTCACTATAAAGAGGGTTGATGGGAAGGGGTCAAAAGGCACGAAGGGCAGGTAAGAGCTTCTCTATATAAAGGCATTGCCCTTGTGACCCCCTGTGTGTGCACTGCAACCCCCCCCCCCCCCCCCCCCCCCGAACCAAGCCGGCCATATTCTCTCCCACCAACATCATGCGCTGCTGTAGATGCTGCTGCACTTTACTTTATATCTGGCCCACACATAAGAAACCTATCTGTTACTGTCTGACACTGTGTGATGGATTTGAGTCTTTCTGCATTTCTATGACAGTAGACTGGGTGCACACACAGACTGTAATGGTATAAAGTAAAGTGTTAACCTTTACGGTAAGCCCTCACTAGCGCTGATAGCCCTTCTCAATCCTGGCCATGCCAGACATGCTTGGTGTGACAGTGACAGCAAGGGTTGGTTACTGTACAAACATTTCTGGGATCTCATATCTGCCCGCATCTTGACCCTTTACACCCTTTGTCCAGAATGTGACCATATCACCACCACACACGTTAGAGTTTCCCGCACAGCTCCCGGCGTTATGGCAGATGTGAAACCAGCACGTTCTTGGCGCAGTAGTGTCAAAAGAGTACAAGTCTTCCTGTGGGAGAGTTGTGACTTTGGTGTTTAGAACCCGTGTGCTTCAGATTTCGTGTATGCGCTGGCCTTCAAACTCTATAAACAAAGACATCCTGGTGTTTACTCTCCCTTAAAAGACCATGCTGGTGGTTTTACATGTTTTAGCCCATTAACAACAAATAGTGTTGGCTGCACCTCACATCACTGTCAGACATTTTCCAAAGCATACCATCATTTTTTAGATTGATTTTAAGTTACAGGCATCCAGTGGTTCCCTTCATTTTATTACAGTGTACTTGCACGGACACTTCCTTGAGATTGATAATCCATCACAGTGGATCTCTGCATGTATTCATTGATTTTTTGGTAAATCAGTTGCGAGCTCAGAAACGCTGCATTCATGAGTGTTTGGATATTGTCAGAAATTCCAACCCAGAATTTAAAAAGTAAGAAAATATAAACATCCTTGTCAAGAGTTTATTGTGAATTTTTTGTAGGGCTGCAAATAACAATTATTTTCATTATTGATTAATCTGCTGATCATTTTCTCGATTTATCAATGTGATGACTTCAAAAGTATTGTTTTGTCCAACCAGCAGTCCAAAAAACAAAGAGAATTCTTGATATTTTTGCCAAGAATTCTTTTAACAACAATCAATAAATGTCCTTTTGTATAACAACTGATCAATATCGTTGATTTACAAATAAACACGACATGAGTTGTTCAGTGTGATGGATTCTCAAGTTTCAAGTTTCTGCAAGCTGATTTTCATAATGTACTGACACATAATGGAAGCCACTGACTGTTTGGAAGGAAATCACTCTAAAATATTGTGTTATGATTTGGCAAAAAGTCAGGTGGGGAGTTATTCACAATGTAGTAACAATTTAGATAATGGGGGTACCTTTGATCTTTGACCTTTGATGCATTGTGCCAGATACATGACAAATATTGTGAAAAATTAAAAAGAATTCAGTGAAACATGAGCTCATCTGTCAACGCTTTCAGTGGTGTTTCCATTTTTCCTCAGATTTATGATAAAGAGGGCACAAGGGAGAAACCGGTTTGGAATGAAGAACTTCAAGAAGAGATGGTTTCGCCTCACCAATCACGAGTTTACCTACCACAAAACGAAAGGTAAGGTCAAAGGTCTCTCAGGATCTCCCTGCAGTTGCATTGTTTCCTCGTCTGTTTCTGTCGCTGTGTGTGCTTTTGTAAGAAGCAGCAGGAGGGAGAGAATCTGCTGAATGTACAGTTAGTCTGCACACAATGTGCATTCAACACATGTGGTGGGGATTAAGTTACTGAGCACACGATACATTTGTGC
This sequence comes from Anarhichas minor, assembly GCF_050575085.1. Taxonomy (NCBI): domain Eukaryota; kingdom Metazoa; phylum Chordata; class Actinopteri; order Perciformes; family Anarhichadidae; genus Anarhichas; species Anarhichas minor. Next base: position 9,111,959 of record NW_027466508.1, read on the forward strand.
TGCATCCAAACAATCTCGGGCCAACACGTACACGTAAGCTGTTTCTAAGTGACATACTACATAACAGGTTTCCATGCATGGTCAAATTAGTCAGTATGCAGACAAAAAAAAAATGTAGTTCTTGTTTTATTGTGCTGTTTTTTGTCCTCTCTCATGTCTGATGTGTTTCCTTTCATGTCCAGGCGAGAGCGCTCTCTGCAGCATTCCTATAGAGAACATTCTGGCTGTAGAGCGGCTGGAGGAGGAGTCTTTCAAGATGAAAAATGTAAGGACCCCACACAGCCATGAACTTTCTAGAGCTTTGAGCATTTGACCCAAATCACTCCTAAAAGTGTTTCCAACAAGATTCTTCCCTCACTCGCTGTCCCTATCTTCCCTCCTCCAGATGTTCCAGGTTATTCAGCCGGAGCGGGCGCTCTACATCCAGGCCAACAACTGCGTCGAGGCTCGCGACTGGATCGACATCCTGACCAAAGTCAGCCAGTGCAACCGCAAACGCCTAAGCACCTACCATCCTTCAGCCTACCTCAACAGCCACTGGCTCTGCTGCAAGCTCTCAGCAGACACAGCCCCTGGGTGTACGCCCTGCACTGGGTACGTAAAGGTGTCAAAAATCTACCCAGCGTCAGGTTCCTTTTCCTTTTTGTACACTCTCTCATCCTCTTATGTGCGTCTGTCCTCAGCGGCCTCCCGGCAAACATCCAGCTGGACGTAGATGGAGACAGAGAGACCGAGAGGATTTATTCCCTGTTCAGCACATACATGACCAAACTGATCAAGATGCAAGGTCAGACGCTGACAAGAGTGTTTTAAATGTTTGTGAGCACATTTTCCATGTTTCTTTTTTTCCCCCACCTTGTCCCTTTTGTGCTGTCTCTCACTCTGCTGCTGGTCTGTCTTTGCCTGCAGAGGCCTGCGGCAGTAAATCTGTGTACGACGGGCCCGAACAGGAGGAGTACTCTAGCTTTGTCATCGATGACCCCCAGGAGACCTACAAAACCCTGAAGCTGATTGTTTCAGCCGTGCAGACCTTGGAGCAGCAGCACACCAAGTACAAACGTGACAAGTTCAAGAAGACAAAGATAGGCAGCCAGTAAGTGGTTTGTTGTTGATTTATGCTTGTAGCTCAGATTATGTTTTGTTACAAACTACAGTTATTGTATATTCAATGCAATGGAGACTGAGAACTGCTGGAAAAATGTTATGTGTAAAATGTAGTTCAATACCGAGCAACTTCCCCTTTGGGCCAGCAGGTGTTGCAGTTGTACAGTCCACAATTGCACAAAGTATGTTGGAGATTAAATGAAGCACTTTTAACAGTTCAAATAACATGACATCGGCATCATAATATTGGCCTCCAGCTCTGCTTAGCCCCTTATAATCTGCCCAGAAAATGTTTTTTATTCATGTTCTGTTTTTAGCTCTAAAAACCACTCTAGAACCTCCCGCCAACACACAAACACCATCTTTCTCTTTGTTTCCTCAGGGAGCATCCGATTGGAGACAAGAGTTTTCAGTGCTACATTCGCCAGCAGTCCGAGAGCTCCACCTACTCCATCTAGCCCTGTGTACTGTTTCTACGATGCCTAGAACCAGCAGATTTTTCTTTACTGGAAAAACTTTCCTCTTGGCAATGCCCCGTGTCTAGTATTGAGTTTTAAAGCTTTATTTTTCCTCAAAACAAGATAAAAAAGGCATCAATGTGAGATCGTTTTACTTATTTCCAAAGCAAAGTATCCATGCTTCACTTTTTTAAAGACTTTTCAGGGAGCAGCATGCTGTGTCACCTGGCGTATTTGTCCAGTAGTAGGAAAATAAGAGTTTTAATTGTCCGTACCAGACTGGACGAGCTGTGTAGATGGACTTTTTTTTCGCAGTGTCTCAAGATGTATCACTCCAAACCGGGAGAACAGACCTCAGACCAGCATGAAAAATAGAGGAACAGTTGTGGAGGAAAGGAGTGATACGAATTAAGACATAATCATACCGGACATCTACGTGGGTCTCCTGTCTGTGATGTGACGAGAGAACAAGCCAACGTTTTCACTGGACAGTTCTGACAGTGACCAACACGCACTTTAATCGCCTCCACGTCTATCGATGAACAAGCATCGCAGCACACGTTCAAAAGCTTATTTTATCCGTTTGATTTGTATTTGGTTATTATAATGGTTGACATGTTGAGATGTTCCATTGTATTTCACTCCAGAAGGAAGGAAGGACTGTACTTTTCCCTCTTTGGGTGGTGTTGCCCCCAAGTCTTTGTTGTTTCTTTGTCCTTAACTTCCTCAGGAAGGCTGTGAAGATTGAGGGCACAGAAGAAGAAGGGATTGTCGGGACCAAGCACAGCCAAGAGCAGCTTGATGTTATCAATGTTATCTTTCAATTTCATCCCTTCATTTTTAACCCTCACCTTCGATGTTTAGGATCAAGTTTCCACGTGTCATTTGAAGCCTTGTTCTGTTATGGTTGGATATAAGACTCCTGTGTTACCAGTACCTGGGTTGAAAGAATAGCTTCTTCTTTTTTTGGAGAGTCAGAAAAACCCATAGATGCCTTTTTTGTATCTCTATGGGTGTCAAGTTGCAGCTTCTCTTTTAAGTAAGACAAAATACACTGGGTGGCTATTTAGTTGAACTCCATCTTGATCTGCATCTGAACAAAGACGTTCGATAATAACGTCCAACTTCAGAACCCGTTTCATTCGATATCAGGGCTGCCTGCTGTTGGCCCCTGTTGACTCCCGCAATCTGTGAATTGTGAATTGTGCATAAGCACAAATACATTCAGTAAAATGCATTGTGTAACCACAATGTAAACTGAAATAACAGTGTGCTAGCAATATACACTCAGTGGCCACTTTATTAGCTGCACCGGTACATTCTGTTGCAATTCAGCTCTGCCACAAATTCAGCCTTTACGTTTATAATGTTCTGTTTTTCACAGACATTGTGGGAAATGTGTAGTTAAGTTAAAGGTGGTGTTGTTCTGGACGATATTGAGAGGTGTTTCTAGCGTTTTTGTTCTTCTTATTTACAGTACAGCAGTACATGAGATGGACAGAATATTAGAAAGGGTTGAATATAATGCAGTCCAGAACAGTCCCATCAGTATCACCTCAGTTATAAACATATAACTTAATTAACACCTTTAACGGTGTAAAAAGAAGAAAACCGAATATTATTGGCATCATAAAAGTAGACTTTATGGCAGAACAGTTGTATATGATTGCATTAGAGTGTACAGGTCAAGTTAATTTTATTCATATTTATATATCTAATAACAACTCTGTCTCAGATGTACATCATGAAGTGACCAATGAGTGTATATAGAATATAGAGTGCATAATGGATTAATAAACACATTTTGTAATTAGATTCAATCGCCACAAACTAATTGCCACATGCTGAACCTAGAGCCACCTGGGGCCGTTGGGCAGTTGCCCACTATGCCCAGTTAGTAGTCCAACCTTGGCTAACAGACACACACATCCATGGTGCATTTAGTTATTCTGTTGCAGGTTCATATTAGTGGAAAACAGTGTATTTTGCTACTCTTAAGGGGTGCCAAAATTTGTTCCTGACGTCCAGTAGTTGGCTAATTCAACCATCCATTCAACACACCCTCAAACTGCATGAGAAAAAGGCAGTGAAGCCAAACTATCTTTTCACCCATCACAAAGCAGAAACTACGTGTTAGCACAGCTCCTAAACAAGGACGTCTTTTAGCTTTTAACTGATATATTAACATTTTAACCAGTCTTGTCTCAAGTTACGATTGTGAAATGGATAGTGTGTTACTGGTTGTGTTGCACTGTTGGCTGCCTAATAATGTAGTTATTCTGTTTTGTGAGTTACCTCCGTCTCACTTTGGAAATAGCTGCGCCCGGTAGTTTAAAACCTATTTATATGCATTCCTCTGAGAAACTGCCTGCTGTGAATCTTACCGGTCAGCACCCCAGAATCGGTCGCAGGTACAGGATTTATTGTTGTTAACCAGTTGTGTTGTTGTACGCCTCCCAAAGGCAACCGCTCTCATCGGCATTCATATTCATCAGCACTCACTCTTGCCAAAACCAGTGCATGTGAAGTATAAGTTGTAGTCACAGCGACGGTAGCCTCCACAGTCACTTTTGTGCTACCGGGTGACCACCAACCTCAACAAATTTTGTATTTTCCAAAACTAAATACCTGGTTATGTAGCCTCATGGGTGTTCCTGTGATCACAGGTTCCCAAACAGTGCCAGTCATCACTTTTATAAAATTCTCTTTTTGAAAAACAAACAAAAATAAATCATTGTTTAGATATGTTTTTTTTTTTTATATATATATATATCTCAAAACCTATACTGTTTTAAAACAGATGAGCAATTATTCCGATGACATCTTTTTTTCTCTGTCAAATGTGTTGATCTATGAACTACAAGGAAAGTTCTCAACTGTTTGACTCTGTTTTCTAATTATGTCTTGTCATACAAAAACCTTGCTGTGTAACTGAATCGAATGACTGAGGTGTGTGTGTTTGTTTCGTGCGTATGTGCGTGTTTGTGCTTTGGTCAGGGTGTGCATGAGTGACTGAGATGACGGGTTGTATTGCCAATTGAATTACCCCAGTGTTACAGGTCAGGGAAGGCAGAGGCCCACTTGTTTTAAAAAAAAGGAGAAAATCACTGCCTGTAATTATACTAAAGACTGTAGTGTGGAAACATTGTTGCTGTACTCTGGCCTGATATGGGTTGTCTCCTCTTTCCTCTTGTATAGAACCACTGTTCCATTTCAAGGAACCTTTGCCAATATATTCTCCCCACTCGTTTTATACATGTCCCACAGTAATAACATTAAGAGAGCGGCGTTGCTGTAACCTCTGAACTTTGGTGAGTGTTTGTTTCCACCAGTTACTGACTCTCCTCAGGTTTATGAAACTCTGCAGCACTGCATGGTTTTTTTTTTTTGCCAAGAGTGAGGAGACTCGGACTTAAGTGTAAACCACCAAACAGCTCTGTCTCTCATCTAACTTGATAATCATATTTATTATCATTTTCAGTGAAACCTTCCCAGAAAAACATCGGCTGAATTGGTGAGGTAATGCCAGTTACAGTAACGGCGACTCCTCCACCCCGAAGCAAGGGAATGACTTATGCAATAATGATGTTTCAGCATGCAATAATAGCAACAACCCCACAATACGCCCGCCAAATTATCAACGCACATCTGCTGGCCCTTTGCAGTTGAAATTCCTCTTCAGATAAACACATGTTATAAAGGGAGAACAGTGTATTTTGTACAAATATTTTAAAAGTATTAAAATAAGCCTGTTATATGTGTACATAAAACAGTTGTATGAATGGTGAAAATGTGATGTGTTTTTTTCCCCTGAATAACTAAATGAAACCAATATTAATGAAAATGTGGTGTCTGTGTCTTTTTTTAAATCCAGTGCCGTCTGCCTCTCAACTACACTGAGTATAGAGTCACGGTCACAGTCTGGCTCTGTGTCCAGATGCCCTCGGACGTTTTGTCAGGACTGAACTGAGTTGTGCCTTTAAAGACTATGGCATTGTGATTTTTAGGGTTGCCTGTGTTTCTTAGTCTCTCTTTGTTTCACTCTTGTATTCAGAGGATTTAGTTTTCTGGGTTTTGGCTTGTGTCATACATGCTTAGTGTTTCCTGCACCTCGTGTGTCATATCTTGTTTTAATCCTGCCTTTGTGTGTTTTCCTGACCGTTGTGATTGTCTGCCCCTACCTGCTTAATTCCACCTGTCCCTCGTTGGCACCCTTTTGTTTGTTCACGCTTGTTTCCCCTGTTTCATTAGTTGGTCTTCGTACCTTGTGCTTCGAGTCACTGCCTGCTTTTCCTTGTGGCTTTGTTTTGTAGTGTTCACTTTCCCCTGAGTTTTGTATTCACCTGCTATCTGCCCCCCTGCTTCCTGCTACCTGCCCTCCCTTGGACTCTCAGGTTGTAAGAGAGTCAATAAATCATTGAACTTTTCCTGCTGCCTCCTCTCAATCCATCTGCGTCTGGGTCCCACTGTGTAATCTCCTGAGACGGTTGGTCATATCAGGAGCTTCGCTTTGTTTCAATCAGTTAAGACATTTTGTTTGGCTTTAGCTGTGGTGCAGATACATTTGTCTTTGTGTCCATTGTTTGTGTCCAAGTTTTGCCTTTTATGAATCAATTATTCTGGAACTCTTTTACAGCATACATTCTGACATGTCATGGCAGGGAAAGCACAAGGAGGCTATTATTTAAATGACTTTGCATGTTCCTGGTGTGGCTTATCCGGACAAATGGAAGGGAGCTTTGATCATTGTTATTACTTCCAACTGTGCTTATCTTTCCGTGAAACGTGGATTTTCTACAAATGCCTTCTAAATAATGTCGCACTGTGGAACCATTGGCTTTTTCAGTTACAGTGAAACATCTACATTTTCCCCTAACAACTTTGAATGGACGTCATTTCCTTTCTTTTCTGTCCCTTTTACTGAGTGTTGTGAGTTTAGGCGATGCCACTCAAAAGCAGCAGCATGCGTGTAAGTAAACAATGACAGTGTGTGAGGGTGAGTGCGTAGCAGCGCTCCCTAGCTGCCTCCGCTCATACCCCCGTGTTTCTGCTCCCCTGGTAGCTCCCCCCCCCCCCTCTCTCTCTCTCTCTCGCTCTCTCTCGCTCTCTCTCACTCTCTACGAAAACACTTTCGGGAAAGAATAAAGTGTTTCGTGCGCTCCGCCAGTCTTTACTCGCAGCCAAACCGTGGCCTAGCAGGAAGAACGGCCCGACTATGTGGAGAAAGAAACGGGCGCTTGGGGAATCCGTGGCTTGTCTCGTATTCCTCGTGACGCTCGTCGATGCTTATCGATGTAAGTATGGACGTTTTTTTTTTTTTTTTTTTGCGGTTTAATTCTACGTAGTAGAAGTACATCACGGAATAGCCCGTTAGTCTGTTTCCTGCCAGTGCCTCTGATTGAAAGCAGCTTTTCAGCCTATATGTGACCACTTGGGAACGGTTTCAGGACTCTTACAATCTTTTTTTTAAGCAAACAGACAAAAAACAATGAAGTGTGGGGGGTCATAACTCCTTTCTACACAGTGAAACAATGATTGGACAACATGAGCTGCTTGTTACAACAACTAGGAGTAATTTCTGGGAAATAACGGTTTCGCAATGACCTTTTTTTCCCCCAATTCACAGAAGAGTAATTAGATTGTCCACTTTGTCCATACAGGCATCAGCCATCTGTCATGAGGACTTGGATTCCTGCTGGGATCAGTCATGTGTTGTTATAATGTAGCTGCATATGCCTGGTTGTATTAATCACACATGTGAGAGTATCACTGCACCTTACTGGTTTGGTTGGTCCTGATTGTTGTGTTAGAAAACAACAGTGCTAAAACAATACAACGTGTGTTTTGTATCTATTTCTCTCTCTTTAGTCCTGGGCCAGAGCACAGCCTCCCAGTTCCTGAGCAGGCACAGGAGAGCCAACTCTCTGTTTGAGGAGGGCAAGAAGGGCAACATGGAGAGGGAGTGCATCGAGGAGCTGTGCAACAAGGAGGAGGCCAGGGAGATCTTTGAGAACCAGCCAGAGACGGTAAGAGAAGAGCAGCAACCAACTGATCCGAGGGGACGAGAAGGAAGAAATACATTCAGAGATGGATTGAGCGGTGAAAGGAAATGCAAGCGACAGATCAGACTAGGGCTGAACCTAATGATTCATTTCGTTGTTGATGAATTTGCTGATTATTTGTTTGATCTGTAAAATGGCAAAAAAGAGCCACTCTGTGTTCCAACAGTCCAAAACCTATAGACATATTCCATTTTTCCTTTGCACTTTTCATATTCCTTTAGTATAATATAGAACAAATTAAACATACATACATTTGTATTACTATATGGACGTTTCTGTTTCAAACAGCAGTTATTCAGATCACAGCTTTGTCTTCCTGTCGTTATTGTCAAATGTGAACTTTAAATCTTTTTTTTTCCAGGAATACTTCTACCCCAAATATGTTGGTAAGTTTGCAGAATGTATTGTGTCTCTTGTTTGTTTGCCATGTTTTAATATCAGTGCTGTTTTGCCTTTACTAGTCTGTTCTGACAGAAAACTCTTTGTTGCAGTTTGTCTGGGTTCACACCGTGTCGGCATTAACAATCAAAACTCAGATCCCATCCCGTCAGATCTTCGCACCTGTGTGACGGGTGAGGGCCTTCTTAGTATAAAATGCATTTTAATGTCATGAAGTCTGGAATGCTGATAACGGTTATCCCCCCCCCCCCCCCCCCCCCCCCCGTGACATGCTTTTGTCAAGGCTCTCATTAAGATCATATGTGTGTGTGTCTGAAACTGTTTGTTGCACGGCAGAGATCAGTGACCAGTGCACACCGCCGCCATGCTACAAGGACGGTTCAAAGCGCTGTGTGGACGGACAGGCCTCCTTCACGTGTGAGTGTAAACCCGGCTGGAAGGGGCCGCGCTGTGACGAGGGTAAGTTCTGATACGTCATTTAAAATATTTTCGTGCAACTTTTAAAACAGGCATCTCTTCACTTTTTGTCAAACATTCTGTGTCGATATTTTGTTCTTAAAATTAGGCTCAGAATTCAACTTAAAACGGATTAATTTAACCTTTTGAAATTGATTGAACTGGCCGCTGATAAATGTTGTTGTGTAATGTGTTGACTGGGCAGACATCGATGAGTGTTCAGATCCGGAATTCCCAGCGGGATGTAACCAGAAATGTTACAACTTACCCGGTACTTTCCATTGCATGTGTGAAGAAGGCTACTTCACCAGAGACAAAGTCAACTGCGTTGGTAAGACTCCATTCATTTCAATAGCAATTTGTGCAGCTAAACTGCAGTAATGTTATGAATCATTTCAAGTTTGATTTCAGTTTCACCAAAGGACAGAAACGTACAGTTTTCATGTACTTATGTGTATTATACATCCAGCTTTTTCACTGTCCCTATGGAAGAGGGACATATAGTGCTACTAAGCAGCTGAGCAAACACACGTTTGTAGTGTATTGTTTCTTTTTATTTACTCATATGGGCTGTGGAACCCTACACACTCCATAACAAAATCTCTGCTGTCCAGCTGTTGTGCTCAGGGCCTGAACCATTTGTTATTTCTAAAGCTGACCTGAGGTGACCTCTTATGTAACACAATATGAAAAGTTTTTAACATCTAAAAAGATGGTCCACCAGTCTCACATGTCTGAGCTGTTAGAACTTGCTTACAGTTTGTAGATGACTGTTGTCTCATTTACGCATATTTGTATTTGTGGGAAGTTCACTCAGTGTTTATCTTCAGTGTGTTAAGGCTTGTTCAGTACAAAGTCTTCACAAACATGGACTGACTCAGTTTGGTACATTTGCTTTTCCCGTTTTTTTTCCCGGGATATTTAGGAGCCCATACTTAATATTTTTTAAATGGAATCATATATTTGTCCATAAAATGTCAGTAAATATTGAGGTATGACCCTAGAATATATCGTCAAATTGCTTATTTTGTTGGTCAAACAATATAAAAACAGAATCAGAAAATATTCACAGTTGAGAAACTTGAACCAGTGAATGTTTTTTTTTTCTTTGCTTTCTAAATGATTTAACCAATTCGATTATCAAACTGGTTCGTGGGTCATTTTCTTTACCAACATCTTGTTTCTGCACCACATTGAAGGAGACTGGCATGAGACTTGAGAGTTGCTGGCTGAACCTCAACTGTATTCTGTTCACAGCTTGTTGCTTGTTTGCTAGGTTTAATTTTACAATAACATATCTCATGAGAGCAAAAGATTTTCAGCAGCTGACTCCTTCCTTGAACCCACCACCATGGAGGGGTTTTCAAAATAGGCTCTGCTTGCAGCTGCATTTCACATTTTTCTAAATGTGACTTTTACAAACTAATGGTGTCTAAAAGCGTGAACAATGGAAGTATAAGCAATTGTAGTTATTGTGATTTCGGTCACATTCATTAATTTTATCCGTGTACCAAAACTACACTTGCAATCAACACCATATAGTTTATATTTGAAAATTTTATTTTTTAATCAGGACTCACAAGACCAGCTTCACATTTTCACTCTTTTATTTACTGTTTTCCAGATATCGATGAATGCCGGATGTACCCCAGTATCTGTAAAGAACCGGCTAAATGTGTCAACACGCCGGGCATGTACGAGTGCGAGTGTCCCCTGGGTTTCAATTATAACTCATTTTCCAAGACCTGCGACGGTGAGACTTTAAAAAAAAAAAAAAAAAAAAAAAAAAGAAGCTACCATAGACATTGAACCAAAGATCACTGCTGTAATTCTTTCTTTTCCTGTCTTTGCAGATATAGATGAGTGCGAGTTCAATGTGTGCGAAGGGACGTGTATAAACACTGTGGGCAGCTACGGGTGCCACTGTGATGGTCGCCAGGGTCTGTATTTGGCGAAGGATGAGCGTTACTGTGAAAGAATCCCTGTTTGTGTGGAACTGTATGACCACACACACCCTGAGATGCTTTACCTGGGAGAGCAGTTCGGAGGCTATGTCATCTATC